>NC_137893.1:74463057-75063057 GCF_963455335.1 Martes martes | reverse complement strand
TCTTCACTTCCCCCATAAAAACCATCATGTTATACTTGTGAAACAAAATAGCTTCTGTGTTCTACCACACAGGCAAAAAATGGTTGTATTTGAATACATATTGTATTTCTCTGTATGACTAAGCTGAGGGCTGCATTGGGATTTATTACAGTGAGACGTGAGTTTCATTCGATGATGAATCTGAATAAAGATAGATTCCCTATTAAATGGAGCACTGTCACAAGATGCCTTCTCTCAGTGACTTAATATGCGGAGAGGTTTTTTTTTTTTTTTTTTTTTGGAAATATTCTATTTATTTGTTTGACAGGCAGAGAGTGATCATAAGTAGTCAGAGAGGCATGCAGGGAGAGAGGGGGAAGCAGGCTCCCTGCTGAGCAGGGAGCCCGATGGACCCTGAGATCATCACCTGAGCGTGAGGCAGATGTTTAGCCGTCTGAGCCACCCAGGCACCCCACCATGTGGAGAGTTTTTAAGGCATTATTTGGGTTGAGACTAAGCAGATGTGAGCTATGGAGTCCACCTCTAAGTTCCTGTATTCATAAGCAAGTCATTTACTTGTCAGTTTGACTTTTTTAATGCCAGAGGCATGAGCATCCCTGAAAGGGCTAACTCAGTGTTCTGAATTTCATTCTGAATAATTAAGAGATGTGATTTTTAAGACAAAGCTGTTAAAACTAGAGACAAAAACACTGAGGTTCATTAGGAAGTCACTATCCTCTTTCCTTTGCTCTGAGTTTAACATCACTTAGGTCTAAAATCCTTTTTTGGTGTCTGATTGAGGAAGGTGAGTTTCATCTCTTGAGATCACAGAGTGTGGACTAGGCAGGGGTAGCTAAATCAGAGTGGCACATTTTCATGAGGACCAGCAGTTTAGGACTCAAGGCGCGGCTGAGAGCACAGCCAGCTCCCCTTCGAGAAATGTCCCAAGAAACATCATCCCTAAATCTAAACTATTCTAAATATAGGTATCCCCTCCACCCCGCCATGAATCAAAAGTCTGCAGTATGCCACTTTGCTTTCACAAAAAAACTACTTTAGTACCTATTTTCGATAACTGAAGGAAATCTGAAGAGTGTTTTCACATTTAAGAAAAAAAAAATGAAAAGCAAAAATAGCATTCAGTGTTTGTTTTGGAGTGAGTTGTTACAGAAGCTGCACAGCCCCAGTGGCGAGAGGGGCCCCCGCCCCCCCCCCCGCCCCCCACCCCAGCTCCCTCCCCGGGAACTACACTCAGCACCTCAGCATGGAGCAGCCAGAGCTCTGACTTGTGTCTGTGAGCACCTGGGCTTTATCTTGATTGACTTTGTGCATCCATTCGCAAGATGCACCCAAAGGTATCAGAAAAGTCTAAGGTTATTGACTGGTCTGAGAACACTTCAAAAACTTTCCGTATCACTTAGTGGCAATGGCTTTTTCACTTTATGCCATTTCAACTTGCAAAAGTTTTTATAGGGACACTCTACTCACAGATAGTGGGGGGTAACCTGTGCTTGGTTTTTAGACTTCAAGCAAGAGACAACTCTCACTAAGAGAGTTGCCTTTCCCTGCACTGTACCTGTTGGGAAAGGACCTTGTTGTTATGAATCAGGAGTTCATACCCCAAGACTTGTTTGTGTGGTCCCAGTGTGCGAAGCACTGCGATGTGGCCACACCCGGCTCTGTGCGGGGGAGAAGGGAGGTCATCAGTCTCTCCCGTCCTTGAGGACTTGCTGAGTTACTGTCCCGGCTTCAGGCTGAGGGAACCCAGGTCCAGGGATATTTCTCTTCTGGCTTTACTCTCTTCCCATTCAGTCTGCAATGTTTTTCTCAATCTAAGTCTCCACTGCTAAAGCAAAACAGATCATTGAAGCCGTGAACCACTTGCTCAGGCCCAGATAACACTTGGGAAAGGGAAGCATCTGAATGATTCAATGAAAAATAGCTGTTTTATCTGACTGATTCTGAAAAATGATCTCAATTCTTTGTCTTTTGGCTTGTATCTACTGAGGTAGATACAACCAAGCAACTCTTTCTGGTGTTTGAAAGTTTTTGAAGTTATTGCCTTAGTCTCCTTGGAAAGTTTGGGGGTGGAAATAAATTACATTAGATTATCGTCCTGGGTATTACTATTATTTTGCATACTAGGTAGAACCTTTTCTCCAAACTGGACTCAAATAGGTGACTCCGGAATAGAATTCTTTACTCTGGTCCCAGACTAACGGGTGTTCTGTGTAATGACGTTCTGCAGGGTTCTAGAATGCTGTACCTTATTTATCAAGGCGTGTCTCTCCACAGATGATGAACTATGGAAATGGAAGGAGAGCTTCTGTGCTCGATTTGTCCGGGAGATTGACGGGCTTGGCCCATGGGAGGTGTTCAGTCAACTTCAAGTTTTAGCTAATAAAGAAGGAATTAGGGGTGCTGAGTAAACCGAATAGCAATTCAGTGAAATACCAGTGAATTAGGATTGAGTTAAAAGAACACCTGTTAATTTTGTAGCGCCCCCCTCCCCAGGGCAAAGCTTGTGGCAAGAGAATACTAAATGCTAGAAAAATGAAGTCAGAGCCAATGCGAACACCATTTATAACCATGGATGAGACATGCTGAAGTTAGACCCCCGTCTGGGAAGCTTGGATTGACCATTTGCTAGCCATGTACTTTGGAATAAGTTTCTTAACTTTTTAAACTCCTTGGTGCCTAAATTTCCTAATCAGCAAAATGATGATCATTTAGTCTTCCCAGTGCTATTGTGAAGATTTGTTACTGCAACATGTATAAAATGCTTAGCATAATACCTGGAACAAAATTAGTACTCAAGAAATAGAACCTCATTTTTATTTTTCTTTAAAAAATTTTATATATTTGTTTGAGAGAGAGAGAGAGAGAGAGCATGCGCACATGAGGAGCTAGAGAGATGGACAAGCAGACTCTCTGCTGAGCAGGGAGCCCGATGTGGGGCTCCATCCCAGAATCCTGAGATCATGACCTGAGCTGAAGGCAGACACTCAACAGACTGAGCCACCCAGATGCCCCAAAACTTATTTTTATTAAGAAACCCGTATCATTTCTGTTATACCTCACAAAAAGGAATATGTATGTACATTCCCTTTAAAAAAAAAAAAAGTCTCTCTCTAAATAAAAAGAAACCATAAACCTGAAGGAGAACTTACATACTGAGTTTTTTAGCCTTCATTAAAGCCTTCAGGACAGAGCAGGGGGAATGTAAAATTTCATATAAATTTCATGAGTTTTGCTATTCTGTGATACTTCAGAAAGAGAGGAGAATAATTGTCTATTCTGAGCGAGCATCCCTTTCTGGTTCCCCTACTTCTCTCAGTACCACCATTGTCACTGGTTTGGCTCAAAACTCTCCTGTTTAATGGTTCCATCCCCTTATCTCATAACCTGTCAGTTGTGATCTCATGGCCGAACTTTCTTTCCACTCCCATATCCACCACCACAGCTGGGTTTCAGATCACTTCTGCTCACCGGTCGCAGGAGTGCTTGCTGCCCGTGGAAGCCGCTGGAAGCCCTTCTCTCCCCATTCCTGTGAGGTGTGAGGAGCAGTCGGAGGGGTGGAATTGTAGCGTGAGGGCGTGTGGTAAATGCATCTCAAGAAATGCTCTTTGCCCTCCTGCTCTCACCTCTGTGCTGCTCCTCTCAGACGACTCTTGCCCTTCCCATCAGGATGGTGGGCTGTTGAGAGCCAAAAATTAGGGGACTTCTCAGCACTTTCTGATCTAAGCTCTTGTCCTGTCCCTAGTCAGACCTACAGAGTTCTTCACAGAATCCGTCCACCAGGCTTAAAGTGGGAGACATCATTTGTTAAGAGTCAAGACTCCAAAGTATTAAAGGACATGCTTTTGTTGGGCTTGGTCCCCTGCACACAATTTCCCTTGGGAATGCCTCAGCACTGTGGTCAAAAATAGTACTTGAGGATTCTGGTTCCTGGCTCGAAGTCATCCCTTTTAAATCCATCCAGTCTCCAAATGGATCTTCTGTCTTCATTCGGTTCTTTCTTCAACTTTCCAGTCTCGTTTATTACTTCTTAAACGTGACCTTCAGCTTCTTATTTGCTTGCTCAAAAATGTTTAATACCTGCCACTGATTAAAGGTAAAGACCAGACATCAGATCACACGATTTGCGTGGCATTCAAGGTATTTCTGGATCTGACCCCAACATAGCCTTCTGACTCATCTCAAAAAGTTGTCTGCTCTTCCCCCTCTTGTCCTTGTGAATAGCTAGTGTGACTCCCAACTATCTTAAACCACCACCGCCACCACTGCCGAAGCAGACCCATAGAGAGTAGAGCCCTGTAAATGAAGGGTATGGACTCTGAAGCCAGGCTGCCTGGGTTCGAATACCAGCTCTGCCACCAACTAACTCACTGTGCAACCTTTAAACAAGTTACTGAATTTATACCTTAGGTTCCTTATCTGCCAAATGGGGAATAATAATGCCTACCTTTGAGGGTAGTTCATAGGATCACATTAACGAGTGAATCTAAATCACGCCTGTTGTATATAAGAGCTCCACAGTTGATGCTGCTAGACTCGACATAAAAGCTCAAACCCTCATTGCAGGGTAATTCTCCCTCACTTTTTCTATGTTCTTTATGAGACAGTTATTAAATCCCACCTTACGGTACTAGTCAATTTAGTTGCTTTTACTAAATATCGAACATACAATAGAATATTTCTAGCATGTTTGAGAGGTATAAAGATGAACAACAACACAAAGTTCTGTATCTCCATGACCAAGCTTCAGAGACAATATTACTCACTTTCAGGGAGACCCTTGACTATTCCTCCTGAATCTCATCCATTTTCAACCCCATCCCCATCCATAATCTCCATTTGGATATTTTTTTCTTTAAATAATAGTGATTATCCATACTGATGATTAAATATAAAGATTCAAGTTTGTTTTTCTTAGGAAGCCCATAGCATTTGTCCTATCCCATTACTTGACCTCCCCCCCCCCCGCCCTTGGGGGCTTCTACCTGCCTGTCTTCCATATCTATTATATTTTCACAAGTCTTTTTTATCCCATCATTTATTTTTGAATTTTAAAATATCTGTTTAAATCTAATTCTCTTAAAAATATATTTTATAATGGTTTTATTGACATATAGTTCTTATACCATATAATTCACCTGTTTAAAGTGTAAATGCAGTGGTTTTAAAATACATCTATGGAGTTGTGCCATCATCATCACAATCAATTTTGGAATATTTCATCACCCAAAAAGAAACCCCATGCACATTAGCATTCACCCCCCAATTTCTTCAAGCCCCCCCCCCAACCCACCCAGCTCCTAGGCAACCACTAGTCTACTCTCTTGTTTCTATAGATTTGCTTATTATGGACATAACATGTAAACAGAATCATAAAATATATGGTGTTTTAACACTGGCTTCTTTCACTTAGCATAATATTTTCAAGGTTCTTCTGTGTTGTAATGTGTATCAGTTATTCATTTGTTTTTATTGCTGAACAATATTCCATTCTATGAATATGCCACCTCTTATTGATCCATTCATTCATCAATTGATGAACATTTAGGTTGACTCTATTTTGTGTAGTAGTTTTTGTATAGACATGTAGTATTGTTATTCTGGGATATAAACCTAGGAGTAGAATTGCTGGGTCACATGGTCAATCTGTGAAACCTTTGGAGAAATTGTCCAACTGTATTCCAAAGTAACTGCACCACTTACTTTCCCACCAGTAGTGTATGAGGATTCCAATTTCCCTACATCCTCATTTATACTTTTATTATCTTTGTGATTATAACAGTCCTTGTAGGTTATAAAGTTGTATTGTCATTGTGCTTTTGATTTTCATTTCCCTGGTTTCTCATGATTTTGAGCATCTTTTCCTGTGGGGTTATTTTTGTTTGTTTGTTTTTGTTTTTGCTATTTGTATGTCTTCTTTAGAAAAATGCATATTCAGATCCTTTGCTCATTTTTTGTTTGTCTTTTTGTGTTGAGTTGGAAAAATTCTTTATATATTCTTCATACAAGTCCCTTATCAGGTATGTGATTTGCAAATTATCTTTTATTCTGTGGGTTGTCTTTTCAATTTCTCAATCATGTCCTTTGAAGCACAAAAGGTTTTAATTTTAACGAAGTTGAAGATATCTGTTTTTCTTTTGATGTTTGTGTTTTTGACATCATATCTAAGAAACCATTGCCTAATCCAGGGTCTTCAAGATTTATGCCTATGTTTTCTTCTAAGAATTTTATAATATTAGCTCTTACATATAGATCTCTGATCAATTTTGAGTTAATTTTTGTATATTAGGTGACGGAGGTGTCCAACTTTATTCTTTTACAGTATAGATATCGAGCTGTCCCAATATCACTTGTTGAAAAACCTGTTCTTTCCACCATTGAATCGTCTTGGTACCTATTGAAAATCAATTGACTGTGAATGGCAGGGTTTATTTCTTTTTAAAAAATTTTTCAATTTAAGTTCAATTAATTAACATATAATGTATTATTAATTTCAAAGCAGAGGTCAGCGATTCATCAGTCTAATATAATACCCAGTGCTCATTACATTACCAGTTACCTCATCTCCCCATCCCCTCCCCTTCAGCAGCCCTCAGTTTGTTTCCTATGTTTAAGAGACTCTTGCGGTTTGTCTCCCTCTCTGATTTTGTTTTGTTTTATTTTTTCCTATCTTCCCCTATGATCCTCTGTTTTGCTTCTTAAATTCTACATGTGAGTGAGATCATATGATAATTGTCTTTCTCTGATTGAGAAAGCTGATTGATTCAGCTTGGTGGGGTTTAGTTCTCGACTCTTCATTCTGTTCTATCGCTCTGTAGTATGATTCTCTATATATTCTTATGCCATTTTCATGCTGCTATGATTACTGTAGCATTCTAGAAAGTTTTCAATCAGAAAGTATGAGTCTTCCATATTTGTTCTTCTTTTTCAAGGTTTTTTTTTCCTTTTTTCTTGTTTCCATTCTGGGCTCCTTGAATTTCCAATAGAGTTTAGAATCAGCTTGTCAGTTTCTGCAAAGAAGCCAGGTTTTGGTTTTGATTTCTGTATTCCTTGATTTCTTTCATCAGTGTTTTGTGGATTTCAGAGTATAGAATTTGGACTTCTTTTGTTAAATTTATTCTTTGGTATTTAATTCTTTTAAAGATATTGTAATTGCAATTGTTTTCTTAATTTCATTTTAAGATTGTCTCTTGCAAATGTATAGAAATACTATTGATTTTTGTGTATTGATTTATATCATGCAACCTTGGTGAACTTGTTTTTTCAGTTCTAATGGTTTTAAAATGGATCTCTTTGGGTTTGGATCATGCCATCTGCAAATAGAGGTAGTGTTACTACCTTTCCTATCTGGACGCCATTTAGTTCATTTTCTTACCTACTTGCCATGGCTGGACCCTGAAAAACAATCTTGAATAGAAGTGGTGAGAGCAGAAATCCTTCTCTTGTTTCTCATTTTAGAGGAAAACCACTCAGTATTTCACCATTAAGTATGATCTCAGCTGTGAGTTTTCAGATGCCCTTCATCAGGTTGAAGAAGTTTTCTTTTATCTCTAGTTTGCTGAATTATCTGATTTGTCAAAGATATTATCTGTTCTGTTTACTTGCACCTGCATTCCTGGTTGCTTAGTCTTAAATTACAGCATTTTTATTTCATGTCTTGTTCTTTTACAACTTCTGTCACCTTTCTTTTCAAACTTTCCTTTTCTCTAGTCATTTCATTTTTGAGTTTTTCTTAATTCTAATTTGTTATTCTTTTATCTTCTATCATTTTGTTCATTTCATTTCTATCACTTCCAAATATGAGGTCACATTTTTGACCTTTCTGTGGGCGAGCCTCTCTGACGATTTTTATTGTTTGGAGGGACCTTGTTTTGCTCTCTTCTCTCTCTCTCTCTCTCTCCCATTGCATAACTTTATATGCGATTCAACTTTGATATTTTTCTGATGCAAATTTTTAAGGGAAATGAGTTTTCCAATGTTTTTATAGTGGCGGTCGGTCGTAGTTTGGGGTATCTTTTCTAGTGTCGTGATTCTTGGGTTCCCTCTTCTGTTCTTTTCACAATACTTATCTGGACCTTCCCTTTCTTTCCTTTCTGTTGCCCCTGCCTGTTCAAAGGAGATTTTATCCCGGCCATTTCTTCTCCCTGGGAAGCTTTGTCCTGAAAGAGTGCTTTGGTGAAACCCTCCAGGCTGAGCCGCTCTCTCAGCCTGCTGTGGGGTCTTCAGGAGAACTTCTTGGGGTTCTTTCATTCTCAGGGTGGGTCAGATGCCTGGCCGACTTTCCTTTGCTTCTTCCTGCAACAAGGACGCTCCCGCGGGGGCGGGGGTCGTGCAGCTGTGGAAGCTCTGGCTCCTCCTAGTCTGTGACCCCTGGGGCTCTCTTATTCCCTAGTCTGCCGCACACGCTGTGCATCAGTTTCTCGGGTTTTATATCATAGCTGTTCTTCTGGTTCTTTATGAGGGGATTCAGGAATATTTAAGTACTAGGCCTCCCCAACTGCCATCTTCCCAGAATCATTGTGAGCCGCTTACAGTCCTTTCTGATGTGAGGCAGGTTGTAAAAGAAGCAACTGAATAACATGTAAAGTTCTTTGTATACTTTATTAGCGTCTATGTTACATGTAAATAATTCATATATACAGATATACTCTAGTCAAAAAAGAAGTATAGGGCGCCTGGGTGGCTCAGTTGGTTAAGCAACTGCCTTTGGCTCAGGTCATGTTCAGGTCATGAGCCCACATCAGGCTCCCACCTCCCCCAGGAGTCTGCTTCTCCCTCTGACCTTCTCCTTCTCATGCTTTCACACTGCCTCTCTCAAATGGATAAATAAAATCTTCAAAAAAAAAAAAAAGACAAAAAAAAAAAAGAAATGTCGTTCTCCTTTTACAATTCCTGAGAGGATGCTTGCTTATTAGTTAGCTCTTCAAAAACGGAATTTTAGTTTTTGCTCCTCACTGTTTCTAGGAAGGACAGTACTGTCAAGATTTCCAGAATATGAGACTTGGTATGATCTCAAACCAGAGAGGCAGCTTTCGTTTCTTGGCTCTTCCTTCACTCATCTGCTTTCCTCACCCATGTGTCCTTGAGTCTATCCTCATTGGAAGTGGAGGACGGTGGTTTGGGGTCAGGCTGCGAATAGATCCAGGGCCCCCTTGTCAGTCTTTTCTAGGAGACTTAGTAATCTTAATATCACAAATACAGATATATCTGTGAATTTTGCTATTAGCTTCAATGGGTGTATCCCAACTGAGTAGTGTACTTTGGCAATACAGAGTGTCAAGCAAGAATTAACTTCCTAGAGCTTATTATGCATACCTTGAGAAATAACCATCCCCCACTGCTCGAACAGTCATTTTGCATTCACTCTGAGTCCAAGGCTGGGTGATATTTTTTTCCGTCTTCTTTCACATAAAAAGTCATTCTCAATAATTTTATTTGTATAATTTCTTTTCTACCTCTAAATGAGCAGGCGATTTTTCTCTGTGATTTTAATCAGTGTCCATCTGAACACATTCCCAATTTACCATGATCACTTGGAATTCAGAACATATCCTCGAAGGGCAGTAAACAACAGTTTTGGCCCTAGGGTATTGATTCCCAGGCTTATATCCAAATAGTCAGTCATCCTACTGATGAAGTTACTGAACAGTGCTGAATCAGAAGTGTTCTGTTTTCTAAACCTAACATGTACATTTGCAACTTAATACTACACGGTTTTATGAAACCCTTTAATGGAATAGTTGCAACATAATTGTAAAGTTGCTTTTGGAATCTGTGTAGATAGTGCCACGATAAGCTTGTAATTATATCGGTCAATTCTGCTGAAGAAAAAGAGAGACCAAGGATGAAAGGATGAAAGGATGAAAGGAAGGAAGGAAGGAAGGAAGAATGGAAGGAAGGAAGGAGAGAAGGAACTGTTTGTCACTGGTATGTAGAAGAGCGCTACGTGTTGATATCCTGGAGTCTTTGCAAAGTGCCCATAAGGAAAAAATTAAGAGCTTATTTTTTATTCCTTTGTAGGCAAACACTAAATGAAGGTAGCAGTATTTCATTTAAGCCAACCATTTAAGAACGCTTACGTTATACAAACAAATGCAAAATCAGCAAATACTCCTCTGCTGTGGGGGAAAACTATGAAAACAAAAATTTTTTTTTTAAAGAAAACCTCAAGGTTTAAAACTGTGCTTTTATAGACTATCATGGTTTTAGATTAAAAGTAAGCATTGATGGAAATATTTTATGAAGTTTACTATTTCGTTTTAAGTGGATTATGCAGATGTTCTTAAAGCTAACACATCTTCAATTTAAAAAACTTTCCTGGGATTCTTTTGTTTTATAGATTCCCTGGTATTCTTTTGTTTTATAGCTCATCTTTGAAGCTGAATTAGGCTGTAATTGCTGTGTCACACAGAACTCTGTTCCCTGTCAACAAACATTAAATCAAAAGATAAGATTTTTATTTTCAATGACTTTTGTTTATTAGGATTATATAAATACAGTCAAACCTCATTGGGTAATGGCTTTTTCTTACATGGATTTGGATACCCTGGTGAGCAAAGAAGAGGTTTTTTTGGATAAATTTATTTCATAAATTAGAAAGTTTGTTTCTTCCTGTTCCCAATGAGCATTATCTTAAGGTTCCACTATAAATATATGTGAGTCTGTCTTTGGGTTTTTCAAAATGAAGAGCTTAAGTATAAACCCTGTCTATTTTCAATTATTATAGGATTTATTGCCCAATTCTCTTTCCACTTGACCTAATAATTATTGAGCTTTTGCTACTATTTAGCAAACCTAATATGCAGCTGTATGCGCTTCCTTGTCACATGGGGTGATTCTGCAAGTATTTTAGAGAATCTTAAGTAGGATAGGTGGCCGATATCTGGGTTTCCAGGGCAAGCTGCGCACGTCTCCATCACGGCCCCTCTCACACCGTGTAAATGTGGTTACTGGTTTGTCTCTTGCCACCTTGGGGCTAGTGACCGGTGTGCCCATTTCTAAGTCTCTTATGCCTAGGACTATTTCTGGCAGAGTGGAGGCACTCGATAAATATTTGCCAAGTAAAATAAAGTTTAAACTTTATGGAGCACACTAGAACTTTTCTTCATTCATGACCTTGATTCTCATTATTTTACACGTTATGAAGAGTATTCCCTCTTTCTTGAACTCTAAAACGTCATGAACAGTGAAGACACTAAATTATAATAAATATATACAGATAAAAGAAAATGTCTCATGACTCTTGGTGGACACATTACATGAGTGTCTTCGTACAAGGTACTCTCTGTAACCTGGCATGCAGTGTTTTTCATCAGCGTGCATCTTATGTACTGACAAGTCCCTGTGATGACATCAGGAAGGTGATAGGGCTAGAAGGATGACTCAGCAGGAAAACACAGACATTGCTATGGTAGGTATCTATCGCATGACTCCAGAGAAAGTCACAAATGGTGAAATTGTTGCTTGTTTTTAGGCAGAGTTTACAATGGGTTAATGAGATGTTAGTCTTGGATTATTGTATTCCCTACAGTCATAAATGCGATGAAGAAATTCACATCTGCTTTCCTGGATTTTTTTGTTGTTGTTAGGTTATATCTAATAGTATAACTATGGTATTTGTTTATGCCTGTACCACTGTCATTTTCGTTTTGAAACTTGGCTTTAAATACTTGAAGAATGAGAAATAATTCAAATATGACAGCTTTAACAAACATAGCTGCCTATGACTCTGATGGATTTGTTGTGCATTATGACCATGTTCCGACCAAATATCCAAACAGTGGTCTGGCTACTTTTATCTAGCCACTGGCCAGGGAAACAGACTGGGCTTTTAATTTTTCTATGCATTTTCAATGACACTTTACCAATTCTATGAATTTTTTCCTCCTCCCAGAAATAATGAAAAATGTGATACATACATTTTGACCCAGAAATTCTATCTTAGGGAATTTCTTCTACAGATATAAGGATGCCTCTGTATAATGGCTTGTAGTTAAGGCAGTCTCTTGGAATATTGCTTGTAGTCATAGCAAACTGCAAACATCGTGACTGTCCATCTGTAGGGCAGTGTTTGTACAAAATATGGTATATCCACATTATAGATCTATACATTTATAGACAAAATTAAAATAACAATAGGGTCATATTATATATATCCTTCTTTTTCTTTTTAAATAATATGTAACTTAGGCATCCCTTCAGTTACTGCGTACAGCTGTTTGTTATTCTTCGTATGGATGTGCTATATTTTATTAGCTCATGAAGATGAGATTAAAGGAGAGAAGAGAATGGGGATTACTATTTTTTTATTTTATATCTTTTTGATTTGTTATAATGAGCATGTATCACTTTTGTTGTTAAGAATATACAGTTCAAAATGTAATAGTAAATGTTCATTCAAGGAGGCTGGTTTAAAGGCAGATTTTTAGAACTAACTCTCTGAATATAATGAGTATTCAAGATGATTAAATAGTTCGATGATAATTTTAGGATGTGACTTTTTCTTTTGGAGTCAGACCCCCCAAAAATCCCCAAGACCGATGTCATGGAGCTTACTACCTGTGTCTTCTCCTATGAGTTTTATGGTTTCAAGTTTTACATTCAAGTCATTAATCCATTTTGAGTTAATTTTTGTGTATGGTACAAGGTGGTAGTCTAGTTTTATTCTTTTTCCAGTGGTCCTCCGTTTTCCCAACACCATTTATTGAAGAGATTGTCCTCCTTCCCTCATTGTATATTCTTGGCTCCTTTGTCGTAAATTAATTGACCATACATGCATGTGTTTATTTCTGGGTTTCTATTCTCTTCCATTGGCTTATATATTTGTTTTTAAGTCAATACCATACTGTTTCAATTACTATAGCTTTGTAATACAGTTTGAAATCAGGGAGAATGATGCCTCCAGTTATTTTCTTTCTTTCTTTCTTTTTTTTTTTTAAATTTTATGTATTTATTTGACAGAGAGAGCGATCACAAGTAGGCAGAGAGGCAGGCAGAGAGAGAGG
Source organism: Martes martes (assembly GCF_963455335.1). NCBI lineage: Eukaryota > Metazoa > Chordata > Mammalia > Carnivora > Mustelidae > Martes > Martes martes. The sequence continues at coordinate 75,050,056 of NC_137893.1, read as the reverse complement.
GGGAAGCAGGCTCCCCACTGAGCAGAGAGCCCGATGCGGGGCTCGATCCCCAGACCCTGAGATCATGACCCGAGCCGAAGGCAGAGGCTTAACCCACTGAGCCACCCAGGTGCCCCAGTTATTTTCTTTCTTAATATTCCTTTGGCTTTTAGGGTCCTGTGTGGTTCCATGCAAAATTTAGGATTATTTGTTCTATTTCTGTGAAAAATACATTGGAATTTTCTTAGGGATTGCATTGAACCTGCAGATGGCTTTGGATAATATGGACATTCTAATGATAGTAAGTCTTCCAGTGATGAGAAAGGAGTATCCTTCCACTTATTTGTGTCCTTGGTTTCTTTCATCAACATCTTATGGTTTTCAGTGTACAGGTCTTTCACCTTCTTGGTTAAATTTATTCCTAGGTTATAAATGGGATTATTTTCCCAATTTCTGTCTGATGGTTTGTTATTAATATATAGAAATGCAACAGGTTTTTATATGTTGCTTTTGTACTCTACAATTTAACTGAATTTGTTTATTAGTTCAAATAACTTTTTGATGGAGTCTTTAGGATTTTCTATATATAAAATCATGTCGTCCGCAAACAGTGACCCTTTCACTTCTGCCTTTCCAATTTGGATGTTTTATTTCTTTTTCTTACCTAATAGCACTAGCTAGTATTTTCAATACCATATTGAATAAAAGTGGTGAGAGTATCCTTTTTACTATAGAAAACAGTATGGAGGTTTTTCAAAAAATTAAAAGTAGAACTCCAATATGATCTTGTAATTCTACCTCATGGTATTTATTCAATGAAAACAAGAACACTAATTTGAAAAGGTATAAGCACCCCTGTGTTCATTGCATCATGATTACAATAACAAAATAGGAAAGTGTTCTAAATGTTCACTGACAGATGAATGGTTAAAGAAGATGTGATATATATAATGGAATTCTGTGCAGCCATAAAAAGGAATGAAATCTTGCCATTTGCAGCAACATGGATGGACTTTGAAGGTATTACGCTAAGTGAAATAAGTTAGACTGAGAAAGGTGATATGATCTCACTTACATGCAGAATCTAAAAAACAAACAAACAAAACAAAAGAACACTCATGGATAGGATAACACAGTAGTGGTCACCAGGAGGGAGGAGGTTGGTTGGTGGGTGAAATAGATAAAAAGGTACAAGCTTCCAATTGTGAAATGAATGGGGAATGTGATGTGTAGCATCGTGGCTATAGTCAGTGGTAGCATAGTGCCTATTCGAAGATTGCAAGAGTGGATCTTGAAAAGTTTCATCACAAGAAGAAAAACATTTCTTATAAATTTTTAAGATGATGGTTGGTGACTAGATTTGTTGTGGTGATCATTTCACAGTGTATACAGGAGTTGAATCATTACATTGTACACCTGAAATGAATATAATGTATATTAATTATATCTCAATAAAAAAGTTAAAATGTAACTACAATGTTATGAATACACTTCTTGTTTAGTTTTCACAAACTAAATTCAAAAGTGTTTCTAAAAAAAAAAAAACCATTTCCATAAGACTTGAGGTAAATATAGTAGTGTTTGAACAAAAATATGCTTCCAGGACTAAGGAAAATAATAATTTAGATATTTAAGTTCTGGCATTTTTTTAAAAAAGTTAGTCCCAAACTTTACGGTCACATTTTTATGTATTTGTATGTCTAGTAGTATGTAGAGCACGGTCTTTCTATATGTGAATTGAGCAGCGGAAAAAGGAGAATGCATCCAAGTGCGGCACATTGACCGACACACCCACCATGAAACAGCTAAAATTCATTCTAACGTACATTCTTCTCTTCGATTCTTTGTTCATTATATTAATTTTATTCATTATATTAATACATCTTTTTCCACTGTCATTTATTACTTTGGGTAGACAGTCTTGTGATTTTTCACGATTCAGGTGTCATTTAAAAAATCATATTGGCATACTTTCCCTTATCATGCTGCCCTTGTGAGACAAGCATTTTAAGTGTTACAAGGAGGTGCTGTTACTATTACAAAGGTTATTATAGGAAGGATAAAAGTACTTCATTGGGAACAGTAGTCCCACACAGGAGAAAAAAATGTAACACAGTTCCAGAGGCATTGTAACAAGAGTGGAGGGTACATAAATGATTTCAGGTTACCAGATTAGTGCAGATAATAGAAGGAAGCATGTGAACCCAAGTTCCCTCTATGGACAAACTGGGAAATACAGAGGAATCTGCAGCGTGGTGTACTAGGTGCAGAACAGGGTGCAAACGTATCCTGTGACCTGGTTATCTGCACAGCCCTGGGATTGGGTCCAGCTACTTTGACCCTTTAGAGAAGCAAGACGGCTTCCTCATGTAAAGCTAATTTGGTGGAGTTCATGCGGAGTACAGAGTTGGGTCACACAGCAGGCAGCCCTGGTGACCTCGATGCAGGGCACACAAGGGCTTGGGCGCCTGCCATTCTCCTAATCAGAAATCCTTGATATTGCTTGTATAGTGTTGTTTCTTCCTGAGATGCCATTTTGTCACTCATCCCCAGAACAATTCTTAGGCTAACAATACTAATAATAGTAAAATATACTGTGTTCTGATAATTTAGGGGGTTCTGTTGCTGATCCCGATATGAGCATATAAGCCGTAGCCCTTGTTCAAACAGTAGTCCTCTGTCCCTCCAGGCAGATGGTACCGTGGTTGGAAATCTTTACAGCATTCCAGTGGAACCATTATGCCTTTGATGCGTCACTCTGCCAAGGCCCAGGAGCTATGGAACATATTACCTTACCAAGAAAGGCCTGCCTTATACTGCTCTGGCACTTGCCAAAATGGTCTTCACACTGAGAGTCCCAGAGTGTGCCTTACAGAGTAATAAATTACATTACCAACAGTCGTTATGACCTCAGTGAGAGACACACGCAGCCAAGAGCAGCTACATGTTACTGTCAGTTAATTAGTGTTGGTATTCATTAAAAGTGGGAGTGAGAGCCCGGAAACAATCCATTACTCATTGTGAATGGAGTCATGGGACAGCATAAAAGCTACCCAAGGAACCAGTGAAAGCAAGAACCAGGAAGCAGGATAGAGATCAACGAACTGGTTACTTGGATATAGTTCTTTACTGCGTTCATGCATACTCTCACACACACACACACACACACACACACACACACACACACACTCACACTCACACACCCCCACCCTGAGCCCTCACTTGCACATTTGTACCCGCATTTTCCCTAGCTCACCTAGTTCATGCTATGGTTTGAATGGTGTGCTCCCTAAAAGACATAGTGAAGTCTTAGCTCCTGATACCTATGAATGTGAGCTTATTTGGAAATAGGCTCTTGGTGAATGTAATAAGTTTAGATGAGGTCATACTCAATTTGAGTGGATTAGGGAAGAGAAGAAAGAGACTCAGGGATGAAAACGTCATGTGAAGACGTGGAGACACACAGACACAAAGGGAAGATGGTCAGGTGCTGATAAAGGCAGAGATTACAGTTATCCAGCCACAAGCCCTTGGGGCTATAAGAAGTAAACAAGAATCCTTTGGAGCGGGTGGGGTGGTGGTAGGAGGGAGTGTGGCCTTGCCAACACCTTGAGTTCAGGCTTCTGGCCTCTGTAAGTGTGAGACAATAAATTTCGGTTGTTTTAAGCCACCAGTTTGTGCTGTTTTGTTATGACAACCGCAGGAAACTAACATCAATCACTTGTATAAAACGGACACCCTCATACTTACGGCATTTCATATATGTATTCTCGGACACACTTCCACACTCCTGTTTATGTCTCGCTTAAAACACTTTAAACTTAAATGCAGTAAGTTTACGCAGTCCTAATCCAATCAATTCTTGTCAGCTTGTCCAGTTTTGAATCAAAGGGAAGGTGAGTCCCAACTGGAAGGTGGACGACATTGAACTTTGTGAACTGCTTTGGAAGTGAGGAAAATGTACCCTTTTTGTTATGATTCCTCAATCCAGAAGATAGTTGTGAAAGAATTATAGCAAAAATATTTGTTTAGAATATATTTGTCTCATTACTCACCTAGTTTTGGGACCCCAAAAAACTTGCCCATAAAGAAAGTAACCATCTGGGGAGTCTCTAATGTGGCAAAGTTTAGCCAATTTGAAATTCTGGCAGAATGAACATGTAAATAGTCATAGGAAAATTAGGATGATTTTCCTGTCATTCACTGTTTCTTTACTGTGTTTTATAAAAAATTTTCCAACTTTAAGACAACCCGTAGTTTGCCTTCATACACATTAACTAATGGCAATGGTGGTAGGAGCTTATATGTATGTGTTATTAGACTCTGTGGCAAATACAAATAATGCAAAGTGTTCCTTATCATCTGAGTGTTGGTTGGCTGTAGCCAGTGCTCCCCAGTGTATTCTCCTGACCATCACACTTCTTCTTTGAGCTTCCTGCTCCTGAGTCCAACTGTCTACCTCCTCATCTCCACTTAGCTATCTTAAAGGAATTCAGACTCACACACGGGAAACCAAGCTTTTGGTATTTGTTGTCACTCTAATTTTCTTTCCTGTTCCCTTTGGTGCCCTGACCAATCCAAGTATGCAAGCAAGTCAAAAACCTACAGTTCAGGCCCTCTCCACCCACCATCACTCCGGCTCTCTCTAATTAAACACCACTCTTTATTCTACCTCCTAAATATCTTTGGAGTCTGCCCTGGTCTTAACCATGTCCTCCCCTTCCTGGTTAGTCCAGGTTCGAGGAGCTTCCCTCTAGCTCACTGCAGGAGCCCCCTACTGGTAGGAAGGATAGTACACAGGTCACCCACACCCAGCCTTTTCACACTGCAGCCAGAAGGATCTTCTCAGAAAGCAAATTGTAAGATGCCATCTGCCTGCTCAAGCATAATGTGGTTTCACAGAGCCCTCGAATGAAGGCTGGAATCCCCAACTTGGTCTAGAAGTCTTCAGGTCTCAGTTTACACTCCTCTTCTCATTCCTTGCACCGTGAACACGCTCCCTTCTTCTGGTGTAACAACTGTGCTCTGCCCCTCCCCTGTTGGGTTTCTCCACCTACTGTTTCTTTTGTTTGGAATGTTTTTCTCTCTTCTTCCCTCCTTCAAATTCTTCTAGTTAACTACCACTCATCAATCAGAACTCCGCTCAAACAACACTTCTTCAAGAAAAGCATTCCTGATGTCCCAGCACAGATCAGAATATGTGGCAGTATATTACTGATTCTCTCATTCATCAATAGCTACCAGTATCACTGCATGGCAAGTACTCTTCTAGGCACTTAGACTCATCCTCATCACTGGGCATGAAGATAAGGTCTCTGCTCACATAAGCTTATGATTTAGTTGGAGGAAAAAATAATAGACAAGTAAATGAACAAGAAACCACCAGATAATGATAAACTCAGTGATAGAAATATAACAGATAAAAATAAAGCAGAGTGAGGCATTAGGCTTCTATGAGAAGGTGACAGCTAAGCTTAGACCCGACTGTCAGTAAGAAGGCAAGGGTATGAAATTCCATGGGAAGAACATTCCCAGCAGAGGTTCTAGTCAGTGAAAAAAAGGCTCTGGAGAAGAGAAAGATGACTAGGGTGTGGGAGTGAAGAGGACAAATTTATCTGGGACAGGATTATGAAGGTCAAATCATGGTGTTTGGGTTGAATTTCTAATGTAATGAGAAGGTAGTCAGGGGCTTTAAACAAGGAAATTATTTCCTTCCCTTTACATTTCTAGAAGAACACTGTGTAGCTGCTGTGTGCGAAAGGATTTCAGGTGTGCAAACATCTACATAGAGCCATTGGATGGGCGCCCACTGCAAGAGTGAAGATGGAAGATGGCGGATGGAAGATGCCTCTGTCACTCCATTGAGAGACAGAGCTCATTCTCATTAGTTAATGGATGTAGTAGTAGGTTTTTCTCTGGCTCCCAATCCAAGTTTCTGTTGGCTCCTTCCTCCTTCCTTTTAGATTTCAAACACTGATTAGGTAAAAGATTAATTTCAAACATCTAAAAATAGCAAATGCATGCCTGCAGATCATGGATCCTGAGACTCCGTGGATGCATCCAATGTTGAAAGTAGGAAGCAGCAAACCCACTACGCTGTTGGTAGTTTTACAGCTGTTCATTGAATATGTATGTAGCTAGATATAGTTTAAAAGGCTCAGGAATCTTTAAAAAAAATGAATTTGGGGAAAGCAGGGAACAAAGGGAGGTACTTACAAAGTAAAATGAATAATTGGCATTATCAAGCATTTTGGACCTTGGGGTGTGTGTTTGCATAAGCATGTGTGTGCGCCTAAGGGTCAAGCTCCAGCATGCTCATTTGGGGTAGCAGGAGCTTGCATCAAAACATTCATCAAAACACAGGCTGCATTCCATTTCCACAGCCCAATATCAAGATTGCCCAGAATTACATCTTTATGCCATTAGACATCTAATGCAAAGCCATCTAGGCTTTCAGCTTTCCCCGGGGACCCTTTGGGAGGAATTTCTGCTGAGAGCCCGCAACTCAGACCTGATGCTTGTCAGGAATGAACCCTGGTACAATCTTCAGGGAGGGCTTCCGTTGTCAAAACAATAATAGCTGTAATTTTCTCTCCCTCTATTTACAGGAAACAAACTCTTCCTTCCTGTCCTCTGCCTGTAGCAGAAAATAGACAAGCCAAGCAGATGTCCAGGGATGGTGGAGGACTACTTTGGGCTACAGCTTCCTTGGACAGAAAACAAGTGCTCAAGAGAGCCTTGGGGGTAGGGGAAGGATGGGGGCGCGTACCGTGTCCCGATTCTCGCCTTCTTTTTCTGCCTCCAGACCCCTTTGTCTCTCTCCAGTTCTTTCCTACCACTGTGAGACATGTGACCTAAATATGGCCAGGGAAGTCTCCAGCAGTCACAGTATTTTTAAACTCCTGTGCCTCCTGTTTGTGGACTCATGTGACGTCGATGAACCAGAGCCAGAGAGTTTCTCATGGGAATCCAGGATGCTTCGCCATACCCTGGCTTGGGTTGTGCATGCTTTTGGCCTTGGTTAATGTAGCTCTTGGGGTTTCATTTCGCATCTTCGAGACTTGGGAAGCCACAGACCCTGTGAGTGCAGCAGGAATGTGCTAGGGAGGCTATCTTCAGGGTGTCCCCTGAGGATGGCCACCTTGGGGCTGTGAAAACTTGCTAGCTGTGTAACTGGAGCCCAGCTTTGGGGGGGGGTGGGAAGCAGTAACCCGGGCATCTTAATGCAGATGTGGGCATGAGAGAGAGATCCTAGTTCTCACCCCATTCTAATAGCCCTTCACGTCCAAATCCTCATCGTTGTTGTCTGGCGTTGTTTGGCTGTCCTTGCACATTATCTAACTTCAGCTGTGACTGTTTATGCGAGCCTCCAGCCCTTCCCTTCAGCATCACTCTTCCCGATGACTGTTTATTTTCCTTTCTGCTGCTCCTGTTCAGATTCTTCTCTCCACTGACAATGTGTTTCAAGTTGTCCTGGAATAGAAAATATTTTGTTATATTTAAGAAATAACTTTATTTTCAAGCAATTTCTCCATCAGCATTAAAGTTTATCTGAGGATAAAATGATAAAATGATAGGGAAACCACTCACAAACTTACTGAGTGATAAAAATGACCTTTGAAGCCATGATAGAATAATGAATTTGTCACTCTGGGTGTGGTGTCTTGCCAGAAAACTAAAATGCAGTTAGTTTTCTAAGCTACACATTGTGGAACTCTAGATGTCACTATCCACAATACAGATTTAATGTGAGGATGTCCTGACAAGTGTCAGTCCAGTGTCTTGAAGGAAGGGTCCTTTTTTCTGTTTTGTGCAAAAGGACTGTATAGACTAGCAATATCTACTTTTTTTTTCATAGTGCTTTTTACTGAGTTCTGACTTTGTATCAGATGCTAATATAATCAGTAGTGTGCTTATAACCCAGCTCTGAAAAAAAGAAACCCGGATTGCAGTGTTTGCCAGCTTCCATGGTGTGAATATTTCCCCCATGTCCAAGTTCAAGTTACCAAAGTTCTTGAAAGTAAATGTGAGATGAGGAGGAGATGACTACAGTTGGCTTTCCTGAGCCAGTAGGAGTCAGCTCCCAGGTATGGCTGCTGGTGCTAAGTATTAATGGCTTTAAATATTAATAAGTGTTAGTTACTCTGTAAAGTGATACTGTACTTATTCACTATCATACAGATAAAGAAACAGAGACATGGGGAAATTATGTCACTTTGTCAAAGGTGACAGAACCAGGAAGCCGTGGAGCAAGGTTTTGAGCCCAAGCAGATGAACACCAGCACCCACACACATAAGCCCTACCCTGTGCTACAGCTGATAGTGTAGGTGCTCAGCAAACTGTTTCCAGATGAGGAAATGTTGATGTCAAGAAGTGTCTACTCCTTGGGACGGCTGGGTAGCTCAGTTGGTTAAGCGGCTGCCTTCGGTTCAGATCATGATCCCAGGGTCCTGGGATCCGGTCCTGCATCAGGCTCCTTGCTCGGCAGGGAGGCTGCTTCTCTCTCTGCCTCTGCCTGCTTGTGTGCGCGTGCTCTCTCTCTCTCTCTCTGACAAATAAATAAATAAAACATTTCTTTTTAAAAAAGAAGTATCTACTCCTTTGTATCGTGTCACCCAGGGTTCCACCAGAGAAAGAACCAGTAATATATTATATATTACATATCACATGTTATGTATATATACATATGTTAAGAGATTTATTGCAAGGAACTGGCTTCTGTGATTGTGGGGCTGGCTGCGTGAGTCAGAACTGTGTGGGAAGGGCTGGCCAGAAATTCTGGGCAGGAGCTGATGCTGCAGTCTACAGGTAGAATTTCTCCTTTCGGGAAGCATCAATTCTCTTGGGGCCCTTCAACTGATTGGATGGGCTTACTCAGATGACCTAGGAAGATCCTCATCACATAAAGCAAACTGATTGTAGATTTCAGTCACACCTACAAAAGTACCCTCATAGAATCATCTATATTAGTGATTGAATAATGGGACGCTAGCTTAGCTAAATCTTCACATGAACTTTTACGAATTGAATTTTGTTCCCCAAAAAGTAATGTTGAGGTCTTAACCTCCGGTGCCTGTGACTTTATTTGGAAACAGGGCTCTTGCAGATATCATCAAGTTAAGATGAGGTCATATTGGAGTAGGGTGGGCCCTTGATTGGAAAAGACCAGTTTCCAATAAAATAAAAATTTGGACACAGAAATATGGCAAGAAGATCACATGACAATGGAAGCAAACACTGGAATGATGTACCTACAAACACCAAGAATTTGTGGAAAACACCAGAAAGTAGGAAGAGGCAAGGAAGTGTCCTTCTGTAGAGTCTTCAGAGGGGGTAGAGACCTGCAAGCACCTTGATGACAGACTTCTGACTCCCAGAAATGTGAAACAGTAAATTTCTGTTGTTTGAAATCACTTGTTTGTGGTACCTTTTTTATGACAGCCCAAGGAAACTAACCCTAGGGATCTTAAAAATAACACTAAATGATGATACATTCAAATAATGTCTACTTCACCAAAGTCTGAAACTTCTCTTATTTAAAGAAGTGTGTGCTTGGGGTGCCTGGGTGGCTCAGTGGGTTAAAGCCTCTGCCTTCGGCTCAGGTCATGATTCCAGGGTCCTGGGATCGAGCCCCGCATCTGGCTCTCTGCTCAGCAGGGAGCCTGCTTCCTCCTCTCTCTCTGCCTGCCTCTCTGCCTACTTGTGATCTTTGTCTGTCAAATAAATAAATAAAATCTTTAAAAAAAAAAAAAAAGAAGTGTGTGCTTAGCACGATATGACATTCTCAGAAACAGCATCTTTGCGGATTGTGTCAAGTTTGATGTGTACCTATAAACTAATTTGAATAGCATTTTTAAAACAATATTATATCTGTTTTAGCTGTACAACATAAAGGTTCAGCTTTTATATACATTACGAAGTGATCACCATGATAAATCTATTGAATAGCTTTTATTTAATTAAATACATGATGGGATTTATACACATTTCTATCAAAACAATCTCTTGAGGAACTATTTCAATTAAGCCGATGGGATTGACATTGTAAAAGCATCTTTAGGCGTGCATTGGAATAAATATCTATGGATGAATGAAGATTAAGTTCATTCATTGCTTTCAGGGGCTGTTATTCATTCTCCAGACTGCTGTTAGTGCTAACAATTCCTTTTAAGGCTAAATATGATTTGGGGGAATAGTCCCAATCAGTGTCAGATGCGATGGGGAATTAAAATGGATTCAATTCATTTTTGCTGGTAGCCTATAAACTGTTTTTGAGAGCCTTTCCCAAACAGAAGAAACAAGAACATTTTCAGCATAGTAACATTAGAATAAACGTATAGCAACCTCTCACTAGGTGATAGCATTGAAGGCCGGTAGTCCTTGGCATAGCAAGTTTGGGTTTTTTGTTTGTTTGTTTTGGTTCATCCTATAATTGGATAATCACATCTGTAAGGTCACGGCAGCAGGTCAAATGGATTATCAGGCTATGTGATACAATCCTGGTGAAGACATTTTGCCTCGAGAGTTCTATATGGTTGTACAAGGCTGAATGAACTGATTCCAAAATCCAAGGCTCGTTCACCCACAGAGAGTAATTGTAACACTGGAACTCTTTCCACATGGATTGCCATGGAGTTTCCATTCTGTGTATTTGATGCCTTCCACTATATATAATCAAGTTTACTGAGTACTTGCTATCTATCAACAGGTACTATTCTTTCCACTTGCTTTTGCTGCATATGAGGAAATAAATAAATGAGGCAAAGTAACCTTTCCTAACCACACATCCAGGAAGTGGCAGATGTAGGATCTGGTCCTAGGAAGTCTGACTACAGAGCCCATCCTTTCAACCTTCTTGGTATGAGAATAGCATGGACATCCTATCCTACAAAACTTAAGGCACTTCATGAGTTTATTCAAAAATAGTTTCCAGTCATTAGCATCAAACCAATAACAGTTACGGAGACTTTAAGTGGTGAGTATATGGGTTGATTGTCTAAATGCAAAGTGAAAAATAAAAGAGATTTTATCCTATTAAACTACTAAAAAGTGTGAATGAAAAACTAATTAAAACTAAAAACTTCACACACCCTTTAACGTTCCATCCTAACTGAGTCTTGTTATGTGCTGTCCCCAACTAAGCTAACACATTGGATCAAGGCCAAAGCGGCAACAAATAGCTAAGCCAGGTTGTGGGGGAGGGGGTGCTGCCTCCTACAGAGTTTTATGGATGGGATGATTTCAGGAGCTCTGGAGATTCTAGTGGAGGGCCCCACAGGCTTACAGGGCATGGAGGGAGACCCAGGTCCCCTGTCTCCAGCGGAGACCCCTCGGTCTCCTGACTCATTCATTGCGAGATGGGTTGACGTAACCCACATAACTGATGACCGTTTCTGTTTGTGTGTTTCTTTAATTTAGGAGACCGGGTTATCAAATATTTCATTTCAGAAATGAAGGGAGAAAAGAAAGCCATGACAAGCTCTATAGGTGGCCATTTTTAGGACATTAGACATTCCACTGACTTTCTCCATAGCGGATCCCTTACTATCTTGTTTGCTTCAGAAACATGCCCCAGCCCAGGGATGAGACCAGAAACACTTGGACATATTTCAAATTGAATTATCTTCATTCCTTTTTATTTGAATACAGCATGAGAAAATTGAGCTCCAAAATGCTCCTCCTGGGTATGCCTTGACAAAGAGCATTCTTGTTTCCCCGCAGCCGAGAGGACTGTGAGAAAGGGCAAGAGCGCCGGCTCTATTTTCCGGAGGAGCCTCGCCGCGAGAGTGGGTTTTCTCATGGCTGTCAGTTGACAAGGGAGTTCCATGGGTCAAGCCTATAGCTAAATCAATTCCATGCCTATATGGGAAAAGCTCTGCTTATCAAACTTTCCAGTGTAAATAGCATGAGTCTGGACTCTCTCACACACATTCAGGTATTCCAGTTATTTCAAAATCTATCTTAAGATTACGGCCACCAAATAATTTGAACCCTGCTAAGGATCAAACCAACTGCACACTCTTCTAAGACACTGAAAAATGAGTTACACCCGGACTACATCTCTACCTGTGATGGTTCAAGCCTTTTAGACCCGTGATGCTTTTTTCAAACATTCCTTTTAGCTGTTGTACTGAGGACTAATACACTCCCTGGACCCTAGTTGCATGCTCCAGTGGTGTGGAAATGTTCTGTTCTGTGACTGAATTTTCACTTGGTCTTAGAATTATCAACTTGGAAAAGAGACGATTTAAAATTTATTTGAAAGAAGGTAACTGCTTGGACTGAACTAACTGGCTTATTCAATCCAATCCCTCTTTTGAATAATCTAGTAGTAGGCTTAACCAAGTCACTTACCCTCTCAACAATAAGCTACAGAATAAAATTTGCATGTCTTAGGCTGCTAAGTTCCCACTTTTCCCTTTTTTCTATTGCTCCAGACAAACCCATTAAGTCATGGGCATCAAACATGTTAGGGATCATCTGGCCTCTGTGCTTTAAGCGAAGGTAGACTGCTGCATCTCGTATCCCTTGTGGAATAAGTGAACTAGAAAAACAAAGGCTCAGGTGTGCCAACAGGTGTAAAGTGTTTTTATTTTAGAATGTATATTAAGTTAGGATTAAGTGCAGCTCCTAATAACAGAGCCTCCGAGAGTGGGCTAGTTTAAGAATCTGTTGCCTTGCATTTTAAAAGTCCAAAGGTATTTGGTACAAGGTGATGTAGATCCTATAAAGATATCAGGGACCCAGGCTCCTCTCCTGCTGCTCTGCCATCTGTTCTCCGGGTCATGAGAGGGCTGATGGAGCTGTAGCCATTCAGCTCACATTAGAGGAAACAATAAGGAGAGAAGGGCTGCCCCTCCCTTCTAAAGAGCCTTGGGGAGGCACTGAATGGTACTACTGCCTCCAGCTCATAACCCTGGACATTGTCATATGGCCACACCTGGAGGGTTAAGAAATGCAGTTTCTCAGCTGAACACATTCAAATTTCTGTTGTAAGTCAAAAGGGAAGAAAGGTATTAGAAGTGGTGAGCAAGTAAATTCCTGCCACTATGAGTATTAAAACAGAAGTTATGGACAAGCATTTTGGCATTCATTCAGGATTCAATAAAACCAATATCCATTGATTAAGACTCTTACTTATGTGCCGAGGATTCAAAGATAAAAATGATACAGTTCCTGTTCTCGAGGAAACTCTATAGTCTAATGAAGATATTCATGTTCATTTCCACAGATGATCACAAGATAGAGGTATGCAGAGATTTCTATGAGAACGACTAGGATAAACTTCCTACTCGGGCAAGGGTGAGGGAAAGGAAGAAGTCCTTTTTTTTTTTTTTTTTTTAAAGATTTTATTTATCTATCTGAGAGAGAGAAGGAGAGAAAGCACAAGTAGGGAAGAGCAGCAGGGGGAGAGGGAGAGGCAGACTCCCTGATGAGCAAAGAGCACAATGCGGGGCTTGATCCCAGGACCCTGGGATCATGACTTGAGCCAAAGGCACACACTTAACTCACTGAGCCACTCAGGAGCCCCAAGGAAGTCTTTATGAAAGCCATGAAGGAGAACTTCTGGAAAGGGAGAGGTCATTTTCAGTGACAATACATTGCACAGAGGTCAAAAAAGACAAAGACAGAAAAGATGTCAATCAGGCTTTTTAGCAGAGGAGGTCTTGAGTGAGCTTGAGAAACACTTTCAGAGGAGTGGAGGGAAGGACATCTAGTAGGGTGGGGTGTGAATGGTTAATCATGAAGTAGAGAAAATGTAGAAAACTCTTTAAGAAACTTAGCTAAAAAGAGAGGGAAAGTGGTAGTTAAAGAGGTCTAGGGCAGGGAGAGGTTTTTTAAGGATAGGAAAAATATGAGAGTATTTCAGTACTACCAAAAATGTGCAAATGGGTGTGGGGAGGGGGGGGAGAAAGGAACTTATTTTCTGAAGTGGTAGAAATAAAACTAAAATCTAATGCCAAGGCATGGCCATAAAACTAAGGAACATGTCTGGAGATGATTTCATATTTTCTGTGAAGTAGAATTTACAGTTCTGAGATACCGGATGAGAGTCATAGAGAAGAGTGATGCATTTTAAAACAGCTATTACTGGCAACGAGCAGCAGGAATGGATGAAGGAAAAGAAAGAAGGGTGGGAAGTACAGAAGGCCTACTGTGAAAGTCCTTTCTCCCACCCTGTGCCCAGCCACCCAGAGTCCAACCACAAGAGGCAATGACTCTCATTAGTTTCTTTTGTATGTTTTCAGAGTATCTACACCAATATAGGCAAACCTATATTTCCCCTCCTCTTTTTTTCCCTTTGTAGTTGGTCCTTTTATTTTTTCTAGAAATTTCTTTCTGTTTTTTTTTTTTTAATTTAGACTAATTCAATTAGCAAACATATGGTACATCATTAGACTCCCTCCTCCTTTTTTTTACACACTATACACAATACTTACCCTGTCTTGGATGACTTAAATATACATAGGCGTCCTATTATGGCCCAAATCTCTGAAGTACACTCATCAACTTCTCCTTCATTCACTTCCAACCAAGATGACCACATTTGAGAGATGTTGTCATACTTAAGATCTTTAGCTGATAAATGCCAAAAAAGGAAAAAAGGATTCTAGAATCCAATACTGATCTCATATTAAATTTACAACTGTTGGGAAGCCTGGGTGGCTCAATCTGTTAAGCATCTGCCTTTAGCTCAGTTCATGATCTTGGAGTCCCGGGATCCTGTCCCTTGTCTGGCTCCCTACTCAGCAGGGAGTCTGCTTCTCTCTCTCCCTCTGCCCCTCCCTCTTCTCCTTCTCTCCCTCTCTTGCTCCCTCTTTCTTTCTCTCAAACAAATAAATAAATAAAATCTTTAAAAAAAAATCTGCAGCTATTCTCCCAATTGGAAATTAAGTCCAAGAGAGAAATGCACTTGGAAATTATGAGTGATATAAATGCTCAACTATGCTAGAAGCACCAATCAATGTCCTAGTGCTGTGTCCTATCTCTATTTTGAAATTGTGTCAAAGACCAATTGATAGGTAGTACAATTGGAAGTTTCCAGTTATGTATGTCTTTCAAAAGCCACTAAGCTCTACTCTTTAGGAAGAACGCTTTCTTTCTTTTTTTTTTTTAGATTTTATTTGTTTATTTTATCGAGAGATATCACGAGTAGGCAGAGAGGCAAGCAGAGAGAGAGGAGGAAGCAGGCTCCTCTCTGAGCAGAGATCCCGATGTGGGGCTCGATCCCAGGACCCTGGGATCATGACCTGAGCTGAAGGCAGGGGCTTTAACCCACTGAGCCACCCAGGCGCCCCTGAAGATTGCTTTCTTATGCTTCTTTTGGAATGTCTCTCCAATTTAGTCTGAGGCAGAATGGCCCTGCTTGCTCATTTTAGGTTACTCTTCCCTTCCAATTTATATCTCAACCTTAGTTAATTACCTACGTAAACAGGCAAATGACCTTCCTCAATTGACTATAAGCTCTACCTCCTGAGTCTTTACACTTGGAACTGCTCCTAACACTGTCTCACTTAAATAACTTCTTCATCTTTCAAAACTCAGATCTAAAACTCAGATCAGTTCATTAGTTTATTCCAGCAGTATGTATCAAGTACCTATCATAACCCAGAAGATAAAATGGAACACAAAATGGGCAAGGGATCTGGCCTGAGGAACTTATGGCTTAGTGTGGAAAATAGACAATAAATAAGTGAATATATTCATTAGGGATTGTTTGGTTTGATTTGGCAGTGGGGTGAGAATGAAGAAAAGGGATCAAGAGCTCCACTTGTGGGGGCATCTGGCTGGCTCAGTTGGTAGAGTATTCTACTCAGTCTTAGGGTCATGAATTTGAGCCCCATGTTGGGTGGAGAGATTACTTAAAATAAAAAGAGTTCCATTTGTCTATGTGAAGTTTGAGTTGCCCCATGGATAACAACTAGGTGATGTCAGGTAAGACCCACTGAGATTAGAGGAGGGCAGAGGACAAAGGTGGAAACATGGTGGAGTTGTTAATAAGCAGATGACATTACAAGTCATAAAGATGAGAGAGATCACCCAAAGAGGGAAAGAAACACTGAGGGTAGTGATCTAAAGAACTCTTAAATGTAGGGTTCAGGTTCAAGAGAAACATCAAGAGGAAATTCTGAGAAGGAAGAGCCAATGGGGTAGAAGGAAAACCAGTGTAGTTGAATGGCCCCAAATCCTACAGAGAAGTGTTTCAAGAAGAGGGCAGTGGTCCCCTGTGTCAAATGCTATTGAAAGTTGTGTTAGGTGAGACCAAAATAACATCCAATGGTTTGCTGCCACGGAGGTCACCAGTGACTTTTCCCAGAGTGGATTGCTTAGGACCAAGATATATAGAAGAAAGTAGAAAAGTAAATAGATGAGGAAAGGAGTCTTCATGGACGGAACACTCTAGAAGTTCTGCTCTGCAGAATATGAGAGAAAGGGGCAGTCACTGAAGGAGTTTGTAGAGCAAATAAGAGCATATCTTCTAAAGACTGGAGTTACCTGAGTACATCTCTACGTGATGGGACTTACCCCCATTCCTTCCTCCAGGAAGGCTGATGTGACCCTCAGTGGCCGGGTGAGGCCCACATCCCATGTCTTCCCAATGCAACTCAAGCAAATCTCCCCCCCGGATGAGCCCCACAACCCTGAGGTCATTTTAAGTGTGTCAGCATTACCAGGCTTCTGACTGTCACTCACCAGAGTCCTTCCCTGAGGGGGACAACAAGGTGACTTTCCACTTACTACCGAGCTTGCCACATTCACAGAATGCTGGGTGCATATTTTTAGAGATATCTCTGTATTTGGTTCAAAAGATAACAAGGCAGCCAGCCATTTACTTAGAAATAGAATGACACCCTCTCCACTCACCGCCTCACCCCAACACACTCAGTCTGATATTTCACGTGCTGTAAAAACGAAGAACATCCCCTTGGAAACTGACCTTCAAAATAGAAGACACTGCTTTGACTGAAAGGTGAACTTTGGCACATGCACCAACCATCACATTCTCCTGGAGTCTGCCTGCCTTCCTTCCTTCCTTCCTTCCTTCCTTCCTTTCTTAATTACATATTATGTATTTATTTATGAGAGAGAATGAGCATGAGTGGCAGAGGAAAGGGGCAGAGGCAGAGGGAGAAGCAGACACCCCGGTGGGCAGGGAGCCCAAATCGGGGCTCGATCCCAGGACGCTGGGATCAGGACCTGAGCTGAAGGCTGATGTTTAACCTACTGAGCCACCCAGTGCCCCCCTCCTGGAGGTGTTCAATGTTCACAGGAGGTGGTTCCATAGAGAAGCTCTTCCCTGTGTAGACCTGAACAAATGTGTGTGTGTGTTTAACTCAAAGAACACCAGAGTCTTCAGATGTTACTCTTTTACTGGTTTTGTTTGCTCCAAGAAGGAGTCTGTATCCTGACCTTTCATACGCTTGGTGCGTTCTTTTTTCTCCTTCTCCCAACGAAACAGGAGCAGCAGCTTGGCAGGGCTCTGGGAGATTCCCTCTGCCAGGAAGAGAAGCACCCACACAACCCTTAGTCTGTTTCTCAGACAACACGCTGTGGAGTCTGGCCTCCTCCCAGCTGTGTACTGTTGATGTCAGAGTATGCTGGAGGCCTGAGAGTGAGTTCAGAAGGAAGCGCTGCCTGTCAGGTCTGAGGAAATGGAGTCAGACAAATAAACTGCTCCCAGGTCCCTTGGTCAGTCCGCTGTGTCCAGTCAGTCACCACTCCAACAACTGAGTCTTCTGTCCTCTCTTGCTATTGATTGGCCACATTAACGCCAGAAGCAGGTGAGAGAAGTGGCCCCAGGAGGGAGAGGGTGAGGGGCTGCGTACTGACAAGGAGAGTGTGGGAGAGCTACGCGGACCTCTCCGTCGTCATGGCTTGAATTAAACGACTTCCTTCTCGGGGGCTAAAGACAGGTCATGAGGGATAAAATTATCAACCCAGGAAAGAGACAATGTTTATAGCTTCTGCTACTTTTACAAAAATAGATGAAAGGAAAGATTGTTTTTTCCACTGTTTGTAGTCTGTGAACTTCCTTAGCACTGTGCCTAACTTGCTCCTTCTTCCAGAATTAGGAAAGTGTCTCGTGGGGCATTGTGTGTTGCAGCAGTTGGGTGTGTTGTCCATGATGCTTACAAGGCAAAGCCCTCCAGCCTGGAGAACAGCTTCCCTGGGGCAACTTCTCCTCCCTCCCTCCCTTTCTTCCATCCTCCCTTCTTCCTATCCTTCCTTTCACTTCCTTCCTTCCTTCCCACCTTTTCTTTTTTGTTCTTTCAGCTATATGACTTATAATTTATATGTCATAAATTCACTTGCTTTAAGTAGAACTTAACATAGTGGAACCATCACCACTTCTAGAACATTTGCATCACTCCCGAGATAGCTCCTCCTGTCCATTAGCAACCACTCCTCATTCAACTCCAGGAAACCACTAGCCTACTTTCTGTCTGGCTGGCTTTACCCTTCCTGAACATTTCGTATAAATGGATCCAAACATACAATTTTATGGGTGTATGTCTGGCTCCTTTCACTTAACACAATGTTTCAAGTTTTATCCATGTTGCAGCATGTATGAATGCTGTTTCTTTGTATTGCAAGATAGTATTCCATTGTATAGACATACCACATTTTGTTTTTCCATTCATCACTTAATTGACATTTGATTCCACTTTTTGACAAGTCTGAATGGTGCTGAGGTGAACATGTGTGTACAAGCATTTATGCAGACAAGTGTTTTCATTCGCCGTGAGTCAGTATGTAAGAGTGGAACGGCTGGGTTGTATGGTAAATTTGTGTTTAACGTTTGGGAAACTGTCAAACTGTTTTCCAAAGTGTCCACAAAATTTTTGTGTCCATCAGCAATGGATGAGAAGTACAGTTTCTCCACGTGCTCACCGACACTTTGTATATTACAGCCATCCTGCTGCGTGAGACGTGGAGAGAGCCACGTTTTTCTGGTTGTCAAGGTATTATCTAGTTCTGCCAGCCTGCTGGGGCCCATTCTGAGGTAGAGGCCAAGCAAAATGAAGAGAAAGTGAGGACAAACACTGACGTCATGGCTATCACTTTCAAAGAGAAGTGTTGCAACAGGAACTATTCCTTTTACCCATCAATAGTAATGAACAAGTCATTATATACCTGAATTCTCCTAGAGATGCAGAATAATCAGCTCATCATGTCTACCTTCTTGCTTTTATACAATAGATATTCCTTATCCCCCACTCAAGCAATCCGTATTTTACATGCGTGTTCTTCAGGACTTCTGGCTCTAGAGCTCAGATAGAGACTGTGCCCACCATCTGGCTGGGTCCTGCACAACACCAGTAAGTGAAATGTATGCCAGGTTTTCGCTGTACCGGTTTTCAGGGCACATGGTAACCACACTGAGGTATTCTTATTGGAGGAGCCACTTCAGACCCCCTCCTACTCTCCTTCCAAACAGGTGGGAGATGAGGCTCTGAAAAATGCATCAAAAGCAAACTGGTTTTCTTTAAAAAGCTAGATTTAAACAAAAAAGATACTAGTCAATTTTAATGATTTCCATTTCCATTTTCCACAAACTTATAATTCCTGCAATGAGCATTATGTGCATCTTGGGTTATTAATGAAAACTTCAGGGTGTTTTTGATACTTTTTGTGACCTTTGGGGAAATTCTTAATCGTCTGTTCTTTTTAAAAGTTTGTTTTGTTTTGGATCCTCATAGTAGCTTTATTTATGAGTCAAAAACTGGGAAAAACCCAAATGTCCTTTAATCAGTAAATGGTTGTATGCATATCATGGAATACTACTCAGGAGTAAAAAGGAACAAACTGTTGAAATATGCAACAACTTGAATGGATTTCAAGGGAGTCATGCTGAGTGAAAAAAAAAATCCAGTATTGTGTATATGACTATGTAGTTGCCAGCAGTTAAGGGGGAAGATAGGGAAGGACTACCTGGGATTATGAAATGATAGCACAAGAGATTTTTTTTAATAAGCATTATTAGCAAAGCACGGTTAATTTTCAGTCAGCTACATCTGCTTTGTTTCTGCATTTAAGTTTGCATGACATTCTTTAAAATTTTGTCCATGGCTCCAAGTAAATTACTTAAAAACTCACTGGTTAAAAATGAATATTTCTCAACATTCGTTCATATGTTTTTGATGTTTGTCCTGAAGTGATTTGACCACTTTGAAATCAACTTTCCCCAAGCTAATTAGCTTTTGAAAATTATAGATTTATGGCAGCTGATATTTACTTTACTTGTTTAGCTATACTCTCAACTATTTTTTTGAATGCATGTATTTTTCATTCATGAAAAGAAAAATAAAGGCTTTAGTAGGAATGAAGAGCCGGCCATTTTTATTGTGGTTATTGGTGGATATTACCCAAAAAAAGCATACATATTGTAATTGTTTTCCTAATGTTGGAAAGAAAGCAAAACCTGGAAAAATACTACCTTAATGTGCAATTAAATGAATTATGGCACATTCATTCAAAAGAATGTCATTCCATCATTTTTTATGAGAGCAAAATTATTATGTATAATCATAGAAAGTTGTCTCCAGTATTTTATTTTAAAAATTTTAAAGATTATTTTTTAAAATAATCTCTACACCCAATGTGAGGCTCGAACCTACAACCCAGAGATCAAGAGTCTCATACTCTACCAGGTTGCCCTGCCTCCAGTATCTTAAAAGTGCAAAAGCAGGTTGCTGAGCAGTATGTGTAGTATGATTTTATTTGCATGCAAATGGTGTACACATATATGTATTTGCTTATGCAGAAGAATTGTTTGGAAATAAACCCACCTGTTAACAGCTACAACTCCTGGGCATAGAATGAAGTATTTCACAGAATAGTCTCCTGTTCGATTTTACTAAAGTTAGAATGTTATTTTATGATAACATTCAATGAAATTCCATATTTCTAAAGAATAGGGAAACCTGCTTAGATTTCAGCATAGCTGTTTAGTTCATGTATCTCTTCATATACTTTGGTGAATGATCATCAATGAAAGGGGACTGTGCTGGCTTAAGTGTAATTATGTCTTTTCCAAGGTTTATTATTGCTTATTGCTCAATAAAATTAAATAATCCGGTGTCCATTCTAATGCTTTCCTTTGCATTTGCTACCTCATTTCTCTCATCTCTTCCTACATCCTAGGCCATGCCCTCTTCTCCCGCAATGCAAGCCCATCTAAGGTGTCTTCTGACCCTATTTCTCCATTTCTTTCGGTCAAAACTAGTCCCTCCCATCTTTCACTGCTCACCCACCCCATGGAATATTCACACAGCAGGTAGCATTGGGACCATGGTCTTCACTAGAGCCCACTGGGCTACCTTGGCTCTTTCTCCTTCACTCATCACTTTGACTATTCAGCCTTCGGGGTCTGACACACTGATAGTCTAAACTCAGAAACAGTACAATTTAGGGCCAGTGGGTTTGCCACATCTTCTGGTGACAAATATTTTCAAAAAAGAAACCTAGCTTATTGTCTTATATCAGACTTTTGGTAAGCAAATTAAGTCAAAAGAGCATTTCTAGTAGACCTTCATACTTGGGAAATGATGCTTGACTAATTCATATAGAAGCATGTATGTTTGGGGGATGTCTGGGTGACTAAGTTAGTTAAACACATGCCTTGGGCTCAGGTCATGATTCCAGAGTCCTGGGATCAAGTCCCACATCAGGCTCCTTGCTCAGTGGGGAGCCTGCTTCTGCCTCTGACTGCTGCTCCCCCGGCTTGTGCTCTCTCTCTGTTCCTGACAAATAAACAAAATCTTAAAAAATCTTAAAAAAGAAGCATGTATGTTTTTACTTTGCTTGTATCAAGCAGAACCTAAGAACTGAAGAGAGTTTTATATGTCCCTAAATTGCTCTACTCTTTGGGATTTAAGTAGGTGTTTTTATTTATTGACCATATTAGAAACTCTAGTTACTTAGGCTTGGGTAGTTCATTTGGCTTCTACACAGCACCACTACGTCCAGTATTCCAACATGAGCTAGTCTCCTCAGTCCTTCCATGGCTACGGACTACACAAATGCGTGCCTTTGGTCCGAAGTAGGTGTAGTGGGATGCATGCCAAGGGCAGCACTGGAAGGAGCTTGGGAAACAGATGTAGCTGTTCCTTTGACACTTTAAAATGTCCTTTATTTTACTTTTAAGTAGGTCATTCATAAATGAATAGTGTCAGTTACCACTGGACATTTCAGGGGCACTTTAATGGGTATCTTCAAGGCTGCATCAATTAATCGAGCAACTAATCACTTTGCCTGTCTTTCCCAGGGTGTGTCAGAGGAGATAAAAGAGATAAGATACATGGACAGTTTGCTAGCAACATGTAATAATTACCCAAGACTGATACAAACAAGTGGTAGGTGTCTTAAGGAGGGAAACATCATTTTTTCTCTGAGAAGTTAGGAAAGTATTCATGGTAAGAGGGATACTTGCCCTGGACCCTGAAGGATGGACAGAGTTTCAACAGAGAGGTAAAAGCTGTTTGGATAGGGTACAGAGGCAGAAAAAGCATGAGGCATTTTCAGGCAAATTTGATGGATTATTTTGACAGAAAAAAGGAGTTTGAATAGAGAAGAGGCACATAATGTTGGTAAATAACAGTCTTGCAAAGCCTTGAATGTCTGTCCTACCAAAGAGCTGCACATTTTTCTATGAAGATTAGGGAGTAGTCACTTAAAGTCTTGGAGATGATCGCACATGACAATATAGCAGCGACGTGTCCCCTGGACTAGGTGGCAGAAGACCTGGAGGGTGAGAGACAGCAGACCATGACTATGGTCCAGGAGGGGAAGAGAAATCTGGCCTGAACTAGAGCCATGCTCTGTAAAAGACCGTGGTTAAAGCTGGTGCCGAGAAAGAGGGGATTTCGTAGCTTGTAGGGTGTGCAGAGGACTGTAGAGGGCAAGGTCAGGAGGCCCACAGACCAGCAAATCAGGAAGACTAGGGTAATACTTTTAATACAGTAAATAACTCAAGCAGAGAAAACAATAACAGGAGAAAAAAACCACCAAGTTCAATGTTTGACACGTTAAGTGACTGGAAGAGGACACGTCAGCAGGCATTTATTTGGAAATGCATTTGCCGAATACAAAGGAAGCAACTTTTTTTTTTTTAATTAATTACATTTCATTCACTCCAGTTCCTCCCCACCCCCCGGAGAAAATGAGCACGAGTCCCACACGGGAAAGCTCCCGCCTGGATCAGACTCGCTGATTCCACCTTGGTGGGGCCAGTAGTGTCCCTGCAGTGTGACGAAGAGGTAACGGGAAACTTCCAAAGACCGTCCCGTCCGGTCGTCTTTTTCTTTCCCCGCCAGGTAGGAGGAGGAGGGCGGGTCCCGCAGGCCGGAGGAGCGTCGCGGGAGCCCTGGCTTCACCCCGGGCGGCGGGCCGCACCGGCTCCTCACTCCCGCCCACAATCCCGCTGCTTTCCGGTCCCACGGGATGGCTGCAAGACTTCCCCCGCGTGGCAATAAATATAAAGCCTTCCTGCAGCGACAGCCAGCTTCATTCATGCCACCAACAGACACTGTTCTAGCAGGTGGTGTTCAAAGTGCAGGGAGCGCCAGCCACCAAGCCGGGGCCTCCCGGCTGTGCAGGGTGGCCGGCTGGGATGCGCGGCCCGCGGGCTGCAGGAAAGGGGGCGGCGGGGGTGGGAGGGGGGGCGTCCAGCTGCCGGCCTCCCGGGAGAGAACAATGCATCTGTCACCCAGTGAGTAATAGAGCAGCCAGGGCTGAAAGGGAGGCGCATGTCTGCCGCGTCTTCCCACCAGGCTGGCTGGTGCGCCTCCCACTGCTCTTGGGTGAGAGCCAGCAGCCGGAGCCCTGGAAGGTTCCTGACAGGGACACACCCAGTCAAGGAGAACTAACGTAAGAGGAACAGCCAGGACTGACTTTCTGCCCTGAGGAAGCCCAGGGGATGGGATGCCCAAGCAGAATGCATCCCCTGCCTTCAGCCCTCCAGGCCTGGGGTCGAGGCACAGAGCAGCTCTTTCAGGAGAGCATGGAGGGCAAGAGGACTGATAAACCCTCCGGCCACTGTGGGGAAGCTTGCCTGGGGTGACGCTGCCTGATGGATTATCGCTTTGGAATCCTGCTGGGGACTATTCCTGGCTCTGGCCCTAACCTGGTCTCTAACCTCGGGCAGTCCCTTTTGATGGCCCTGTCGCTCAGTTTCCCCTTTTCATCAATACTCAGATGCCCTCCAGGACAGAAACCAGAGAAAGGCAGCAAAATAGCCCTGATTCCCACAGTGTGGGAGAAAGCCAGTGCTCAGCTGATCAACTTGAAAGAACAAAATCCTGCCTATTACTTTTAAATGCAGAAATGAGCATACTTACAATACACTCATTCATATACATTCTAATATGCTTATTTCACAGATATATACATATATATATATTTACTAATAAACTAGAGACAGTCCTCTAGGAGCTGGTTAAAATGAATAAACAAGACACTTTAATCAGGAGCAATTCATTCAGTGAATCTTGGGGCTATTTATACTTTGAAATATGGACCGATGAAGCTTATTTCCACTTTTATTTTGTTTAACAATCCCTAGGTGCACTTCAGTTCTCTTGAACCCAGGTCATACTCATGAATCCTGTTACTGGGAGGGGGGGGTGAGTAAGTTACACAGAAGCAGCAAACCTTCATCGAGGCCTCAAAATTAAGTTACAGACAGCACTGGAATGGTCTCCAGGGGTCTGGATTTCCAATTCAGTGTTCTACTTAGGGCATCACATGACCTGTTCCACAACTAGATTATAATTTTCCAGAAGGCAAGACTATGCCTTACATCTTAATTTCTTGTCAACACTGAGAACTGTGCCTTGTATATAACAGGTGCTGAATAAATATAGGTTGATTTCATAAAATCCCAGAAAGAAATGAGATGAGCGAAGAGAAATAAGGATTCACTTAGTGTTGCGAAGGGGGAAAGAAATTCCATTACTCTGTAAAATACAAGCGAGGCCAGAAAAAGAGACAGGCAACATCTATAGATGCATAAGAATGTAGGAACTCTGATTGTATCAGAACCTGGTGTCATTCTGAGAGACATTTCTGTGGTTGGCTAAGGGTTGTGAGTGAGCACAGATGACGTAAGCTTTAAGAGGAGGGTAATAGATGATGATTTTTGAAAAAAATTTCCAGAAAAGAAAGAGAACTTCTGGCTTGATTTTGCAGTACTATTATAAGTAGGTCACAGATAGAAATATCCTGTGTCCAGGGTACTCAGAAATAAAGTGATTGCCAGAAGGGACTAAAGAAATGCCATAAAATCATAAATTCGATGAGTGAGACTTGACAGTTTAGTCAGGAAAGGGTAACTGTGAAGGAGAAGTGTATTAGAAGAGGCCAGAAAGAACGCTTTGCTAAAGAGAGTTTGGGAGTGGAGAAAGCAAGCTTATCAAATTTCCATGGACACTAAGGAGCAAATATCTTAATATGAGATGAATAGTCACCAAAAAATACATCCCAGTATGGTAAGGAATGGCAGAATGAATATGGAGAACCAGAGAATCATGAAGCAGATTCAAAACCAAATACATTAAGTTCTCCAGCAATGACCACTATAGATTCAAGGGGAAAGACCCAAAGTGAAAACCGTGAAGAGGGAGAGGGGGTAGAAACCAAATGACAGGAACTCAAAGAAGCATCGAGCAACCGTTGGGTTCCACTTAGGTGTTTCTTCTGGAGGCTCTCCTGGGCAGGATTCTCCTTGTACAACCTCTCACTCAGAAGGAAGGCAGAACTTCGAGACATGTGACTACCCCCCATTCGTCTTTTCTTTCACTAGAGAAGAGAAAGAATTAGATGGGAACCCTGGGCAGGGCTGAAGAAGGGCGTTCTCTCCTATTATGAGCCTGGATTTGGGTGCTGTTGCTGTAAGCCCCCATTCATGTACCTGCCCACGCTGGGGAAAGGTGAGGTGTTAGCCTTTCAGTGAGTCTGGATTTCTTCATTCAGGCAGCCGACTTTAAGGCAGCAATATCTGTGGCATTGGGCTGTTGAGGGGGTTCTGTGCAGAACTACAGACTATGCAGGGCTGATCTTTGTGTCCCTTCCACATCCTTTTCTGAATGTGTGTTCCACCTCCTGGTCCTTCTCTTATCTCCCAGATACTCAGCATCCCATGCTGCTCTCAGAAACTAATAGCTTTGGCTCACCTCACAAAGCCTCACAAAACTTGAACATGAACTTAAAAGGCCAACCTCTTGTACTGGCCCCAGAGCGGAGAGAGCTCCGGCTTTGTTTATAGCAGACCACGTTTGAGTTCTAGCTGTCACTTCCTTCGTGACACTGAACAAGTCACGTTGGGTTTGAGCATCTCATGTTATCTAAAACATTAGGGGGACAATAATAACTACCTCCACTCCACCACGAAGTTGTGAAAACCTTTGAGATAGTGGATCAAAAGATTATATTAAATAATACATAAGCAAAGGTAAATGATTTTTAGTGTCTCTTAGTATTTGGGCAAAAAAGTCTCATTTATGTAGTGTAGCTTTCCTTTATTGCCATATATCATCTGTGTCAAAACAAGGAGGCATTTTTAAACATGTATAATATTAAGTCACGAGTGATAAAAGACATGTGGTCTACATACATTCATGCTTTTAAAAAACCTCATGGAAGAAATATTCTGCCTGCCAACCACATGGCGAGTCTTGTTCAGATGGAATTTTTAATTTTCTTTCTTTTTCTATTTAAATTATTTCATATTTATCTATATGCATATCATTATTATCTTTAGTTCAAGTAACTAGATGTGTAGCATCTTAAGTTTTATTGCCTTCTGGAAAGGTAAGCTAAATAAATTTTTAAAATTCCTATTGATTTTTCACCTCAGGGAAGCAAAATGTGGATTGTGAGTTCACAGCTTTCCTTTACGGTGTGAGTTCCCATTATTGTTGTTGCTTCCATTTGAACAAGGAGAGGGAAAGGGCGTGGTGCACAGAGGCATTTCGACTCTCTCCCTCAAAATGATGAGGGAGAATTGACTTTTTTCAAAGCAAAAGATGTGGGAAAGGGGCAAGATAGCAAAATAAGCTGGCAGGTGGCAAATAGATGGCAATTGCATTCTAAAAGTGGAAAATAACTCAGGCAGCTACTTTGAAGGAAACTTAGGCAAATATGCTTGAATTCGAAAAAGAGAACAACGCAAATACATCTTGGGAAATCCCGAGAAGATAGAAATAGAGAGAGGAATGCATGTATAGTTGAAAATAACCGGACAAGAACTAAGAAAGGAAAAAAAAAGTAGGTGTCGATTTGGTCTATCATTTGAAGGGAAAGGAATGCCTAATGATTCTAAATAGGAGAATAAAGGACAGAACCCCGGAGAAGAACAGGACACTGGGAAGCACTAGAAGGAGCGAAGTATAAGAAAAACCCAATGGGTACGTGGAATGCACAAGAAATAGGTTATGTGGAAATACACTGGAAAACCGCTGGTCCTAGAGAGCCAAAGAATGGTGATTTATCCACAGAAGGGAAGGGTTTAGGAAGAAACCTAACACTATAAACATTCTTAGGACAAGATAAATAATGGAATCATAGCAATATTGTTAAGAGAAAAGAGAAGACAGCTGATAAGTAAGGGAAGTCATATAAATGAGAGAACGGGAAATGATAGAAAAAAATATGGAAAGACAACCACACATCATGGGTTGTTATTTGGTTTGGTTTGGTGGTGTGTTTGCAGGTTTAACATTTCATATATTTAAAAAGAAGAAGAAGAAAAGTAAGTAGTTAATTACGATGGAGAGGAGAGAATAAGGCAATAGTACAACCGAATGTAATTTAAAGATTTAAAATAATTAAAAAACAGATTTAAATAATATCCAAGAAGTTTTTACATGACCTAAGAGAAGATTCTGCTTATAACTTCATACACTTCTGTGAAAAAAGGAGAGAACCATTTTGTGTTATGTGTAGGCATTTCCCAAGTTTAAACCTATAAAGAGATTCAGATAATTCTTTAAGTTTTAAGAATGGGCAGGATATAAAAAGAAGAGCACCAGAACAATTTGTGAGTGCTGGTTTTAATAGCTAATACTTACCACATATTAAGTGCATCTCTGTTCCAAGAAGTTTCAAAAATATTCAAATATTTCATATCATATAAAATTGTTTTTTATATTTAAATATAAATATTTAAATAATTGTGTTTCTGTTAGGATTGGTTTTTAAGCTATTGGATATTGACTTTTTAGATCGTGGGGAAACTCAGAAAGTAGTTCTATGAAACTTTTTAAATCTCTGTTAAACAATCAAGGGAAATAATGATAAATTTTTAAAATGTTTTGTGCCTGGTTTTCATTTGTACCCAAAATCCCAGACCAAATTGTCCATTGATGCATTCATGTTAAATTATTTACTTCACGGGTCAATGATTAAATTTATTTGAGTCCTGGGGCACCTGGGTAGTTCAGTGGGTTAAGCCTCTGCCTTTGGCTCAGGTCATGATCTCAGGGTCCTGGAATCGAGCCCCACATTGGGCTCTCTGCTCAGCAGGGAGCCTGCTTCCCCCTCTCTCTCTGCCTACTTGTGATTTCTCTCTCTGTCAAATAAATAAATAAAATCTGTAAAAAAAAAAAAAATTGAGTCCTGTTTTCTTGGAGGAACATGGATTCCTTAAAAATCTGAGAGGTAATAAGCTTACAGGTGTCTCTTTCCTGGTGCTCTGAAGACGTGACCAATGTCTCTGTGACAGGATCACACCACAGCTCGTAGCCACTCTGTGCCATAATCTGTAAATGATAATGACTTTACAGGGCAAACCCACATATGTACTTGCCGAAAGGTCTCTGTCAGACACAGCAGGTGCCTGTGACATCTGAAAGGGGACCCGCAGAACTGACACATTGGGCAGCTCAGGAAGCCAGTTTGCAGACCCAGTGGCAGGGCCCTCTGTGTGTGACCCTGATGGGCAGGTGGTCTTGAGGTTTCGCCAGAGCAAATGTCACTGGATAAAAGAGAACACCGTTTACCTGGGAAACCGCTAAGTGGCTTTGCAAAGAGGAATGCCAAGACCAGACTGTAGCCCCGCCATGACAGCAATTCTTGGGTAAAGGCAAGCCATTTCAAAAATACCAGGGGAAAAACTTTGAGATCGTTGGGAAACAGTTTGATTTGGAATAAATGAAGAGTAAATTTGGCAAGTCAGCGTGGGGCGTGGCGTGTTAACTTGTCCTCTTGGACTGGGGTTCCTCAAGCTTCATGCACGGGTGATACCCTCACTGAACAAATAGGGGCGGACTCTCGTAGCTGGTTGGCATCAACAGCACTCATCCTTACAAAAAGAGGTTTTACAGCCTAAGACATACTGGGACAAAAACATTAAAGAAATTCTATATAGACCTGGCCTGGGCCATTCATGTGGATAAACAATATTTTCTCACTTGGCCCCTTTTTGAATTTTAAAGTTGGATATAGAGACTTTTAGGAAGAAACTTCAGAAAGGCTAAATAAAATAATCAAGAGACAGCACTTGAATCCAAGCGCTGAGATTTCCAGGAAACTTGAGATTTCATAGATGTATCTTCTTAGTATTATTATATAAAAAAGAGAGGTAATAAACATTAGATGTTAGATTAAAATGTAATTAATACAATAAATTGGTCTTTGTCCTGTATATATGTTCCATATATATACCTATGTATTCAACTCTGAATCTAAAGAGGTTTTTTTTTTAATACAAAGTATGAGCTATTAAAAAATGGCTCCATTAATTGGGAGATTTATTTTATGTTAATCAAGCACAGAACTGAGAGGCGGGGAAGGGTTGTGGGGTTTTTTATTGTTTTCTATTGTAACTATTTGGTCATTTTTATAATGCTGGATTAATTCCAGTCTTTTATTCATCAGTTTTGTTTTTGAATGACTTGGGGCCTATGTAAAAAATCACAATAACATTTAAAATTTGATGATTGGCCACCATGAAGATGAATATTTAAATAGAAGCTTTATGAAATGACAAGTGAGAAGGAAAAAGAATCAAGTATGTAACAAAAGTATCAATGTTGATAGAAACTTGACCTTTATGGTTCAACCTTGTGACTCTTCCCACAACCATAAGCAAGTGGATGTACGTACGGCCGCAAAAGAGCTTAGACTCAAGAGAGACGAAATCAGTCCCCATTCTATGTGGTCTACATCTCAATCTTCTGTCTTTCTGCCCCTTTGCCACTGAGTCCAACTGCTTTCAGTCCAGCTGAATTCCATCCCAAACATAAGCCATTACTCAAATTGAGGCTTCTATCACTAATATCAGTAGCTAATATTTACTGGGCAAACACATTCTGAGCTGTGCAAACCATATGCATGCATTTGCTCATTAAATCCTCACAATTCTATCTTTACTGTGTTTCTGGGATCCAAATATCCACTCTCCCCACATCTAACAACAGTCTAACATTTCTGAAATTAGGATGCGTCTTACGAACCATGACAAGTCATTGAACCGTGTTTTCTTAGTTGTGTATAAATTAATTGTGCATCTCACAATTGATGATGTCTTAGAATTGAAGACACTTAGCACCTTTCTCATTTTACAGAGCTTCGCGTTACGGTTGCCGAGCTAGTGAAACTTGGGCAGGGTCCCGTGATCAGAGGGATCCAGGCAGACTGGCACAGGGCACACCCTGGAGGCTGTTCTCTGCTTGCTTCCAAACCCTTGGTTTCCATCTGTCTCCACAGCCCCTTTTCGAGGGTTTTTCACAGAATCATAGCTCTCCCTCAGGAATAAGGAATAATGAAGTTCATTTAGTCTGTATTTGAACTGACCTCTGAGTTATATGAAAATCATCAATCCTAAAGATCCAGGATTTAAAAAGACCAATTAAAACTATTTTGTTAGAAGGAGGAGGAGGGGGAGGAGGGGAAGGAGGAAAAGAAGAAGAAGAGGGGCACATGGCAGCCCCACTCGGTAGAGCATGCAACTCTTCATCTTGGGGTCGTGAGTTCGAGCCCCACGTTGGGAGTAAAGATTGCTTTAAAAAATAATAAAAGGAAGAAAGAAAAAGCTGGGGCGCGGGGGAACCCAGAGTCAAACAATCACTCCTGACTTTATTTTATTCTAAATCAAACACTCAGTTTGAAGAACTCAGATTTTAGACTAGCTAAGTTTCGCTAATCAGGAAAAAGACATTCATTTATTTAATCCAGCTCCAAATGCTAATTTGTGTTTGAGATTGTACTGAATAGCTAAAAGCAGCACTTGTCTTTTGTTTTGTTTTGTTTTACATTTCTTCCCCCTTTTAACTATAAATTAAGTTGATCAGAAAGACTTACTGTGGTCTTGACTTAAATTTAAAATTAAAAGCACTGAAAATATGGTCACTGTATTGTGGAAAGAGTGTGACTTCTGACATCATCTCTGATAGCTCTCTTTATGTTTTTATTATTGTTAAATCACTTCATTAAGCGTCCCAAATATTTTGTAAACATAGTTACATGGAAACTTAAAGCAACAGCCTCATCAAGTTTACATTCTTTTTTCTTTTCTTTTCTTTTTTTTTTTGGTTCATGTTGAAACCTTTTACAGGGCAAATATTTGTGTTCTATAATGAACCTGCTACAAGTGCATGAATAAACTTTGCTACAGTTTCAGACAGTATGTTTACTTCGAAGAAGTGTTTGCCTGCCTTGGTAAAAGAAATTTAAAGGGGAAATACTGCAGACATTTACTCTGGCATTTTTTTTTTTTTTTTTTTTTTTTTTTACAGACATAGATCACAAGTAGGCAGAGAGGCAGGCAGAGAGAGAGAGGGGAGGAAGCAGGCTCCCCGCTGAGCAGAGAGCCCGATGCGGGGCTCGATCCCAGGACCCCGGGATCATGACCTGAGCCGAAGGCAGAGGCTTTAACCCACTGAGCCACCCAGGCGCCCCTACTCTGGCATTTTTACATTAGAAAGCATTAGATCCCCTGATGATAATAAGCTTTTGAGGCTAACAGTGACTCAGGCAATGATATTTTTTAATCTCCTGCCCTGCGTCAGGAGATGAGCTGGGCCTTGATGTCCACGAGTCACTAGATCAGAGATCCTGCTCTCCCTGGGCTCACAGTGCAGGAAACCTGTAAATAGAAAAAATTATCACAGTGCTGCATGACATCACAGACATTAAAAAAAAAAAAAAAAAGTACCCTGGGAGAAGTTGATTGCATTTACACTCAATTGCACATAGATGTAGATATTGTGCCTTATTTTCAGACTGCTTACCCTTCAATAGCTTCACGTTATTACCTCTCATGAGAATCTGTAAGCCACCAATTTGCTTTCTACTTCCTTGAAGCATTGCCCTTTCTTTAGTCTATTAATATCTTTGCTGATTGATTGCCCTTCTTGCTTACCACCCAGCCAGGGCTGCAAAGGGAGGACATTTAAAGAAACATAACATGGTCGCATCCCAATAAAAGATGATAGTGTCATCAATATGATGAATGAGAAATAGCCATTGCTTCACTCATGCTTTACAATGCATTAAACTAAATGTCGCCAGCCATTCCCACTGCCTCCCTAGGGAACAGGGTGGGATAGCAGCTTTCTCACATTTATGCTAGAACACACAAGATACTCATTTGGTTGAAAAAATTCAAAAGGTATAAAATACTGCAAAATATTAAAAAGGTATAAAGTACATAGCCCAGCTCCCAGCTGTTATCCTGGGGTAGTGTTGCAGAGATATTTTAAGCAGATGCAAGTAAATATTCTTTCTCCTTTTGTTTTCTCCTTCCTCCCCTTTTTTTCTTCCCTTCAGTTCTTTCCTACACGGTCCGTTTTCCTTCCCACCTCCCTCCTGCCCTTCCTTCCTATCTTATGTTGAACACATTTAACAAAATAAAACTATACTCATTGTTCTTTTCCTCAAATTTTTTCCAATAAACAATATATTTTGGTGATCTTTCCACAATATATGATTAACTTTGCCATTTCTTTTTACAGCTGTATACTCTTTCCTTGAATAAGTATATGAGAACATATTGAATAGTCCTCACAAGTAACCCTGAACATATGTCATTTCACTAACGCACAAGTGTATTTGTGGGGCAAATTCTTAAAGGTGGAAAGGCCGAGCTGAATGACATATGCAGTTGGAGCTACAGTAGATATTGCCAGACAACCAAAGGTTGCATACTTGGTTCGATCATTAAGGAATGCCTTGGGACTCTTGTTAAAATACCGAACAATGACAATATTGGGATGATATCTATAGTAACAGAAGTATCTGGTTTTCAGTTTACTTGTCATTTTCAAGTTATTCGTGTTTTGGTCTCTTTGCTTTGCAGACATGATCAAAGTTTATCTGCTGAGTACAAAAGCAGAATGAAATCCAGGGAATATGAGGTTTAAAGACATAGAATTTGTAAATAGAAATGCCTATCGTACTCCACCTATGTCTTCTTTCATCTTCTTGATCATTTTGGCCACTGACGTTCAAAGCAAATCTGTCTTCAATATAGTTTCTAAATTCTGTAGGACTTGGATAATCTTTTTGCATGCTTTTATAAGCTGGAATTAGAGACAGCAACACAATTCAGCCTCTTGCTGTGGAAACCACAAACTTCTAAAGGGCATCCTGCCTGGACATCACTTCATAGAGAACAAGCTCTATCCCTTGGGCGCCTTGAAGACTACCCGCGTGACTTGTTGCATCATGTGACCTTTGGCAGTAAACTTAAATTTAAACCAGAGACAAAACAGGATTTTTTGCCTTTTACCAACTGAAATCCCTCTAGTTTCTGTGACAACACTCTTCCCATTATTACCACCACTCCCCGGACAGGTTTATCATCTAAACATTCCTGGTTTGAAACCCATATGAGGCAGGTCAACTTGCCCTGGAAGACCATTCAACATGGGACAAATAGACCAAAGAGTAATAGTTTTTACCTTAAGGAAGTAGATGGAAAGAAAGAATACTGGTTGGCTCTTTGTCTTCAAAAATTCTACCTAATACACGAAGGATCATGGGAATCTGCCTGTTTACCTTGTGGTGACCTTCAGGCAGAGAATCTCCAGACGAACGTAGTTTTGTGGTATTATGTGGTGTGGTGAAATGTGTTGCATGGTGCAAATGTTGCCCAGGGATGTTCATGAGTGGCCTTAAGGGAGTGGGGGGGTGGGGGAGACAAGTGAGTTTATGAAGTAAACGTATCGTTGTTCGTACCTCTAACATGACATTGCACCCAATGACTGAGCAGTGAAATGAGCAATTTTCAGCTCCTTCTGCAGCTCACTCCTTCCTTTCTTGCCCAGGAAGACAGCTAATCTGGAAGCAATAAGAGAGCAAAGTAGTTAGAAAAGTCGAGTTGTTTTAAATAAAAGGATGATGCTGCATGTTTTAAATAAAAGCATGACCTTGCATGAGGGCGTGATGAGGATGCTTACCCAGCATTTTGTTAGCCCGATCTTGCAGCAACTTTGGCCTGGGACTCGTGAGAGTGAGGGTCAGCCTGGCCCTCAAGTCTCCTATGGGATACAGGAGCCACAGATCCACTGAGCAGCCAAAGACGGGCAGGACCCGTAATAAAGGCTGAAGACCGTCTTCTGTGGTGAATCTCTGACCTGTGCAGAGAAAGAGGTAAGGTGAATAATGAGTATGATCACAGGAACCATTGTAAATGACAGAGAAGCAAAAGGTCCCTCCAAAAAAATGAAGAAAGGAAGAGGAATCTAAAGACCTTTAATAGGAGAAAGAAAAGAAGGAGGTGGCTGTGATTTGACCGGGTGGGGAGATGAAGGACAGGTGGCCCCTTATGAAGAGTGAAGAGCATAAAGGGGTTTGTTATGATGAGCCTGAGACAGAAGGTTATTTTTTCTAAATTTTATAAAGCCAAGAAGTGAGTGAAATGCTTTGCCATGAAGTTTGTAAAGAAAAAGGGACGACGTGGACGTATATTGAGCCTCACCGTAACCGGGACCTCAGTGTCTCATGGGCAAGGGTCTGTTCTCTGTACTGAACACACCCCAGCCTCCCTGGAAGCCTCTGCCGTCCCCAGAGCCTTGTAGCTGACCAGGTCAAATGACAGCGACAACGGCAAACAGTTGAGATTGCTGGCCCAGGGAAGAGGGAAACACAATGGCTACCCGGGAGGAGGACTGTTTTGCGCCCCCCGTCCCACCCCCACAGATCGGGTCACCTCTCTCCCTTCTTCTTGGGCAAGGCAGAGGGGTGACTGAATTATCTCCTGTTCTTTTTCTCATAGGGGGTTCATGGGCCCAAACTGTTCAAGTTCACTTCTCTTGTAGCAGAGGCTCTGAGTCATGAGAAAATCACATATGGTTTCATTTCCAGTGACATCTGGAACGCAAGGGGTCAAATATCATCTCATAGAGATGTCCTGTTGAACACAGGGAATGAGCTGACTCTGTTCTCTTTGAGAGATTAGTAGGGAGTGAAATAGGCAGGGCTTGCTGAGGATGGAATGCTAGTGAGGAATTAGAATGATGTTTCGTTTCCTTTACTCTCTTTCTCAAATTACCTCTAAAAGGAGGTGTAAGGACACAGAAAAAATAGGAAAGGAGGGCAGAAGGAGCTACCAGAGTGAGCACGAGAATTTCAATAAAATTACAACCTTCCAAAGAGAACTGAACATGTTTTTCAACCTGATTTAACTACTTGCCTCATGTCTCAACACCGAGTGGATTCTAAGTTAATAGTATGCATTTAGAGAATTTAGAAATAATGTCTATACTTTTATAGCATGTTTTCTCTCAAAGCATAATAATTTCCATCTAATTTTATATGATCTAATAACATCAGCCTTGTCACATTCACACAAATGAACATCAAACTGGGAATAAGTAAAGCATGTTCTTGTTAAAATAGAAGCAATTTATATCCAGTCCCCACCCTACCCAAAATTGGCACTGAGAACTGTGATAGCGAGACAGAAAGAAGAAGCAGAATGCATATGCTCCCCCTCCCACTCAGAGAATGAGTTCCTTCGAGCCTAATCCCCCCAGCAAGGGATCCCACAGTTTTCATTAATATAATACAAAAACATATGCGTAAGAAAAG
This sequence comes from Martes martes, assembly GCF_963455335.1. NCBI lineage: Eukaryota > Metazoa > Chordata > Mammalia > Carnivora > Mustelidae > Martes > Martes martes. The sequence goes on along the minus strand of NC_137893.1, from coordinate 75,014,043 downwards.
AAAAAGAACATAAAGAAATGAGCAAAAGAGCTACAGAATTCAAAGAAAACACATTCCCTAGTTCATACCCATATCTAACTGCCTAAGAAATTTCAATGAAAATCAGATGTGATTTTCAGCATGTATTCTGCTTAAATAAAATATAAGTGAAATATAAGGGCTTCTCTATGTGGTGGTAACAGAATTTTCTTTTATTGGGTTATAATTGTATAGAGTTATGTGAAGATTAAAATTAGATAACATTTATAAACTGCTAAAGAACCATACAAGTTTCTATCCCCAAGTTATGAAAATTAATTCTTACTGTTCAGGAGATGAAACTATGATTACAGAAGAAGGGAAAAAAGGTCGATTTTTCACCTAAATGGGTATCAACCTTAAGACATAAATTGGAAGTTGTTTTTAAGAGAAAAGAAACTCCTATCGGCTTTTTTCCTTTCTTGGAATTAGTTGTTGTTGTTGTTTTTCTAGAAGTAAATTCCAGAGAAAAGTAACCCGGTACACATTTCGTGTGCGCGTGTTGGTGGAATGCAAGTGGACAGAAATACAGGGAAAAGAAAGGCCCTGCCAACCAGGTTCCAAATTTCTCAGAAAGTCCTGAGGTCCAGATAAAAGAATGTAATGAAGAAGGGGAGGAGGAAAGAAAGGAAGGAGATGGAAGTGGAGAGAGGACAAAGGAGAGAAGTCCAACAAGCAAATGAATCTTGGCTTCTTACTGATAACTTGCTGTTCTCCCATTGTACACAACGCAAGTCCAGCATTGCTATTTGGGAGTTAGCTCAATTTTTAATCTAAGGCTTTGACTCCCTTTCATCTTTCTGAATTTGATCTAGTTCATCTTTACAAGGTGCTTAGGGACTGAGAACCTCAAAGGATCACTCTAAAAAGATTAAGATAAATAACAGGTTGGGGAAAGGTTTTTATCTTTTTTTAACTTCAGACTTTTGAGAATATTTTCACATTTATTCCTATTTAAAGCAAAATATAATTCTTTTCCAGGAGTTGAAATCCAGGATCATAATACTAGAAGGAAAGAATATCTATTTTGCATTCAACTGCATGTGACTGCCAGACACACGGGTGGCAACAAAACCCCAACCCTGTTCTTCCAAATGCAGTCATTCCTTCAATCGGCGTTCACTGATCATCTACTATGTGTTGTGCATTCACTCCCCCAGGCCTGGGGATACAGCAGGAAACAAAACAGATGAAAATCCCTGATCTCAAGGAACTGACTTCTTGGGGGAGGAAGCCTGGCAGCAAATTGGAGATCCCCAAGAGATTACTTTAAATATTGTCATATATACTTACATAGAATAAGTCAAAGAATAAGATATAAGATATTTTTAAGTTCTAGAATCATGAAATAAATGTTTTAAAACTGTTGAACATTTGAGAAAGTTGGCATATCTATAAAACATAAATTTTACTAGTTTTAAAACAAAATTATTTTGAGGAACAAAAACATGTTACATACAACATGTAAAAAAATCTGGTTTTTCTTTTCAGAAAATTTAAATTTTCATAGTGATTGAGGTCTCAAGTGAAAACGAATAAAGAAGAAAAAATATTTTTTCAAACTATCTCATAAGCAAGTAGGAAATTGGGACAGGAAAGTTCTTAAAAATATTCTCCCCAACTTTTCTAGTTTTATTTTCGTTATGGTCCTATAAAGCCTAGCCCAGTGTCTTGTCTGGCACAGTTTTTCAGTGGCTATATGTTGCATTATTATTTTATGAGCATAGCACAAAGTCTTAAGAAAGCACCTCAAATTCACTTTGGAAAAAAAAAAAACATTTTATTGGTTTGAAGATGAAAAGTAACCATATCATATGATTTACAATGAACTCTAATCTTTGAATCCTCAAGAACCCAAACTTCCCTTTAGGAAATGGGCAGTGTTGTGTTTGTAGCTTATTGTTCAAAATTTATTGAAATGATGAATTGTTTTATTTTATAATCCATTAAAGAAGATAGTTAATATAAAATTGCTCCATCTTTCTATAATTCCAGAAATCCTACATTATTAAATTACTTAAAATATGAATTGGTCTTTTTTTTTTTTTTTTGATGGCCTGTCCTGATTTAATTGGCAGTACTTTTTTCTTTCTTTATGGGACATAAAATTAGAGAGAAGTCTTACACTTAATGGCACCTTGGATTTGATGAAGTACCCCCTACAGCATAAGGTAAATTTCAGTAACAAAATGACCCAACAATTCAGAAGCCCAAGCTAGGTAGAAATTGTTCTCCTCTCACTTAACAATCCAGAAATGAGTGTTCCAGGTTATCGGATCCATGTGATCTTTCAGCAGCAACCTAGGGCTCTCCCACCTTATTGCTCTGCAACCTTCTTTGCACAGTTGAAGATGGGTTGTTGACATGTTTGAATTCTAGCTCATGAGAAGAGGGAAAGAGAGATGGAGAGCAAGCAATTTCCTTTTGAGCAAGTAAGACAGAGGGGACAAGTCTTCCATCCCATTGGTGAGAACACTGTCACGTGGCCACGGCTGCCCTACTGGTTGCTTATAGCCACATCCATGTAGTCTGGTCAATGACATAGGTATTACCACATAGCATGAGGCTGCTCTTGACCTAAAGAGAGAACAGAAGGAGGATCATTTGCTTCTGGAGACAGTTGAGTTTCTGCTTTGCAGAAAGCAAAAATGGGGGTGAGGGGAGGAACTATTGTACACATTTTCCCAAAGAATTGCCAAGGAATTCAATGTGATCAATGTCTATGCTGGTATTAGCTACCTGTTGTTGGGAGACAAAATAGCCCAAACTTGCAACTTACAACAACAAACATTTACTGTCTCCCAGTTCCAGGGTGGGTCAGGAATCCAGAAGTAGCTTAGCTGAATGTCTCTGGCTCAGGGTCTTTTGGAAGTTTGCCATCAAGTTGTCAGCTGGGGCTGCAGGCCTTCTATTTCTAAGATTCTGTTCCTGGCTATTGGCAAGTCTCATGTCCTTGCTGGCTATAGGTTGCATTTGCCAAGTCCTTGCCACATGGAATTTTCAATAGGGCAGCTCACAACGTGGCAGCCAGGCTTTCCTCAGAGCAAGTGGGTAGACAGTGAAAGAGAGCAAGAGAATGAGTAAGACGGAAGTCACGGTCTTTCTGACAGAATCTCAGAAGGGACATCACATCCCTTTTGCTCTCTTCTATGGCAGAAGTAATTTACTCTGTCCAGCCCACACTCAAGAAGAGGCTATTATATAAGGGTATGAATGTTAGGAGGGGAGGATCATTTAGAGCACTCTTGGAGGCTGCCTACCACAGTACTCCGTAGAGAAATCTGTATCATTAGATGTTTTTACAACAGAATAGACAACAACTAGTCATGCAAGGAAGAGACATTCACCTGCCTGAAAGTGAAAACTGATGCTATTTCAAAAGTTCCTTTACCCTTATAATGACATTCTCTGCAATGAAATGGGTTCTTTTCATTTCCTTGGTAAATTCTGTCAGACACGCGATGGTAGTTCAACCATTATTTCCTCTGTCACACAGGGGAGAAGTCAGACTAAACTCTCTGAGCAGTGTAATATAGTTGTTCAGAGACAGACTGCTAGGGTTTGAATCCCTTCCCTTCACTCACTGCTTCTTGATGTTTTCTCATCCAGAGAACGAGAATAATATTTCTTCTTACCTCACAGCATTGTTATAAGGACTAAACGAGTTCAGGGCTTAGAACAAACTAAGGTACATATTATAAAATCAATACATGTGAGCTAACTAAAGAAATTTGATCTGTCCTTTAACTATTGAGAACTTTTTTGGGAAAAGGCATTTAATCTTTCTTCATAAGATTTCCTCCATGTCTGTCTTGACATTTTCTCTTCCCTGACTTCCTAAAATGAGTCTACAGCTAATGGTATGACTCAGAAACCAAAGCTTAGTGGCAACATAATGTATGTGCGTATAGAGCCAGCCAAAGAGATGGGGGCTTCAATCTATGACAATACGAATCTTGTCATATTCTAAGGCTCTATCAAGTCTTTCATCCAGTTTTAATGTATTTATGTATTGGAACTTAGTTCTCAGATAGGAATCTTTACGATCTCAAAAAAAAAAAAGCTAGAATTTAAATTAGAAAAATTCCTTTGATGTCTTCTTTGTTGATCTTTTGTAGCCTTTGACATTTTTATTAAAAAAATCACTTTTATTCTAGAAAAACTAGTGAAAGAAGTAAAAAAAGAGATAAAGAAAAAGTTGAAAGATATGCTGAAAATGCCGATATTAATGATCTCTCCTTAGTTGACTTTTAATACTTTAATATTTTTTATTTTAAAAATTATGCTTATTCTAGAAAAAGCAAAGTAGGTTAAAAAAGTAAATAAGGGATGCCTACATGGCTCAGTTAAGCGTCAGTTAAGTGTCTGACTCAATTTCAGCTCAGATCATGAGATCAAGCCCCACATCCAGCTCCAAACAGACCGTGGAGTCCGCTCAAGATTCTTTCTCTCTCTCTCCCTCTGCCCCTCCCACTACAGCTCCCTTTTTTCTCAAAAAAAAAAAAAAAAAGAAAAGAAAAAGAAAAGAAAAGAAAAGAAAAAAGTAAAAAAATAAGAAAAATAAAGAAGGAAAAGGAAACAAAATACACTGATAATCCCTTATCCATAGAGAAGTGTGACTAGTCCTGGGCATTTTTCTATGTGTACAAAATATAATAATATACATACAGTTTTGTAATCTGTGCTTTCTTTTACTCAAAGGCACGCTGTGAGCAAGTTGATTTATTCCAAGCAGAAGTAAACCAGCGGATGAGAAAAACCTGTGTGCAACATAGAAGTGAAGAAGGAGAATCAATTCAGAGAGAACAGGGAGGCATGGAGAGTAGTAAGAGTGGGAACAGACTGCAGAGCAGAGAGAGGGAGCTCCTTTGGTTACCTGGGAAATTCTGGCTTGGCTCTTCTTTCCCCTGGAACACACAGATGCCTGGAACAGCTTGCTCATTACCCCAGGTCCCAGAGATCCAGCCAGCAGGGAAACCAGCGGCAGACTTTCTTCAAGCTTACATTTTATGCATTTGGGGACTACCCTATGTGTAGGAATTTTGAACATCTCTTGTATATACTTTCAGAATTCATCTTCATAAAGACCCCATCAATGTTTCATTTGGGGACTGAACTGAAAGAGCCAATACCTATTAAAATACATCTTTTTCTTCTAAAAATATCATTGCTGAAGTTGAAATCCATATACTCAGCTACTATGACATTTTTATAACCTGCATGAAGATACTAGTCTATTAAACTTGAGCTTAATAGTGTATTTTCAATGAGAAGTAATTAATCCAACATTCACATTTGGCAATTTAATTTAATGTAGGTTGACCAAGGAGGAAAAAATAGAAAAAAAAAAAATCTCCACAAATCACTAATTTCAAGAACTAAAAAGATATTATTATTCTATAGACATAAACATTAAGAAAATAGTATAAACAATTCTATGCTAATAAATTCAACAACCAGAGAAGCCAAATGGGATGGATTCTAATTAAAAATTGTAAATGTACAGAAAGGAGGACATTTATTTGTTTTAGACCAGAAGAAACTGAAAGGAAGAGGAAGACTAAAAAGCCAGGAACAACCAAAGGATCTCATTCTAAATGACTTCCCAAGAAATTAAACAGTGGATCATTGGCCTGGAATGAAGTAGGTGGTAGGTGGAGGGCTGGGTATAAAAGGAAAACAGGAATTATTTTTCTAACAGCTAAGACTAGAGTTCTTCTTTAATGGAGAGGCAACTGATTACTGAGAAAAAAAAAAAAAAAGAAAAAGCAGGGGCGCCTGGCTGGCTCAGTCAGTGGAGTGTTTGACTCTTGATCTTGAGGTTGTAGGTTTGAGCCCTGCCTTGGGTGATTATTTTTTTAAAAACCTTAAAAAAAAAAAAGGCAGAACAGACACCTTTACATAATCCTTATAGGATTGATGATGCAGAAAATTTCATAAAAACCGGATCAGGAAAACCTTTCTCCCTGTCAGTTATTACCAGTGATATGTAGCAAAATCTTGCACGACTTCTGGCATTTAAGCAACACAGTATAATATTGCTGCTTGCATTTTTTTTTTCTGCTGAAACATTGTCATTAGGGGTTTGGATTTTATAATTCTATTCTGTTTCCAAGATGATTTCTGAAGCTTTTTCCAAACAAGGCAGTTTGTTAAAGAAGTCAGTGTCTGGGTGCTAAAAGGAAAGCTAAAAGGTTGTATTTTCTACAGATCTAGCTGGCAAGGAAATTTCCATCACCTGGCTGCAGTATCCTAAATGCCTTTGGTAAGTGTGTTTTAATTAACTGAATCTAATTCTGGGACCTACATTACCCATTTCATTAAAGCCCCTTACTTTACAGGTGAGAAATTCACACAGCTTCTCTCAGCTCACAGATGTTAAGTGACTGGCATGTGGTCACGTAATTAGTTAGTGACAGACCCATAATTTAAAAGTCACATCATGGGGACATCTGGGTGTCTCCGTCGGGTAAGCGTCTACCTTCATTTCAGGTCATGATCCCCAGGGCCTGGGATTGAATCCGCTCAGCTGGGAGCCTGCTTCTCCCTCTGCCTGCCACTCCCCCTGCTTGTGCTTTCTCTCTCTCTCTGACAAATAAATAAAATCTTTAAAAAACAAACAAATAAACAGGGGCACCTGGGTGGCTCAGTGGGTTAAGCCTCTGCCTTCCGCTCAGGCCATGATCTTAGGGTCCTGGGATCCAGCCCGCATCAGGGCTGTCTGCTCAGCGGGGAGCCTATTTCCCCTTCTCTCTCTCTCTCTCTTTGCCTGCCTCTCAGGGAGCCTGTTCACCCCCAACCCCCACCCCCACCCCCGCCTCTCTGCCTACTTGCGATCTGTCTGTCAAATAAATAAATAAATAAATAAAATCTTTAAAAACAAACAAACAAGCCTGCTTGTGCTCTTTTTCTCTGTCAAATAAATAAATAAAATCTTTAAATAAATAAGTAAATATTAAATTTTTAAAAAACAAAACCTGACTGATAAAAATTTGTAGAAAAACAAATGCGCAAGACAATTCAAATAGCCCACACTGTTGCACATCAGCTTCTGCCTCTGGGAAATCCAACACTGATTTAAAAAATGTAGGTTTTTCTCCTTGGTGGCCCTGCAACCTTATACTTCCTTTTTCTCAGGCAGCTCTGCCTTAAAAAATTACACATCTGGAGTACTCACGGGCTCAATGCACCAGATCTAAATCTTTTCCCACTCATAAATGGGCTCCCAGAAGACCAGTGTTTTTCCAACCGAGGATCGTGACCCATCCGTGCACTATGAAATCAATTCAGTGGGTCATAACTGATGTGTTTTTTTAATTATATAAAATAGAGTGCATTCTCTCCTTTACCATTCGACCTCCACTAATATTTTAGGCTTGAAGGGGATTTTCTCTGATTTATATGGGGTAGCCTTGAGAAGAGGTAATTTCTTTTCATTTTGATTTTGCTTGAGTTAACATTCACTCTAGATTTAGTTTACTAGAATCACCATAAATCCTGACCAAGAAAAGTCCCTTGCAGAGGATCCTTAAAAGAAGAGACCCTGCTTCCCTATGAACTGTTTATGTAGTAATTAAGTCAGGGTGCTGTTGTCGTCTTTCCAACTTGCTCCTTGCCAGGGGGTCTAGAAGCTATGGCCTTCTCAGGTTAATTGCACCCAATTGAATTCCTGCCTCTTCTGTGCAAGGAAGAGTGTTCGGTGTCTCCTCAGAGCCTTAAGGGCTCTTTGAAGCTTTAGCGGCCAGAAAACACGGGTCTGAGAGGATGAGAATCAGCTGGAGTTCAAGAGTTAGTCCCAGTCCCTCCCCAAATGGAAAACCACACTGAAGTATTTGTCCTCTGTGCTTTGTTCCTAAAGCAAACACTATTTAGCTAAGTATGGTGTAAAGGGTTGCCATTTGCCACAACTGATAAATAAACTGGTAACCACAATGATGAGGGAGAAGTGGGGGTATTTTGTGGTCTTGGGGGGAATTGAAAGCTCCCTTTCATTGGAGACAGGCTACAAAAGACAAAAATCATCAAAACAAGGAATTAAATTGTTTTCTTAGAATAGAAGCTTTGTTGGCGGCAGTGGGGGAGCCCATTTTTATTTTTAGATGATTGCTCGTTAGCAGGTAGGAGAAATGTGTCGCATTATTTTTCTGATAAAAAGAGTAAGGGTGGACAGACACCTCAAATTTCATTTTCTTTCTTTTTTTAATTTAAAAATTTGTATTAAAAATTATATGTTGGAGCCTAATAAATATGGAAAAGATAGGTAACTGGATGTCCCTGGTCAAAGCAAATTTAAAAGGGACAAAATTTAAAAACAAATTACTAGATAAACAATGCTGTGGGTTCAGATAAATGCAAAAGTTTAGCTGTGTATAATAGTTGCAGTTAACCCAGAATAACCCCTTTCTCTATTCTGACCTTGCAAGTCTTTTCTATTTAAGTAAGCTTTTGGTTTTATGGGGAGTTGTTGAAATTTGCTTTATTTGTACCTACAGACATACAGATTAGTGTTAAAGAATTACACCAAATAATTTTCACAGTATCTATGAATCAGGGGCATACATAAATTTACATTTAGTTGTCTAAAACACAACAATGTGATCTTGGCAAGATTTCTATATTTTATCCATGTGTACCAGATGTGTTCGAAAAGAAAAAGAAACCAGAAAGAAAAAGTTTTTGAAGTTCCATTTATATTAAAAACTTTTTGAGGGGCGCCTGGGTGGCTCAGTGGGTTAAAGCCTCTGCCTTCAGCTCAGGTCATGATCTCAGGGTCCTGGGATCGAGCCCCGCTTCGGGCTCTCTGCTCAGCGGGGAGCCTGCTTCCTCCTCTCTCTCTCTCTGCCTGCCTCTCTGCCTACTTGTGATCTCTGCCTGTCAAATAAATAAATAAAATCTTTAAAAAAAAAATTTTTTTTGAATCATCTATAATCGAGAAATGATTGTAAGCTTCTTAGGATTGTGGTAGTGTAGAGTAGCATGATAATCTAAAGTGACCAGAAGTCATCTATAATGATATCTAAAATATCCATAATTTGAAGCAATTGTAAATTTTTTTCTAAATATAAGATGCTTGAAGTTTAAAAAGGGAAAGTCATTGCTAACTTTGGCCATATATACCTGCAATAATTTTGTAGACTTATGTAATTACTCCTTTCATTTCCTTTTAATTGAGAGATTTAAGAAGCTCATATTTTTATCTATTTGTAAAAATGTTTATATAACATTTGGGTGTATATTCTTGCAGTCTTTGGGAAATATAATATTTACATATTTGCATAAGAAATATATATATTTGTGATCATGCTTGATTTATAGTTTCTTGAAAATATATCATAATTATTTGCCCATCTCAGTGAAAATTGTCAAAAACGTAATTTTAAGGGCTATATTTCATGTTGCGGATCTGCCCTATTTCATTAAATCATTCTGCTATGTCACAGAGCAGTTAGTTGTTTCCAGCCTCATTTTTTTTTTTTAAAGATTTTATTTATTTACTTGACAGAGAGAGAGATCACAAGTAGGCAGAGTCAGGCAGAGAGAGAGGGGGAAGCAGGCTCTCTGCTCAGCAGGGATGCTGAGGCAGATGGGGGGCTTGATCCCAGGACCCTGAGATCATGACCTGAGCAGAAGGCAGCGGCTTAATCCACTGAGCCACCCAGGCGCCCCTCCAGCCTCATTTTAAATCAGGTGTGATGAATGCATTTGTTTAGGAATTCTTGGCCTTTTCTCTTATTGACTTTTTAGAAAGAATTCTAGACAGTCAAAATACTGGGACAAGGGTATTTTCTCTATTGATTTAAGATACTTTATTTATCATATACTAGATTCTTAGGTATTATGATCAGCACCAAGGCCTATACATTGTGTTGCACTGATTTATCCATTGCTTTTACCACTACATTAAATTTTTATATAAAGTTTTAACATCTAATAAGGCAAGATCCTCCTTAGCTACTCTTCCCCCCCCCTTTTTTTTGCTCCCATAAAATTCATGGCTAAGCTCATCTCTTTAGCATTCTAAAAAATTTAGAATAATTTTTAATGTTCTAAAACTGTACAATTTTTAAGGAGGTTGGATTTTTATTGAAATTTCGAAAAACATGTAAATTAATTTGGGGACGATTAATAGTTCTATGATACATCTCTTCAAACAGCTGAACTTTCTTTTGCATTTCAAAAAATATTTGTTGGGTTTTTTTTAACATAGGTCTCACATACTTCTTAATGAAGTATGAGTAGATTGTTTTTATTTGATTGTTAGATTTTTGTTATGCTTCAAATATTATTATAATTATTTTATAACCACTTATAATTGGCATATAGCTTTGTTAATTATTAGATGAATTAACTTGGGTTTCTCCAAAAAAATCATATTATCTACAAATTATGGTTTATTAATTCAATGACAAATATTTATTAAGCATCTACTAGTGGCTGCCAAACCTTCTAAGTACTGGGCACACAATACTAGGGGGAATGTATAGGTTATGGGGGTTATGTTTCTAGCAGGAAAAGGCAATAATCCAAGTTTTACCAGAATAACACGTAAATTAAGATAGAGAGTGCTTACAGTAAGTGAACAAAGAAGAGACATATAAAATAACAAGGGCAAGTACTGAAATTTTAGGTAGAGCAAAAGGCTTGATCAAAAAAGTATCTACTGAGTAAAGAAGTTGGAGTCAATCAGGAAGGTAGTAGTCAATAAGATCTTTAAAGTATATAATGAGAGACTAGGTAATTGGGGTCTTTATGAGTCATAGTAACACTCCAGAGTAAGTTGGGAAGATACTGGAAGACTTAGAGAAAAAAAAAAGTAATCTGAAATGCTTTAAATAGTTATGGTTTTGGCTGCTGTGGTGAGAACAGATTTAAGAGGATGGAAGCAAGGAGATCAGTTGAACAGCAGAGCAGAAGCAGTAGTTCTCCTGTCCACAGAGTCTTGGTTCACTTCAAAAGGCATCTGTAGACAGCTCTCATATATACTGACTACTTTCTGTTTGTCTGCTTGAGAGCAGTGGAGAAGTACCAGGGAGCTATACTTAGAATTGACCCACCAAGAATGGGGAAGGGAGTTGGTGCATAAAGACTCTTACTTCTCTCAGTGGGACAAGTCTGAAATGTGTTCCGAACAATCTCTCAGAGGGTCCCCAGCAGAACCCAGCTCCCACGTCCCAGAGCAGAATCTCACACTTTAATGAAGTTCCATCCACTTTCCCCGTTCCGTTCTCCATCTACTCACAATGCCTTCCCGGAGCACTGTCTTAGAGGTGGCTTCTGGAAGAATCCAAATTAAGATAGGTATTATGGTAATATTATAGTAATCCAGGCAAGACAGGATAACAACTTGAACCACAGTGTATCCTTAAAGTAGAGATAATTGATTTAATGCTAATTATACTTTAAAGAAGAAGTGAAAGGATTTGCTGATGCATTTAACGTGAAATATAAGAGAGGAATCAAGGAATCAAGATGACTGAGCAATTAGAAGGATAAGGTATCCATTAACTAAAATGGGATAGTGTAACCCATCTGAAAGAAACCTAGAATACAGTGTGAGGTAGGAGTCATTTTTAAAATATGAATATCCAGTTGATCCAGCACTACTTACTGGAAAGACCTTCCCCTTGACATGGTAGTGCAGTATCCCTTTTGTCAAAAATCAAGTGACCGTAAACCTGTGGGTATTTGTCTATACTTGTTATTCTGTTTCATTAGCCTATTGTCTATTCTTACACAAATACCCCACCTTCTTATTTCCTGTACTTTAAAAGAAGTCATTATATTCATCAGTGTAATTCCTCCAGGACTGTTCTTCTTGAAGATTGCTTTTTATAACTTTATAATGTCTTCAAAGTTCATAATAAGTCCTAATATCCCACATGTAATTCCCTTAACTCTGTTCTTCTTGAAGATTACTCTTACAACTTTATAATAATTTTAGTAATTAATGGTGTAATTCCCCTTTTTCTGTATCCCTTGAGGTAACTCTTAGACCTATTCAATCTTGTAAAAATTTAGAAATAGGTTATCACTTCACACATACACACACACACAAACAGAACTGATGTTACTAGAATTATGTTGAATCTTTAAATCAATTTGGAGAATTGACATTTTTACAGTATTGAGCTTTCTAACCAATAGAATTTTTTTAAGAACTCGGAGCTTGAACTCATGACCCTTAGATCAAGACCTGAGCAGAAATCAAGAGTCAGGGGGTGCCTGGGTGGCACAGTGGGTTAAAGCCTCTGCCTTCAGCTCAGGTCATGATCTCATGATCTCATGATCTCAGGGTCCTGGGATCGAGCCCCGCATGGGGCTCTCTGCTCAGCAGGGGGCCTGCTCCCTCCTCTCTCTCTGCGTGCCTCTCTGGCTACTTGTGATCTCTATCTGTCAAATAAATAAATAAATAAAAATCTAAAAAAAAATTAAAAAAAAAAAAAAGAAGGAAAAAGAAATCAAGAGTCAGATGATTAACCAACTGAGCCACCCAGGTGCCCTGCAAGTGATCCTTCTTGACCGGGTGGCCAGAGCAAAGTGCTGTGGGTGTGATAGGTTCACATGCCCTAAGAGGCAAGTGAACTATTGTGTCGACTGCTGGACAAACATGCTCTGACAGGGATGGGAGCTACAGGTGTGGATAAGTGTGGAGGGATCAGGCATGAGAGCTGATGCCAAGAAAATGGGACGGGAAGGAGTGATCAGTGTGAACTCAGAAACTAAGGGGAAAAGAATGGGAAGCTATGATGAATTCAAGAACCAGAGAACAGATGAGGGAACACTGAGACTTAAATTGATTTGTCTAATGAAAAACAGAACCAGTCAGATACAGAGCCCAAGAAAAATACAGAGGCCAAGTTTGTCAGAAGAACCAGAGATTGGGATCCTCCTTGTGTCTAATTGTGTCTAATGCTGGGTCCATAGGGCAGGAGCTCTTCGCAGCATATGCCTGACCTGGAATTCTCAACAGTGTTCTCATGGTTTACGAGTCTATTGGAGTGGATCAGAGCTTTATTTATTCTATTGATCAGTTGTGAATGTAAGTATGGATGCTTCCCTGCTTCTAACAGGTCACCTAAATACTGCTCAGTTTCAAGGACTCTGAAGATTTTTCCATGAAACAAACAATTATTTTTCTCTTTAAGATGGTCCTTTCTCTGGGTTGCCTGGATGGCTCAGTTGGTTAAGAGTCTACCTTTGACTCAGGTCCTGGGATCGAGTCACACACTGGGTTCCCTACTTTTCTCCCTCTGCCCCTCCCACTGTTCATGTGTGCTCTCTTGTTCTCTCTCTCTAACAAATAAATAAATAAAATCTTAAAAAAAAAAAAAAAAAGATGGTCCTTTCTCCAATCATAAGCCTTCCAGTTAAACACACATTATAAACTTCCATTTTTACCATATTATTCTCTGTAATATGAGGAAAGAATATCTAGTGGGAAGTGAAAAAAAGAAAGCTCTGCCCTATATTCCATGTATAGCATGTATTATTTTTATAAACAATGAAAGCAGTTTTCCAACCCTAACTACAAGTACTTCAATGAGTAAACTTGTTTTCCCTTTCATTTTTCAAAGTCTTCATGGTAGAGGCTATGGTATGTCAGACACCAGAGGTATTCCTGAGCCAGACACCAGTTTGGCACACACAGGCTTCAGCTGTCAACTTGTCTGCAAGGAGATCTTGGCAGTCGGATCTGTGCTCCCATTTCAGGCTGGGTGTCACACCAGCCGCCTCCCCTTATTGGACAGCAAGCTTGAAGGAAGCATCTGTCCTAAACCCAGTCATGTGAGGGGTAGAATGAGTGGCAAGGTTTGACACTCATTTTTGCTTTCTCCCCCTCAGCTCAAGACCTGTAGAATCCAGACAGTAAATCCCGCGGCAGCACGTGCACGTGACGAAGAAGTCAACATACTCAGGAATTCTAGGTGCATGTGATGTTTCACATTCTTCAACTTAATAAAATACTTATAAAATCATTGTAAAACTTTGTTTTTAAAAACATATACAAATAATCAGGCATCCGTCTTTCTAAAGCTGCTGGAATTTCAGGGAAATAGTAACTCTTTTATCACTATTCCCCCTAAATAGTTGATAGGTTAGGAAAAAACTTACATTATAGTTTCACTCTATCAATTACACCGATGGAAGGGTCTCATGGAAAACAAACATAATCTAGTGTTGATAATAAAATTAATAGGTCACAAGTTTGCCAGAAAAATCTTCATATATTTTTGGAACCATATAATATAAACTAAGAGAAGTTTTGGATGACTTGGTCAATTATTTCATGGATTCAAATAGAGTTCAGGTTATGGCATATTTCCAAAACAGAAAATCCTTGTTCTTCTTCTTCTTCTTCTTTTTTTTTTTTTTTGAAGATTTTGTGTATTTATTTAAGAGAGAGAGCATGAGCTGGGGGGAGGGGCAAACAGAGAGGGACAAACAGGCTCTTGGATGAGTAGGGAACCCAATAAGGTAGGGCTTGATCCCAAGACCCCAGGATCACGACTGAAGGCAGACCCTTAACCAACTGAGACAGCAAGGTGCCCCGGAAAATCCTTGTTCAATAGAACATTGAAATAATGCAATTTCCATGGGAAGTGTTTATATATCCTGCCCCCATCCACAGTGTGCTAAAGACATTCCACTGCAGCAGAACCGGCCATGACAGAGCCTGAACAGATGGTTTCCCATGAAATGTGTCCCCATAGTCTCTTCAAAGTCCTACCAGCTCTTGGTCACCTCTTTACCACCCTACCAGGTGTTAGAATTCTCATCATTAGAATACCTTGTTTGTACTAAAGCATTGTCCCCAAACTCTTAAAAATCACAGAAATCATGAAATCATGATTTCAGAAGTTATTGTCAAGAATGGTGAAGTATCTTAGATTTTACTTTATTTGCAGGCTCACAAGTTAGCCAGTCACAGTTTCTTGGGTGCTGGCAGAAGACAGGAGACTCTTGGGTCAGAGACAAAAGACAGTTTATTAACCACAGACACAGGAGTGGTCGAAGTATCAGTATTTGCTCTGGTTCCCTGAGCTCCAGTTCTCACAAGACAATGAAAGGAGGGCCAAGTGATACCTGTACATGCAATGGATACGTTAGAGGTGATGAAACCCAAGCTTAGAGAATCATAATCTTTTACAATAGGTGATAACTTTGTCTTCCCTTTGCTATGAAAGGACACAGTATCTTTATTGTATTAGACAGTAAATAAACTTAACTTGCTCTAGAAGGAGACACTATATCTAACTTCCAAGGCTGTTTTCTGTATACACAAAAGTGAAAAGATAGTTTCGAACAAAAGAATATTTTTATTAATAATTTATTAATCTGTACTAGCTATGTTTTGTTGTTTCTATAACTTGATGCTTTAATATCTTCAAGACAGATGTCAACTACGTTAGGTAAACAGTTAGGGATTTGAGTTAATCTGGGTTGCCCATACCCTGAACCCTACATGAGTTTGCAAAGGTGTCACTTTTAAATATGGGTTACCAATCCCAGAGCATCCCACCTTGCTTTGCCTCCTCCTTCCTGTGGAAATCACAATAGAAGTATTTGCCTGCAGTCCTGCTCTCTTTCCTTCTCTGCTTCATGACGGACCCTGGTGTTTTACCCTGGGGCCCCGCGGGTCATGCTGCATTTTCCGAGGGGGAATAAACTTTCATGACTCCAAGACAGCTCTCTCTTTGATCTACGTATGGTCTCACTATACCTAAATTAAGACTAGGTTATGATTAAAACATGGTCAGTAACCACAGCTCACAAAACATGCAAACACATTAGAAATACATGAAGAGTCGTCTTCCAACAGACACTATCTTAAAGGCCATCGATTTAAATATGCATTAATGCCCAAATCTTTTCTAAGGGAACTCCCTATTCCCATAAAACAACTCAGTATATCTTTTAAACACTTTTCTTCAAACACTCTTATGTCATCTCTGATTTTTATTTACCTGGCCTTCTCATGTCTTGGCTCTAATGAGAACATATATATGTGAAGGCAATTGCAATGTACATTGCACAGGCCTCTTCTCTGCTACTTTCTCACTCCTAGAAAGTGTTTTTGCATCATCTGATTATTTCTAGTTTACTCAGCCATCCTGGAGACATCCTGCTAAATGCAGTCTGCTTTGTCTATTTTTTTTAAATATACTGTTGCAAAAGTATTTTAGATGCAGTATGAATAAACAGCCCTGAGTAGGTAGAATAGAGTAGAAGAAGCTTGTAATTACTTTTTTTTTTTGCATACTATATGGATGTATTAACTTACTTAAAATGTACATTACACCTCTGATGATCAAGAATCAAAGATTAACAAAAATCATTAATCCTGTCACTCCATAACTGATTGGACCTTTCTGTTTTTGCTTTACAATATAGGCTTTGCATTTATCTCTATAAAATTCAACCTTAGATTCATGTTTTCTTTTGAGCCTCTGAAAAAATCTCTCAGATTCTGAAAACAAAATCAGTTATCATTCTAGCCTCAAAGCATCAAAAATTTAACAAGCAAATTTTATATAATTTAATCCCATTCCTTGATTAAAGTGGGGAGCAGGACAGAACTGAGCATGGGGTCCTGTGCACTCAGTTGGAACCTCCCATCAGGTTTACCTTGATGAATGCTCCTTAAGCATAGTTGTAAGACATAAGAACCGATTTAACTAAACCTTCTTCCAGACCTTACTTGTTTAAAAAAAATTCTATATGGAGATATTTAGAGTACTGCGTTTCTATATTTTGTCCTTCTGTCAGTTTTGTTAACTGAAGAAAAGACGTTAGTGTGTTATGACTTACTCTTATGGAATCCATAATGGCAAACAATGGTCACTTCTTCATTTTCTCTATCATCTAGAACTTTTTTACATATATATTTTAACACAATATAATATGTTCTCTGTAATTATTATATACATATAATTGTATGTATATGAGTGTGTATATATACATATATTGTATATGTACATATGTATATTGTGTATATAAACATATAATTATATATTATATTATACATAAATATGTTATATATTATATTATTGAATTGTATCATTATATAATTAGTATTTATATATTATAATATATAATAACACTCAGAACAAATTAGATTAAGCTGTTATTTTGGGAAGTGAGCTTTTACCTCCATTATCAACAAAAATTTAGTAAATACATGTTATATGTTGCTCTGTTCTACAATTTGTCGTGAAGATGACATAAAGAAAAAAACATCTCATTGGGAAAGGAAATTCCAGGAAGCGTTCAAAGAAGGGAGAAGATCCGACAAATTAGTGTCAGAGGAAGGAAGGGCACTGGTAAGGGGAACATGCCAAATTGGAGAGAAAAAAAAAAATGAGGTGAGGAAGAATACATTGCACTTAAGCCTTTTAATTCAAACCTAATTTACTCTTTTAGAGTGACATTGTTGTTATTATTTTTCTGGTCAGATTACCCTCTCTGTAATTGCTGTCCTGACTATCATTTGTGTTCTCAATCTTCATCCTTATTTCATTATTTCCCATGTGTATGTCTTGTCTGGTTTATAATCCTGGTAGATAGCAACCAAAACTAATTCTTCAGTATTTTGAACCCCTACCGGTCCAGGACATAACAGCCTCATCTTATGTGCTCAGTGATAATTTTGGAATTGGAAACTTCAGTTTTGGGGAATTACAATTGAGAGGCTGGAAGGAATTTTGGACACAGAGAGCTAGAAAGAGTGAATGACTTGCCTAGAATCACACAAGTTTCTATGCATTCATTCACAAAAAGCATCCCACTAGCCCTGTTGCTAGGATTGTCTTTCTTGGATATCCAGGATTGGTCTAAAATCTCTGTATGGGCTGCTAACAAGGCATCAAAGCTTATTATGATTGTTTGGCTTGTTGAAACTGGTTTACATATTAAGAAAGGTACACTTTGATCCCAGAGTCTGAATAATACCTTCTAAGACCATGTGTTGGCTCTTACATAGACACAGACGTAAACAAATTCATCCCAGGGAGTCAATGGAAGTTTTTCTTAGATATTAATGTATATTTAGGGGCTGATGGCATATATTTAGAAGGATATCTTTCCTAATCCTTTTTATTAGCAGTTGGGATAGTGCCAAAATTCACAAACTGAAAGTCAGCCTTTCATTAAAATGACCTGAAGAGCAAACAAATTTTTTTCTGTATCTCCAGGAAGGACTAGCTGTGATATATTTATAAGCAGAGTTAACCAGAAGGCACAGATTCTTTGATGATGGCACTGGTCTCAGTTCTCTAATATGACTCATGGAAACAGGCAGCAGTTGTGGGCATGGTTTCCCCAGCTGGGCTTAAAAAATCCCAAAGATCTTATATGTCAACCAGATCACAGTACTTCTTTGCCTCTCCACTTAATGTTCATCAAGATCCAGTGCATTCCAAACGCACACCTCAACCGGCTTTATTTTTAAAATAATTGTTTATAAATTATTGGGCTCTTTTATTAATTTGTATGTTTTTAGAGATTTTTGGAGTGAGAGTGGGGGGAAGAACACCATAACATCCATCCTTTGCCCATACCCCATTAAAAATTCTGGAAGTAGTGGTGCCTGGGTGGCTCATTTGGTTGGGCAACTGTCTGCGGCTCAGGTCATGATCCTGGAGTCCTGGGATTGAGTCCCACATCAGGCTCCCTGCTCGGCGGGGAGTCTGGTTCTCCCTCTGATAACTCCCTCTCATTCTCCCTCTCAAAAAAATAAATAAAATCTTTAAAAAAAAAAATCTGGAAGTAACGGCTAAGAACCCTATAATACCTTCTTTCCTTATGCTGACTACCCCAATTTTTTTTTTAAAGATTTTATTTATTTAATTGACAGAGATCACAAGTAGGCAGAGAGGCAGGCAGAGAGAGAGGAGGAAGCAGGCTCCCCGCCGAGCAGAGAGCCCGATGCGGGGCTCGATCCCAGGACCCTGGGATCATGACCTGAGCTGAAGGCAGAGGCTTTAACCCACTGAGCCACCCAGGTGCCCCTCCTTATGCTGACTATCCCAATTTTTAATTTGAAGAAGGAATTCTGGGTGGTTCAGAGGTACCATAACACAAAGACTATATTTTGCAGAAATTTTGTTTTGTAGTGGTATAAAACATTCAAACATCTCGGTCTAGCTCTGTAAATTTTCTCTCACAAAAATCCCTGGAGAGTCTTTCTTCTAGAGCTTTTCCTCTTTGCAAATTTAATATTTGTCATCCATCCAGTAGCTATGCAAACAAGTAATATTTAAAAATATTTTTTGAGTTTTTGGAGAAAATGATGCTGGACAAGTGTGTCATTTTGGAATTGCCTTTTTTTTTTTTTCCCTCTCAGAAAGAAGCCTGGCAGTTCTTCATACTCGAAAAACAAATGGGGCAAGGGGAGTGGCCGAAATAGAAAAAACAGATTATGTCCTTTTTTTATGGACAGAAGTTCCTCTTACCTGGGGCCACAGACGCCCTAGAACACCCAGGTTTAAGGCAATTTGGAAAGGAGGGAAGGTGTCTCCTTAAGCTAGCGCTGCTCGCTGCCTTATATTATCCCTAGGGCAGCATCCCTGTGCAGATGTCCCAAAGGCTGCTTCTGGCTGAGACATCTGGAAGTCCAGCTGCTGCATTGACCAAACCATTTTCTAGGACAGCCCAGATGGAAAGGAAAAAATTAAACTCGATTTTATTTTTATTCCCATAGAACTTCTGTTTTCCCCCTCAAGTTTGAATAAAGAGCCAACAAGATCTTATTTAAAATATTAGAAAACACCTAGTACCGTGGGATGAGCTTTCATATTTCCAGACGGAGCCTGGAACCCGTATTTGAAACCATGTTATAAAACTCAGAAACTCGAGTTCATAATGACAAGGAGAGTGTAGGGGAGCTGGTAGGCATCTCAAAAACAATCCAATAGTAAGTGTTCATGTGTTTGGTTTAATGGATTAAAATAGAAAAACATCAGGAAAATATATCAGCTGAACTTAGTTAATTTTTTTTTTAATTTTGGAAAATTCCCTTTCATCTACTCTTACGAGTTTTCTCAATTTTTATTTATGTCATTTACTAATCTTTGAAGTGTTGCATTGGAAGCAAAACCATTTAGCTTTTGATGATTATTTCCATAATTTGGAGTTTGATCACTTGGGTCATTTGTCCCTTGTTGACATGAAAGCCTGTACTCCGGTGGCCTGTCAGAGGACAAAGCATAAACGTTCTTCCATTCATCATCCTGAAGCCAGGCAAGTCTTTTGCACGATTTGCAAGGCCAGTTACAACAGCAAGAGGCATTCTCCACTGGTTAATGAATCCTTTCAAACTCCTACAGCAAGCCTGTCCCTACTCTGTCAACAAGCCCTCAGCAAATTTCAATTCAATTATTAAACTCAAGAACATAATTACTAATTATGGTTATCTATTAAATATTACTCATAGTTAGCTATCATATGACGTTTTGTTGTTGTTTATAGTCTTCTTTCATTTGCAAATCGATTTTGAACCTCTCAAAGTCCCTCTGAAATAATTATCTTGATTCACATGTGTTAGCCCAGGTTGCCATAACAAAATATCACAGACTGGGTGGCTTGAGCAACAGAAATTTCTTTTGTCACAGTTATGAGACTAGACATTCAAGATCAAGGTGCCAAAAGGTTGGTTCTCAATGAGAACTCTTCCGGCTTGCAGATAGCTTCCTCCTCACTGTGCTCTCACTTGACCTTTGCTCAGTATGCATGTGGATGTGAGAGTGCTGTAGGGTCTCTTTGTCTTCTTATACCAGTCCTATCAGATTAGGGGTCCTACCTCATGACCTTAATTCACCTCCATGGCCTCCTAAAAGACCCCATCTCCAAATAGGGTCACTTTGGGGATTAGGGTTTCAACATATGGATGGGGAGGAGGAGGCAAAATTCAGTTCATTACATCACAGTTTGCAGATAAGACAACAGACTGAAGACTAGACCTAGAAATGTCAGAGCCAGTATTGTTTCCACATTTTGGACTCCCTATTCTTTGTTTTGCTGCAATTCCTTTATGATGGGAAACAATAATTTTATGGGTTTTTGTAAAGTGCCCATGGCTTTCCAGATACTGCAAATATTTAACTGTAAACATCTAAAAACCATAAAAGCACTAGGTTTTTAAAAATAATTATGAAATGGAGAAAGATTTTCTAAAGAACCATAAAACCAAGAATCCAAATGGGGAAAAAAAAGTATAAAGGGGATTGTGTAAAACATTCAAGTCCTGTAAGACCTAAAATGAGAAAGAAATGTGAATGTGAAGCACAGGAAAGCCTGGAAAATATCTAAGATGCATATGACAGGTGGGGGACTCAGTTTCTTAATATCCACAGACCTTTTATAAATCAACAGCAAAAAGACAACACTCCAAAAAATGAGCAAAGGACATGAATAGGCAGTTCATAGGAAAAAATATAAATGAATACAAAACATATAAAAATAATCTTAACTTCTCTTGTAATGAAAGAGATGCAAGTTAAAATGACAACAAAACACTATTTTCTGCCTATCAACTGGCAGAAATGAAAATTGCATGGGAAAGGGATGCAGGGAAAATTATCCGTTTTGTTACACAATTGGGGTAAAAATAAATTAGTGCAATCTTATAGAAGGTAACTTGGCAGTATTTGTCAAAATAAAATAAGCACATACCCTTTAATCCAGCATTTCCACATCTGAGAATAATTGAAACTTCATAAACCATCACATACACACAAGGAAAGTTGTACATAAAAAAAGTATTTGATGTAATATTGTTTGTATATTAGTTGCTAGGACTGCCATAACAAAATGCCACACACAGGGTGGCTTAAGCAACAGAAATTTACTTTCTCATAGTTCTGGAGCTAGAAGTCCAAGATCAAGGTGATGGCAGGTTTGGTTTCTTCTGTGGTCTCTCTCCTTGGTTTGCAGATGGTTTCTTTCTTGCTGTGTCTTTCCTCTCTGCCCATCGCTGATGTCTTTCTGTGTGTCCTAATCTTTTCTTCTAAGGGCACCAGTCAGATTGGATTACCGCCCAACATAAGGGCCTCAATCTAACTTAATTACCTCTTTAAGGCCCTATCTCCAAATATAGTCACATTCTGAGGTACTGGGAGTTAGGACTTCAACACATGAATTTGGGAAGGGTATAATTCAATCCCTTTTAGTTTATAAGAGGGGGAAAACAAGCAAAAAATATATATATATCCATCCATAGAGAACTGGTTATTATAAAATATTCATATAATGGAATGGTATGCCACTATTAAAAAAACATGAGTTAGGGGTGCCTGGGTAGCTCAGATGGTTAAGTGTCTGCCTTCAGCTCTGGTCATGATCCCAGGGTCCTGGGATCAAGCTCTACATTGAGCTCTCTGCTCATCAGGGAGCCTGCTTCTGCCTCTCCCTCTGCTGCTCTCCCTGCTTTTGCTCTCTTGCTCTTTCTGTCAAATAAATAAATAAAATATTTAATTTAAAAAAAATAGCATGAGTTAGAACTATATGTAATACTAGGAAAAGACACTTAAAATGAACTGTTGAGTAAAAAGTGAATTCAGAGCAGTATGTATAAGAATATCTATATTGTGAGAGGGGAAAAAAGGTATGTGCTTTTGTGTGTGTGTGTGTATATATATATATATATATATACACATATATGTGTGTTCATATGTATTTGCTACATATATTCACATATATATGAAATTTCTGGAATGATATATAAGAGGTGCAGTGTGAAACTGAGGCTTCAGAAGATGTCTTTCTGGATCTTTTAAGACTTTTAAATGAACATGTGTTATTTTAAATTCTCAAAAACTACATGTCAGTTGGATGCAATTATTCTCATCCCTATATGCAAGCACTTTGTCATGCAACCTTATAGCTCTTCTCACCAGGCAGTGTCTCTTTTTTCAGCCCTTGAATGTGGGCTCCCATGTCATTGGACCCAACCAATAAAATATGGTGGAAGTAATGCCTTCCTGCTTTGAGCCTGCCCACTTTCACCTCATGCCAGCTTGCCATAGACACATGAATGAGCTCACTCAAGACTGGAAGCACCCAGCTGATTGCAGCCCAAATTTAAAACCTATGGAATCGTGAGCTAAAAGTGGTTGTTATTTGGGGTTCTTTGCGATGCAGTAATAGATTACTGATGTCCTGAATAATAACATAGAGCTAAAAACAAAAGCACGAAGATGTTGATACATTTATTTAAAAACAGATGAATAAATGGGATGAAAATTGGTAGTTCTGTCCTCAACACACACACTGCTGACATGTAAATAAAATATCACCACCCTGTTAGCCGGACTCTTCTTCCTTAGTTATAGTGAGGACCACACATATCCATAATATTTTCATTATTGTGACAAGGAATTCTCTGAGATTACAAAATATAGCTTAGTATATAGCTTAGTCTGTAACATTTATGCAAAACCACAAATTATAGAATAATCTAAGGGAGAAGGAGAGAAAATATTTTAGATAGGAAGGGTGACCTCAGAATACAGAAGAACAAACAGGACTATCTAAACCCACCCTGAACCATATATATTAATAGATGGACACATGAGATCATACATAACTCCGTACAACACAATTAAAGTTTATGGAGAGATGTACATGAGAGCCTGCATGAGGGGATTAGGCCAGCAGTGTGATTAGAGTGTCCATAATGACCGTATTTCTGGCTAAAGTGAGGTTCTGATTAGACCTCATGGCATGCCCGCATTTCTGGACATCTCTCCTACCTCCTCACACCTTTGCAATCACATTCACCACACTTTCTGAGTCCCAGATTTCTCAATTGCAACAATGAAAGTATTTCCATGTAGCAAACACATACAGAAGTCTCCCATAGGCAAAAAGATCCTGGGGGTGAAATTATCATCTTTTGGGGCCAATGTTTGTATTTCATTGAGCTCTCTGCCTGATTGTCCTGTTTTTACTTCCAAGAACTGAAGATTGGGCTTGAGTTTGTATTCTTGGCTGCCAAAGAAATCTTTCTGCCTTGTGTCCTTTTTATGAACCATCACATTTTTCCATGATGGTGGGCGTTCTGGGCAAATAATGGCATTCTAGAGAGATTATTGTCAATTGCTCTAGTATTTTGGTTTTGTTCTACAGAAAAAGAAAAATGGCACGAGAAGTGTGATAACTAGATCTAGGCTAGATCTTAAGGTTTTATACCGAAAGGCTTGGTGGATGTTCTTTTGGAAAGTGGTGGCTTTCTAAAGAAATTTGTGTGGGATCTGTCAGATGATTTTATTTAGCACTACTTCCTGTCAGGAGGCTGAGGTGGCCATTAACGGCTTCTCAGAGCTCTGAGTTAAGCAGCTGGGGAACCACTGTACCAGCATCTTATGGCAGAGCATCTTATGGTAGAGCATGAGACTTCTGTGGGGAATTAGTCCACGAGAGTAGGACAGTGATGTGTTCTAGCACAGACTTAAGAGAATGCTCATCAGACTAGAATATCCCCCAGGACACATTTTTTTTTTTTTTTTTATTCTTTGCTCAAATCTCCCTTTACATTGAATTGTCTTCTTTAACTTTTTGTTTTGTTTTTCAGATGTCCAGTTCTGAGTTGTTTGCCACTAAGGACTCCCCACAGCCTCTACAGCTATTCCCATCCAAGTCTCCTTCCACTCATTTCCTGCTTCTCCTCCTAGTTTATTTGTGAAAGAAATGTTCCTTCAGAACAACTTGTGGTCAAAGTTGCATTACTGATACTTCAGACAATTGCAAATCTTTGGATTAAGAAACTCATCCGTAGACTAGATGTCTATGACTAACTGTATTGAATCAGTGAAAATGAGGCATTTAACTTACTTGGTTAATTGACTCAGAAATGGAAAATAAAGAAACAAAAACACTCTTTACCTGTAAAACACTATAAAAACCACAAATCAACCTGTGACTCTCTTGATAAACAAGGTGTAGAGAGCTTCTTATAAGCACCTTTTGAGATTAGATTTTTTAACATAAGGATGAATTCTAAAAGACCCTTTAGTTCTTTTTCTTTCTTTCAGTACCTGCTCTTGATATCACTAAATAGTAGCTAAGTCTTACCTGTAATCGTTTATTTATTCTTTTTTTGTTTACAGTTTCTTTCAGAAAAAAAAAAAAAATTGCAGCATCTGTTAAGTGGCATGTATGTTACCAGGACTGGGTTAACAAGACGAAAAGGAAGAAATCATGACTTTTACCCATGAGGAGACAGCTTAGTTAGGAAAGACTGACTTGGGCATCTTAATGCTCTGAGATGGGAAAACAAGGGGAGGTATAGGTTTGAAGGAGTAGAATTTTTAAGATTTATTCCCTTACTCAAGATAGAGCAAGAGAGAGAGGAAGCAGGGAAGGGGTACAGGGAGAGGGAGAGAATCCTTAAGCAGACTCCCCACTGAGCACAAAGCCCGACACAGGGCTCTATCCCAGGACCCTAAGATTATAACCCAAGCTGAAATCAATGAGTGGGATGCTTAACCCACTAAGCCACCCAGGCACCCCATGTGTATGCCCATTTCCTTTGTGTTTTATAATCTTCTGTGGAAATAGAAAGTCACTCTCATTTGTCTAATTTATTATCCTTGATACTCTTGGAAACCATTATTTATTCAGAGTTGTAGAGTTTTATTCTACAGGCCAAATCATCCCAATTGCTTTAGTCTGGCTTCCAGTTTCATTTTTTATCATTTTAAGCATTTCTGGATTCTATTCTTATTTGCCTCTAAATTCCTCAGGTCCTTCAATTTTACATTCTTGTGCTAGAATTATTGCTTTGGTTAAGAACTGTCCAGTAATAATACATGCATTATTCCAATTCCACATCCCAGCCTGGTAAGTACGCTTTCGACAATAGTTACCATGCTGAACGGCATGCTAATTTAGTCTGTCCTCCTCTTGTTCTTCTTTCAGTTTATCTTCACATCTCTGTTAAAGAAATGAAAAGAGAGAAGAACCTAACAGGTGACAATGTCTTCTAGGATCTAATAGATTAATTTTTGAACTGAACTTCCACTGCCTTGAAATTGCTTCTGATCTGCCAATTTGGGTTTTTAATTTTTCACCTTATACCACTAAAAGGTTTCAAAAAGTATTTAAATTATTCAGTACATAATGACAAAGTCTATTACTACTATGCAAATGAGCATAAGCCTGTGTGTTCAAAAGGTCTAGGAGAAGTTTTTAAAAACATGCTATGATTAATTGAAAATTTCAATTGAATGTGAAGATACAACTTGAAACTTTGGAAATTGTCTTCCAGTCCATATTTGCTACCATTTTAGAAATGTGAGCCAGGTTTGTCAATGAGCACCCAAGAACTGATTAGTAATTACACACAGGGTAGGCTTTGTAGTGATATCAAAAGAGAACTGGACCAGGAGAGAGGAAACCTGCCTTGGAGATGCAGCAACCCTGCTCATGTGACCTTGGAGAACTTACCCTCTCTGAAATTCAGCCTATTCTGTTCAACAGAGTCATAAACATTGCCCAAAAGTTGTAGCAGAAATTAAGACATAACAAAAATGAAAACAGCTGACAGAGTATTTGCTCATTCAGTGATGCTTATACTTTTTTTTTTTTAAGATTGTATTTATTTATTTGACAAACAGAGATCACAAGCAGGCAGAGAGGCAGGCAGAGAAAGAGGGGGAAGCAGGAGAGCCTGATGCGGGGCTCGATCCCAGGACCCTGAGATCATGACCTGAGCCAAAAGCAGAGGCTTAACCCACTGAGCCACCCAGGTACCCAATGCTTATACTTTTCTTTTGCACTTCCTCAAGGCATTGGGTCAAAGGAGAAGGCTCAGAAGATGTAATTCCCTCCCTCAAGCAATTTATAATCCAGTTAGAAAGTCTATATGTGAACTTTAAGTGATATTTTAGAAAGAGGATTATCGGGAACAAGAATAATTGGGCAAGAGTTCACGTAGAATATAGAATGTGAGGCTGACCTTAAGGATGGAAGGGTTTGCATTGCGGGATTAGAGAAGGGAGCATCCTAGCCAAGCAGGGTAAGTTAAAGGAAAGCAGAGGTGCCAAGTTTAACAGCACATCTTTCCAGCAGGAGAGCAGAAAGCATGATCCTTTCCCTAGGATCTTTAGCAAACAAATAAAACACAATAAAAATAATCTTTTTATTTCCTTGCACACATCCTGGCTCACCGAGGCATAATTTCAGGAGGAATAAACTCATTTTTTTTAAAGCGATTCTTTCCTTCCATTATTCAGCAGAAGTGGATTGCATTTCCTCCTTAAGCATCACGTGGGGACGTTTAAGGGTGTGTCCTGAGCTCATGGTTGTAGACAGAGGTTTTATGTAGGATCTTTGAAACATGGGGATCCAGAGATATTTGAAACAGGGGAATCATCTAGTTCAAACTTGCTGCTTTAGAGCTTGAAAAAAAAGGGTACCTAGACGCAAGTCAGGTGAAAACCTAAGCCTAAGGTGAAAACCCAAGTTCTGTTGGCTTCTGAATTTCCTGTTGAGGAAGATCTAACTCTAATCTCGTAATGAATTGATGTGTATTCATTCATTCATTCATTCATTCATTCATTCCATCTTTTCCTGAGTGCCTGCTCTGTGCTAGAGTACAAGAATGATAAGGTCTAAAAATAAAGACAATCCAAATGAGAACAAACAAAGTCCATTGAGTTTGCTATAGCATTTAACACTTAACACAGGGGACTCTAAGGCCACGCAGGGGAGTGGGAAACTATCAGGGTGAAAAAAAGGGGAAGGCTTCAGGTGCACTCTGATTAGAGGCTGCTGGTATGGGGAAGCTAGAGACGCACTAAGAGTGGGGCATCCCATGTGACAGGTTTGCAGAGCGTATTTTACCTTCTCTGGTTGGTTCTGAGTTGGAAGTGGGGATGCACTTAGAGAAACTGGCTATCGTTGCCCTAGCCCTGACCATTCTACTGACCATTTGGACCAAGAGGTTCTACTTTGTCTTCCCGGACTAGTTGCCACAGAGATGGAAGGTCAGAGAGCTACTGTCACATGTGGTATGGCCAAGGTCCACGTTTATATTCAGGCCTCTTGGGACATAACCAGGGAAGCTGAGCCTCCTCTCATGGAGTTTACAGTCTCGCAGACAAGGCAGATGATGGATAATAGTTTAATCAGGCCTTAGAAAATGCTAGAAAGACATTCCTGGGTGGATCTGGTATATCTGGAGTGCAGGAGTCTCCCTGAGCAGCTGACTTCAAGCTGGGCGCCAGATGTTAAGTAGAAGTTATTCAGAAGAGTCAAAATGTTATTGCCAATACTACTCATGAGGTTTATCAAACGTATCTGTCCCTAGTAGACTACATTCCCACAAAAGGAGTCTTAGTTCCCTTCTCCACCTCTGATCAGAATCAAAGGGCTCCTTTTGGTTTCTCACACCATAGCAACAAAATGAGGAGGGCTCCCATTGTGAGGGCCTATTGTGTCTTAAAACAAAACAAAACAGAACCAGAAAGAACAGCGTTTAACATGAAAATAGAATCCTGACCCTCCTTGGACTAAATGTTGTTAATCAAGTTTAAATTTAGCTCCCACACAGTCTCAAAAGAAAAGGAGACAGCCAGGCCCGGGGAGGAAAAACTTCCGAGCGCCTCAGAGGCAAGGAAAACAAGCATCAAGTCTACAAGGGCGGCCTGTAAAAACAAATGTCGCTGACGAGAAGGCGCCTCCAGAAAGCTCATTAGCAATCAGACGCAGACGCCCGGGGCCGCCTCCTGCTGGCGGGGGCCAGGGCCCCCACGGAGCCTGGGACTCAGCGGCCCACCTGCACCACTCCTGAAGCGTGCCTCCTACTCGGGCGACACCCTGGAGGGGCGGGGACAGGGGAGGGGAGGGTCGGGAAGCCAGGAAACCCGACAGGCAGGTGAAGGAGAGCCAAGCTATTGTGTTTCTCATCCACCCATAAGCAATGCTGAGGGAGGGCAAGAGGCTGCCGCAGAGGGCCCTGGGTCAGCAGGATTTCAAGTGAGGCCCAAAGCATCACCCTTGCACTTTTGTTCCAACCTGGTCAATCCCAGAGCTGTTCCCATTCTTTGGGATTCTAAGGACCTCTTACTATCAAGCTCCTTTGTGGCCGTTGACACAGTGGAGATGAATTTATTTTTAAAATCGATTACTTTTTTCTTCTTAAAAAAGGCTACCTTGAATTTCATAAAGACTTTGAATAAATTTGTTTTTTCTTTGCTCAAAAGCAGCTCCATGCATGGGAAAGCAGCGCGTACCTGTAGTTGACAACAGCCCTCCCCATCTCTCCCGGTCCTGTGGGCTCCCAGAAGGAAAGAGCTGTGCTCCAGGACTGCAAAGAGTGAAGAGGGGAAGCTGGCATTTCTTGAGGGCAAACTACTTACCATTTTCGGGTAAGAAAGGTTACTGTTTATCAATCCTCTTCTATGGAATAGAGAAGAGCTAAAATGGAGAAATTAAGTCACCTGCATCAGGTCCTACTATTGACAAGTGAGAGGGCAAGAACTTTTCCAAACGACAGCCCTCTCCACCTCTCTCTGCTCCTACTTGTTAAATTAATTAAAAACAAGGAGCCCTTTAGACTGAAGTAGGTCTATGCTTTAGCAGCCTATGTGAGCAAACCAAAACCTAAGCCCGTAAACAATTTAAGATTAAGAAATGAAAACATAAGTACAACCACTCACTAATGGCCACCAAGGCTTTTTCAAATAGGATGAACATTTAAGCTATAGCTGGGCAAATCATTTCCTTGTTTTGCTTTATCCTTGTCTCTATAAAAGACTCTCCCCTGGCTCCTGTCCGGGGAGTGCTTCTAAATACTTCCGGTTTGGAACTACCTCATTCAAAATGATTTTTGCTTAAATAAATTCTAAAACTTTTTAATGTGTCTCAGTTTATCTTAAATGCACTGGAATCAGTACAACCACAGATGTTCCAACGTTGGGGGATATTAGGGCGTGGTTGACTACTTCTCATGTACATTTGTGAAGAGATCTTTCACCTTGCAGTTGGTGGGACTTTTGGTCCTTTATGTTCTAGATGCTATTAGTGGGATGCAGTAGTGATGAGTGATTGAAAGGGGATGGGGCTTGTTGCAGGCAGAAGGTTCTGGACAGCTATGTGAGCAGGAGATTGTAGGAACTTTGACTAAAAATGCACATTAAGTATTAAAACTATAAAGGGTTTGAAGTGGAATTCAAAATCCCAGAAATATCTTTTATAGACAAAAGAAGGAGGAATTAATATTTAGGCCATTATTCCTACATCGGTTTTTAAAATTTATTTTTTATTGATATCTGAGGACTATAGAATCTTTTCACCCAGGGCGTTAGTTTGCAAATATGTTCAACGTTCTCCAAATATTTCAGGAATCCCCCTTGAAAAATAATGGCCTATCTGAAAGGCCCATCTCAGGCCTAGGACCCATCACTGCTTTCAACAAAGGGGCTTCATGTTGGTCCATGTTGGATTGCCTTGATGGATTTTGTTCAAAGAAAGTTGCCTCTGCCTTAAAAAAAAGAAAGAAAGAAAGAAAAAAGAAAAGGAAGTTTAAAACCTCTTTCTAAATAAATTTAATGCCTGGCTGGTGATGAGCCCTCAAAGAAATATTTGTTGGCTAAGGGTAGACTATTTGAACCACAAATGATTCTTCTAGACCAATTGTATTTAATTCTTATTTAAAATAACAACATGAGATAATATTAGAAACAATCATGTGTTTTCATAGAAGATAAAACCATGACATTATTAATTTGGAGGAGGGAGGGAGATTAGGGAAACCGTGCTGCTGTTGCCTCACCCATATGTGGGGTAAATTAGATCTCTTGTGGGCCAGTAGGAGCATAGGAGCTGTCATCCTACCCAAAATACTTACTCAACTCACATTTTCATCTTTGGAGTTTATATTAGACCCTTGGATGTTTTTTGGGGTTTTGTTTTGTTTGTTTTCTATTGAAAACTAGTGATCCTTGTAGTCCCTTCCACTGTGATAGAACAGGGACCTTGTCAGGCCTGTAGGAACCCATGTTTACCATGCGCACGGTCTCCAGGAGCATCCCTTACACACACAGCTGCAGAAGTAGCTTTTTCAGACTCCTCCGTTGACCCTAACACACAGAGCTCGTGAGATGTCCTGGGGGGGAATATGGTGCTGATAGCAATAAATGATGAGGTGGGAGCGTTTTTCTTATCCAGGAAAGAAAATGGCAATAGCTGCCATTTATTGAACACTTACAAAGAACCACGCACTCTAAATTTACCCCTATGAAGTAGTTACCCCAACCACTTCACAATGGGAGTCTGTGTCTTGCTTAAAATGTTTGAATGGCTCTCCATCTTAATTAGACAAATATCTAAGCACTTTATCCTGGTTCCAAGGCCCTGAGTAATCTCGTTCATCCTTCTCTCTGACCTGATTTTCCTCTTTCCACTCTTCCTTTTGCTAGCCTTCTCCTGTCTTTCTGTCCTTGGCTGTCCAAACTTATTTTGGGGTTTGCTGTCCTGCTGCCCTTGCCCCACATCTTTGCATGGCTGATTTCTCCACATCACTTGGGTCTCTACTCAACCCCACCGAGGAGGCCTCATTTGTCCGTCCAATAAAGCAGACTGCCCCTCCCTGCCCCCTGGGTCATTCTCCATCTTCTGATCCTGTTTTATGTTTCTTTTAAGTTTGCTCAGGAATCTCTGAAATTTATTTCTTTGTTTCTTTGTTTATGTTTGTTTGGTGTCTCCACTTGTGGCAAACTATATCATGGTTTGTTCAAAATTTTATGCCTGAGACCTTCATTTGTATTTGTTGAGTGAATGAATGGACAGTTGAATGTCGAGCAGGTTTTGCTAGATCACATAGCTAATGCAGGTTAAGCCAGGCCAGAAACCCAGGTTTGTCTGTCTCTATTCTTAGGATACTAAATTCAGAGAAAGGGGGTGCCAGGAGTGTTGGAATTCAGGGCAGGATAATGCCAAGTGTCCCAGCATTGCCTCTTCCAGAATTCAGCCGGGGCTAGAGCTGCCTGGCCTAAAGGAATTTCTCAAAGAGACAGATCCAACTCACTAGAATCAGAATCACCTGAGAAGCTATTAAAAGTGTGGTGTTTTAGGCTGCATCCAAGACCCGACTCAGACTCTGGAAGTGCTAACGCAGGGGGCGGGTGGTGGTAGCATTTTTAACAAGGCTTTCAGAAGTTTCTCATGGACTGTACATTTTGAGAATGATGGACTTAAAAGAAATTTGCTCTTGACTGTGCTGCTGTATTTCTTTAGACAGCTGCCATGTGGGCAGATACATCACTCACATGTGTTGGTTATTTGACCTGGGCAAGACCTGTTTCTCAGGACAATTCACTGTGTTGGAGCAGTAATGACTCTCTGCTGGGTTAGGCATCTGAGACTTTCATCTGTGATGGAGTCTTCTCCTTTAGAACCTCTGCTCCTCACCTCCTACAATTAGAGATAAATGTGTTTACCTCTCTTCATCAGAGCAGCATGGAACTGGGTCCTTTACGACTATGAATATGGTTAAGGAAAGAGTAATTTCAATTCAAAGACTTTAAAGGCCTAGGTGAACTCTTGGAAAAATTGTTATTTGAGATTCACTTATTAGCCTTGAGAGCAAGTAAAAACCAACCAGCCAAATAAGAGATGTGGTCTTTTGTTTTGTTTTGTTTTTTAAAGTAGGCTCTATACCCAATGTGAGACTTGAACTCAAGACTCTGAGATCAAGAGTTGGATGCTTTACTGACTGAGCCTCCTAGGCGCCCCAATTTTTACTTCTTAATAAACTAAATAAGAAGTCTACAACTCCATAAATAAAGATTGTATTTTAACTACCTAAAAAGAGTACCTTAAAGTCTGCTTTGATAATTTGATTTTGAGATCCTTTTGTCCTAAACTTTCTGAGTTTTGGATGAGTTACCTGTTCTAGTTTATTACTTTAACATTTAACTTACAAACACAAATGAAGCAAAGCCCTTTTGTCCATGGAGAATCACAGCTACCAGTGATCTGAATAACAGAGCCTTTTCTATGTAGCTTGGTGCATATTACTGACCTGGAAAATCTTATATCTGAATTCCTTCGGTTGACCTTAATAACTTTTACTTTTAATGGACTTGGAACATTGATTTTTGCCCAATTTGAAATCATAGGGATAAAAAGAAGTTTCACCTGAAACTTGGCCCAGATTTCTTTATGGTTTATAAATCATGAACACACAGCCAGATTGGGTTAGCGTTTAGATAAAAAACCAGACAGGAAAATTTTTGCTTATTTCATGTTTCAGAAAAAAGTTTATAGTTTTGACTAACACTCTGTGTTACAGATATCAGAATGCACTCCTGGACATTTGGGAGAATAAAAACATTTTAGAACAGAAAATTAAAGAGAAATCTCAGATATCTCATCTGAATATAGTGGATTTGTTTTAGGGATTTTGTCAGCAACTTTTTAAAGGGGTTTTCAAACATGCAATTCTCTAAAGTGTGCTCTGCTATCAACTATATAGTTCTAATATCTCTCTTGACTTGTCACTTTTTGGAAGAGATGATCTATGTCTGCCACATCACAGCCCCGATCCCTTCCTGTAATCCTCTCCTGGTGAGGCAGGACTAGACGTTTAAAGATTATATTTAGTTATTTGGGAGAGCGAGCATTTGAGAAAATGGGGGTTGGCAGAAGGAGAAATAGACTCCCTGCTGAACAGGAAGCCCAAGGGGGTGGGATTCGATCCCATGTCCCTGACCATGAGACCATGACCTGAGTTGAAATCGAGAGTTGGACACCTAATCAACTGAGCCACTCGGGTACCCCAGGGCTAGCCTTTTTAAATGATGCATCCATTAAGCTATTTGTTGTTGTATTTTTTTAAAGATTTTATTTATTTATTTGACAGACAGAGAGAGAGAGAGAACAAGCAAGAGGAGGAACAGAGGGAGAGGGAGAAGCAGACTCTCCACCAAGCAGGAACCCTGATGAGGGGCTCAATCCCAGGACCCGGAGATCATGACCTGAGCTGAAAGCAGATGCTTACCTGACTGAGCCACCCAGTAAGTTATTTGGAGTTGCAAATACAGAAAACCCAAACCAAGTTGATTTTTTTTTTTTAAGATTTTATTTATTTATTTGACAGACAGAGATCACAAGTAGGCAGAGAGGCAGGCAGAGAGCAAGGAGGAAGCAGGCTCCCTGCTGAGCAGGGAGCCCGATGTGGGGCTCGATCCCAGGACCCTGGGATCATGACCTGAGCTGAAGGCAGAGGCTTTAACCCGCTGAGCCACCCAGGTGCCCCTTGATTTTAAAAAATAAAATAGCTCCATTTCTTTGAACTTTTCTCAGTTCTGCCCTTGTGTTACCTTAGTTCTCACACCAACTTTCCTCAGGACAACCAAATGTCCTACGGTGGTACCTGGGATTATGTGGTCCCTTATTTATGTCCAGAGTCAAGGCTACATAAGTATCGAAATTGTTTTTTTCCTTGTTTTTTTTCACCTAATATCATGTCATGGAGATCATTCCTAATTTTATATCTAAAGCTGCCTCATTCCTTTTTTAATGACTGCATGATATTCTGATGTGATTTATGTAAGGAGTTCCTTGATGACACTTGGACACTCTAATTTTTTGATACTGTGACACTGCTACAATGATATTCACAAATATATGTTGTTTAGCACAAAGGCAAATATATCTCCAGGATAAACTCCTTGAAGTACAATTGCTAAATGAAAGAGTATATGCATTTTACATTTTCTTAACATTTAACTATGGAAAATTTCAAACACATACTAAATTGGACGATTGTAACATGTAGGGAGTGACATCCTTGAACCCACCCTCCACCATCAATAATTATCAGCACATGTTCAACCTTGTTCTATATCTACTCTTTCACTTTTAAAAAGATAACCAAATCCAGAATTCTTTTATGTCATCAGAAGTATTCACACTTCCCCTGGTTTTCTTAAAATATTTTATATAGCTGCTTAGTTCAAATCAGGGATCAAACAAGGTCCGCACACTCATTTGGTTGATATGTCTTATAAGTTCCTCTTAGTCTGTAAGTTTCCCCACCCTCCTTTTCTAGTTCTTTAAAGTTTTTATTCAAGAAACCAGGTTGTAGAATTGTGCTCCTGTTGGGTCATTAGACATATTCCTTTGTTTCCAGCATATTAGCAAAATGTTAGTTAGATCTAGAGACTTGATTAAGTTTCACTTTTTTGTTTTTGTTTTTGTTTTTAGCAAAGACGTTCTATAGGTGGTGCTCTTTACTTCCTGTTAAATCATATCAGGAGGTACATACTTTTGTTTACCTCTTTTTTTTGTGTCATCATTATAATCAACCAGCTGATCAATAACTGATATTATTAGCTTAATCCATCTATTATAAATTGTTCATCAACTATGTCCGTTATTTCATTAATGGTTGCAAAATGGTAGCACTCTAGTTCTACCATTCTTTCTGCATTTATTAGTTAAAAATCTATAAAGAATGTTCCTTTATTTTGTTACTCTGAGGTACAACTTGTTTATGGAAAGCAATATAACTGTTTGGTTCTTTGCCATTCTTTCCGAGTTATTAGAATAATGGATTGGCTCTTTAACATTGTTAATATTGTTCAGAATATTGTGCTCCCTTGGCACATAGACTGTGATCGACATACTATTTTCCTGTTTGAGAAACTAGGACATGAAAAAATATCTGATTCCAGGTTTGAGGCAGGAGGTACCAGATAAAACTGAAACGTGTCACATCAAAAAGCATGAAAGCTTTCTAAGACTACTGGAATTGTACCAATGGGACTCGAGCCAATTTGAAGAAAATCCTACTGGCCAAACGCAAACATATGAACATTTTAAAAAAATACTAATTACAATTACTAGATATACAAAAATGTATTAAAATCAATGAGTTTATAAAGATACACTTAAAAAAACTCATGTGTTACCTTTGGAGGATGCATTTTTTAAAATTTCCATGAGTACATTGCAGGCTTCCTAAATAGGACAATTATCAATATCATCATCATAAAAATCTCCACAAAAGACAAGTAAATAAGTGGGATTTAAGCAAAAGCAATATGAAGATTAGCAGAATTAGCTTTCTCAGCAGTCTAGGTGAAGATCTTTGACATGGGTTTGTTTTGTATTTGTACGTGTCATAATTATATCTCTTTTATAATTTATCATTTAACCAAAAGAGGGGACTTTATTCTTAAATGGCAGCTCCAAAAGTTACTAAGAAGAGGAGAACATTTTTAGACCCTTTTATTCTCCAATTCATTGGTTGAGAAAACTCACCTGGCTTTTTTCTATAGCTTATGGGTCAATTGTGAATTAAAAAGCAGCTGGATAAAAACACTGAGATGGAGAAGTCCTTAGGCCTAGACCCTGGTGGACTTCTACAAGTTCTACAACTTGGTAAAGTCACTCAACGTCTTAGCTTCAAATCTTTTATCAATATGATGAAGGAATTGGGGTAAATGTTTTCTAATATCCTTTCCAAATTTTAGAAAGTGCTGGTTCCGTGATTTGTGCCTATACAGGGTGAGATTATCAAGACAAAAGTTTGCCAGTTGTCTAGAAAGAAAAAAATTTTAATCCAATATCCACCTTTCAGTGATGTCTGCCTTCTCCATGCTCTGCCAGGTAAGACTGGGTTTCAGAAGATTTTCTTTCGCTTCTCTACCCCCATTCCTTTACACAGCTGCTTCCTGCCCCCCTCAAGAAGTCACTAACTCCCTTTGTGTTCAAGTTTCTCCATCTGTGAAATGCAAGGCTGAGTGCCCATCAGCCTCCCAGGGGTATTCTGTGTCTGACTCCATTACAGAGCATTCACTATGCCGAGCATTATCTACAAGCTAAGTTTGGCATTTCCTTCCTTTCCTTTCTTGATCATAATTTGATCCTAACTTCCTTGGGAGCCTCTTGTCTTTACAATTTGTCAGTAGTTCTAATCCTGTTTTAACATAATTTAGAGCTATGGTGATGCTAATGATGTCATTGATAATGAGCTGGGGATTGCCAAGAGCCTTTTAAAAAGTGTGTTCTAAGAGTGAAGAAAAGAGTCCAAAAGCAAAAACAAAACAAAACAAAACAAAAAACCCCACAGCAGTAACATAGGAAAAAGGGCTCGTCTACATAAAATAGTTTACACAAGACAGGGTTGGCAGATAAGACACAAAATACAGGACACTCAGTTAAATTTCGGACAAACATAGAATAAGTTTTTCGTGTACGTATGTCTCATGAAGGGGACACGTCCCCCCTTCCACCCTAAAAGGTTTTTTGCTGTTTATCTGAAATTCAAATTTAACTGGGTGGACTCCTGTATTTATATTTGTTAAATCTGGCAGCCATAACAAGCTTTCTGTTCAGCAACTTCTGTCGGAGCTAAACTGAGGTTCCAGGGTGCCGCTGGCCTTTTTAGATCTTCCAACGTTAAACAGAGAGATACTCCGCAGTTGACGAGGAGAAGAGGCTGAAACTTCCCTATAGTTATACTGTTTAAAAAATATGTGGGAAAACAGTAGATACCATCATGCTGAACTTCTAGTGTCCATGGATAATTTCGCCCTAGGATTAAGAGAAAAGAAAACGAAACAACAAAACAAAATGAAAAAAATCAGTTGGTGTTTTGAAAGAAGTTGCAATTCTTGTACCTTAGTAGAAACGGTGCAAAAATCTTCTAAAGGTTGTAAAAATTGTAGTCTTGAAGGATCCTGGAGACAATGAAAGGAGGCAGTAGTTTCAGAAAGACTGGTTTTAAAGCACATAGTGCCAGGATAAGCCTGTACAGTAGTGGACACGGACTCTGTGATCACTCTGCTGAGGACCGTGTAATAGTCACACAGCAAAGGGCCCGGTGGGTCTCTGCTTGCCCACATGCTCACTGATGCTGCGCAGGCCGCCTCAGAGCACCATCTGTGACATCTGTACCCTCAGGGTTGAACTATGAGAAACGCTCCATTCATTAATAACTGTGACAATTAGAGAATTGGCTCCTTACTTGCTTTGCAAACACACGAAGGATTTTTCTTTAATGTTCTTCGGCAGATAAAATGACAAAATAAAGATGCAAAAAAATTGAGAAGTATGACTGTCATCCAGTCCAGTCTTATTCAAAGTCTGTTCAGTTGTCTAGTGCTGGTCTGTGAACTCTTTGTCACCATTCGGCACCAGGAAAATTACAGAAATGTAGAATAAGCGTTTAGAAACCTTTATAGTATCCCACAGAGTCATATCAAGTCTGTGGAATTTAGTAATGAAGAATCAGGGCTTGCATTTTGTATGTCTTTTTGTTATTGCTGGCTTCACTTTTCTAGTAATTTGTTTTTATTGTATTTCCCGAAGTATTTGTCACTAAAGGACTATCACATTGCAAAAAAATGAAAGACACACTACTATTTGTGCCCTTTAAGACAAATAAGAACTTCTACAATAACTTAAATTAAAATCATTATATTTATCAATTCAGGTTTTCAATAAATAGTCAATACAAACCAGTGACTTTACTAGACATTGCAGATAGGTGATGAATAAGACAGATACAGTTCCGGGGTTCCTGCCTCCCAGAGTACATTCAGGGACAGGACAGATAATGAAATCACAACAAACAGGTACAAAAATACAGTATGATATGGGAATACACCATAAAGGACTCTAAACTGGTCAAAGATTCTGAGAAATGTTCCCAGAGGAAATCGTACAAGTTCTGTTAGGTATGACTAGTCCAAAATTCAGAGAAGAGGTCTGAGCCAGAGCATTCGTTCATCTGGAGATGTTACTGTAGGGCTCAGGAATGGATGAAATTGCCAAGGTGGAAGATATTGAGCAAAAAGAAGGGAGAACTGAACCGTAGAGGTCCAAAAGCTGAAGAAGAATTTGCAAAGGAGATGGAAATATAGTAGTGAAAGAGGTGAGCAAGCGGGGAGGTTGTGGAGTGTCTGGAGCAAACAAGATTTGGAGAAGCAAGGACTGATATGGAACATTAAATTCTGCCAAGAGAAGAAACAAAAACTGAAAGTATGTGTATGGTTCACCAACGTGAAAGCCATTGCTTTTGGCTGGAGATGCTGCTGGAAGCTGGTGGAGGAGGTAAGCAAGTGTTTCAGAAGCCAAGGTGCAGGGAAAGTAAGAAAAAGAATACAATGATGATAAGCCACTTTTTCTAGAAGTTTTACTGTGGAATAGAGGACAATGTAAGACTCTATTGGAAGGAAATATGGGATAAAGGGAATTTTATCTTACTTTAAAGATGAGATAGCAAACATAAAGGCTGACTGTAGGGACGTTATAGGAAACAAAATCTAGGAGGTATAAGGAAGACAGTAAGGGGTTAGTCAATGACAGCTACCAAGAAGGCTGGACAAGAGGATTCCCGTGTTACTTACTACCCATCCTGTTTGTAATTACAAACACCTGCTCTCTGCTAGTTTCACCACACTTTTGTGTGGTTCATCACTCTCTCCTCAGTGCCTGGGTTAGTGCTGGAACATTCAGATGCTCAGGAAATAATTGAGGAGAACAAGGCACCAGTAGAGGGTATCTATCCTTGAAACTTAGAGAGGCACCTCCTCCTCCCTGATTTGAAGGCATGAATGAGGACTGTGAGGGGGAAGGGAGAAAAGTGAAGGATTTTCCAACTGGTATCTTTTATTTTCTCTGAAATCAAAGAGTTAAAAAAGAAAATAGGGAGTTGATAGGGTGAAGGCTTGAAGAAATGATGTCTTGACACTGCTATTGTGAAGCAAGACTTACAGATAGAGAACCAATGATGTCTAGCAAATGGCAATATGTGATGAAAACA
This sequence comes from Martes martes, assembly GCF_963455335.1. Classification (NCBI taxonomy): domain Eukaryota; kingdom Metazoa; phylum Chordata; class Mammalia; order Carnivora; family Mustelidae; genus Martes; species Martes martes. The sequence continues at coordinate 74,974,250 of NC_137893.1, read as the reverse complement.
CAGCTATGTTGTGTTAGACATTCATATATGGAACGCACTTTTTTCAGTCAGAACTGTCAAGGAAATCATGAAGGAGAAAAAACTTCTGGTTGACCCTGAATATCATATTTAGGAGAAGAGATTGGGCTGTGGGATTGGGGAAGCAGCATGGGCAGAAGCTCAATTATAGTATTTGGCCTTTTGGAATCTACAGGAACAGCAACTATATTGAGCTGAAGTTCTCTTTAGGTATTGAAATGAAGAAACTGGGGGCAACAAGCAGAGATGGGGAAAGGCAGTGGAGGTTCATGAATATCCTTGGCCATTTGATAAAATGCCTATGTTGCCTTAATTAAAGTCTCCCAACTTCAGGCTAAATTCTTGTTTTTTGAGAGCCACTGACTTAGACGATGGTGATTTGATCTCTTGGCTGTTAAATAAGCCCCAACAATGTCTTTCTTGATATCTCACTGCTCTTTATTTTGGTCTTTCCCCTCAAATTTCACAACTTCTTTTACATTCACCTATTTTACTCATTCCGCTGGTATACCAGATGCTCCCTTAATGTATTGGACCTTCAGTTCCTCGGATCTTTTTTTTCTTTTCTTTTCTTAATTGGTCCTCTACTAATCAATTTGTGACTAGGCTATACTTCATTGTAATCACTTCAACTAATTTCACCAGTACTTCTAAACTATTTACTACTATCTACCTACATATTTTAAATCTTATCTCAATCTGGCTATTTGCTTTTTCTGCGACTGCTGAGAACTGATGAAGAAAATTGCTCCATGAGAGTATTCACAATCACATTCACATCCAAATGCTGCTTGGAAATCTTCCCATCTTGACTCTCTCTAATTTCCCATGCTATTTCTATTCCTCATTACTTTCATCTTAATTTTCAACATACTGTTGTTTTCTCTCAAAAAAATAGTCTTATTACAATTTAATTGAAAAAATAGAGGGGGTGATAAAACATTTTCCCACCTTCCTTCAAGAAACTCATTTTTCCTGCCTCCTACCCTTATCTATGTACAATACACACTTGCGCACATGCCCCATGTTCCTGCAAATGTATCCTCATCCCATCCAGCTTTCCTTTCTCTCCTTCTTCTCTGTGGAAGGTATTTCTTTTCTTATTGGTTCTTCCTAGAACCAATCTCTACACTTGCTTTTTAATTCAACTATTACTGCCTGTGTTCATTTTCTATTGCTGCTGTAACAAATTGTCACAAATCCAGGGTTCTAAAACAACACAAATTTATTCTCTTACATTTCTGGAGGAAAAGGTCTGAAATCAATTTCGCTAGGCTAAAGTCAGGTTTTGGTAGGGCTGGTTCCTTTGGAAGGCTCTGGGAGAGAATCCATTTCCTTGCCTATTTCAATGTCTAGAGACTTCCTGCACTCCTTGGTTCATAGCTCCTTCCTTGCACCAGTCCAACCATCCATGGCCATGAATCCCATTATTCACTTTGAGCCTCCTGCCTCTGTCTTATGAGGATGCTTGTGATTACATTGTGCTGATCCAGATAATCCAGGATAATCTCATTACTCTCAAAATCTTTACTCACACCTGCAAAGTCTCTTTTTCCACATTCACAAGTTTAAGGGATTAGGACAGGTCATCTTGGTATTCTCTCAACCCTACTACCTCTCAACTTCACCATCCCTTTTGCTTCACGGAGTCCCCGTCTGTTCTGCATGCTCACTTGTTTTCCTGTCTGTAGGATCTATCCTCTCAGCTTAAATCTCTCCTGTTTTATTTAAGTACTGTCATTGACCCCCTTTTCTTTTTACTACGATGATCTAATTGCATGATCTTATTCACTCCCTAATCTTATCTATTGCTTATGAAAAAAATTACCTCTAACTCTTTTACTTTCTGGTCTACCCAACCGCCCGCTGAGAATCTCCACCTGCATGGCCTCAAGGTATCTTAAACCCAGCATGTCCAAAACTGAATGCCAAAGCTGCTTTCTCCTTCCTCTAATTCCTGGCTCAGTCAGCTAAATTGAGTGAGAGAATCATTTTTAAACTGTACTCTTCCCCCCTGCATTTAATTGTCCACTGTAGTGGATATAATTGTGGATATTCACTTGCTCAATATCTATTCCAATCTCCTTTTACTGTTTCTTCCTGTACTAAAAAGGCCTGAAAATTAAACAATGACATTTCCCAGATGCCCTTGAAGCTAGATCTGACAGTGATTCAGATGCAGTAATGTGAGGCTTGATTAAAAATTGAGTTTAGAAGATTGAGAAGCCAGACACTAGGCATATATTTTGCTGGGGCACATTAAAAGAACAGATCAGGGTCAGGAACGAGTATTAGATAGTACCTACTTGCAAATACTGAGAGTCTCATCTACTTCAGAAAGATCTTTTGCATCTCTAGTCTTTTCTCTCCATTTCTACTCCCACATGTGTCTTCATTGCTTACCTGGAACAGCTTCCTCTGGCTGCCTTAAGCTTGAGGCTCTGTCTCATTTTCTTCTCTAGCACTTTTTAAAATGACCTTATTTTATTTTTAAAGTCTGTTTCCTCATCCAAACTATGAGTTCTTTGAGGGAACGGATCCAGTTTTGCTCACCTTTTTAAACCTAACACAATACACAGCAGATGAGAGATGCTCAATAGATTTTTTTTTAAAGATTTTATTTATTTAGGGGCGCCTGGGTGGCTCAGTGGGTTAAAGCCTCTGCCTTCGGCTCAGGTCATGATCTCAGGGTCCTGGGATCGAGCCCCAGGGAGCCTGCTCTTCCTTCTCTCTCTGCCTACCTCTTCACCTACTTGTAATCTCTGTCTGTCAAATCAATAAATAAAATCTTAAAAAAAAAAGATTTTATTTATTTATTTGAGAGGGATGGAGCATGAGCGGGAGGGGGAGGGTCAGAGGGAGAGGGAGAAGTAGGCTTTCCACTGAGCAGGGAGCCCTACAAGGGGCTCAATCCCAGGACCCTGGGATCATGACCTGAGCCAAAGGCAGACATTTAACCGACCGAGCCACTCAGGCACCCCGTTCAATAGATGTTTTTTGAAACAGCTTCTCTTTAGCTCAGAAAAGACCATCCAAGTGACAGTGATTTTCCAAACTCCTGTTAAATATTTGAGACAACTATGAACCATCTCTTCAGCTGTTAGGATAACTGGATTTTGAAATCATATGCAGTTGTAGTCCTCCTTTCAGAATTCTTTTGTGTGTAAAAGAACTTTGTAAACAGTAAAGAATGATCTCTATGTAAATGACTATCATTATTATGTTATTCCTGAGACAGCTGTGGGATAACATAAGTTATCCCCATTTCACGAACGCAGATCTTGAAAAATAATGAACAACCTTTAGCCAACCAGCCACTCAGACCAGGGCTCAATTCTTCTGATGGGAGCAGGCACCGTGAGAACTCAGTAATTTTATTTATTTATTTATTTTGAGTGGCTTTCCTTGGGCTCCCTACCAATGGCTAAAAGAACCCAAGGGGAGGGAAGAGTCAAGTGACTGAGGCTTGACTTCACTTCTGACTGGCTCTGGATTAGCTCAAAGTCCCAAAGTCATGATCAACTGAAATAATGCATGCTAACTTCTACAGTCTATGAGAACTCTGTGTGGTACCCCTTTTATTTTCTGCCCAGGCCTTGTAGATCACCTGTGATAGTCACTGTGACTTCTCCTGGCTTTGTAACACCAAAATGGAAGTGATCAATTTAGTGACAGGCACTATGAATGCATTTTAAGTATATATATTTATAAGTTATATATATATTTACAAATTTATATACTATATAAATATATATATTTATGATATATATGATGAGACTATAATAACATCAAAAATAAAATATAGTAGAATACAAACGGGCCAAGGGGACAAGTGATTCCTCTCTTCCAAGTCTCTTAATAGTAGAAAAAGAACTGAGCATTTTTGTAGCTTCCTTTCTTTTTAATCACTCCAAACATAAAATAAATACAGAGATCTAAATCCATGGCTAAAAAAAGGCTGTTAAAACCTGAACCAAATGTGTTTGTACCAAAAATAATTGAATGTTTGCCTTTCAGTTACATAGATCCTATTCTATTAGTCCTTTGCTAAAAAGATTTGTATATTAAGTTGCTGACATTTGAGTGGTAGGTGAAGCCAGTTTTGAACTTCATTTCAGTTCATGTTATGATGCTTAATTATGGCTTAGTAAATTAACAACATCAAGTGTATCCTTTCTTAGAGAATTGAAAAATTCCAGACACGGGTCTTTAAGAAAAATCCCTTTAACCTAGTCCATCATTCCTCCTCTCACCAGGGATGTTCAGAATCCTGACCTAAGTCAGAATCTCTTCTCCACAAGGCTCCGGGGAAGAGACCCCACGGAGGGTAAGTTTTTACGCTGAATGCATCGAGTGCATTTGGATAAAGACCCAAGGAACATTTCCCAAAGGGTTTTTACCCGTCCTATCCTGCTCTCCTGTTTGCCAATGTGATCACGTAAAGCCTACTGCGTTTCCAAAGCTTTACGACCAGCCACAAGTTCTTTGTGAGGCCAAGAGTCCCAGTGCCCTGCTACCCCACCCCGATTCAAGGGCTTGTCCTGAGGCAACGCCTGTGTCCTTTCAAGCTGAAAGCCCTATTTGTCCTCAGTTCCGCCGAGACCCCGGAGACAGAGCTGCTTTGACAACCACCCACTCTCTGAGGGGGTCACCTGTTGCCTCACCCCGGTCAAGGGAGGTCAGCTTCTCAACAGGAATTTTTAAAAAAGAGGCAGGCACGGGTCTGTCCATAAAAGGATCTCTTTGAGGTTGGTGAAAAAAAAAAAAGGAGAAGAAGAAGAAGAAGAAGAAAAGCAGGGCATTTTGTGTTCCCAGTTAGACCCTCTGGAACGAGGCCGCCTAAGAACAGGCCTGTGAGCATTTCTTACTGGAGGGCGGCCAGCAGAGGCAGCGCAGGCGATTTTCACAGGACCTCTTGCTGCCACCGATCACCCACGACAGCCTAAATTGGAGTCGGGGCGGCCGCCTCCCGGGCCCGCCTCCCGCCCCCAGCCTGGGCGGCTGCGGGCTTGACGGGAGCAGCTTGCCTCCCGACAGGATCAAGTAATTTAGGGTCAAGGACAGGAAGCCAGATGTACACAGACAAGCAAGATGAAAAACTGACATGTGCTGACGACCATATGGAGCCTTCACTCTTCTTGCCTCCTTCCCCTGCACTGTAAAGATCCAGAAATCCATCCCAATCCCTTTCCCGCACGACACCCCTTTAACGCACTGTACCTGCTGAATAAGCTTTAGGGCAGGTTTTGTCCTAAGTAGCAGGTCTGCGCGCGGTGCCGGGGACTGTCGTTTGGGTCCGTTTGCCTCCTCATCGTCCCCCTGGAGACCTCGGGGGCAAGCAAGGGAAGAGCCCCGCGGGCGGGGCTTGCACAGCGTGGGAGATCAGGGGCGAAGGGCAGGCGCGGGCAGCGCTCGCGGCTGTGGGAAGGAGCCCCACCGTGGCTGCTCGCTCATTCCTAGAGAAGAGAAAATAGGCCGCCTTCTCCTCCCTCCCTCCCCCAGCATCAAAGGGACCCCCAAACAGAGGAGAGGTGCCTTACAGCTCAATAGAATCCCAGTGCTTTCTCCTCTCGTCTGCCTGCCCCCACTCCACGAGGACAGCCATGCATTTAAAACGATAGAATTTGAGACAATCTGAGAGTTCAGATCATGTGAAATCCAAAAGAGCTTCGGGTCAGGGCTAATCCCTCCCACTCCCCCTTACTCCCAAGTAGCTAAACCTCCCCTCCCCTGGGAAGGTTGTCTGAAACAGATATTTTCTTTATTGTACTGCATGAAATTCATAGTTTCTACTTTTATATTTGAAAAAGAAAATGTGAATACCTCCAGAAAACCCTGAGTATGCCTCAGTATTTCACGCCTCTGTCTTTGGGCTCATGCTTTGTTTCTGTCTCCCCAGGGCCACGACGTTATCTTGCCTTTCTCCAGACCTAGTTCAAACATCGCCTTCTCGGAGAAGCCTTCTGTGTGCCCTCAAGTACCCCCTCTTCTCTACATTCTGTACTACAACTATTCTATACTCTGGAATTACAACTACTACTTGGTTTTAGTGGCGTTTCTTAGCTACTGCCAGTGAAGCGTGGATTTTAAAGGCTCTTCTCCAAGCACAGCAGCATGGAAACTTCACCAACATCCTTTACCCAGTGCCCCTGGTGGCCATGCCCAGGCATTGGTGGGGTGGCTGGAGGACACTGAGGCTAGCAACTCCATGAGCTGGAGCTCACAACTTGGGCTCCCCTTGATCAGAACTCTAACAAGCCCTTCGGTGGCTCCAAGCAACCCAGCTCCAAGCATCCAAGAGGCAGCGCGATTAAAGGCGAGTCTACTCACTATCATGGGAAGTGGAGACTTGGGACCATGGCTCCCAGAAGCAAACCTATCCAAGAAGATCCAGGAGGAAAACAAAAGAACGCCAGCATCATTCCCAACACAGCCTCTTGCGGCACCAAGTCTTTATTAGATTTGGTGTGTGTTCTTCTGGAATCTGCACATGTTTTATTATTGTCTGTTCAAGCCTGAAGCAGTCTCGTCTCTCTCGGCTCGCTTGCTCATCAGAGGCTGAGGGATGCCAGTTACTGTTTAGCTGCTGGTGGGATGCTATTTGAATGAACCACATCTAAGGGTGTTGGTGCTGGTAAAGCATCTTTTTAGTTGAGTAATGGAAGACAGCACATTTGGGGAGGTGGATGTCATGCCGTGGTAGTTCAGAAGGAAGACAAAGAGGAAACAGACCACTGACTCTGGTGGGAACCATGGTGGTATGTGGCATCCCTCACATAGAGACAAAGATCCCAGTAAATTACCACAATGCCAAACAGAGGGCCCTGACAGACATAATGGAACCGCATTCCTCCTTTGTCCAACATCTGAAGGGAAAATCAGAGTGTGAGCTTGTGGCATGCTCAGCCAAGAGAACTAAAAGGCATGTTTAGTTTCCCTTGAAAATGTGTTTGAAAACTTCCTCAGGTGAAGAGCAACAGGACACATGCTTCCATTGTGCTTCAGTGACTGTATCAAGCTGTTGAGCTATTTCCACTCTGGACTTACTTCTCGCCCACTGCACTCTTACTGGTCAATTCTTCCAACTCCTAAAAGGCCACCTGGAAGTCTCCAAGTTGCTAGTACCTCTTCCTTCTTCAGATCCCAGTTTCTTCTCAGCAAGCCTCACTCCAGAACAAGGGCCCCCGGGCAGCTCTTGAGCCTGCCAACCCCACGTTGGGCAGTGGCTGCAGGGATAGGGCCCAGCCTTCCTTCTCTGCTGATGCATCTGGCCATACGCCGTTGCAGGACACCTCCGAAGGAAGTGAGCACTTGTTGTCCATGGTTTTGTGCAAAGTTCGTTACCAGGGCCTTGTTGTTTTCATCCAGAAATAAGGAAGGAAGAATAAGGCACCCCTGGGCTTTTCTGTGCTTCAAGCCCCCCAGATATTTTACAAAAACACACTGCAGATGCCAGAGACTTTTAAGGCTATTGAAGAAATTGTAAGACTCTCCTGAGCTTGCTCTAAGCTCCACTTCCCTCTTCTCCTCCCTGAGAGAGTTCCTTGAGATATCTCAAGTTCAACTTGAACTGAGTCAGGCTGAAGAGAGAGAAGGAATCTTCAAAGGTTACTTAAAACTCATACAAGGTGCTTAAGATCTGCTGAGGAAAACAGTATTCTTTCGTACAAACATAAAGCTCATAAAGAATGCTTTGTGAATGAAAGGATGCTAATGTCTTATAATGATGAAAAATTGCCTTTGGAAAAATTCAAGTCATGGCTTTGACAAATAAAGCACAAAAAATATACTTTAGACTTAGAATATCCCATTGGCTATCCCCAGGAGGCACGGTATGCATGAAGAGCCAAATTGATGCAAGGCTCCCCTCAAATGCTGAAAGTTGAAAAGTACAGAATATTTTTCAAAATAGAGCCTTGTGTTATAAAACTCTGGGGTGGTCTTCCTCAAAGCAGTACCCAAAAGGCTCAAGATGACTTTAGGACATAGTAAAACCTAAAACAAAGGAAACCAAATAAAATCTGCAGAATCATTACATGGTAGGAAGCCAATTTGAGGCTGGGAATTTAAGAGCTGTGACCTCTGACCACCCTTGATGCCATCCTCTGCCCTTGAGACCCCAAGTCCTGTCCCCATATAACATTGCCTCTCTGAGGTGCCTTGGTGATACTCATTCATTCATTTATGTTTTTTTCAAGAAATGTTTACTCGAGTGCCCACTATTTCAGTGCAGTGGGTTAGGTATTGTTGGATTTACATGCATTTTTCATGTCTTCTTTACAATCCCACCCTACAAAGTAGGTATTGTTGTTTCAACCTACAGATGGAAAAGCACACTTCGATCGGTCAAACTTCCCATAGACAAAAATTTATTAAGGGATTTGTCTGGAATACAAATCCAGGTGCTCTGACCCCCACACCCGGGTTTTAACCAGCACACAACATTACATAGAGGCATAACCAGCCGTGAGGAAATTATACTCTAGGGGAGGAGACAAAGCATGTCCACGGGCAGATAAACCACATGGCACTGAGTTACCAAACAGGAGCTTGAAGTTCAAGGAAGGGGCTGGGAGGATGGAATCATCAATGGCGGAGGTAACTGTAGGTAGCTTGAGAGGGAGGTAGGATTTGAGCTATGTCTTGAGGGATGGGTAAGATTTTACAACTATATTGTTATCATACCTCAAACCTAAATAAAACAGAATAACCTGTGATCATCCTGCTCTTAGCCTCAGTCATGGAATGAGTTTTTTTAGCTGCCCTTCACCAAGTCTTTGGCTAAAACATTTGAAAAGACTCCTGAACTCATTTTCTCTTCTTTTCCTACAATTGCCAATTTGGTTCAAGACCTGGTTAAGGCTCACCTGGAACACCTCTACACTAGAATTCTCCCTCCTCCGCTGCAGTCCTCCCCACGACTAGGGCAGGATGAATGACCTTCCTACTCACTGCTGGGGTCCAAGGACTAGAAGAGCACCTGCCAAGGCCAATAGGAAGTTCATGGGATGGGCCAGGCGTGTAGGTTGTGAGGACATACTAGGACATGTACATGATCTTTACCTGGATAAGTGATGGAAATAAGAGCAGCAGACTGGGTACATACCATACTCAAGCCATTGTTCTGGGCCTGAGAGGTATTCAGAGCAGACAAATTCAGAGGAGACAAAGGCCCAGTTTGTATCTTCACATGATTTCACTATTGTTTTGAGCCAAGCATAGGCACATGATGAAACAATGCTACAAGGTCAGCAGAGGCTGAGTAAGTGCCATGCATTAAACCTGGGATTGCTGTCCTGAAGAGAGAGGTGCCAATCACAACTGAGGTGGCCCATTCCCAGAAAGTCAGGTTTGAGCAAGAAGCTGAAAATGATCAGGATTTAAGCAGGTGGAAAGAAGTATAAAAGGTATTTCAAGGGAGAGAATGACATATTTATTCTAGCATTTCTCACAGTGATGTCAGTAAGTATGTCACTAAAAAAGAGACAGGAGAGTTTTTGTTTTTTTTTTTTAATTTTTTTTTATTCATTTGAGAGAGAGAGCATGAGTGGGGAATAGGGAGGCAGAAGGAGAGTGAAGTAGACTCCTCACTGAATGGGGAGCCCAACACAAGGCTCAATCCTAGGACCCTGAGATCATGACCTGAGCCAAAGGCAGACAATTCACCCACTGAGCCACCTGGGTGCCCCCAAAAGAGGTAGGAATTTAAGTGTTCAAGGGATTAACACAAAAGTAAAATGATATCTTCCCCATGGGACCTTTTAGAAATACTAAATGGTAATGTGTCTTATAAGGGAAAAATATAATATGCAAGTTTCTGCATCTTGGAAACTAGGGTTAAACAAAATGCTCTGCTTCTATATATGATGTATGTACTTATATGATATATATGTGATAATATACAGTATTATCACAGGTAGCATGAAGTACAGAGGATGATCAGGCTTCAGAGCTGGTTGATTCGGTTACTCAACAATGTCAGGGAAGACCCATGTTCCTTCCATATCCCTACTCTGGTATCTACAGCACTGAGGCTGGCTTTCCTCAAGATCATGAGTTGACCATCGGCAGCTACTAGAACAAACACTTCCCTGTTCACACTCAGCAGGACAGAGAGAAACTTGGTTCTCTTTCCCAGAAGGTTCAAGTAAACCTTACCTTATGTCTCACAGCTCCAAACTGATATAACTTGCCTGTCCTCAAATTGATCACTGGAAAGGGGTTGGAGATGGACAATGTGTACCACATACACTTTGGAAACATGGACCTTTATTCATTCATAATCTCAATATTTCATCTCTCCTTCCAAACTCTATTAACTGAGCGCCAACTATGCTTCCAGGTTACCAGTCTCTTCCCCTAGGAAGCTCACCATCTGGTGAGAGAGGAAGATAACACTGCCCTGTAATTCGTGTGTGGAGGGCATTGTGGGGTCCAGTCGAGGGAGCCTAATGAGAACTTCACAGGATGGGTACCTAACTCCGCTGGGAAGAGAGGGGTCAATAGGAAAACTTTCCACATAGAAGTTGTATTTTGGTGGTCTTGGGGAAAACACACAATTTGATGAAAGGACATAAAAAAAGAGAAGACATTGAGAAAGAACACTAGAAGAGAAGGAGTAGTAGCACTAAGGAGATCAAAAAGGAAGAATGTTTCAAGGAAGACCTAATGCTGGAGTAAGATAAATGAGAAGAAGACCAATGACAACTTACAAAATGTCTAGCACAGCCCATTTTAAACCTTGCAGCAGAGGAGGAACCCAGGGCTCAAGTAACTCCCCCCAGGGCAGGTAACTAGTAAGATGCATGCTTGTGTCCCCCCAAAATGCATATGTTTAAACCCTAAAAATTCATATGTTGAAATCACCTTGGGATGCGATAGTATTTGGAAGTGGGGTCTTTGGGAGGTAGTGAGTTCATGAAGGTGGAGCCCTCGGGATGAGATTAATGCCTTTCTAAGAGGAGCCATGAGAGAGCTTGCTTTTTCTCTTTGGTCTCTGCCATGGGAGGACCCGGGAAGATCATGGCCATCTGGAAACTAGTAAGAGGGCTTCTCACAGAACTCAGCCATGTTGGCACCCTCCTCTCAGGCTTGCCAGCCTCCAGAGCTGTGTGACATTAATTTCTATTGTTTCAGCCACCCACTCTCTGGTATCTTGTTACAGTCCCTGGCACTGGCTGAGACAGGAACCCAATCAGGATCCAAATCCAAGGAAGGCTAGTTCCAAAACACACACTATTTACATATTACTGTATTTTTCAGTGAAAATGGTGAATGGATTTTGAAAATAAGAAATGCAGTGTCAGTAAAGAAGGAAGGGAGAGTCCCAGTGGGGATGTGGGGAGGACATACCTGCAGACGCCTGGGCTGAGGAACCGGCCGTGTGCTGAAGCAGCCCAGACCTAACTCTAGTGCTGTTTTTTTACCCACGTCTTTAAAGTTGTGTCCACTGCTGTCTCCGGGACTCTTTTTTTCTCTTCGGACGCAAGTTTCACACTTTCTCTGCAACTCTTCAGCTAATCCTAGGCTGGCTTATTGGTGCTTATTCCTTCTTTTGCTCTATCCTCTTCACATTCATGCCCCTCCGCACCATCCTTTTGCTCCTTATTGTTTCATCTCTGGAGACAGAGTCAACGATCTAAGCTGGAAATGTCTGTCGCTGAGCTCAGAACTTGTGGCTTCTAGCCAGGTGGGATGTAATTTTGGATGCACATACGAATCAACCAAGAGCCCTTTAAAAAAAAAACAAAACAGCTTCCCAGTCTCCCCCTCCCCCAACCTCCGAAATGGAAATCTCTGGAGATAGAGTTCAGATATTCCTATATTTAAATTTGCTCAGGTAAACCCATGCAACCGACCTGGCACTGGCCCTCTACTAGGAGCCATCGCTCTAGTTTCTGAGTCACTTTTTTATTATTTAGACTCTGCTATTTTCTGGGCTTTGAGCTCCAAGCAGAATAACCCTTGACCACAGATGTTTTGTTACTGTATCTCTTTGCCTACAGAGTCACCTCCCGTGGCTTGGGAACACTGTGGGAAATTATCTTGGGTTGACTCTGTATTTACTGCAATTTTAAAATCATATCATAATTATATCTTATCTGTCTCCTACACTTCCCTTGTCTGGGGCCCAGATCTCTTCTCACTGCTCATGTCAAGAGATAAACTGTTCATAGCTCGAGTTAATCCAGAAAGGAGCACTATTTGATGCCTGTCTGCACTTGCAGTCATTGAAAATCAAAGTACGTTATTTCTGCCTTTATTCACTTAGTCTTTACCACCTTTCTCAGATTCCAGATTCACATGCTTGACCCGACTGGTCGTCATGGCCCACTCTTTGTCTCTCAATTCATCTTTTCTTCATCTGAGCGATATATGTCTCACACCCCCATTACCAGGGATACAGACTGGGGGCTCACTGGGTCAGGGTAGAACAGTCAACATTGGGATGGTGGAAATGTGGTAGGGGAGAATGGGAAGCAGAATCACTGTGGATCCTGGGGGAGATGGGGGGGTCCCTCTTTGCAGATCTCTAGGGTGGGGGTCAAAGCCTGGGGTCATTTCCTAGCGATGAAGGGGGGCTGAACTGGAGCCTTGGAAGCCTCACTGTGATGGACATTCCTGGGAAAAGAAGCCTGGACTAAATTCTGTGATTTCTGGGTCTTTAAGAGGGACCTATGAAACACGAGAACAAGGAGTTCTGAGGAATGAGAGAACCAGCATTGTGAGGGGGAGGCCCAGTGCTCTGACAGAACACAGCATTCTAGGTGGAAATTTAGAGGCCAGGGGCACTTGCAGAAAAAAACAAATTCCAGTTCCCTATGCGAGTGATGCTAGATGAGCTTAACATTTGTGTAGCTACTCTGTGTTAAGGGAATATAGTGGGAGGGACCAGGTCTGAGAGAAGCGAGAAAAGGGAGGAGTCGGCAGAGCATGTGAGGAAGAGCCAGGAAGACCCCAAGGACTTTGAAGGTCTTCAGTGCTTAAAGTACTGTCTAGTCAGTACTTAGTACACATGGAAACAATGGTTGGTTAGACTTTGCTCAGTTACCTTACTACTAATTCCCAGTTAAGAATTTCTCTTTCAACGGTTGTGATCTCTCTGCTTTTTTAACTTGCAGGAGAGTTTTACACAAGGCTTTTTGGGTCTGAAAACCATAGAACACTTGCATTTCCATGTTTGTATTTTATGTATTATCCTTTTATGGAAGTTCTTTGTGGCCACTCTATGGCAGATGTCATTTTAGCTTCATTTTCACTTCTTCTGGAATTATTTTTTCACTCTCCTTGATTTAATACTAATTTCAATGTACAAGATATGCAATGTCATCCAACCAAAAGAATATTAGTGAGAAGTGGTGTCTATTTACCTGGTAATGCAAAATGATTACCAGGTGCTAGATCAGAATTTATATACAAAATCGAATATCTTTTCAAAAACATCCACTCCAAATTCACAAGACCAGACTAGAAATGACTCTTGGTTTCAGCAAATCAGTGGTCTTAAGATCAAATAAAACGTGGCTGAAAATTGAAAAATTAAACATCGAAAATGAAAATATTTCTCTTTTTCCTTTTAAGAAAATCCTTTGTTTAATTCATTCAAATGGAACAGGGAATTCCTATACTCAACCACCACAATGTTCCTAATTTGTTAAAGATGTTTCTTCTTATGATGGGGAATCATCAGATGCAAGAATGTTAAAGCTAACCTAGGGTTTATTACAAAATAAAAATTGCCCAATGACCTCCCCACTTCCTTTCCTTTTGGTTTCTTTATGAATGAACTCTTTGGAGAGAAACATTGCAAAGATGCTCTCATATCTCTTGATAATATGGAAACAAACCACAGAATTAAAGTGTTTTCTAGTCCATAATAATTTTCCTCTTGATATCGAAAATCTTTAGATCAAACCAGTGAATCCTTTGCATTCATTTAATAAAGGATGAAAGAGTCTTAACAGTTTACAATTTACTAGTAGGATTTCATTTTTACAAAAGATCTTTATTTTAAAACTGTGGCAAAAGTTAGTCATTTTCAATTAAGGAAAAAAAGTAGATTGAACACAGCTTTAAACATATTCAGCAGTTGTTCAAAAACTATGTCAATCCACGCAACTGAAGATGAAATATTTCTAGGATACTCACTGGTCAAGTCACTGTCATCATTATCACAGATACAATTTCTGAGGAGAAATTTCTATGAACATAAAATGAATTTCATGACATTCAGCAACAACCACCCCACCCCTGTCTCCTGTTAACATCCAGTGAATGTCAGTAACTATGCATCAGTAAGAAGGAACTCACAGCAGTGAATAATTATAGTAAATGTCTTGCTCAACCACTTATTCAGTGACTTGAAATGAGGTGTTTACATCAAATAATTAAACCATCTAATTAACTGGTATAATCAGTAGATGGTTCTCGTCTAGTTAGTGGATGGTTCTATTACTATTAGTTCAGTTACATTCAGTGTCTAAGAATATCACATGAAATTGTTCTGTGTTTAGACCCCATGTGAAAAATAGAACATGAATGGAGGATACAATATATCCACATCATTGGGGAATAGAAGCATCATTAAGGCAAACCTCATTTTTGTTGATTCTTCTGGGCCACAGGAGGCTTTAGGTTGAAAAGAATTGGCTCTTGCTAATTATAATTTGCTTCATTTTTTTCATGGAAGCTCTTCAGTGTTGACATAGAATTATGCTCATTTGTTTCTGGGACTAGAGTAAGTTGATATTTGGGGAAACTATTTAGCATGTGTAACTATACTACTCTTTCCACAGGCATGGTTCTTTCCTTTCCCTATAGCCTTCAAGAAAATCTTCCTTTCTTCTCATTACATTTTCATGAACTAAGCACCTATGTATGTGACAGGATACTCTCCCCTAGCATGCTGGTAATTGAGAGCAAGGAAAGGTGTTACAAAATGATTTTTTTAAAAAAGCTAAAATTCCATTCTGCTAGGTTATTAAGAAGATGCTACATGCCCAGCACCCAACGTAGTTGCTGAGGAAACAAGAACGGATATGGCAGAGCACCTGCCCTCAAGTAGTTCACCAAGTAGAAGTGAAGGTTCCTATACAACAGTGTGAGAAACACTAACATAGCTATAGGCTCCTAATTTTATGACAAGATCATAGGGAGTATTATCTATTCCATCTGGCCAGGACAATAAGAGTATTTAGGTAAACAAAAGAGAAGACATCTCCTAACATCTCCTAGCATCTCAGGATCTCCTAGCATCTCTGGTCACCAAATCCAGAGGTTCTCATAGACCTAATCTCATAGAACCAAAAAGTTAAAAAAAAACAACAACAACACAGGAGAGATATGTCAGGTTGTCCATTTTTATTTTGCCAAGAGAGGACACTAAAACAAATAATCAGATAATTGGCTTAGATCTATTGTCACCATGTGCTTTCAGTATCTACTGCTATGTAACAAACGATCCCAAAACTTAATGGCTCATAGCAACAGCAGTTTATTATTTCTCCCAGTTTTCTAGTTTGACTAAGAATGCATGCTTCACATGGTACCCATTGGGATGGCTGGAAAATCGGAAGGAGCCTCACTCACAGTTCAGCTTGACAATGATCTGGGGCTGCCAGACTAAGGTATTACTTCTCCTCCATATGACTGCTTGAGCTTCCTCACCAGATGGTAGCTGGGGAAATATTTGATGAAATGAGGGTGGAAGCTACATATCCCTTAAATCCCATCCTCTGAAGTTAAAATTAAATATCAGTTTTGCTTTGCTCTGTTACTGAATACAGCTCATAGGGCCAGCCCAGATGCAAGGGAATTAAAAATAGATTCTGACTTGATGGAACAGTGACACAGTCACATTGCAAAAGGTCATGTGGGATGGGCAATATTGTCACCATGTTTGGAAATACTATCTACCACTTCTCTTTTTAAAAAAAGGACGTTTAAAAACACTGATGTATTTAGAAGGACATAATCTCAGACTAAAGGTTGGGTAATCATTTGAATTGAATAAATCTAACTTAATGAAAAACACTATGTTAGGTTATAACTCTTTTTTTTTTAAGATTTTCATTTATTTATTTGACAGACAGCACAAGTAGGCAGAGAAACAGGCAGAGAGAGAGGAGGAAGCAGGCTCCCCTCGGAGCAGAGAGCCCCATGTGGGGCTCAATCCCAGGACCCTGAGATCATGACCTGAGCCGAAGGCAGAGGCTTTAACCCACTGAGCCACCCAGGCGCCCCCTATGTTAGGTTATATAAGTACCAGAGACAACTTCATCAAGAACTAGTACTGGTTCAAAGACCAACCAAGGTTTAGAGACCAATTATTTAAGCCAAGAGTTTTCACATCTACTTAATGATTCACAAGTAATAATCTCAACAACCCAGTGAGCACTTACACGTACATAAAACCAATCAAAAGTTTCATGGATCTTGTACTTTCAAATAATTTCTCTTCTACTCTTTCTGTCTCATTAAAAATAATGATGTTAATATTCCACTAAATTCATTTCAGGATCTAATAATTAGGAAATAACTATTGTCTGAAAAAACCGGTGATAAATCCTTCCCTCCGTTTTGTCTCCATTGAACACCTTGAGTACTGATGACACAACTCTCTACCAAGTCAGTCCTTAATTACCTTCAAGCAGTTCTTATTGTTAGAAAAATCATCCTTTTGTTTTATGTTTTTTTAAGTTTATTTATTTATTTATTTAGTAATCTCTACACACAACATGGAGCTCAAACTCATGACATAGAGACTAAGAGTCGCATGCTCTTCTGACTGAGCCACACAGGTGTCCCCATCCTTTTAATTTAGGTGAAATTTTCTTCCTTATGGCTTTCATATATTCTTCGTTGGGCCCAAGTTTAATCTTTCTTCCATCTGAGAAGTCGGTCTTCCAGTATTTGGAAACAGCTCTCATATCCCTAAAGTCAGCTTCTAACTTGTTGCTCCCTTTCCTTTATCTGATCTTCAGAGAACAGCCTCCTAAATTCCATAAGGACATGGGTAAAAGAGTGGGCCCCAAGGTCAATCTGCCTGGATCTAAATCCTGGCTCCAGCTTTTATTAGTTGTGACTTTGTGTTAGGTACTCAGCTTTCCTGAGCTTCTGTCTCCTCATGTATAAACCAAAGGATAGTTATAATGCCTAGATCATAGGTGACTGTGAAGGTTAAATGACAGAATGTGGTAAAATATTCACCATGATACTTGGTGAGGAGCAAATATTTGAAAATTATTAGATATTGTTTTCATATTTATCACTGTTTACTTTGTCTCACTCCATTTAAGATGTAGTACTCAAAATAGAATGCCATATTCTATGACATTGATAATATATTTTTTTCTCCATTGCCCCAGGCAAACAAGATGCCATCCTTTCTAAAGGAATAGACTTTGCAATTTTCCCCCCAGATTCCCTTGGAAACAATGCGCTTCCTGTAAAATGTGGTGGTTCGTTTACCATGTACAGTCCGTCTAATCCTCAGAGTGTCTGGAGCAGCATGGAGACCGCCGTCTTGTTCCAAGAAAATTAATTGTTCTTGATCAGCAGAGTGTAGTCTTTTGAATCAAGCAGCCTCTTTAAAGTGAAACCTGCATTTTTTTCAATCATTACATCTTCCTAGTAAATTCAACAGTAATTGAGGTTGTCTCTGTTCCCCAATATTTTCCCTTTAAAAAAGACTTTTTTTTTTAAAAGAACAGTTTTAGGTTCACAGAAAAATTGAGCAGAAGTTACGAAAGTGGTCATGTACCCATTGTCCCCACAGAGACAGCCTCCCCAAAAAGAACATCTGGCCCACAGTGGTACCTTTGTTATTGTAAGTGAACCTACACTGATGCATCATTACCACCCAAAGTCCGTAACTGGCATTAGAGTTCATTCAAAGTGGTGTATATTCTATGGATTTTAACAAATAAATACAAAGAAAGTGTTTCTACCATTATAATGCATATATTGTATCATACGAAGTAGTTTCACTGTCCTAAAAATCTTCTCTGTTCCACCTATTAATCCCTTCTTCCATCCTAATCACTCTTCTTTTCACTGTCTGCATAGTTTTGCCTTTTCTCCAATACCATTTGTTAGAATCATACAGCATGTGGCTTTTTCAGATCAGTGTTTTTCACGTAGTAATATGCATTTAAGTTTCCTCTATGTCTTTTCATTGCTTAATAGCTCATTTCTTTTTAATGTTAACCACTATTCTTTTGTTTGGATGTAAGACAAAGGATGTAGAGCAGATACAGCCATCTACCCACTGAAGGATGTCTTAGCTGCTTCCAAGTTTCGGCAAGTATGAACAAAATTTCTACAAACATCCAGGTACAGGTTTTGTGTGCACTTAAGTTTTCATTTCCTTTGGGTACATACCAAGGAGCATCATTACTGGGTTTTGTGATAAGAGTATGTTTAGTTTTGTAAAAATGGCCAAACTGTCTTCCAAATTGGCTGTACCATTTTGCATTTCCACCAGCCATGAAGGAGATTTCCTGTTGCTCCACATCCTCACTTGGTGCAGTCGGTGTTCTGGATCGTGACCATTCAAACCGGACTATAATGGCATCTTTTTGTTTTAATTTACTTTTCTCTGGTGATCTATGAAGGGGAACATCTTTTCATGTGCTTATTTACCATCTGTATATCCAGTCAGAACTTTCGCTCATTTTTGAAATGGATTATTCATTTTTTTATTATTGAGGTTTAATAGTTCTTTGTATATTTTGGCTAATAATCCTTTATCAGATATGTTCTTTGCAAATATTATCTTCCAGTCTGAGGCTTATCCTCATTCTCTTGATAGTGTCTTACACAGAGCAGAAATTTTTAATTTCAGTCAAGTCCAGCTAATCATGTATTTCGCTGATGGATTATGACTTTGGTGTTGTATCTAAAAAGTCATCACCATGCCCAGATCAACTAGATTTTCCCCTATCTTCTAAGAGTTTTATGATTTTGTGCTTTCATTTAGGTCTATGATCATTTTTGAGTTAGTTTTTGTGAAAAAGTTTAAGGTGTGTGTCTGGATTCAATTCTTTTTTCTTCTTAATTAATTAATTGATTAATTTTTGCCTGTAGATAGCCAATTGTTCTGGTACTATTTGTTGAAAAGTCTATCTTTTCTTCATTGTATGTTTTTGCCCTTTTGTCAATCATCAGCTGACTATATACGTGTCTATTTGCATGCTCTCTATAATGTTCATCTAATCTATGTGTCTATTCTTTCTCTAATACCACTCTGTCATGCTTACTATATGTTTACAGTTAGTCTTAAAGTTTAATAGTATCTTTCCCCTGACTTTCTACTTTTCCTTCAATATTGTGCTGGGTATTTTGAGTCTTTCACTTCAATTATACCTTTTTTTTTTTTTTTACGTGTTTCAGTGGTTGTCCTAGAGTTTACACATTTACAACTAACCCAAATCCACTTCAAATAACACTATCCTGGTTCACAGGTATTATAAGTATCTTATAATAATAAGATATCCTAATTCTTTCCTCCCATCCCTTATACCATTACTGTCATTCATCATATATATATCTATACACACACACACACACACACAGAGAAGCAAATACAGTGTTACTGTTTTTCTAACTGAACTATTACTGTTAGATCAATTAAGAGTAAGAATAAGAAGAGTTTTTATTTACCTTCACTTATTCCTTCTCTAATGTTCTTCCTTTTTTTATATATAAAGTTTTTGCCTTAGGGCTGGTCTACTGACAACAAATTCATGCTTGTTTGTGAAAGTCTTTACCTCTCCTTCATTAATAAAGTGTAATTTTGCAAGATGCAGAATTCTAGCTTGGTGGTCATTTTCTTTGAGCACTTCAAATATGTGACCCCACTCTCTTCTTTGCATGGCTTCTGAGAAAAAGTTAGGCGTAATTCTTGTCTTTGTTCCTCTATAAGTAAGTGTTCCCCTCAAGCCCTTTGGCTTCTTTTAACAATTTTTCCCTTTATCTTGATTTTTCTCCAACTTGAAAATGTTATGCCTAGGGACAGTTTTTTGTTTATTTGTTTGCATTTGTCCTGCCTGGTGTTCTCTGTACCTCCTGGCTCTGTGGTGTGGTGTCTGACATTAATTTGGGGAAATTCTCAGTCATTATTGCTTTATATATTTCTTTTGTTCCTTTCCCTCTATATTCTTCTGATATTCCCATTATATATATACATTATACCGTTTGCAGTTGTCTCACAGTTCTTGGGTATTTTGTTCTGCTCTTTTTCCCCAGTTTTTTAAATTTTCTTTTTGATTTTCAGATTTAGAAGTTTCTACTCACATGTCCTCAAGCTCAGAGATTATTTTCTTATCTGTGTCCAGTCTACTAATGAGCCCATCCATTAAAGGCATTCTTCATTTCTGTTACAGTGTTTTTGATCTCTAGTATTTTTTGATTCTCCTTTGTATTTCCATCTCTGTTTGCATTATCCATCTGTTCTTGTATGTTGTCTACTTTATCCATTACAGCCCTTAGCATATTAATCATAGTTGTTCTTGAATGTCATGACCTGATAATTCCAACAGCTTTGCCATATCCAAGTCTGGTTCTGATCTTGTTCTATGTCTTCAAAGCGCGTTTTTTGCCTTTTAGAATGCCCTTGCAATTTTTGTGGAAAGCCAGACATGATACACCTTGTGGAAGGAACTCCAGTAAACAGGCCTTTAGTGTCGTGGTGTTTAAGTGTGGGAGGAGAGGAAGCAGTCTATATTCCTGTGATTAGATCTCAGCCTTTCAGTGAGGCTGTGCCCTTGGCTGTGAAATTCACAGCCTTAGATGGGACAGGATGGCTGGAGGATACTGAGTTTAGGCATTTCCCAACCCCAGCAGGTTAATCTCTAGTAAAATAGTTTATCTTGAGGACAGGCCCTGTTAAGAACAGAATACTCCAGTATATTTCAAAATGGTTCTTTCCCCCCTGCTCTTATAGGAAGCACAAGGGGTTTTTTTCTCTGATCTTCATGATGAAAACCTGGTAGAACTCCAGGAGGTAAAACTCACAAAAATGAGGGCACCTGGGTGGCTCAGTGGGTTAAGGCCTCTGCCTTCGGCTCAGGTCATGGTCTCAGGATCCTGGGATCGAGCTCTCTGCTCAGCAGGGAGCCTGCTTCCCCCTCTCTCTCTGCCTGCCTCTCTGCCTACTTGTGATCTCTGCCTGTCAAATAAATAAAAAAAAAAATCTTTAAAAAGAAAAAAAAAAAACTCACAAAAAGGTACCCTTCTTCCATATCCTAGGGAAGTTTTAACTCACGGACTAGCCCATGGTAAGCTTCCAGCAATACATTGATGATAGTTCAGGTTTTCCCCTCAGGCCCTAATGGTTTCTGCAAAAGTGGGTTTCTGTTGCAGTAAGCTCTACTATCTCTATCCGCCTGTCTGACTCTCCAATTTTGGGGGCAGTACTTTCCCCAATGAACTCATCTCTCTGATGGAGTTAAGAAGAGTTGTTCCGAGCTCTTATATACCAGAGTGGAAATAAGAAATCTTCCTAATTTATTTTTACGGCCTGTATCACTACCTGTTAAATTAGTGGTAACTTGTTGTCTGCTTTTTTTTTTTTTTCTTTTTTCTCTTTTCCCCTCTCCCCCACTAGAATGGAAGTTCCATGAGGGCAGGAAAGTATTTTGTTTTATTCATTACTATGCTGCTTGAACTCACATCAGTACCTTGAACTCTTCTAGGTTTTCAATAAACCAGGTGCTGAGTTAAGGCTTTTTGAGTAAATGAAAGAATATCAGTTTTTGTGTTACTCCTGGTTCAGCTGTGTCATTTTTATCAGGAATCTCAACCAGGAAATGAGGATAGGAAAGCCTAACTCACAGAGTTGCTATGTGATTTGAATTTGTTGAAGAATCAATATAAGGATCAGGAATAAATGTGACTTCTGAGCAGGTATCTGTTTTGTTGAGGCCACATTTCTGTGTCTGTTTTGTTTTGCCTCATTCATTTCATGTGAATCATACATATTGGATAGAGAAAACAAGGAATGCGCTCTGGGCAGACATGAATTTACCCTGACCTCCATGACTGACTAATAGTTTCAAGTGGGGTAAGATGTGGTAAATATACTTTTGGTTTATAATGTTCAAAATTTTGAATTTTAGAAGTTTTAGATTTACAGAAAAGTTGCAAAGATGGTACAAAGAATTTCTGTATAGACTATACTCATTTCTTCTATTAACATCTTACATTATTGGTGCATTTATCACAACTAATGTACCAATATTGGTACATTATTATTAACTAAGTTCTATACTTTATTCCTATTTCATCATTTTTTCCCTAATGTCCTTTTTTGGGTCCAAGATGCCATCCAAGAGACCACATTATGCTTAATCATTATATTTATTTATGTTCCTCTGGACTTGACAATTTCTCAGACTTTCCTTTTTTGTGATGACCTTGACAGTTTAAAGAGTAGAGGTCATATATTTTGTGGACTAACCCTCAGTGCAATTTGGTGCTTTTCTCATCATTAGATTAGGATTATAGGTTTCAGGGAGAAAGACCAGAGAGGTAAGACACTGTTCTGAACACATCATATTAGGGACACGTGCTAGTCACATGACTTATTACTGATAATGTTAATCTTAATACCCTGACTAAGGTAGCATTTACCAGGTTTCTCTTTACTATACTCTTTAGAAGAGTCAGGTTTTTGTTTTTTTTTTTAAAGATTTTATTTATTTATTTATTTGACAGACAGAGATCACAAGTAGGCAGAGAGGCAGGCAGAGAGAGAGAGGAGGAAGCAGGCTCCCTGCTGAGCAGAGAGCCCCATGTGGGGCTCGATCCCAGGACCCTGGGATCATGACCTGAGCTGAAGGCAGAGGCTTTAACCCACTGAGCCACCCAGGTGCCCCGAGTCAGATATTTTTTATTTACAGAGTGGGGTGTTATGCTCCATCTCCTTGAGGGCAGAATATATATACAAATTATTTGGAGTTCTTCTATATAGATTTCCTTCTTCCCCCTGCATTTGTTTGTTTATTCAATCATATATTAAGCCTATGGCTGGTGGATTTTTATTTTATATTTTACATTATAATACAATGCTACTTTATTTTGATTCATAAGCTGTACTTTATTTGGCTATCAAATGCTCTTTCAGTAGATTCTTGTGTCCTTTTGACATACTCCTGTCATTTTGGTTGAGCACTTCCCTATTTTCTGGTACTATAAAGTGATCCAGGTTATTTTGTGTATTCTGTAACCAAGCCCTAGGACTTATCACTTGTCCAAAGGTCACTGATTCATTTCATTGCAGAATGGTATTAGAAAACGAGATCTGGATAGGGATTATGCTCATTGGTGTTGGAAGAAAACTGCTTCTAGCCCCTTTTAGCAGACAGATCTGCGAAATACATGCATGTATATTAACCACGTGTACACACATATCTATACTTATTTCCATATATATCCACTGGTATCTATATTAAGGTAACCATGAGTTCATAATCATGTCTCCAACTCTAATCCAGTATCACTTAATTCATTCTAGCCTTGAATGGTGTTTTTATAGTTTAAACTGTTACAACTGTATGAGATTGACTGATAAGAAAAACACTGGAGGTTAGTTCGGGACCTCACTAGCCCAGGTGAGAGACATTTGAGTACTATTTTGAGCAATCCCTGGAGATGCAATGAAGGGAGTCAATGCAAGAGTAGGATGACGTATTGACTGCATCTAACATGACAGCGGCAGGTATTAAATAGATGCCCACTGTATGTACTGGCATTAAACAAAGAACTAGCATAGATCCAAAATTATAGACCTTACCTTCTCCCGTTTATTTATTGAACAAACATCTGTTGACAGTCTACTATGGAGCAAGCACGGAACTGTGCTCTGGGTATGTGATAGTGAACAAAACAGACATGCTTCTCACCCCTGGGGCACTAGACCACGAATGAGAAGAGAGAGAGACAGGTAACAAATAAATACTGTGTAAGTGTATGGCTGCAAACCCCTGGGCTGTGTGCTGCGAAGAAAGAGAATATGAGTGAGATTACACGAGGAACCTAATTTGGATTCACAATCTGGTTTCATGTTCTGGGTTTCCTCTGAGAACAGAGGGAAGGGCTTCCACCTTTACAGAAAGATTTGGATTTAGATATTTCTACCTATAAAGGATGCTTAATGTCGGAGTGCTTTTTACCCAAGAGAAGTAGGACACTTTCTTCTCTGCCTTTTTCAGAAGGGCTAATTGGTAGATACGCATCCTCTATTAATCCTTTTATACGAGTCATTTTCAGTTCTGCATTTCCAGGATGGGAGAGAGGCCCAGATGCCACTCTGGTGCCTGGGTTCTTCATGTGGTCTGTCTCTAGAAAACTGAAAAATAAGCTCTTTATCCCCAGTGTTTACAGGAATCTCAAACAGGGCTACATAAAAGTAGCAATTTATTTACATGCAGCAACACAGGAATAGAAATGGCAGTCCTGTTTGCTGACAGAAAAATTTTGCCTAATGTCACTTATTACAAACAAAATGCCTTTTGTAAACTCCCCAAAACACTTATTAAATATATATCTCTGTGTTTTGAGAAAGTCTGGGAAGTGGCTTGGTAATTACAGCCCAGAGTTAACACAATTTACCCCCCACCCCTTGTTCAGCTCCAGTTTTGAGATTCCCACTGCTTTGCTGGGACCCCTGTGGACCATCCTGACCACATCTTTGCCTTCTTGATACTTATCTTTCAAACCCAGCAATTATCAACCAAAACTTCACTACCACCAGAGTGGTCAGAACCTCCTGACCTTAAGGACTTGCCAGGACTGAGCATTAAACAGCCTCTGGTTCTCCCTGCCGTACCACTGACAGCTGTGTTCCCCACACCAGGATTGTGCAAACCACATTCCAAAAAACGCTCTCTCCTGAGCTGTATGCAGCTCATTCTTATTCGTAATTTATTTAATGTAGCCTGTCCTCCATAGGCCCCTTTTCTTTCCTTCCTTGTCCTGTATCAAACTCATAATTTGTTATCCACTCTGCCCTTGTGAAGCACCTTTCCCTCTCTGTTTCACAGCCCTCTACGTTTTCAGGGATCAGATTCGGGATGCCCTTCTCTCCCTTGCCTGTGCTGCATCTCAATTCCAAGTGTTCTGTTCTGATTTTTCTGAGATGCAGCTTGGTGTAATAGTGAAGGGCATGGACTTTTGGCACAGACTTCCTCGGTTGGAATTCTGTGAAATCTGAGGAAAGCTTTATCTTTTTTTAGCCTCAGGGTTCTCATCTATATGTTGGCAATAATGAAGGTACCTACCTCAAGGTCATTGTGAGGATTTGGTAAATTAACATACATTAAGTGCTTAGAACAGTATCAGGCATATAGTAAGTCCTATAGAGAGCTACCGTTACTATTATAATTATGTACTTCCTAAGAACAATTGACTTCGTAGCTATAAAAGCTCACTGAGTCAGATTTCCGGGTTTTCATTTCAGTATCATCAACTCCTTGCTGGGTGACTTGGGCATTTTCATCTTCCTTGGAGTCTCTGTTTTCCTACTCTGAAGATACAGATACTGGTAGTACCTTCCTTATAGGGATTTGTGAAGATTCAAATGAGACCATGAATATAAAGCACACAGCATGGGCCCTGACACATGGTTTAAAAAAAAAAAATCCAACTGGAAATTCTACAACTGAACAATAAATTACAAAAACTAAGAACTCACCAGACAGGTTTAACTGAAGTTTAGATATAGCAGAAGAGAGAATTTCTGAGCTGGAGTATAAGTCATTAGAACATGTTCAGATTGGAACACATAAAAGAGGATGAAATGTACTGAAAAAGAGCATTAAAGCAGATGAGACAGAGAAAAGGTCTAACTTATGTGTCTTTGGACTCCCCAATTTGAGGGGAAAGAAGAGAAATCACATATGATATTTGAATATTCATCAAATATTGCAATTTGAATATCCATCATTTTTCAAAATCAATGAGAGGTATCAAACCACTTCAGGAAGCTCCAGGAATTCCAAGAAAAGTGAATACTATGAAGGTCCTGGGCATTAGAGTAAAACAGTGGAATACCTGGAATTCTATATTTGGAAAAAATACTCATCAAATTGAAGGGAATGTAAAATTATTTTTTGACAAACAAAAACAGAGAATTTGTTACCAGCATACCCACACCAAAAAATATACTCATCAGAATTCTTCAGGTACAAAAAAATTATCCCATATGAAATTTGAGACAGAATGAAGATCAACTTATAATAATAGCTACAAGATGAGAAAAATAGTCCAATGGAAAAAAACCAGAAAGTCCAGGAATAGAATAGAAATCAAACACACACACACACACACACACACACACACACACACACACAAAACAAAAACAAAAACAACAAAGAAAAAACAAAACACAAACATACACACACACACACACAAAATAACACACACAAAAACAGTCAGTGGCTCAGTGGGTTGGGCCTCTGCCTTCGGCTCAGGTCGTGATCTCAGGGTCCTGGAATCGAGCCCCACATTGGGCTCTCTGCTCAGCAGGGAGCCTGCTTCCCCCTCTCCATCTGCCTGCCTCTCTGCCTACTTGTGATCTCTCTCTCTCTCCGTCAAATAAATAAATAAAATCTTAAACACACACACACACACACAAAATAAAAAACAGACCTACATATATACAATCATTTTATTTGTGACAAAAATGCCTGTTACTGGTTGAATTGTGTCCCCCCTCAAAATATCTATTGAAGTCCTAACTCCTGGTACCTCAGAGAGTGAATTGATTTGGGAAGGGAGAGGTTGCAGATGTAATTAGTTAACAGAAGTTCTTACAGGAGTGAGGTGGACCCTTAATCCTGTATTACCACTATCTGTATAAGAAGAGGGACATCTGGGTGCCTGGGTGGCTCAGTGGGTTAAAGCCTCTGCCTTCGGCTCAGGTCATGATCCCAAGGTCCTGGGATCGAGTCCCACATGGGGCTCTCTGCTCAGCAGGGAGCCTGCTTCCCCCTCTCCATCTGCCTGCCTCTCTGCCTACTTGTGATCTCTCTCTCTCTCCGTCAAATAAATAAATAAAATCTTAAACACACACACACACACACAAAATAAAAAACAGACCTACATATATACAATCATTTTATTTGTGACAAAAATGCCTGTTACTGGTTGAATTGTGTCCCCCCTCAAAATATCTATTGAAGTCCTAACTCCTGGTACCTCAGAGAGTGAATTGATTTGGGAAGGGAGAGGTTGCAGATGTAATTAGTTAACAGAAGTTCTTACAGGAGTGAGGTGGACCCTTAATCCTGTATTACCACTATCTGTATAAGAAGAGGGACATCTGGGTGCCTGGGTGGCTCAGTGGGTTAAAGCCTCTGCCTTCGGCTCAGGTCATGATCCCAAGGTCCTGGGATCGAGTCCCACATGGGGCTCTCTGCTCAGCAGGGAGCCTCTTTCCTTCTCTCTCTCTCTGCCTACTTGTGATCTCTCTCTCTGTCAAATAAATAAATAAAATCTTAAAAAAAAAAAAAAAAAAGAAGAGGGACATCTGAGCCCAGACATAGGACACTGTGGGAGAAAACCTTGTGCTGAAGGATGCAGAGAGTGAAGGGCCACAGCTGTAAGCTAAGAAATGCCCAGTATATTGCCCGCAAATCACTGAAAGCCAGAAAGAGGCAAGGAAGGATTCTCTACAGCTTTCAGAGCCAACATGCCCTGCTGACAACTTGGTTTTGGACTTCCAGTCTCCAGAACTGTGAGAAATAAATCTCTGTTGTTATAAGTCACACAGTTATGATATTTTGTTAGTTCCTTAGGAAACTCATGCAATACCACTGCCATGAAATGGGAATAACGATCTTTTAACAAATGGTTCTGGAAAAATTAGATATCCACTTTTAAAAAATGTATCTTAATATTACACTAAGAAGGATAAACATTTTATTAAAAACAATAAAGTATATCTTGATATTTTGTAAATGAAAATATTCAAATACCAATAAACATGAAAAAGTACTTAATGTCATTAATTTTTAGAAGAATACAAACTAAATTGCCATGAAATTCTGCCATATATCCTCCAGATTGGCCATAATGCAAAATAAACCTGACAATACCACATGTGAATGGGGATGATGGGGATCTGGAACTTTCGTACAAGGTTAGTTGAATTGTAATTGGCACATATACCAAAGCAGAACAAACACATCCATTGATCCACAAATTGCATTCCCCACAGAAAAGTAAAATATATCTATCAAAGACATATATAACAATGTGTATAACACAAGTGTAGTGATCTGAAGGGGCACCTGCACCCCAATGTTCATAGCAGCAATGTCTACAATAGCCAGACTGTGGAAAGAGCTAAGATGCTCTTCCATAGGTGAATGGATCAAGAAGATGTGGTCCATATGCACAATGGAATATTATTCAGCCATCAGAAAGGATGAATACTTACCATTTACATTAAGGTGGATGGAACTGGAGGGTATTATGCTGGATGAAATAAGTCAGAGAAAGACAATGATCACACGGTTTCACTCATATGTGGAATATAAGAAACAGTGCAGAGAATCATAGAGTAAGGGAGGGAAAATTGAATGGGAAGAAATCAGAGAGGGAGACAAACCATGAGTGACTCTTAACTCTAGAAAACAAACTGAGAGTTGCTGGAAGGGAGGTGGGGGGGTAGCTGGGTGATGGGCATGAAGGAGGGCATGTGATGTGATGAGCACAGGGTGTTATATGCAACTGATAACTTACTGAACACTACATCTGAAACTTACGATGTACTACTATATGTTGGCTAATTGAATTTAAGTAAAAAAAATCTTTAAAAAAAGGATATGTATAGCAGCATTTCTTCTAATAGTGAAAAAACAAAAAAATAAAAATAAAAAGCAACTGTCCATCAGCAGTAGAATGGATTTTTAAAAATTGTGGTATATGGTAATAAAAATAAATGAAATAAGGCTACCTGAAGCAATAAGAAAGACTATTAAAAAAATAATGTTTAGAGAAAATAAGGACAGTACAAAAAGTGTATAGTGCTTTAATTCAAATGTATAAAGCACCCAAACGGGCAAATTAACCTATAATTTTTATATTTTAGAAATATGATTATCTTGGAAAGGGTGTTAATGATTTGAGGGGTTGAGAAAGACTTCACCCTGTAGGCCTCTCCAAAGAGCAAATCGCAGCTTGATAACAGAATGTGTCCACAAGAGAGCTTGCTAACAAGATGGAAGTCATAGTCCTTTATAAGGTTATTGTGGAAATGACATCCCATCACTTTTGCCATATTTTTTAAAGGTTTTTTATTTATTTATTTGACACAGAGAGAGAGATACAGCGAGACAGGTAACACAAGCAGAGGGAGTGGGAGAGGGAGAAGCAGGCCTCCCGCTGAGCAGAGAGTCTGACGCAGAGATTGATCCCAGGACTCTGAGATCATGACCTGAGCCAAAGGCAGATGCCCAATGACTGAGCCACCCAGACGCCCCTCTTCTGCCATATTCTATTCATTAGAGGCAAGTCATTAGGTCTAGCTCATCTATGAGGGCCTGAGGGCTAGGAGGCAGGTCTCGTTGGGAGTCATTTTAGAGGTCTGCCTATCACAGCAAAGAACAACAATAAAATATATATAAATATCTATAAGTCACTACACTTTCCTATGCATCTCCTAGTACAAGGATAAGGTCAATCAAACAGAACTCTGTTAAATGGAAAAGTCTCCATTCCTGTTTCACTCTGGTTGTGTAGATGGAGAGATTGCGACTTTTAACCGACCATGGGCCTTCTTCCCAAAATTAGTTAAATTGAATTACACAGAGGAAAAAAAAAATCCCCACAAAACGAAAGGGCAGAATACTTTGTTTTAATGGGTTTTGAAGGGACTCTGCCCCAGTACCAAATGTTCTCAGTTATCCCACCACCTACTTGAAAAGCCACTGGCATTGGGGATAGAACAATGTTCCTGGCCTATCGTAGGAAGCCTCATTTTATTGGAATGCAAGCATTACTGTGAAATAGGGAAGAAGAGACAGAAAATGGGAAAATGACCTTCAACAACCGCTTTTAATGGAAATGGCATGGTGGCCCCTTACCCCCTTCTTCAGGGTTTTAAGTCTGCGATCCCCAGAGAAGGTATGTGAGGCTGCAATGAAAAATGTACATTTCAGAAAGCCTGGATGGTTGCAAGTTCTCTCCTCTTTAATGCCCCAGTGAGAGAGAACGTTTCCATTGTGTGGGGGGTTTTGATATGTAGCTTTGAAAAGAATACTAAATCCTCCCATGAAAAGGTTGAATATTGTGCTGTTTGCTGAGTAAAGAGAGTTGTTGTTTTTGAGTAAGCCTGAAATCCCACTCAAATTTTCCCCCTGTTCATGATCTGCTTTTTCCTCATCAATGTACTCTTTCTTTTACTTAGTATTATTTTTCTTTTCCGTAGATGACATGACCATTCTATTCTTTGATGGGAACAGAAATACCAGACTGAGAGAGGAGAAAACATGAACACGCAGGTAACATTTTCTTTTTTCGTCGGAGAAAGAAATGAGGCAGTGTCCTTCCTCTAGACCAGAGGCTGATCTACTGAGGTTACAGTTGGAGGCTGGAGTCCACGAAGGCCGCTCCCTGCCAAACTCTCATTCTCTGAGTGGGGGAAAAGATCCAGTGGAAAGTGCACTACTACCATATTAACACACAGAAATCCAGTTAACTGGATCTTTCAAATAACTGGAATTTTTTGCTGCTCAGAAGTGTTAGGAAAATATTAAAGCCAAAGAGAGCTCAAGTTTAGTGGCACAACGCATGCCACCCTCCCAGAAAAAGACACTGTGGTTTTGTGGCTTCCAAAGTTAGCTGAGAATCAAGCTGTCTCAGACTTCAATCGCTACGGCCTCATCGAACCTACTAAATCAGAATCCCTAGAATTCTAGTAAGATGGGAGCATCCTCACTGTGAAGGAAAAGAAAGTCTTTCAGGTGGGAAGTTTGGACTGAAAGGTGTTTTGCAGGCAATACTAAGACAGAGTCACTATGGTTTTATTTACCATGTAAAGCAAAGAGAGACTTTCAGATTAGAGTGATAATCGAGGTGCAGAAACCTTCCATCTGAGACTGAGAGCTCTAGCAATTGAGGGAAAATAGAAAGCTGCTATCATGCAGATAATGGCGGGAAATCCCTCATTTCACGTCCATGAGAGCCAGAGGAAACAGGGGCTCTCCTCACTTCCCACATCCTGGCCATAACGGTCTTCACAACCATCTCTGTGCCACTGAATGGTATTTCATTATGTTAGAAGCTCCCTGTTTTCTACTTTGTAAAGGTATATGTTGGTACTCGAACTCTCTGTTGAAGGAAAGAGTCAAATCCTCCCGAATTACACTTTTCACACAGTTGTCATCTGTCTCCCGTTTTCCAAATGAAACAATCCGTCCCTCTGTTTTCTTCCTATGCCAGGCAGTTGGAAACAGGGACAATCTTAACTTTCCCAGAAACACTGGCTTTTGTACCTTCAGGCCTCCACCTCCAGTCCTGAGAACAAGAGTGCCTGTATCCAGGCTTGTGTCCGTAGGGCTGGACTGGAGACTCGCTCCTCCCTTTTCTCTCTCTCAGAGGCGAGAGAGCCACACCTACTCTAGGAAACCTGTCCAGGAAGTCCTTCACACTTATCAGAAAGATCCTCCTTCAATTAATCTAGATCACAACTGCTTTAAAGAAAGCCCATCCCCTTCCCTTCTGCCAAATAGTGCTTGTTCTCAAGAAATGCATGCAAATCATTTAAATCCAGGACAGCAGTGCTGCACCTGTTGATAAACTTCCCTGAAGTCCTCATCCGTATTCACTCACTGCCATATTTCTTCCCACCAGAGGAATGTATCCTTCAATCAGTCTGAACACAGTTGTGTTCTGAATCACTGTTAATCCAAACACTGAGCCATTTCACACATCCGGCACTAATGTACAAGGTGTTTCCCCCACCAAACACACATTAAAAATTCCAGATCCGTTTCTCTTGAGCTCAGCAGCTGCACCCACCTAAAAGTTGCTGGCTACTTCGGTACAGCTGCTCAACTGAGAAAAACAGACGGTGGAGGTAACAGGCTCCATTCTTTGCAAAGCATTTTAAATTAGGGTCTGTGTGCCCGGCGGGGTGGGAAAAGGCCAAGCACTTGGGAGTTTTTCGAATGCACCTGGAATTCCACCGGCCACGTTCTGGCTGTGTGAACAAGTAAAATAACTTTATCTTGCTAAACCTCATTTTCCTCAGTTCTAAAATGGGAACAACACATCGAACTGACTCTCAGCATTGGTGGGAGGATATAGTTAGAAGATGAATGTGGAAGAGCCGTATAACCCGCCAGGGGTTATCGAAGTGTGCAGACTTGTAACTGGCCACCTGTTTGGTCTCCAAATCATGGTATTCTACATCTAGTGCCAGTGAACACATTGTTTCTCATGATAGTCATATTTTTCAAGATTTTCTTAGCGGATTTGTCATACACAAAACATGCATGGAGTAATAGGGTGGGGTCCTGGAGATGTGGAAGTAAAAAATAATCTACCACTTTGCTGGAAGCTTCTTTATTTTACAGTACATCCTCTTTAGGAATCTGCCCTTTATTAGTTATATTTACTCAATAAATATTTATGAAACACTTACAGTATGCCAGGCACTGTCCTAGTTCATAAGAAGGGTCGACAATTAAACATATATATTAACTATATTAATTTTTAAATATATTATATATATTATATAAATATATTATATGTATAATATATTTATACGTAATGTGATACATGGTGATAAATGCAAAAAAGGAAGATAGACGGTGTCCAGTGTTGTTTCCTGAAAAAGCACAATGGAAGACCATTCTGATAATATTGTATCTGATAAAATTCTTGAAGAAAACTGTGTGAGAGAGCTAAGGGCTATCAGGTGGAAAAGCATTTAAAGCAGGGGGAATGACAGTTGCAAAGGTCTGAGGCAGGGGTGTACTTGGGATGTTTAAGGACTAGTAAACATGCCAGGGGTGGGAGCACAGTGAGTAAGGTGGAGAGGAGTAAAAGGGGAGATCAGAGAGGTAGCTGGGACCAAATCACGTAGGGTCAAACAGAACTTTATAAGGACTTTAGTTTTTTCTCGAATGAATTGGGAAGCCACTGAAAAATATGAGTAAAGGAGTAACCTGATCTGACTCAACTTGTAAAAACACTCTGACTGCTGTGTAGAGAATGTTTGGAAGCTCAAAGTGTAGCTAGGAGCCATTGCAGTAATCTTGGCAAGAGATGATAGTGACTTAGAATGGGGTGGCAGTGGAGAAGGTGATGAGAAGGTGTCAGGCTCTGGTTGTCTTCTGAAGAATTAACAGGACTTGTGCACAGTCAATATGCAGTGTGAGAGAATGAAAGGAGTCAAGGATAGCACCATGATTTTGGACGGAGAATTAGAACTTTGAACCTACAGTTTATGAAGATGGGAAGACTATGAGTAGGTCTATAAGGTGGAAGGAGAATCAAGAGTTCCATTTTGGAGGTGTTGAGTCTGAGATGCCTATTTATATCTATATCACGTAGAGTGGGTATTTGAATATAGTAGGTATTTGGATATATAAGTTTGGAATTCGGAAGAGAGATCTGGGTTGTATATAGGAAAAGTGGGGTCTCTAGCATTTGGACACCTTTAAAGCCATAAGAGTTAGATGAGATCACCCAGGAAATGAATACTGACAGAGAAGAGAAGACGTCCAAAATTTTTTCCATTTCTATTTCCATTTAGTCTTTAATCAGAAATCTTCATAGAACCTTAATCATGTACTCAGACTTCTCCATCCAGTGTAAGACTTACCATATTGATACAACCCAATTTCCCAACCTCATGTCTCCTTCTTTCTTCCTTGTTAATGTATGCCCCAAATGATGATCACTATTTCCTCAATCTTACCATATTCTTCCCTATCTTTGAAATTTGATTGTCTTATCTTTTCCATTGTAATATTTTGGCTTATTGAAATACCACCAGTCTCCTGAGCTCCAATTCAACTTCTGTGTCCACGATGGGTAGAGTGACTCCTATTATTTCACAACTAAATCTGATCCTTACTCTGTCTTAGCAACCACTGTATGCACTTGGACCCATGACAGATATGGCAGATTCTAGGTCACATAGCACTCATTCCAGCTCACTTCTGGACTGCCTTATTGTATTAAAGAGGCTGGAGAACTAAAGAAGTCCCACTAATCCCAAACTCCTCCATCAAATTTTCTACATATGCTTTAGGTTCCCCCAAGTAAACCTCTGAGCTCACATGGGACTTAAAAAGAAGAACTGGCCATTGTGAGGTAACTGCTACCCACAGGGAGGTATGTTATTCTTCTGAGGTAGCCAGGTAGAGAACGTAGGGTCCTAGGCGCTGAGCCTGTGGACAGCCAGGACCACCACAGTGTAATTTTCACTGAACAGTTTTGTGGTATGCTGGACCATTCTTCTGGCTGTGTAGCATCCAACTTTGCTTCCTTGGCCTTTCTAGAAATTCTGTAAGCACCCTAATACTCTTTAATGAACACTCCTTTCTCAAAGTAGGTCAATGGATTCTGGTTTCTGTAATTAAACATCCTGACCAATAAAATACCTTTCTTATTATGACATACCATCTTGCTTTGCTGAATAATGTGCTTTACCACACTTTCATTATTTTCTCTATTAGATTACTTAGCTCCATTAGACAGGAAATAACTATGTTAAACTCTCTCTTGTGTGCAGTACAGCGCCTAACCGCTTGGAGGGGGCCCTGGAGTGCCCCAGAAAACTCACAGCCGTGCTGCAAGGTATTCTAATACGGTGATGTTTGTTGCACACGGAGCAAACTATGACTCTGAGGTTGTTTGGAAATTTCTGCTTCGAAAATGGAACTGTTTTTTCACATCATCCGAAAAAATTATGGAGACACTAAGAAATGAGGAACCAGGAAATTCTGATAACCTCTGTACTGGGTTCTGAAGAGAAATAAATGTGTATCACATCTGTGCTTAAATGAGACTCAGGGTAGAGTCCTTCTCTGTTCAGGAATGGAGAGCAATCTGGCCTATATGGGAACCAGTCAAGGCAGGGAGGATTGAAAAACAGGACTTAATTTTGACTGAAATTGGGGAGCATCTCAAAAATGGCCTTTTAATTTTGGTTGGAAATCATGGGAAATGTTCCAATGCCTACAGCAGGCAGAGGACCTGCTGCTAATCTTTGCACCATGGAGCTACAATAGCAGCTCTCTCGAGTCCTCTTGTCAGCTCCTTCCTTATCTTTAATGCCACTGCGTGGTAGCATTCTATTGGCTAAAAGGAAGCAAACAGTCCAAAAAGGAGGTCAAACACAGGCAGACAGCCTAGCTGAGGTTACGATGGAGATGAAAGGCTGTATTCTGACTGTTGGCATTCCAGCTCATATCTTCTGCCAAATGATATTTATACAGCTGAGAGGAGTATGTTAGTTTCGTGTTCTTTCGGCATAGGAGTCAGAGCCATTCTCAAGAGAAGGGTCCTAAATGGAATGCATATGTTTCAGAATATCCAAAGGAGCTTCCCATCCTCAGATCCTTGAGCCCCTAAATACCACAACTTTGGCTAAGCTGGAGGGCTCTTTCTGGCCAGAACTCTGATTAGAATCTAAACTTCAGATGATTATACTTCAGAACTGGGCTTGAACCATGTTGGGGTTTTGTAACGTGTGAACAAAATTCATTATGGTTAGTGAGGTTTAGGATTCATCTGTAGGAGCCAGAATTAGTATGAGGAGACGTTTTATCAGATAGTTTTCAACTAAGCCAGATTTTACCGAGAGCTTAGAAACTGTGGTCCAAATCTGGGACCTCACCCACCCAAAGCAGCAATTAGGCAGCTGAAGGGCAACCCACCAAGTCAACTTGGATTTGCCTCATGGAAATGTGAGTCAGCTTCTCAGGGCAGCAGTAGCCAGGCCTGTAGGCCAGGGTTTAATAGAGTGAGAATGTAAGGAATTGACAAGCAACTTCCATTTAATGGAAAGAAATAAATTTACTAGCAAGTTGTTCTACTAATCAGGGATCCCAAAAGATAAGGATGTGGAAGCTCTTTAAGTGATCATTACAAAGCTCTCAATCTCTTTGTGTTTTTAAATACTTAATCTCACATCCATTTGAAACCCAGAGTACTGCTTGGGGCTAGAGCTGCAGAGAAGGGGGGGGGGATGGGGAGTCCTAGAACTAGATTTTTTAGTTAGTTGGGGAGAAATATATGTAATCTTAGAGTCACTCTCTTGTCTCCGACTTCTACAGAGCAGTGTAGAGTGGATGAGGGCTGATGTGCTATAGAAGGTAAAGCAAATGCTAGCTTTTTTTTTCCTCCCTTGAGAACCAATTAAGGGTTGCTCTTTGAAAAATAAAATATTCTGCTTATAAGTATGCTTATCTGTAGGAGAAGAACATTGGTGACTCATGATGATCTTTTTATCAGCTCTTTATCAGCTAAGAATGTGACTAGGACAGAATCTCAAAGAAAAGCAGGATGAAATATTCAAAAATTTACCTGGCAACCTTTTGTGTTGATGATGCTTGCTGCTTCACAAGTGGGAGAGTTTCTCTTCACCTTGAAACACTGAAAGCAGTCTGACCTAAAATCATAAATAAAAAATTAAACTTCCCCCAAGACCCTTGAAAGGTCAATGATGTCACTAAGTTAAATGACCTTGCACGTGTTTCAATTTGGTGTCTTTCTGTCAAGACTTCATTCTTCTCTCCTGGGAGACACTCATTTGTTAAAGTAGGTTGTTTGAATGTGCAGAGAATTCTAGAGAAGGAGTCATCAGACAGTGGCCCATCGGCATTGTCATTAATCGGGGTGTGTCCATGGGCAGCTCAGTTCAACTATCAGGGGCATAGCTCACTCATCAGTAACAGGACAGGGTAAAATGGAAACGTTTTCCAAGATCCTTTCCGACATGAACAATTCCTGATTTCAAGACTTTAAGGATTCACTTTGTTGGCCTTGGTGCCCCTGGACCAGCCTCTTTCTCTCTCTCCTCCCATCAGTTATCATTTTCCCTCCCCTCAACACACACAGCCACATGCCAGGCTCTCTATATTCTTGTTTAAAAGCCACATCAAACTCTCTGATATGGTGCTCATAAAGAATTCATCTCATGGCCAGCTGAGCCTAAGAGATGTCTCTTTAGAGTTTTCTACAAGTGCCCCAAACAACGGTCCAATTTTGCAAACAAAATCAAAGGTGTCAGCTGAATAAACAAATCAGTTAAATCATCAAAGGAACTGATTATTTGATCAACTTGATGAGTCAATTTGGTAGCGATGGTCCCCCCCCAGCCTCTGTGTGCAGACAACATGCATCAGAAGAGAAAAGCTGAGAGAGGAGACCATGTAGGGGCGCCTCCAGATGTGACTCTCTGCTCAGTCGCCCCGTGGCCTTGTGGAAGTTATGCAACATCACCTACCTCCAGTTTCTTCACTAAGTAAAATGAACATGATGTTATGTAACATAGAGGGTGGTTTAAATGAAATGGTGCGTATCAAATCCCTAGCACCATACCATCTCGTTCCCTTTCTCTCTCTGACCTTCTCCCAGGTTAAGAAGTCCTTTTGCAGCAACCCTGACAGGTGCATGTAGAACTGAGAACATTTCTCCAGGGTAGGAGAGCCCGTTACTGCAGAACCACCCAGACAGCCAGATGAAGCTTAATAGAGGAAAAAAGGCAAAGACCTTCATCTGGGTTCAAAACAGCAATTGCAGAAATTTGAGGTAAAGATACTTACGTGATCATTGAAAACAACAGCAAAAGCAGCCTTCTGCTGACCACATCTTATTTCAGCAATGGAATTTTAGAATTGACTGTATTTGTACCTGAGCAATATTCTCTTTAATAGCTACAGAATCTGTCAACCAATATGCTTCCAGAAACAGAGGACTCACTACTTTCCAATAGAGCTGTTCCACATTTAGACAACCTCATTCAGCGTTAGTACTAAGATCTTGCTCATTTCTAATTCCCACATGATGTCTTAACTCCTCTCTTTGGAGCAACTTAGAATATTTATTCCTTAACCACATGTAGCCCATCACATACCCGAGAAGGAATCTCATAGTTTCCAAAATCCACTCTTTCCCAAAGAAAAATTACCCTAACTTTTCCCTGCACTGAAGTCTATCCCTCTTCTCTGGGAGAGTGCAGGGCATATGAGTAAATCTGAGGCATTTTTGCAAAGGAAAAAGTGGACATTTGCTAAAACAAAGTGGTAAGATCCTGGGGAAAGTTTAACATATATTATAGTATTGCTTATTTTCCCTTAGAAACAATCAGATTAAAATAAAAATAAATAAAATACTTTAATCCTCTCTGAACTTACTCATCCAAAGCTGACAATGGATTTTCAAACAGCTTTAATTTCACGGCACACATGCCCACGCATTCAGGCACGCACGCAGGCATGCACACACACAGACACATCAGATATTGAAAACTGATTTGGAGTCTTTTTGCAGGGGACAAAAATCTTGAATTGTTTCAGACTAAAATAGTAACATACAGCCGATGTCCACTGTAATTATTTCTCTTGCAGCAGAGTTTAAATGGCACTCACAGATCAATTTAAAGAAGAGAAAACAACGTCTCTTAGCGAAGCACGATCAATTTAGAGTGCCCAAGAACAGATCCAGGGAACACCACAAACCTGGAAGTGCTGCACGGTTGCTGAAAGCCTCTCAGAAAACACGTGGCCTGAAACCTGAAGTCTAAATGTATTGTTTTCACATGTAATAAATAACAGTGGCCTGGTCAGAGGGGGGGATGGGATAGCAGTTGTGAATATCCCTAAACAGGAAAGCTGGAGTGTGTGTGGGCACACGGTGTCCCTGTCAAGTCAGGTTGGCTCCGTGGCTCTAGAGGTTGCTTGCTGCCTGGCGATCTGTCCAGAGACAAAGCAGCAAACTTGCATAGGCTTCGGAATTCCCCCAGATAGCCTTGGCTGATGGCTCTAGGAGCAGCAAGGCCGTTGGTCAGAGCAGGGAGCCCCGTGCCCCTCCGTGTTAGCATCCCTCCAGCTCCAGGAATCTCCTCACCCGCCTTCCCAACCTGTCTTTGCGCCTTGGTAGAAACACCCTCCTTGGTGTTTTTATTCTGAGTTCAAACCATTTTGTGACTGCATTCACAAATACTCACATTTTTTTTTGCTTTTTTTAAAATACAGACTTAAAAATAGAGTAGACAGTTCACTTCAAGGAGATCTAAAAAAAATTCTGAGATAATCTGCATGTTGGAATAGTTTGTTCTTGATGCTGACACATTACCTTTAAGTCTTCTCATTTTGCCTCTGACCCATCAAGAGATGTGATTCATCAGTCTTACACAATTCACAGCACTCACGATAGCACATACCCTCCCCAGTGTCCATCACCCAGCCACCCCATCCCTTCCCCCATCTTCCCTTCCAGCAACCCTCAGTTTGTTTCCTGAGATTAAGAGTCTCTTATGGTCTGTCTCCCTCTCTGGTTTCTTCTTGTTTCAGTTTTTCCTCCCTTCCCCTAAGATCCTCTGTTTGGTTTCTCCAATTCCTTATATCAGTGAGATCATATGATGATTGTCTTTCTCTGATTGACTTATTTCACTTGGCATAATACCCTCTAGTTCCATCCACATCATTACAAATGGCAAGATTTCAATTTTGATGGCTGCATAATATTCCATTGTAAATATATATACCACTTCTTCTTTATTCATTCATCTGTTGATGGACATCTAGGCTCTTTCCATAGTTTGGCTATTGTGGACACTGTTGTTATAAACAGGGGTGCACGTGCCCCTTTGAATCACCACATTTGCATCTTTGGGGTAAATACCTAGTAGTGTAATTGCTGGGTTATAAGGTACCTCTATTTTCAACTTTTTGAGGAACCTCCACACTGTTTTTATTTTATTTATTTATTTTTTATTTTATTAATTTTTTAAAGATTTATTTATTTGTCAGAGAGAGAGAGAGCGCACAAATAGAGGGACTGGCAGGCAGAGGAAGAAGCAAGGTCCAAGCTGAGCAGGGATCCTGATATGGGACTTGATCCCAGGACCCTGGGATCGTGATCTGAGCTAAAGGCAGATGCTTAATTGACTGAGCTACCCAGATGTTCCCTCCACACTGTTTTTAGAGAGCTTTTAAAGAGATCAAAACCAAGTATACACCACCTAGATGGCAACCTGTAACCAAGAAACACAATTTTTCCCTTCTCCCTCTTGTCTCCCACCCATAGACCACAATAAGCTTCCAAAGTCTCCTGCTAATAAGCACAATGTCCTGAATCTCAGCCAACAGACAAATCATACTTTTTGTTTTCCCAAAAACAATGTTTTAAAATATCCAACACCAGTTCAACAAATACTTATTGAGCATCTCGTACATACTGCTCATTGTTTGTTCTAAGCACTGGGGATATAGCAGTGAACAGAACAGAGAAAAATTGAATGTTGGACAATAAATATTGAAGAGGAAAGGGAAGGAGGGAATGAAGTGTGGGATGGAGAGTAATCTCAGTAAGGAAAGCCTCACTGAGAAGATGGCTTAGAGGAAAGATCTGAAGGAAGTGAGGGGTCTCTCCAAGCAGGAAAGGAGGTCTGATGCAAAGAGAACAGCAAGCTCACGGAGTTCGAGGTGACAGTGTCCCCAGAGGTTCAAGGAGCAGCAGGCTGGTGAAGCTGAGCCAGGGAGATGGGGAAGAGCTCTGCTCTGAAGGGGTCAGGTGATGTGCGGCTTGTGGCCCACAGGAAGGATTCTGGCTTTTACTTTGAATGAGACATCAAACCATTGGAGAGTTTTAAGCAGGGGAGCCACAGGAGCTCACTTATGTCTTAACAGGTTGCCGTGGTTACTGTGTCAAAAATATACTCAAGCTGGGCAATGACGGAAGCTCCAGGTAGGAGGCAATGGGACCCATCCCAGTGAAATATGGCAGTGGTTGGAGCCAAAGGGACAGCTGTGGGGGTGGTGAGAAGGGGCTGAATCCTGAGAAGCAGATGCAAGGATTTTGGCCTGGGTATTTGGAGGAATGGAAGAATGCTATTAACAGAGACAAGGAAAGCAGCAGGAATTTTGGAGCTGAAAGATCCCAGGAGTTCAGTTTGAGACATATTAAGATTAAATATCCATGACATCTATCAACTTTTTCCTTGCTCTTTGACCTACAAGAAGAATTCTCTTACTTTTACACGCATTCACATACACACATACACGTGCACACATGTGCTGTTTTCTACCACTCAGACTCAAGAAGGGAGTCCTTCGATTCCTGAAGGAGTTACTCCCCTGCTGAGTGAATTCATTCCAGGAGGTCAAGCTGAAATGGTTCCATTTCCTTGAACATAGAGGTTTCTAAGTCCTCAAGGCTTAGTGAGGGGTGAGCTGGAATGCCTTGAACTCTCAGAAGCAACATTTCCTAGTTACTTCTTTCTTTCTTTCTTTCTTTCTTTTTTTATTACTAGTGGGCAAACAACTAGGGTGTCAAACCACAGAAAGGCCAATGAGCCCTGGAGAAAATGACAACTTTCTGACCATCAACTCCAGACTGTTGTGATTCCCTGAACACTGCAGCGGTATCACAAATGAAAGGGACAAGGACAGTCTACAAAACATGTCATGATAATATTTACTGGCTATTCTTGTAAGAGAATTTCATTTGTAATCCTATTCTTTCTTTACTCACCTAGTCAATCAGTCATTCAATACACACTTCTAGAGAACTCACTACGTGGCCAGCCCTGGGATATAAAAATGAATACCATGGCCAGATCTTTCTTTCAAGGAACACGGGCCAGCTGGGGAGATGAGGTGCAGCTTAACGGTGCCGTGTGTGGTCAGAGAAGAATGTGAAACGGTGATAGTGAAGGGAAGGCAAGAAGGACGGTTCTGCCTGGGCTGAATGAGGAAGCATTGCTTGAACACTTGCAAAGACAGTGGACATTCCTGAGGCAGGCAGAGGGGAGAGGAAGTGAGGGAATCACATTTTTCTTAGATGGAATGGCTTGAACACAGAGTGAAGCTGTGGGCTCATTCACAAGCCTACAAATGAGTCCACAGGAATGTGACTTGGGGGTCATGGGGGAAAATGGTGAGAGATGGGGCCAGCTCTCAAAGAAGTCTGGTCTGCAGGTAGTTCGGATTTATTCTTACAAGCAAAGGGGGACCACTAGGTAGGGAAATGGCATGACAGATTTGCCTTTTAGAAAAATCACTCTGGTAGAAGGAC
Source organism: Martes martes (assembly GCF_963455335.1). NCBI lineage: Eukaryota > Metazoa > Chordata > Mammalia > Carnivora > Mustelidae > Martes > Martes martes. Next base: position 74,931,971 of record NC_137893.1, on the reverse strand, counting down.
AAGGAAATGCACAGGATACCTGTGCATGTACAGGAAGGATTCCACAGGTCCTATGGTAAATACAGTTTCAAAGGTTTTCAGTCAAGTTTACTATAGGCTAATGAAGATAGTTCTTCTAAGCAAATTGACTGATGTAGACACTTGTAGAGTTGCATTTGCCTGAGAGTACTTGAGTGTTGTCTGTTTTCACAGGAGCCAAAGTTGAAGGAAAAACATTTGCATGTTTCTCTATATGCTGAGTAAAATGAATATGAAAGACAAGAAAATATTTTGAAGGTCTGGTCTATCAGAATGCTTCTTTGGCTCTACAAGCAATTCGATAGAACTCATCTGCTCCATTGCCTAAATTCATTTCAAGGAATTTCTATTTAGAAGAGATTTATGTTATTAAAGAAAACAAAAATAAAGGGCAATTCAAGTTTTTAGTTAATGTCACATGTGTAGTTGAGGTGAAGAAAAGTTATTAAAAAGCCTTTGTGTTAGAATAACTGGCTTGGAAAATACCAGGTGAATGTGTAGTACAACATGTCAAAGAAATGGGAAATTTTTTTCACTCATCCTAAAAGTCACTGGAAGAGTTTAATTATGTCATAAACATTGCTTAAAATCATAATCAACTGTTAGTGATTACTCTAGAGTAGATGTAAATAAATAAATAATAAATGAACAAGCAAAGCTGTTTAGATGCATGAGACCATCTGGAGTTCCAGATGGTTTCCTCACAGACGAAGCACTCTCCTTTCAAAGACACGTTGGTGGCTGGGCTCTGACCTCAGCAGGTCTCATCATCCACCAGTGGTAAGACACAGATAATTGTGAGAAAGTTGCCGTTCCAGAGAAATGAGAAATGAATCTGGTCATCAGGCATTATTTCTCTTTTATTGACTGGCATTGAATCCAACTTGTTCTCTCAACTACTGATCCTAAACCCTTTGAAGCAAGATCCCAATGTTTCCTTACCAACGCCTTTATAGGCGGACATGCCTATAAAGTCTTCAGGCACCTTAGAGACCTTTTTCATAGCTCCTAAATAAAAAACAGAGCAGAAAACACTTCTGACAAAAGACCCTGCCACCTTGCACCAATGTATCGTCTCTGATGAACTCTTCGAGTGTGGGTCTACACTGTTGGCATGAGTGTAAATTCCGAGCCCCATCTCTTACCTCTACCGTGAGGTGCCCCCATAGTGCCATCATTCCTGCTTTTTACCAGAATTCTGATACAGTTTGTGAGCTAACTTGGAATGGAAGAGACAAGAGGAACCTCCAAGCAGGAGGTCTTGATACTGAGTGCCGCCGTAGTCTATGATATGCTAAGGAGAGGCCGCTGAAACTACCACTTCCTGCCTCTACGATTTTATGTTCCCACAAGACAGAAGATTATAGGATATGCAGGGCTGAAGAGACAGAGAAAATGTTCTCTTGTCCTAGTTTCACCCAACTTACATTAATTTAAATCCCTTAGAAAGAATACATGGGTTACCCAGACAAAGAACATGAAGAAAAAGTTTGCTGAGTAAATGTAATCAAATGTGATCAAAATGACAGGAACAAAGAAATAGCAAGTTAAAATATTAACATTAGCTAAAATATTTTGGATATTTGGATAAATACTTATCATTTGCTCAACACACGCATGTTAAGTGCTTTGTGTACAGTTCTCCCTGAATCCTCAGTACTGGTTTGGGAGGAGACATGTCCAACCTGAGAGTTGAAGGACTTGTCCAGGAACATAAAGTTTTTATACAGGAAATTTGGGGCTCAAAAATGCCTTTTCCCAAGTTCAGTGTAATTTATGGCCTCCTGACCATTACACCAATATTGTAGGTCTCCTAGAACAAATATTATTAATACTTTGTACATGATTCATATTATTATACATTCTTAAAAGTGATACAACTGTTTTCATTTTAAAATGAATGCAATCTGGAATTTTCACCACTCCACACTATTCTATTTAATTATTTCGAATTTGTATGACTCTACCATAAAATTCACGTATGCTATCCAAAACCCAGAAAGAAAAATAAATGAATTCTGTAAAAGCAGTCCAAAAATTAGTATTATCTTGTTTTTCTTCAAATTGTATTCCATTGGTTCTAACAGCCAAATAGGATTCAGTTGCCTAAATACACACAGCGCAGCTCAAAACATTTTAGCAGGCAATAAAGTAGACAGGGTTCCACAGAAGTTTAAAATCTAAAATTCAGTATGAGCACTTAACAACGCAAAGAATATGCCCACACACTCAACTGTACAAGAAGAAAGTACAAGGAATAATAAATATCCAAGCAAGGAGGGTAGGGAGAGGGTGGTTGGGTTATGGACTTTGGGGAGGGTATGTGTTATGGTGAGTGCTGTGAAGTGTATAAACCTGGCAATTCACAGACCTGTACCCCTGGGGCTAATAATACATTATATGTTAATAAAAAAATTAAAAAAATATATAGTTGTACTTCAAAAATAAATAAATAAATAAATATCCAAGCAAGCACACAAAGGATCACTAAGTTTAACATCTGTTTGAGGGTTTTATTGTTGTGAGCACTGTACACACACACACACACACACACTCACACATGCACACACACACACGCACATACAACAATTATCACCCAAATCAGGGAGAACCTAAGAAGAAATGAAAGTGAAAAAAGGACACTTCCCAGCAGAGAGACTACTGGATGAAACCTGGGAATGGCTTTGGTGAGAGTGGGGTCTGATCGAGAGAACAAGATGAAGCAGATGCTGAGGAGACAGGTTCGGGCAAAATGAAGGGAACATGGAGGAAGGGAAGAGATTCGTTAGACCCAGGGATCAGTTAAAGAGCCCATAATAGTGCCCAAGCAGCCTGGCCTATAGAGAGGAACATGACTGAAATCTGTAGCAGTGGGGTGCCTGGGTGGCTCAGTGGGTTAAGCCTCTGCCTTCGGCTCGGGTCATGATCTCAGCGTCCTGGGAACAAACCCCACATCGGGCTCTCTGCTCAGCAGGGAGCCTGCTTCCCCCCATCCCTTCTGCCTGCCTCTCTGCCTACTTGTGATCACTCTGTCAAATAAATAAATAATATATTTTTTAAAAAGAAAGAAAGAAAAGAAAAAGAAATCTGTGGCAGTTTCAGAGAGTCAGATAACCTGCAGTGGGTGGTGAAGGTATCGGCCCCACTCTATTACCTGGATGGTCAGGGTTTGAAGTGGAGGACGCTGGGCCAGAGAGAAGGACATGGCCATGGTCAAATCTGGAAGCTGGTTACTCAGAAACGAAATCCTTTTCTCTGTAAAATGCACTTCTTCAGGTGAAAAGGACAGAGTTCAAAGGACAGTAAGACTTTTACAGGTTTTCAGGCAGTAATTCTTGGCAGAGAAAGGGCAAAAGCCCAGAGATGGAAGGCGGTGTGAGCAGGAAGGAAGGAAGGCGAGATTGTGAAAGGGGCAAGTTTTAGTGGTAGAAACTGACATCAAATACACTCACTAGTATTTTAGTCTCTTCACCATGTTCCTTGGTGACGTTCTACATCTATTCTGATGAATGGAAAATACTCAAACTTCAGCTCCAAAATACTGTTATTAACAAACTCTGCTTCTTTATTCTGAACTCAGTCTGCACCGCAATTGTCTTTGTCTCCATATGAGTTGGTACAAAGCTCTATCGCGCTTTGCAGTGGTTAGGAGGTAAGGATGGGAATTCAGACAGAGCACAGTGCAAATTCTGGCTCTGCCCCTTTATCGCTGTGGGACGTTGGGAAGGCACTTCATGCGTCTTAAGTCTCAATGTCCTCAACTGTTGAAGGGGATAATCGTAATCTCTACTTACATGACTGCTTTACAGATTCAATAAAACAATGCACAAAAAGCACTTAACAGAGTGCTGGCAAACAGCAAATGGTCAAAGGATATTAAAGATTAGAGTCATTTTTTCTCCAGATAAATTTCAAGCTTTCTCTCCAGATAAATTTCAAGCTTCTTAAAAGTAAGCTCAAAGTTTAGGTTACCTCTGATACCCCAACAAAATATTAAATCCTCTGCTTCCCCAGACAGTGGGGGGGTTGAACAGTAAAAACAATTGCAGCTATGCCCACGATTATGTGCCCCACCAACATCCGAGCAGAAAGTGGATCCTCCCGTCCGTCATTCATATAGCAGCAAACACCCGGGTCCGTTTTTGACTGGGTGGATTGTCAGCTTCTAGAGGAAGAGATTTAAACTATGGGTTATTACATTTACACGAATTGGGTCCCTTGTGAATTTTGCAGAGGTGTGGTAATGTTTGGTATCTAATTATTCATCCCTGAGGTTTCTCCTTCTTCCTACACTTCGTTGTAGCAGTTGTCTATTTTAGATAGCTTTTCCTCTGATCGCATGACCTGCTAGTAAATTCAAGCATTCTCATCCCAATAAACTCAATTTTTAATGACAGTAGCCTATTTTGAATACACATCACTGGAATCCCACTCTTGGCACATAATGAATCCCTCTGTGGCCCGCCTAGGACTCTATTAAATCTTTGTGAGCCTCACCACAATGGTTTGGTTCAGTACCCTCCACCACTGAATACATTAAAACCAAAACAAAACACTGTCATACATGGAAGAGTTCATAAAATCCAGCCTGTGAAAGACAGTCAGCAATCTGTCCAAGTCACGTCCTGGACTTTTTGTTTTACAGACTTTCCCAGAATATTGTCTCAATGTTAAGAGAGAAGCAATACATCAAACTTAAAAAGGAGGGGCTTGGGTAGTCTAAGGGAGCCCAGAACCTAGAGAGCGGCCCACTTCTCTAAGAAACACCAAGTTTGCTAAATTGGCTCTTGTGTGCTGGGATCCTATAGCTGGTAAAATCAGGGGGTTCTAGAGCATGTATGCTTAGCCCTTTGGGGTTATAACTAAATAGGCCAATAAAGGTTCTTTTGGTTGTTCTGTTTTGTTTTGTTTTTGCATAAACTGCAAAGACAAAGGCACCAAAAGCTGTCATTTGCAAACACATTTTTCCCCCTTCAGACCCTGCATTATTATTTCTAAGTGAGAATGAAAGACTTTGAAGTTCTATGTAAGAATAGTTATTCTCATTTGCCTTGTTCTTGTTTTTGTTTTTGTTTGAGAATTATCATCATTTTAGAGGCACCTGGGTGACACAGTTGGTTAAGCTTCCAACAACTGGTTTTGGCTCCAGTGGTGATCTCAGCGTTGTGAGATCGAGCTCCATGTTGGGCTCTGCACTCAGCATGGAATCTGCTTCAGATCTCTCTCCCTCTCCCTGTGCCCCTCCCCCTTATGCAATCTCTCTCTCTCTCTCTCTCTAAGTTAATAAATAAATCTTTAAAAAAAGAATTATCCTTTCATATTCTTTTAAAGTGCTATTAAGTATATTTTTGAAGCAAATGATACAACTTTGGGACTAAAAAAATCTTAATAAAGGAAACTCCTACTCGGAGAATTTTAAATAATTCGCTCAAAGTCCCAAAGCCAATGAGAGCTAGATGTGGGAGCAGGATCCTATTCTCCGCTTCTAAATGCAGTGTTTATACCCTACCAAGCAACCCAGCTAAAAAACACATGCCCTGGACTGTCAAGCACCCCAAACCTGTAAGGCTCCCCTTGTCCTTCTTTCAAGCATTTCCCACCTTTATTCTGAGCATCTCATGTTCTAGGCAATCAGACGGAATTCAAGCAGTTTCAGCACATTTCACTGAAACAGCTAAAAGCATGACTTCTTATACAGCTTCCATATAAAAATACAGATATCTTAAAGGCAAGAGAATATTAATAATGTGTGGTGAATCCTCCTGACCTACATGAGTAGCACTCTCCAACACAGGTACAAGGAAGAGGTGAGACCACGGATAGGGAAAACTGTGCCCTGTGGTGGGGCAGAGATGCTATGTGGAAGCTGAAGAGGGATCCTAATTTGGGGTCATAGAGAGAGCTTTGCAACAGATGTCCTGATCCCGATCTAAAGGATAAGTAAGGGTTGCTAGGGAAGGGGGTGGGGAGAAGTACCCCGTCACAACAATCAGAGCTGCCACACTACCACTAAGTAGCTATAAGCTCCTGGCCAAGTTATAAATCCCTTGAGTTTCAGTGTTCTTATCTGGAAATGGACTTATCAATAGTAACTACCCAGAAAGTTTGGTGAGGTTTGAACAAACACACAGACGTAATTTCTTATGAGAGCATAAGTAGATATCCCATACATTTTAGCTATGATGATGCTGGTGATGGTGGAGTGCTGTGCTCAAAGACCCGGAGGTAAAAATTGCATAGTATGTACCTGAACATTCTGGAAAAGCAGGTAGTTCAGATTGGTGTGTGGATGAATGTAATTTAACTGAAGTGGACTCCCTTCTCCTAACTGTGGTGTCAGCAGAAATTGCACATCCCTCTGACTAATCAATGTAGTGGACTATTCATTAAAGCTTGTTTTCTTTTCAAAGGCTTTATGGTGATAGTGGCTTTATGGCAGCCTCCATTAGAAGGCATGTGTGAATCAGGCATGCAATCTTGGTGGAGGAAAAAGATTTAAGTGCTAAGAGAGGTAAAATGGGGCCCCAGGAACAGTGGAATAGGCAGCCAGGGTTGGGTACAGAGAACTGTCCCCATACCTGGGAGTAGACTGACAGAAGGTCTAAGGCTCAGAAGGTTCCAGGAGCACTGGCCTACAGAACTTCCTTCAAAGGCACCATTTAAATGATCTGATGTGGTGGGGTTCAGAAAACTAACTGCAGCTTTTGGCCCGAGGATGACTCTTCTGAATGGACTGTCCACCAAGTTGGTGAAAGTTCCAGTCTTGCCTATTTCTCAGGCTTGGGGGCCACCTCATGAGTAGGACCTTTGGTTCAGTAGGGCTTCAAGTCCTAGAATGCCAATGAAGGGGCTACTGGATGGAACTGGTCACAATTACCGTGACACAGGTGTACCCATTTATTAACAAGAGGCAATTCTGCTTCTAATACAGAGAAATAAGTTATTTACACATGGAAGTGGAATGACTTTTTCCAGATGTCACAGCAAAGCTCAGGCAGAATTTGCCCTAGAGGGCAAACATTTTACCCTCAAAGATCTCACAGCCATGGGGATTGTCCTTTGGCAAGAGAGAACGACTAATCAAAATAACGTAAATAAATGTCTTCTCCTTTAAAGTTAACAAAATTCCTAAATTCTGAAAAAGCTATGTGCTATAGACTAAATGTCATGTCTCCCCCAAATTCATACAATGAAACCCAGTTCTCAGTGAGATGGACTTAGGCGGTGGGGCCTTTGGTAGGTGAGGAGGTCATGAGGGTGGAACCCACAACCAATGGGGTTAGTGCCCTTGGAGAAGAGACCCAGAGAGCTCTCTGACCCTCTTTCCTCATGTGAAGATACAGTGAGAAGAGGGCTATCTGTGGAGCAGACAGCAGACACAGAATCCGCTGGCGCTTTAATTTTGGATTTTCCAGTCTCCAGAACAGTGAGAAATAAACATTTGTTGTTTAAGCCAACCAGTCTATGGTATTTTTGTTACAGTAGCCTGAACTGTCTAAAACACTGTCTGCCTTCTGGGGCCGTAGGTTGCTCAGTCCCATAAGCCTCTGCCTTTTGCTCAGGCCATGATCTCTGGGTCCTGGGCTTGAGGCCCAGGGAGTGCTCACTGCTCAACTGGGAGTCTGCTGCTTCTTCTCCCTCTGCCTGCCGCTCCCCCTGCTTGTGCTCTCTCTCTCTCTCTCTCTCTGTCAAATGAATAAATAAAATCTTAAAAACAAAACAAGATAGTGTGTTAGAAACACCAAAACCAACTATTGTAGGGAAGACCCTGAGCAGGCAGGAATCCAGATGGTAGGCAAAGCCCTTCCACCAAGACCCACCTCCGCCCCCGTGCCAGGCACGTGGGAATGCAGAAGTACCCTTCCTCCTTATGCTTCCTTCCGTGGCTCCTTCCTGCCACATTCTCCGAAGGCTGTTGGGCTTCCCAATGCTGCTTCATCTTAAAACAGACTTCTTTGCCTGCCCACCGCACCCCCCCCCCAATCCAGGAGCCCCTTCTGCAGGTATCTATGAGCCATTTTCATTTTAATGAGCAGGATGAGTTCACAGAGCCCGTCAGTGCATTACAAAAGCCTTTATTAATCACTCCTTGGTGCCTTCAGATGACAGGCGTTTGGTTCCCAAAGCAAATACTGCCAACCAAGAACCTTAATATAGAGGTGGATATAAAATTATAATAGCCAACTGGCAAGTTCTTGGTGCATTTAGAGCATCACAAGAGGATGAAAAGAGCTTCTGGTTCCTCTCTAATTGTTTTTAAATTTTTATTTATGGTCCTATTAAGAGGTTCCCGGAGAGCTAGAGACATTTAAATTATGGTGATTCTTTCTGAAGGCTTTTAACCGTAAGGAAACTGGGAATTAGTCCCTTTTCGGAGGAGAGACAGGTGCCTGAGTATTCCCTAGCAGACGACGTTCTTTCAAACTTGCTGAGTGGATGAGTTATCAACCGTTTGCAACCTTCCGCGCGCTTCCGACTCTCCTGACTAGGGGGATAAGGTCCCATTGCTGAGCTCCACTTCCGGAATGCGGATGCTACTGGTCTGGGGAGCATACTTTGGGAACTACTGGTATAGAATAGCCTTTGAGCTAACTGCACCAGGCCCGTGGTCATTGTTGGGTGCGGCTAAAAAGGGGGTGGGTCTTCCCGGAAGCACCCGCTCCCTCCAGTGACTTTATCTCAACAAAAGGGCACGCTCCTATCCTCACACTGTGCTCTTCTACTGCCTGTGGATTTGACGCTGCTTAGGGTGAGAAAATGAGTGTCTGTTCCCAGTCATTACTGTGGAGTAACAACTACTACAACCATGGAGCTGGGCCAAGTCATGGCATGATCCTGTGAATCCAGTAACCGTTGTTCTGGGTCACTCAGAAAAATTCGAAAATAATTACGTTGAATTTTCAAGCAAATCCAGTAACATTTTTGTCCAGTTTTGTCCCCCTCAATATACAGCCGAGCCTCCAGCAATGCACAGGTGTGTTGGACTGCAGGAGTCCCCTTAGACATGGATTTTTTTCGATAAAGACTGGACGATACTGTAAATGTATTTTCTTTCATGATTTTTCTTAACATTTTCTTTTCTCTTACTTTATTGTAAGAATCCAAAGTATAATATACCTAAGATATAAAATGTTTGTTTTTTGATTCTTTGTGTTATCCATAAGGCTTCTAGTCAACAGTAGGCTATTAGTAGTTAGGTTTTGGGGGAGTCAAAAGTCATACCCAGTTTTGTAGATGGTCAGTGCCCCAACCCTTGCTTTGTTCAAGAGTCAAGTGTATTCCCTTTTACAATAAGCAAGGAATAGCCGTATATAATTTCAGCAATGCAGTTGCAATAAAGGAAGTTTTCTTTATGCCTAAACTCTGATATCTTTTGATTTCACTTCAGCCTATTCTCTAATAATAGATTATGATTCTTTGCCAAAGATTTTTTATTATATGTGGTATTTCTCTTATCACACCTGAAGATGTTCTTTCAGGATAACATCTTTTACATCTGTTAAATTCTCAGTCTTATGTTATTAATTTAATTCCCCATGTTGATTGTGCTGAAATTCATTAATTTTTAACCTTTTATTTTTAAATAATTTCAAACATGCAAAAAACTGCAGAATGGTACAAAGAACTCCCATACAACCTACACACAGATTAGCTAATTATTTGCATTTTACCACATCTCTCTGTCTATATACACACACTCACACACATATATGTAATATACATGTAAATATCTTGTATGTGTAACCTCTGCAAAATATGTACATATATCTAACACCACATTAATTACTCTGTATAACATACATATTTTTTCTGAGTCATTCAAGAGTGAGTAGCAGACTTATCCCTCAACATTTCAGTGTTTATGTCCTAAAAATAAAGACCTTCTACTACAGGGACACCTGGATGGCTCAGTCAGTTAAGCGCCTGTCTTCAGCTCAGGTCATAATCTCAAGGTCCTGGGATCAAACCCTACATTGGGCTCCCTGCTCAATGGGAAGTCTGCTTCTCCTTCTCCCTCTGCCCCATACCCTGCTCATGTGCTGTCTCTCTCTCTGAAATAAATAAATGAAGCCTTTTAAAACAGCCACTCTACTACAAAAACACAGAACAACCGGCAGCATCAGAAAATTGACATTCATAGATGATCACCACCAAACTTACAGACTCCATTGAAATATTACTAATTGTTTCAGTAAAATCCTTTATAGATTGAGGGTCTTAAGTCGAAGATTACTTGTTGTGTTTAGTTGTCATGTCCTTCGACTTGGAATAATTCTTCAGTCTTTCCTTGCATTTTATGTACTTGATATTTTTCGAGTGTATAGGACTGTTAGTTCGTGTAGTAGTCCACAACCTGAATTTGTTTGATTTTTCCTCATGATTAGATTTATGACAGGAATACCAGAACAGTGATGCTGTATTCTTTTTGGAGCATCATATGAGGAGGTCCATGATGTCAGTTTGTTCCATTCTGGGTGCTGTTAAATTTTGCTACTTGGTTATGATTATGTCTGCCAGTTTTTTGGTACTGTTTATTAATATGTTATTAACAAGTATTTTGATAGGATAGGCATTGGCACTATAAATATCCCAATCCTCATCAAGCTATCACCAGCTAGCTTTGGCATCCATCAATGATTTTTAGGTCTGAAAAATGACAACACAATTTCTTTGATTAAAATTCATGGCTTTTGTAGAAAATAAGGGGCTAGGAAATGACTCTAAAACAATGACCAGCCCTTGAGTTTGCAGGCTAATTGGGAAAGTAAGAAATAAGTACAGACAGAGAAAATGACCTATCCCATGAAGTGTCAGGCTGGTAGTGAATGGAAGTCCTATAGCTATTAAGAAGGGTGTGACATGGAGGGAGAGTTTGGGTTTCAAGCTGGCTGGGCTGTAAGGAAGCTATAATCCTGGGAGAAGAGAGGATGCTGAAGCAAAACCAAAGCACAGGAAGCAAGAATGTGATGCCATCAGAGCAGAGGTTTTTATAGAGAATCTAGGGGAGACAGGAATAAAAATTTTGAACTGAGAACCTGTTTCACTGATTTTTCAGGAACCTGTGCTTTGATATGTGGTCTAATCCATGAAATAACCAAATAGAAAATAGTAGAGTCCTGGAAAATCTTGAGTCTTACAGTAGTTTCCACCCTTTTAATAACCAAGAATCCATTTCATTATCTCTTCTGCAAATTCCTGAAACGTTATGATTGACCATGATTTCTCATCTGCATGAAAAGTTAATGTTATCACTCAAAAGTGATTTTTTTTTCCTTAGTCTTGCAAAAGTTAAGAATTTTGATAGTTTAACTAATTTGAGCAGTTATATCATGGTATGAACTCTAATTTTATTGAGTTTTTTGAAATATTAAAAATAGTTTGAGGATTCTCATTCAGGGACTCTTAGAAGTTGGAAATACTTGTCTATTTTAATAATGGCATATTAGAGATAAGGAAATAAGAGGCCCAGAAAAGTAAAGTAACTTGCCCAAGGTCACACAGTTATTGATGGTCATCCCAGAACTAACCCACAGTCTTGACATTAACCCAGAACCTGTTCCTTTGTCTTTCTTCTTAGTTGAGAATTTTATTATATTCTAACTTGTGTTATTTTCACTTTTTTTTTTGCATTAATCCTTTCCCTCAAAGATTTTGAACTATTTGAAGAAAGGGGATGTCATCTACTTTTTTGAATAATAATGATAACAATATGTGTGAAATATTCCTAAACAACAGACGCAGTACTAAATACTTTGTAGACATTGCTCATTCAATCCTTCTAACAACTCTGTGGAACAGGTATTATCAGTGTCACTTTACAGATACAGAATGTGAACTTTATGAAGGTTAAGTAATTTGCCTACAATCATGCAGCTAGTCAAGAGTAAAACATAGGTTGTTGGGTTTTTTTAAGATTTTTTAATTAACATATAATTTTTTTTTTAAGATTTTGTTCATTTATTTGAGAAAGAGAGAAAGAAAGAGGAGAGGCAGAGGGAGAAGCAGACTTCCCGCTGAGGAGGGAGCCCGATGCAGGGTTTAATCCCAGTACCCAGGGATCATGACCTGAGCCAAAGGCAGACACTTACCCAACTGAGCCACCCAGGAGCCCCTAGAGTAGAAAATAGGTTTAACCCCAGGTCCAGCCTTCTCCAAAGCCTTTGTTCTTTCTATGAGCTAAGCTGCCTCTGAGGCTAGTCATAATTCTACATTCCCTAACTTAGCCAGAGGGCTTTTTTGAGGACCCTTAAGATGCCCAGCTTTCAGAAAGACATGAAAGTCATAAAAGCCTGGGTATTTGTTTTCTGAAATCAATAAGGTACTACAAAATACACTAAATTTATCAAAGTGAACATATGGAAGTCTCCTGTATTTATTTTCACAAGACAGTTGGAAATATATCGAATCAGAATTTTCACATTTCCTAAGATGTTTGGCATTCATTTTATTGTTTATTTCTTCTTATCAATTTTGTCTTTTGCCGGCAATTTTTCCTACAGGCAATTTTCCAGCAAAAATATCCCTACTCCCTTGGAATGCTTCTGTTCATCTGTAAAGCCTAAAGTGTAATATTGGACATCTTTAACAAACATGTCACTTCCCTTGAGGTTTTGAATGGTCGCCATTCAGGAGCGAGGGGGCCAGAGGTGGGGCGTCCGGGACCACTGGAAGTGTAGAACATCCTGCAAACATTGAGTTGGGGAGAAGGGATGACACTAAAGCTGTGTGGGAATGAGAGAGAGCTGTTTGCAAATGCAGGATTGTTTGGCAAGAAGAGCGCCAATTGAGAAATTAATGGTGCCCCCACGTGTTTAATTGATGCAGGGAATTTAATCCTGAGACATCTTAAGTTGGAGCTCACACTCCTGTTTCCTGTTGAATTTGGCGGTGTCCTTGTTCTGTTATTGAGACTGGGCCCTGGGAAGGAAAAGGCTTTAGCCGAGAGGGGACACCTCTGCCATCACTTTCCCTGAGAGTTGCTTTGAGCGCGGTAGAGGCCAGACCCAGAGTTCCAAAAGTCTTTCCCACAGTTCTGGATGCATGCTCCAAGGCAGGCTTTTCCCCTTTTTCCTTTCTTTTTTCTTTTTTTTTTTTTAACTTTTGTTTTGTTTTTAACATTTGCTTTAGATATGTTACACTGTGCAGTGGTTTTAACCCTAGTCATGCATTAAAATCACTCTTCTGTATTGTTGGACTTTTTTAACCACATGAATTTATTGTTTCAAAAAAATAAAGTCACTCCAGGGCACAGAAATCTTAATTTAATTGGTCTGGAATGGGGCCTGGGAACCAGTGTTTTCAAGCTCCCCAGTTGGTCTCAATGTACAGTTTAATATGATGCTCAGGCTGGGACCCCCAGAGGTCCTCAGGAACTACTTTGACTATTTCAAAGAGCCCCGGGACAGTCATCTATTTTACCCGTGATAAACTTAACATCGAGTCTCTTGGCTCTTGGCTGGAACTAAATCAACACCTGTGGTAACAGCTCTCATCACTTTCTGATGAGAAACTCTAAGCAGAGTTTCTTAAAGAAAACAGAAATGGAAAATTAATTATTAGTTTATAAATACAGTTTCTACATAGATAAAACTCTTTCAAAACTGAATGGATCATGGAAGAAAGTAAATAAAAGGGTACTTTTAGATGATAAAATTGGGAAGCAATCTGATAAGGTTATCTTTTAAGCTGGTATTTAAAAAGTTAGCCTTCAAACACACAACAACAAATAAATGAAAGGCATACCAGAAAAGCACTGGGTGGCAGACCCAAGCCAGCTAGGGGATTTTATATTTGTGTGGGGAACACGCAGGAAGATATGCAAAGGATGAAACTGGTGATCTTTGTCTCTGAATTCACCTGCACTCTCTTGCTGTAGGCAGTAAGTAGCACAGCATCTCCCAATCACCCCATCTCGCTTCTATCAATCCCATTAGGACCAGACCCTTCAAGACCTGTCTGAGAAAAATCACAGAGGGAAGTACTAGAGATTATTCCTACTGTCTGCCAAGTTGGTCTCTTGCTATCATCCGGAAATGTTTAACATAAGTGAATCTTTAATTAACTTCAAAAAGTGCCTGTGCTTGGTCTCAGGTATGTAAACATGGCAGGACAAAAGTCACTAATGTTTGGCAAGGGGAGTTCTGAAAACATCAATTAGAAAGAGTTGGTATGAACACCCGATGAACACCCACCTTGACAGTAGGAATGAAATTCGTGCTAATTATGAGTATTCCTCTTACTTCACCAAGCATTTTTCGTGATTATACGCTGGGGAAATGAAATGAAGCACATTTGGGGGGGTTGTATTTTATTTATTCATACATTCAATAAATATTTGAAGAGAGTATACCATGCCCTAGATACTGCTCCCAGCACTAGAAATAGAGAAATGAGCAAAATAAACAAAATTCACTATCTCCATGAAGCTTAGGGTCCTGGAAGGGGCTGTAGTTGTTGGAATTCAAGAAGAGTGTATGCAAAACAGCTGTTCCTTAAAACTCTGTATTAAAACATTTTTAGTTCAGACTTCTAAATAAATATGTGCCTTCTTTTGATGCAGAAAACCAAGGTATTCCTTCCAATCCTTCACAAGAGTATTTTTATTTCACAGCTTCACATTGTCTGAATTGATTAAATCAAAATCTAACTAAGAGCAAAGCATAATTGCATGTTCTAATGTTCTCCATCGCCAACACTACAACTCAGCGTTTACTAGCCTGGGAGCTTGCTTGGGTCATTCAAGTAGAGCTTGCTTCTTTAGAGATGGTAAGCAAGACAATGCACTGTGTTTATGGACTCAGAGGTGAGAAGAGAAAGAAAAGCACTCTTAGGAAATCTGAAAAGGAATTTGGAGACCAGTAAAGAAATTCAGAGGACATTGACATTCAAATCAGATACTGCCATGTAATAAATATTGGCTGAATATTTCGTTGGGCAGCTAGATTCCATAGATAGGGTGACACTGTGTCTCTTAAGACGCTAGTACTTTGTATGTACAATTGTACCATATAGGATACATTTCAGCTCTTGTTTCCAACTGGTAATCCTTTGAAAAAAATCGCATAATGTGTCTGTGGCTGAGTGTAAAATTATCCTGGGGAAAGCTTCTGTGAGAGTATTGAGGCAAATGCTAATTGTACCACCTTCTTGGCTTGAGTGTTTTTCAAGGAACAGTTATAAAGCCTTTAAGGCAGAGAAAGAGATTGAGAGTCAGAAAGTATTCTAGCGGCTGAAACCCTACTCTCAAGATAAGAGCTACCTTGCCTAAAATACAGTGAATGGCAGCCTCGGGACAAAGAATTAATGTGAAAGGGGCAGCCACACGTCTTTTGAAAGCCCTACACCATTGCCACATTGTTCTGAATATTTATAAAAAGTAGTTTTCCAGGAGTATGGACTTGTCAAGGAGAGCTAAATGTTCGCTGCATAATGGGGGGTTCCATGAAGAATTATTAAGGAATTGAGAATGCTTTTTCTCAAACAAGCCTCCTTCCATTTAAAATTTTATTTTAAGGTGAAGGAAAGTATATATGTCTTGATGCTTTCGAAACAAATGTAGTATAAAAAATAAAAATAAAAATAAAAATTTTTAGTCAAATAATAACAGAGGCTTACAAATTTGACCAAAAAAAAAAAAAAAAAAGGAGAATAGCTTTTCTTTTAAGTGTCTACCCACAGAAATGTCAGACAAAGTAGCAATCAATTTTCATTTTTTTTTAAAGATTTTTATTTATTTATTTATTTATTTATTTGACACAGAGAGAGAGAGAACACAGCAGAGGGAACAGCAGGAAGGGGGAAAGGGAGAAACAGGCTCCTCGCTGAGCAGAGAGCCCGTCACGGGGCTAGACCCCAGGACCCTGGGATCATGACCTGAGTCGAAGGCAGAGGCTTAACCCACTGAGCCACCCAGGCGCCCCATGGACAAATTAAAAATACTTAATTTCACTGTTCACACATAAATTCAATAAACAAACATGTAAGTATCCTTCAGAATAACAAATACAAAGGCTATGGTCCCTTACATGGATAAAAAGGTAGCATTGACTACATTAAAGTATGAAAAGAAAGATTGCCAGAGAAAACACAGGACACCAAATATTGCATGAGACATACTCACACTAAAAATATTTTGCTGTTTATCTGAAATCCAAATATAACTGAAAATTCTGTATTCTTATTTGCTAAGTCTGGCAATCCTGAAAGAATTAAAAATAAAATTAAATTGAAATGAATTTAAAATAAATAAATGATAAATAAAATAAAGATCAAATTAAATTTAAAATCTCTAAAACACTAATTTCTTTTAGACATTTGAAAAAATATTCATCAAGACTCTCTCCTGAAATGTTCCCAAAATGCTATGGACTGAATTTTGTCTGCTTCAAATGTATATGTTGAAGCCCTAACCAGCTCCCCACCCTCTATGTGACTGTGTTAGAAGATAAGGCTTTTAGAGATAATTAAGATTAAATGAGGTCTTTTTTTTTTTTTTAAGATTTTTTATTTTATTTTTTTTGACGGACAGAGATCACAAGTAGGCAGAGAGCCAGGCAGAGAGAGGGGGAAGCAGGCTTCCCGCTGAGCAGGGAGCCCGATGTGGGGCTCAATCCCAGCACCCGAGATCATGACCTGAGCCGAAGGCAGAAGCTTTAACCCACTGAGCCACCCAGGCGCCCCAAGATTAAATGAGGTCTTAAGAGTGTTCCTAATGCAATAGAATTAGGCACCTTATAAACACGCCTTGGTACACACACATGTACCAAGGAAAGGCCACCTGAGCACTGAACAGAAAGGTGGCCTTGAAAGCCAAGGAGAGAACCTTTCCCAGAACCTGACCATGCTGGCACCCGGATCTCAGATTTCTACCCTCCAGACTGTGAGAAAATTCATTTCTGCTTAAGCCACTGGTCTATCGTTCTTTGTCATGATGACCCAAGCTGACAAAGACACAAAACTCCCTGCACTTCCTCTCTATAGTAATCACCACCCTTGCAACTGCAGTAATTTCTAAAGTTTCTTCCCTGGCACATCATAACCTCCCATGGTGGCAGGGAGGGCAGGGAGTGCCTGGCTTGTCTTTTGCTGTGTGCTTGGCTGATACGCAGTGCCTCTGGCTTGTCATAGGAGCTAAGTAAATATCTGTTGACTAAATGATTACTGTATGAATGAAGTAACTAGAAAGATAGACAAAAAGAATGTGTTCATCATTGCCTAGAATTGTCAAATCATTATGTTGTACACCTGAAATGAATAGAACATTTTATGTCAACTATTCTACAGTTATTTAAAAAATGTGTTCACTATCATGTTGTTTATAATAACAACTGAAACATTGAGAAAAATCTAAATCTTGTAAACTAAGGGAATATATAAATAAATTAATTAAATTAATAATAGTATAATCATATGACAAAGTATCATACAGTCATTAAAAAGAGTCTTACAAATACTATTTTTCAGGGCATGATAAATTTCAAATAAAGTCATGTTAAGTTAAAAATAGGGTATATATGTATCTGTATGCATACACAGAAATATTTGGGAGTAAATCCAATTGTTAACAGTGGTTGTATTCAGATAGCAAGATTAGATTATTTTTCCTTTTATGTTTTTCTTTTCAAGTTTACTACAAGAATTATGGATGCTTTTTAATCGGAAAGAAAATCAGTAGTTACGTGGTGTGAGTTATATGGATTGGAAGATGATCTTTGTGGGGTGCCTGGGTGGCTCAGTTGGTTAAGCGACTCCTTTGGCTTAGATTATGATCCTGGAGTCCCAGGATCAAGTTCTGCAGCAGGATCCCTGCTCAGCAGGGAGTCTGCTTCTCCCTCTGACCCTCTCCCTTCTCATGCTCTCTCTCTCTCTCTCTCTCAAATAAATAAACAAAATCTTAAAAAAAAAAATTTAAAAAAAGAAAGATGATCTTTGCAAAATTTTTCTAGCAGGGAAAACAAAGCTAAGTTGGTCAAAGTCATTATCCATGCAGGGCTCAGAAAGAGCATATAAACTTCATTAGAAAAATACCTCAGTATTGAGATTAAACTAAGTTACACAATAAGGAAAGCATTTATGGTGAGGGACAGTCATGTGAACAGATTACATCATTACCTACAAGGACTGAGACAAAGCCATGTAGTAGGGATCTGGGGCAGAAAGGAAAGACCCTGCAGCAGATACATTATCTGCCTTGTCCAGACGCCCTTCTTCAACCTGTTGTATCCAATTTATAGCTACTGTGAGTTTTGGCTGCTAGAGGCTCAGAGCTGCTTTCTTCCCTGGAGAATTTCCTTTGACAATATTGAAACTTTCTCTCCTAGATGAGGGGGGCAGGAGCATTGTTGAGAAGTTCAGTAGTGGATGTCCCATATAGATTAGGATTAATAAGAGATTCTGCTATTGAACTCTGCTCCTCAGTAACAATGGGGATGATAGATCTCAGAACAAAAGAGGCCAGATGGCCAGAAGCAAGGTGGGCATGATGATCAAAGTCCACAACAGAGAGATGAGCAGGCTTTGCTCAAAGAGATTTCTGAAGTTCCCTAATGGAAGATAATATTTCAGAATGAGATCAATGGGCAAGTGATAAGGGTCTTGCTTAATGTATATTACCAATTAAAACAGATCCTTGAGTAGATGAGCAGAAGGTTAAGGTCTACCACCTGAGTGGAAAATTGTGATCTCTTAGTCAGTTTACAGACTTGAGCTAATTCTTAGACCCATAACCTACTGCTTGAAATAATAGCAAGTTTCTGTGAGGAAGGATCTTGCAACACCATGGAAAGTATATATAGCAGTGTTTCCCCAGTCTTTCTACAAAGGGGCCAATGGCCATTTACTCAAATAAACATATGCTAGGGAAAGTGGGTTGTTGAATCAGGGCTCTGAGTTGACTATGATACCAAAAGACCAAGAGTACCATCGCAGATCCTCCTGTTAGAGAAGGGCCATATGTGAGTTCAGAGTCCATCTCCAAGTGGGTCCACAGGGTTCATGAACCCATCCTACAGCTATTTCTGACTCGCTAATATTATAATCAGCATCAGTGCATTTAACATTTGTGAAAACCCTCACAATGACTAGTGGAGAAAGAATAGCCCCCTTAAATGTTTAAGATAATGCATCAAAAACAGTACCACATCCCAGATGGAAAGGCAGAGATTGGTACCACCCTCAAAGATTTAAATGGATGGATCATGGTCTTCATCAGCTCCATTCAATTCACCAGTCATGAAATAGCTGCAGATAGAATGACTCAACCAGTTGATGTCAGTCAGCTGCTGAATCCCACCTCTAAACAACACAACCCGATCTTGGAAAATCTCCTCCAGGATGGAGAAACAACTGGATACAGGTGGTACAATAGACTATCCTGGATAGTCTATTGGTGTCCTGTTGGTGTTGCTGTTGGTGTCCTGCCAAGAGCCCTTTTCTTCAGGCCAGTGTACTCATCTCAAACCTAGTGTTAGCTGGTCAGCTAATGGCTCAATAGCTGCTCCTTCACCTGGAAAACTGCCTTTGAGCAAATGGGAATTAACTCTCCGGAGAAGGTATTTTTCAGTTAACTGAGATGGAATCTATTTTGTGGAGTCATCTCTCAGCATGAAAAAAAAAAAAAAAAAAAAAAAAAAAGGAAAGAAAGAAAGAAAATGGTCATTTCTATGAAATATAAACTAATCCATTTCTCTATTTATTTAAATAACTTCCTAAACGCCAATTAGAGCCAATCATTGTGTTAACTGTTGGAGAGCATCAAGAAGGAAACAGACTATCTCCTGCTTTTTCAGAACTGACGCTTTAGAGTCATATCTGAGTCTCCCTCAGTCTGTCTGGAAAGGTGAAAGCGGGTGCTCTGGACACAGAAGGGAAAAAACCAGTGGCTTTCTGAAGGGAGGGTGATAGGAATACAGGTGAAAGTGGGTGCACCATCTGTAAAGAATTTTAAACAGTGATTAAAACCAACTAAGAGTAAGTATGCACTTTATTACCATGAACTGGCAATCCTAAACAATGATGGTATTAATGCTCACTCCCTACCCCCCATATGCCACTGAAGAGAATCCTAATATTCCTTTTTTGAAATCGCTAGACAATCAGGCTTAGTCTTTCCCCAAGGTGAGGGGTCCTAACAGCCTCCATCACCATTTTAGGAGTGGTTGGAAGGAGAGATTTACAGCAACTGGTCCCAAAATAACCTTAAAAGTCCCCACCCCTGAGTACCCCCAGGAAAGCTTGGGCAGTTCCTTATGATTAGATTCTTGCTTTTGTGTGGGGCTGGAGCAGGGAGGGAGGGGGGTTGAGCCAGCAAACCATGAATTTGCCTCATTGTAAGCTTGTATAGTTTCTCTAGAGTGAGGAGGCTTTGGGAAAAGTTGAAGGGGATGAATGAAAAGGGAGGACAGAATCAAACCCCTTCTGCAAGTCAGAGGAGATTGACTTCTGTGGGCTCTGAAAAATGAGTTGATCTCTTAACCTGTGTTGGCAAAGATTTAAAGTCACTTATTCTGGCAGGGAAAGTCAAAAGACCAACTGTTCATTCCTAGGGATTTGCTCAGATTTTGTCAGTAAAAAGAGATAATTAAGGTTCTAAACAACTATAGACCTCTTCCTATTCAGTGAGCTTACAAAACAAGGCTGAGTCTTAAAACCTTCACAGCTTACCTGAGCTATTAACGTTCTCCCATCCACAATAGTCATCAGAATGGGATGGAAAATGGTAAAATGACCAAATGCATTGCTTTTTGAAACTTGAAGTTCATTATGCTCCAATGTGGTACAGTACTGTACTTGATGAAAGGAGACTGAAATAATATGCATTATATTTTATGTGTTGGGTAAATTTTTCATACATGAAACTTTCTTCAGGAGCCTAGGAATAAAAACAAATGGAAATCAAAAGGTTACTTGACAAAACTTAGTAATGACCTACACGGTCCAATACTAAAGCCAGTAGTCACATGCAGCTATTTAAATATATAAAAATCAAACTAAATGAAAAATTCAGTTCATTGGTTGATTTAGCCACATTTAAAAGGATATTTTTGTTTTGGAATAATTTAAGGCTCACACAGAAGTTGCAGAAATAGTACAGAGAGTTCCCATGGATCCATGGGACCATGGACCCTTATCCCCAATAATATCTTACATAACCACAGCACAGTTGTCAAAGCCAACCAATTGATGATGTTACCATACTATTAATCTATCTAATTATTATAATCTAAAAATAATATGGTTTGTATTGTTACCTGTTTTAATATGCATGTTTTGGGGGTTGTATAGTTCTATGACATTTTATCATGTATATAGATTTGTATAACCATGATTATCATTAAGATTATCACCAACTGTTTCATCACCTCTTACAGTCACACTGTCCCTCCAACCCAAACCCTTGGCAAACATAATCTGTCCTTTTGATAATGTAACATGAATATAATTGGCTTTTCATTATGCATCATAATGCCTTTGAAATCCATCAGGTTATGGCATATAACAACAACTTGTTTCTTTTATCACGGAGTAGTGTTCCAATGTACGTGTTTGTTACATGGGCTGCTGTAACAAAATGCCAGAGGCTGCATGGTTTACTAAAAAACAGAAATATATTTCTTATTGTTGTGGAGGCTGAGAATTCTTAGATCAAGGTGTGTACAGATTAGGTTATCTGGCAAGAGCCCACTTTCTGGTTCACGGACAACCATCTTTTTTGCCTGTGTCCTCACATGTTGGAAAGGGGTAACAGAGTTCTGCGGGTTGTCTTTTATAAGGGCATTAATCCTATTCATGAAAACTCCACCCTCATGATCACCTCTGAAAAGCTCCTACCTTCATATACTATCACAATGGGCTTTAACATATGAATTGGAAAGGTGGGAGTTCACATTCAGTCTCTAGCAATGGATGTACTATAATTTGTTTAGCCATCCAGTGGCTGAAAGGCATTTAAGTTGTTCTCAGTTTTTGATTTACAAATAAAGCTGCTACAAACATTCATGTTCCAGTTTTGTGCTGAATTTTTTGGCTGGTGGTTTATCAATTACTAAGGGAAGCCCTAGCTATAGTTGTGGGATGTCTATTTCTCCTTCCAGTTTTGCAATTTTTGCAGGTTCTGCTGCTTAGAACATACATATTTAGGAGTGTTATACGTTCTTTTAAATTAACATATAATGTATTATTTGTTTCAGGGGTACAGGTCTGTGAATCATCAGTCTAGGAGTGTTATATGTTCTTAAGTAATTGATCCTTTTTATAACTTTGTAATACTGCTTTTTGTCCTTGTTAATTCTCTTTTGCTCTGAAGTCCACTTTGGCTGATATTAATATAGACACTCCGGCTTTCCTTTGATTAATGTTCACACAATATACCTTTTTGCATTCTTGTGCTTTAGATTAGTTATATCATACCTATATATGAACTGAGCTTCTTGTAGGCAGCACATAGTTGGATCACATTTTCTAATCCATTTTGCAAATCTCTGTCTTCTAGTTGGTGTGTTTGAGCCATTTATATTTATTTATTGATTGATTGGTTGGTTGGTTGATTGATTGTTAAGAGTTTGGCTTTTTATTGAACAGGTTACAGAAGAGGTTTTGTCAGAAAGACCAAAGCCCATGTCATCATCAGACTCTTCTGATTCTTCTTTCTTTGCTTTCACTTTCTTCTTCTCCACAGCTGGGGCAGCAGTGGTAGAGGGAGCAGGATCTCCTGCTGGGGCAGCACCAGCTGCTGGGGCAGGAACCACCAGCCCCAACATTGCAGATGGCCCCCCCACCCCATGTTGACATTGGCCAGGGCCTTTGTAAACCAGCAGGGTCAGAAA
Organism: Martes martes; assembly: GCF_963455335.1. Classification (NCBI taxonomy): domain Eukaryota; kingdom Metazoa; phylum Chordata; class Mammalia; order Carnivora; family Mustelidae; genus Martes; species Martes martes. The sequence goes on along the minus strand of NC_137893.1, from coordinate 74,909,130 downwards.
GGTTCAACTTTTACACCCACTGCTTTAATGGGAGCATTGATCCTATCCTCCATGACCAGCACCTCATCGTTGTGCAGGATGAGGGCTGAGTCCACACCGATGCGCTCCCAGTGGGAAGCCATGGTGTGGTCCAGTGGCTGGATGAAGTGCCATTGAGCACTTCAGCAGCAGCTGAGGAAAGGGGGCTAAGACATTTGCTTTTTTTTTTTTTTTTTTTCTTTTACAACTTTTATTATATCTTGGAATCCCCTTTTTAAGTGAAAATACATCAGATGCTTTTAAAGTAATTAGTGATACGATAGAATTTAGGTCGGCTGTTTTATTGTTTTCTATATGTTCCCACTGCTTTTTGTTTCAGTTTTCCGTTTCATGCATTGCTTGTTGGAGTATTTTTATGACAGTTACTTAAAAACCTTGTCATTTAATTCCAACCTCTGTGCGATCTTGGCAGAGCATATGTTATTGTTTTTCCTCATTTGAGTTATGGTTTTTCTGGTTCTTGGTATAATGAATGATTTTGGATTGATTCCTGAACATTTTGAGTATTATGTTAAAGAATCAGGTTTCTTTTTAAGTCATATATTTAAGCAGGCAATCAACCCTGAACATGTCTTGATTCGGTTTGGTGGACCGTGGTTTGAATGTCAATTTAGTTTCAAAACCTTTGCAGTGTTATTTTGGTCTCCCTCACCTGTGTACTTCTCAGAGTCCAAACTGAAAATGTGGCATTGCATACCATATTTCAGTTCTATAAGTGTTTGCTGTGTTTACTCTGGCAGGTTTCATGCACATGAACCATTTTTCAGGGTAGGAGTAGGGAGACATCAAGCAATCCAGGACTTTAATCATAGAATTAAAGGAGTCTTTTTTTCTACCTTGTTCTTCTCCATAATTCTCCCCCCAAGTCTCTAGTGTGTTGTCATTGCTTAGTGCCACCTGAGTCACATTTTAAGCCCCCAGTAGCCACATATGGCTAGTGAGTTCTGTACTGGGCAGGGCAGATACAGAAAATCCTCATCTCAGGAAGTTCTATTGTATAGGGCTGGTATACATGAATACCTTTCTCTTTGTGAGCTTAAATCATTCCTGCTTTTCTTGAAGATGATAACTTATAAAAAACAAAAGTCAAAAATAAGTGAGTGAGAAAAAAAGAATTTTAAAATTTGAAGGTTAAAAAAAAGTGGTAACAAGAAAAGCTAGCAGAGAGACATTGTAAATACCCAAATGGAGCAATTCTTAATCCAAAAAAAAAAAAAAATGCAGAGCAAGCTCCTAAACCCAAGCTCTCCTAGTCCTGGTACTAAGGTAGTTTCATGTGCCAGAGACCAGGATGTCTTCTCAGAGCTGTGTTTCAAAAGCAGTAGGTTTGAACTTCAATCTCACTCCCTGCAGTAATAGAGATACTTACCATCAGAATCTTAGAGAGCAAAAGCCACGTTAAAACAATGTGGAATTCAAATGCTACTTCCAAATACCATGCACCCAAAAAAATGCATACTTGGGTGTGCCAAGGCTAGCCTCCTTGCCATTTTTAGGCTTGTCCAAGTTAATGAATATCAAGCCCCCACAGGGACTTCCAGTTATGGATCCTCATCACAACCCCCACCCCCACACGCAGCCCTTGATGAGAAGCAACTCAGTGTTTTTCTAGTCAGAAGAAGAAACACTGTGGATCTCTGCTCTTGTTCATCCTTCATTTTGATGGACAAGAGAGAGAACCCAGATGCTGTCCTGAAAGCAGCTGGAAGTATGAGCATCTAGTGCAGAAACAAAGGCAGTCCTTAGCCCCAGGGTCCCAGAGAAGAGAGAGAAACTGCCAGGGGAGTGAAACTGGAGATCTGAGAGGTAAAGAAAGGTAGCCTAGAGAGCAATGGAGAGAGGGGAGTAAAGAAGGAACCCAGAGGCACTAGGTGGCGGGCGACAGTTCAGAGCTAATCTTACAAGATGAAAGTCCTTTCTAGAGACTCTCTGGAGGCAGACACTGAGGTATAGAAACAGTTGGGACAAAAGTTGCTTTCTTCAGAAAAATCCACACATTGGTTTCTCCTCATAGAATTTCCAAGAACTAGGGTTTTCCTTTCCTAGTACACAACTCAGAACAAATTTCCCGAGAGAAGTGTTCAAAAAATTGTTCTCTTTTCCTATACTTTTTGCCAAAATTTCTCTAAGATTCTCAAATTTCATCTCAATGCCTCTTCACTTTTATCATCACTACATAAGGGAGATACCAAGCATTACACCTGCTATGTGTATATTTTCACCACTAATATCATATTTAAAACAGAATTCAATCTAATTATTTAAAAAACAAATTTTCAATCCAACTATGATTGAAGAAAAGGAAATATGGCCACACAGAAGTTAAAGAGATACAATAAGCCAAGAGGAAAACTAACTGTATTATTTTGGCGTGCTTATTAACAAATCATAATAAAAAACCTAGCAACAGTTTTCAGAACCAACAGACTTTTTTCCCCAAAACGGTGCCAGAATGTGGTAGAAACAGTTCAGCTAGGACTCATATGAATCCAGAGAGATTTCTTGTTCTATTATTTAATACCTGGAAAAATGACCCAAGTTCTCCGCTTCAATACTGTGGAAGAGATATAATGCCTATCTTGCAAATTCCATATTAGGATTCCATGAAAGAGTACATGTGAGGTGCTTAGCGTACTGCCTGGCACAAACCTGACACACATCGAATGTCATCTTTCTTCTTTTCTACCTTTATAACCTTGTGATACCATCACTTCTGTTGGGCCTTCACCCTTTCCCTCATCCATTCATGCTGCCAGCCAGGTGCTCTCTTCTGGGCTCCCTATTCTCTTGAATAAAACCCTAATTGTGACCATTATCATGTGTTCTACAATTAAGCATTGTTTCTATCGATTCAGATAATATACTTAAAGTGCTTGGGGAAATAATGGGTTGGACTCAATAGCTTTGAGACTCTTGCAGTTCCCCCATTTGTCCACTGGGTTTGCTGGTGAGCAGTTGATTCACATTTACTTTATTGGACTAATTCAGTGTCCATGTTTATTTTACAGTGTTTATCTTTATTCCCAATTATTCTAACCCACTGAAAGAAAGCAAGACCCTTAATAAAATGGAGCATGAAGTTTCAATTTTCACATGAGTCACACTTGTGAGTAGTGCGTTCTTTTGTCTTGGGCTCAGCTCATGGGGCAAATCAAAAGAGGACGGGAAGAGTTTTGTGCGTGTACACAGCTGGAGCACTGTGTTAAGTTGATAGTATTGAAGAAACCAAAGGTCTTTTAATCTGTGTAAGGAATAAAACTAGGAAGAATCATTTTATACTTATGGGAAGGATTTACTGCGTCATAAATATGATATAAACCTTTCTTAATATTAGCGCTTTGAGCTTGCTGAGCACCGTTCAGTAGTGGATTCCAAAACACTTCTCTGACAGTAAGCCCCAGGACCTTCAGGATGGAGGCATAATTTCCATTTTGTAGTTAGGGAAATGAATGTAAGGAGTGACTTGCTCAAGAACACAGAATAAGTTCCCATCACACTTGTATCTCAAGAACTCAGACAAAATCTGACCTCTAGGTTACTCTTGCCCACACATAATTATTTTGTAAAAGAAAAAACAATGATTTCAAATGTATATTGAGTTAAGCGTAAGGATCCCTTTCCACCTGTTTTAACACGTTTTTGAAGTTTTGCTTATTTTTACATTAGCAGGATTTTCACATGATTAGCTCCGAGTGTCTTTTGTTTTAAGTGACTTTTGTAGGGGATGAAAGAGTTTGGATGATCCAGGATCTTTCCACTAGTTCCTGTTCAGTCTAGTTGGGTGGTGACCAGTAGGGGCTATTCCAGTTCTGAGAGAGGTAATACATTGGTCATCTCAACCTAGTCTTAGGGGAGGGGGAAGGGATGGGGAGCATAGTTCCAAAATGAAAAATGACAGAATTTACATCAGGTCATTTGGGTGCTATGCAGGAGAGTCCTGTTGAAAACCTAGGAAGATGGACATAGAAGTAAAGAAGGCATAAGTTTTAGAAACAGAAAATTAAAAAAATGTAGGACAAGTCCACTAGAAGAAGGAGCACTAGAGAAAGGTGGAGCTTGAGAAATGAAGTAGCATCAGCAAGGCTGATACCACCAATGCTAACCTGCAAACAGATTTCAGGAGAGGCATGTGACCTCTCCTGATCAAAAGATCAGGAGGATCAGGAGGATCAGGGGATCAAAAGAATCAGGCAGCCAGGTGACGAGGAAATGGGCAACTAGGAAGACAGTTTTATCACATGAATGCCCTAGAGAAGAAGATACATAAAATATATCCCTAGTTTCTATGTGGGAATTTGCATCTATTTAATTGTCTAGTATAGGGGCAACAGATCAAAAAGTAACTGTAAATCATCCCTAATGCAAAGGCTAACATTTAACTATCAAGACTATAAATGGAATAATAATCGACATCATTACCCACACAAGGCACTGCATCGATACAGGCTTTTCTAATACCTCCATCCCACCCACAAATGCCCAAAAGCTTTGGAGGCAATATATAGCCTCCCTCCAAACCTCATCAAAGGGGAAGCATCAGCGGGCAGGTCTCTCCCTATTTCTTCTTTCCTTCCTCTCAGTCTGTAGGATCCTGAAACAGGAAGTGGTATTTAGTCCTTGGTCTTAATAGAACAATGATGGACACCGTGAATGTACTCCACTCTAAATGTGGACCACAGCAGGGAAACGTTCCCACCGGAATATTTATAAAGCTTGTGCTTTTGTTTTTGAACATCCAGTGATGTTTCTCACTATTTTTAGAGAATCAAGGACGCATTGATATTTCAGTTAAAGGAGAGATAAGCCCCACAGAACCAGAAGAATCCACACGAGCCTTGTCCAGATATATGCATGGTTCTGAGTCTGCAGGAAGGGACAGATGCAATTTGAAAACACTTTCCCGAAAGGCACTTTATACATAAAATGAGTAAAACATGATTTGAGACCATCTCACTCAAATCCTATTTAACATTCACTTGTGTCATAGAATTCTTGTGTCCATGTTACCATGCAAACTACATGTCTGGGGCTTGCATTTCCATTTTTTCTAGAAACAAGGAAAAGAGCACTGTGTTAAGCGGAACTTTTGTTGCACTTCTGCTGCTCTCTTCCCATGACCCTCCTTTTGGAGAAAGTCATACCTCGAGCCATGGTTTCCATACTTGTTCAATAGCATTTGACACCCCAGCATAGAAACAGACAAACATTATTTTACTAGTGTATTTCTTCTACATAATTAATGTATAACATTGACTTATTATTAAATTAATCATTGAGCACTACCAGTACTTTTATTTAGAAAGTAATTTGAAATCAGTCTCAGTATTTCATTTTTTGCTATACTTCATTTTGGTTGCACAGTACAAAGAAAAATCCTAATTCATCCATAAAAGTCTTTTTTTTTTTAAAGATTTTATTTATTTGACAGAGAAAGACACAGTGAGAAAGGGAACACAAGCAGGGGAAGTAGGAGAGGGAGAAGCACTCCACCCAGCTAGCAGGGAGCCCGATGCAGGGCTCGATCCCAGGACCATGGGATGATGACCCGAGGCAGACTTAAGGACTGAGATACCTAAGCGCCCCTAGGAGTCTTTACAAAGGGTAACACTACTGCATAGCTCCCCTTGCAATCTGCACATATTCCCTGAAAAAGTGGGTAGGAATATTTCATTTCAAAAACTGTATCATCGACTATATGTAATAACTGTTCATTCCTCCTCATAAATATAAAAGCCGGAAGAGAAGCACTCAAATTTACAGTGTTGTAAACTGTCGAACAAGGAGCCGGTCATTTATTTTTGCCCAAACATGTTGTTACATAGGGAACAGAGCATGTTCTGGGCAGATCCCCAGGCCTGACATAGCATTTAACCAAGACCAGCATTGATATAACACAGTCATGTGCTTGTATATGAACACACATAAGTGGGCCTGAATTCTTAAAGGAGTGTTTAAGCACCATTATGTTCCTAATCAATGGCACATTTAGAAATAAAAAATATTTTCAGAGAAGGCAGGAGAAGTTATATTCTGAATCTACACAAAAATGAGTTAACCTGAGTGTACAAGTTAAGACATGAGTGGAGTCTTAAGAGATGGGGCGCCTGGGTGGCTCAGTGGGTTAAGCCTCTGCCTTCGGCTCAGGTCATGATCTCGGGGTCCTGGGATCGAGTCCCGCATCAGGCTCTCTGCTCAGCAGGGAGCCTGCTTCCCCCTCTCTCTCTGCCCGCCTCTCTACCTACTTGTGATCTTTCTCTCTCTATCAAATAAATAAATAAAATCTTTAAAAAAAAAAAAGTTAACTGAGGGGTTCCAGGATGGCTCAGATGGTTAAGCATCTGCCCTCAACTCAGGTCATGATCCCAGGGTCCTGGGATGGAGCCCCATGTCAGGCTCCCTGCTCAGTGGGGAGTCTGATCCCCCTTCTTCCTCTGCCCCTGCCTCTGCTCATGTTCTTTCTCTCTCTCAAATAAATAAATAAAATCTTTTTAAAAGAAAGAGTTAATTTCATATACAGCACATCAAACACACCTGCCATTTGTATTCTTTTTTCAAATAAAATTCAAATCAAACATCCACAGCTCCCTGAATCATTTTGCAGAATTCTCCTAGTATTTGACACACAGCCTGGCCCAGAATCAGTAATAGATGTTTGTTGAGTGGATGACAGTTCTACTTTAAAAATTTGCTGGCATAATGTCACAAAGGTTTCTCAAGACCCCTTGTCCTCTCCAGGGGAGGCAGAAAGAAAACCAAGTCATCTGCAGTTACCTACCTCTTGCACTTAACCATCTTCAAAGCTGAGTTCTCCTGCCTACTTTACAATGGAGGTTTCTACACGTATGACTGCAGGTCTGTAAGGGAGATATTATTATTATTATTATTACAACTCAAAAATCAAAATAAAATAATATTTATTAGGATCTATTAATGAGTAAAGGGTGGGACTGAGACCCTGAGCCATGGAGCCCCTAAACCCATGCTTCCCCTATGCCTTCTCTCTGTTCTGGTGCTCTTCACCTCTCCCTCCACTTTCTGCCTCCCCCACAAACTGAAAACACTGCCTATCATTTAAAACCTACTTGGATTTGGGGTTAGTCAAGAAAAGCCATCTGGTCTCATAGTTGCACTTGTTTACACATAAAGGATTGGAATAATAATGCATGTTATGTATACATATATATACACTATATAATAAGCATAAATATATATGATATGTGTACACATCACATGTATGGAATAAGTTTCGTAAGGTTTGGCATAAAGTACTTTTCTTATCATATCAGGGCATTTCGCAAATGAGAGCTTTCCTATTCAGAAATGAACATTTTATTCTTTCCTCTGTAACTTTTTGTTTAAGGAAAATTTTTTGACTGTTTTCTTCGCTTAGATAATGGAGAGTGTACCAACCAAATAAACATAGAGTATTATAATTGCACTGCTGATAATTTTGCTAGACCTCTGAAAATTCATTTCTTGCATAAATAAGACTAGAGACAATTGTCCAAGATCAGAGTTTCTCGGCACACAAAGTAGGCTTTGTCCAGTGGATGTTTTCCTTGGGTTTTTTCTCCTAGATAGAGTGCTAACAAAAGTATAACTTTCCCACTTTGTTCCAGAGGTGGGGGTTTGAAGTCTATTGAGGGCAACTTTGTGCCTTATCTAAGCCTCCCATGGTGGGTCACTTAGGAGGAAAAGCCCTGATTTATTGGTCCCTGGGCCACAGTGGGGACAAGGACAAGGACAAGGAGCAGTTCTCTGCTTGAAGCGATCTGGCAGGTTTGCATTGAGGAAGGTGTTTATCCCTGTTGGTAGCCTATCCCTTGTCCCTCTATATTTCCCATGGCTAATGTTACTTTTTATAGCATATCTGACTGTCTGGGAAGAGACCTTAGAGTTCCATGCCTTAGAAAGCAAAAAGGAAGGGAGGGAAATCTTCAGTAATGCTATCGGCAGAAAAGTTTCTGGCCTTCAGAATTTACAGAGCAGGTGAATTCTGTGAATGTGTGTGTCTGTGTGTGTGTGCACGTGTGTGTATGTGTGTGTGTGAACATGTGTGTATGTGTACTCCCTTAAGCACATATATGTGGTACATATGATGTGGGAGATTTTCAAATGGATAACTTCATTGAAAGAATCAAAAACTTTTCCTTTATATACTCTTGCAACTTCTTTAGTATATTGAGTATATTGTAAAATGTGTATTGAGTATTAGAAATTAGACTGAAAATTATATTGTAATGTCATTTTTTGTGGTCTAAGAAACAGGGAGGATCCTACTATCTTTGAGTTTTAAACATATCTAGGGAAAAACACCCAAACTCCTGTGATCTAATTTTACTTTTATCATTGACATTATGATTTTAGTAAGAAAAGAAAGGAAACTTCCAAGGAGAGTTTAATTTTAAAGAGGATGCAGGGTATCTTTTAGAAAGATTTTCTTAATCATCTGGATTAATCCTGACTTTCAACTCCAGATAAGAAATAGGATATCCCATAAGGAGGATTTGCAGTATGTAGGGAAGTTTTTGCCAACCAGGAAAGGCTCCCAGGGTCTGAGTTATTAAAGTTAAATTTATTGGCGATTATGCCTATTTCCTGTATAAATGAAACTTCAAAACAAACACTTAAAAAAGTCAAGAGAAGTCAACTAAATGGCATGGTTTTTATAAGTATAAAAGAAGTGGCCATTTTCCAAGGGCCTCATGGCTGGGCAGATTGAGTAAAATGAATGTGAGAGCTTACTGCTAACCCCTGACAAATGCTGACACAGTTGTAGCCACACACAAACACACACACACACACATAGACAAACACACACAGTTCACAAGAAATAATAGACAAACTGTCGGGAAATACACAGCTTTAATCCCATCAAGGGGCTCTTGTGACATTGTAAACCTAGTAACTAGAGTTTGAGTCCTTGAGGCTGTCCCTAGTCCTTCTGGATGGGATTAATTCCATGTAATTCTCAACAGCCTTTTCTAATTGGTTAAGATGTGTGAGACGCCATGCATCATGGAATCACTTCGCCATCTGCATCTCACACAGACCACTTCAAATGGGAAAAAAAAAAAAAAAAAAGAAAAAGAAAAAGAAAAAAAATATCTTAAGAAGAGAAGCCAGCAATTGGTCTACCTTATAGGAATATGGTATTTACTCTTCTCCCCGACACTCTGCCAAATCAAAGCAGCGAGTACCATCTCTGGTCCATCAGCAACACCCCACCTACCCACCACCCGTGTGGTAGAAGGGGCAGTCATGCTATAAATGAGCCTGGGGGCTGCAGAGCCAGGTGCCTCGGTCTCCACATGAGGTTTTACCTTTCCGGCAGAAGTAAATGCGAAGCCTCGTGCGGGGATGCACCCTGGTTTCGTATAAAATAGGTCTTCAAGAAGTTAAGCCAGGACAAAAATAACCTACACCAGATAGAACACTTTTCCGAATCTGTGCCTGTTACCTCCTAAAATACTTCACTCACTTGGCTAAGTTAGAAAATAATAAAATCATTAGTGCCCCACGAAGGTCACACAATCAGCTTGCTAGTCGAAACTTTTCATTTTCCCCCTTGTTTGTGAGAGGGCCATATAAACACAACTTGAACCCACAAGTCGTTATAACAGTAAACTCAAGCAAAAGCATGCTGCAGTGTTACACGATGACCACGCCACCAGGTAATGCTCATTCCTTATTCACGCTGAATACACGTGAATGACCCTCATGTCCCCACGCAGCAGAGACCAGGCATGTATCTGTGTGCCTCGAAAGCAGTGAACTTGGACATATGTGTCTGTGGTGCTCAGAGACCTCAGCACAGTCTTGGTGGCATGGACAACACACCCATAGAGATCTACATTTTTTAAGAGTTATTTATTGGGTGCCTGGGTGGCTCAGTGGGTTAAGCCTCTGCCTTCGGCTCAGGTCATGATCTCAGGGTCCTGGGATCGAGCCCCGCGTCGGGCGCTCTGCTCAGCAGGGAGCCTGCTTCCCTTCCTCTCTCTCTGGCTGCGTCTCTGTCTACTTGTGCTTTCTCTCTCTCTGTCAAATAAATAAATCTTTAAAAAAAATAAATAAAAGAGTTATTGATTTAAGAGAGAGAGTGCATACAAGTGGGCAGAGGGACAGAGGGAGAGAGAGAGAGAATCCCAAGCAGACCCCTCCACTGAGTGCGGAGCCCCAGGCAGGTCTCAGTCCCTTGACACATGAAATCATGACCTGAGCTGAAATCACCAGTTGGTCACTTAACCTACTGAGCCACCCAAGGCCCCAAGATCTACATTTTTGAGAGAGCTCAGTGAATTTAATTATTTGAGTGCCTGCTACTTTTGATGTGATGATTGGAAAAAATATGGGAGAAAGAGTGGTTTTCTTGGTAAATAGGACTGGAAGTTACCAAAAACAAAGAAAAAAAAAAACCACCCCAAAACAAACAAACAAACAAAAAACCAACATAGGAGCACATAATAAGACAAGGTGATAAAGTGGGCTTAATTTTTGTAGTTAACTGTAAGAGGGACATAAAAATTACTCATAAACATTAGACTATATTCTAGAATACATTCTAGAATGAATGTATTTAAGAGCCATGTTTTTTAAAGTAGGTTCCTTGACCCAACTCCATATGATTAATTCTTTGTCCTTATTAAAAATGCCCCCAATACCTTTTCATCCTCCATCATCCTTGCTTGATTGACTCCAACTAATCCTTGTCTGCGATGTGCTGGGCCTTCCCCTAAACTCAGAACTGTATTAAGATGAGGACTGTATCGGGGTGCCTGGGCGGCTCAGTGGGTCAAAACCTCTGCCTTCGGCTCAGGTCATGATCCCAGGGTCTTAGGATCGAGCCTGCATCAGCCCCTGCTTCCCCTCCTTCTCTCTCTGCCTGCCTCTCTGCCTGCTTGTGATCGCTATCCGTCAAATAAATAAATAAAAATCTTAAAAAAAAAAAAAAGATGAGGACTGTATCATGATATCTCCAGAGCTTAGCACAGAGTCTAGCAGAATTGCATGAATTAATTGCGTGAATTAATGCTTATTTTAAGAAAGTGGAATTTCATATGATTGCACCACCGAATCTGAAATAGTTAACGTCATGCGTTCAAGTCATTTGGGTCTGAGAATAATGTACTGCCGTAAGACCTGAGCATCTAAGCCAGTGCTCGTGTGCTCTTCCTAGTCAAGGGAAGGGAATGAATGTACATCAGGCATTAAGTGCCAAGAATGATGATGGCCTCTCCAAACAGTGTCTCATGTAAGCATCACAATCCCACTAGGAGGAAGAAATTGCTACCCATTAGGGAACCAAGGTAGTAGAAACTCAAGGAGGTTAGGTTACATATTCAATTTCTCAGACCCACAAAGTGGTCAAAGAAAGATGAACTACACCCGGGGGCTCCTCTGTCCACTGTTGCAAGTTGGGATCAAATGGATTTTACCCAAGCCTCAAGTATTTGATTTATCCTGGACCTGCTCTGGAAAGTAAGAAAATTTCCAAGAAAGGGCAATTGACTCTATACCCCATTTCCTGGGTTTTCCTTAGGTCAGGCAGGCTATTCGAAAGTATTTATTTCCAGGGGCACCTGGGTGGCTCAGTCCATTAACTATCTGCCTTCAGCTCAGGTCATGATCCCAAGGTCCTGGCTCACTGTTCAGTGGGGAGTCTGCTTCTCCCTCTCCCTCTGCTGCTCCCCCTGCTTGTACTTCCTCTCTCTCTAGTACTCTCTGTCAAGTAGATGATAGACAGACAGACAGACAGATAGATAGATAGATAGATAGATGATAGATAGTTATTTCCAAAGCACACCACCTTAGAGCAGATGGGAAGAGACCGTCTTTCCCCCAGCTCTCATTCATCCCACCCACCAGCAGCTGGCTCAGACCAGGATACCAAAGGGTGACAGGGTCACTCCAGAGTTCTAAGCTTCAGGCAGATGGCTCCTCAAGTGCGAGGCAGAACCTAGATCTGCACACAGGCTAGAGTTTCATGGTCAAGAGTCTGTTGCTCTGTAAAGGAACAAAGGAACCATTAAAGCAGCCCTGGGCCATCTTCCAAGAGCTTTGGAGAAAAAAGAAAAAGGTTAGTGGTCACAAGTAGAGGAAAAATAGAATTTTTGTTTTTTCTAGAGATTTATGTATGGATGCAAATATATATGTACATATGTATGCGCGCTTAATTCCAGGGACCAATACAGAGCAAACTTATGTCTCTTTGGATAGGTTTCCTTTTCTAGTTTAAAACTCCCTGTTTGATGAGCATGGAGCTGAATAATCCATTTATACTTATCACATGTGCCACTATTTGAGAGGTCTTGACATGTACATGGTTAAGATCCTTCAGGGGCCAAAACAGAAAAGCTTCCCAGCAGCCCAGCAAAGCACATTCAAACACATCTCATTTCCTCAACAAGAGGTCTTTAGGTAAGATCACACTTAAAGAAATGTCATTACTGAAGAAAAGAATAGAGAAAAGTGTTTATATTCTTTTTAGATTACATTTTCCATTATCTTATGAAAATAAAATTAAAATATTTTAAAAGTATGACACTAGTTATAAGAGGAAACACCCCCCAATCTTAATTAATATTGACAAGGCCTCTTGAATAACGCCTAAATGTTTCTTTAAAAATCAGCAGTCTTTTCTTTCTTTTCTTTTCTTTCTTTCTTTACTTTCTTCCTTTGTTTTTGTTTTTGTTTTTTTGTTCTTTTTGTATTTAGCCCTCAAGGAGTGAGTACATCTATGGTTCAACTTTCTCCTTTTAGGAGCAGACTATATACCAAAATGTGAGAATCATTCCGCTTACCAATTTTTCCATGCACATTCTTTTTTTATTACACATGCTTTTTTTTTTTTTTCAGCTTTCCAACTATATTTACATAAGGTTTGGGGAAGTAGTAGGCAGTTGTAGGGTACGGGGAAATACACCAAATTTTGTAGTGTTTTAACAGGGATTTCATCTGCCAAAGAAAACACTGACACTACTCATTGGTGAGCTGTCGGCTCAAGTGGGCAAGAAAGATGTATCCTCCCTTTCACCTCAAAGGAGAAGCCTTTTCTTGGATTAATAAACAACTGACTTATAAGAAGAACTTCTCCAACCCTAGCAACCCACTACCCTTTAAAAAAAATTCATACTCTCCTTGCAAAAACCACCTTCAGTGTAATAGAAGAATTCTAAACCACAATGTTTTCCTAATCCAGGATTGCTCACCAAAATCAGGGCTTATGGAGATATTTTTGGAAAACTTTGTTTGCCTCCATCCTAAGAAAACTACATTAAACAACACCCAGAATTGCCCACGGAGCAAAGCTCCCAGCAGCATCATGGGATTGTTTCTGGATCAAGCATACAGCACTGGCTTTCCCTTGCCTGTCTCCTCACCTTGAAGAGGATGTGTATGTATCCATCATAAGTGGATTTTAGCAATGTCCCTCCTCCTTCCATTGACTATAGAACTGATGAAATTCCCCCAAACTCCCTCTACCTGGAATGCTTTTCCCTCACTTCAGTCATGTTGTTGCCCAAATGGCACTCAGTTATCAAAAAAGTCTTCTTCCCTGACCACCCTCTGTAAACTAACCCACCAACACCATCTCTCTCGATGTCTTACGCTGCCTTAGTTTGCCTGGTAACCCCGATTCACTACATTTATTCATTGGCTGCTTCTCCCTAATTAGAATATCAGCTCCTTGGGTCTAGGACTTTATTTTTGTTTGGTGTTATACTCCCAAGGCCTGGAACAATGCCAGGACACTATTAAATTATAAACAAAACATTATTTTAAATATAAATCAATTATACTTCCATGAGATATTACTTTTATGAATCAGTCAATGAATGGTAAGACACCTTTGAGTTTCAGAAAGGGTTCCAGGCATTTACTGACCTTTCATGGTGTGTTGCTCTCAAATCGTGTGTGGCCCAGAGGCAGGGCATTACACCACAGGACCCGGGGACCTTCCTTCAGGCTGTGGAAAAGTCTAGGGTTGGTAAGTGATGGGTGACAAGAGAACTCTCCCACAAACTGTAGCCTCATCACAGGTTAAGGTCTTAGTCAGCATACAAAGCTCTCTAGAGAATAGCCTTCCAATCTTTTCCAGAGTAAACATATACATTCTCAGCCAAAGTGAGCTATTTTCTATCAGGCATGTTCATCCCATCACTGTGTTCTATTTACAATGTCTTATTTGCCCCCAAAATGTTCTTTCTACCCTTCCTTGCCTCCCCAGCATGTCTTGCCATCACTACATATCTCAATTTCATCTCATCCAGCCTCAAGTCCTCCTCTAGGAACCATGCCTTCCCTGAGGCTCTTCTTCTCATGCCCACCATCACCACCATCCTCACCATTCCCCCTGCTGGAAGGAGCCATTCCTCTCTGCTCTCACTGATTTAGACCTCCATCTCCCTGATTACAGTGACACTCTTTTACTGTGTATTTAGAGACTTTGGCTATTTGTTTTTGTTGTTATTGTTGTTTGCTTACTTGTTTGTTTTTGTATGAGTCTTAGTTTTGCAAATTAGACCAAGAAGGAGTTTCCCTTGTTTTTATTATTTTGCCTCCACACCGTTCACAGGCCCAAAATATTCCTGGTTCCCAGAGGCTCTCAACCGCAGAGCACGAAGCCCGAAGCCCGCAGTGGGAAGAGTGGAGGTGAGGGCAATGTGTATCTGAGTCTGGTGCGGAAGGATGTACACAGGCTGAAAGAGTACCCCACCTCTTGCTACCTTGCTCCACAATGTCTCCCATCCCAAATAACCTCCCCACACTTGAGACTGTGTATTATTCACCACTGCATCTCTTCCGTTGGCTAGCATAGTGCCTTGGACTTACTGAGTGCACGCATTAAAAAAATGTCCGATGAATGAATGAATAAATGCACCCACAGAAAATCTTTCTGTTCCCTTGTCATCAGCACCTTCCTGATCCCAGGTTTAAAACACAGGTCCTTAAGGCAGGGTGTAAAACATCTTCATCTTTAATCCTTATCCCCCTCCACAGCCACACACACCCTCTGACCAAGCATTTATCTCAGGGCACAAAACGCCATTTGCGTACTGATCAAAGGCTGTGGGAATGGGCAGCATGAGCAGAATGGCAGCTGCTCTCAAATCCTGCCCACACCCTTCCTGTTTGCGGCAGCCCACCCCAGGGGCTATTATGTTTTCGGAAGGCTAAGCAGAGCCCCTCCTTCCCTGGTCCTTACAGAGGCTAGCTCTGCGGGTCTGAAGTGGCAGCCCCTCACCCATGGAGCCTGTTTTCAGCTTTTCATTGTCCCTATGCAAGGCGCAGATAGCAGGCCAGACGCTCCTTTCCCCTTTCCTGGGACGCTGATAAGGCAATGAAAACAGTTCTCTATTTTCCTGCACAAAAGCTAACTTAGAAGAATGGGGTGGAGCATAAGTGATAACCAGCCAGAATTTGTTGCTTTGTGAAAAGAAATGTGGTGGGGAGGGAGTAGGGGAAGACTGAAAGCTTTGAGTTTTTGCTCTGGGTTGTAAAAGTCAGCCACCATTCAATGACAATGTCCCCTTTCCAGCCTTAGAGCCTCATTTCACTTCTGTAATGGAAAACGCTGCCCTCAGGTCAGAGGGCTTCAAGTGTCTCCTCCTGAGGGTGGCTGGGCCACCTGGGAGGCTCTCCTGTGACCCACTTAAACCACAACTGAGCTTAGGGGTTGGAATGAAGGGAGAGGGAAGAAGATGAGAATGCCTTCCAGTATGTCCTGTACGTTTAACCCATTCCAATCGAATTTCTTACCCTTTGAACCCACCGACTTGGTCAGTTTCAGCTCAAGATATGTGTGTGTGTGTGTGTGTGTGTGTGTGTGTGTGTGTGTGTGTGTGTGTGTTTATGTGGGGAGTTTCATCAATTCCACATGATCTTGGTTTATCCCAAGTGTCTCTAGTCACGGACTCTTTAAATAAACAAAACAGCCTGGAGTTTCCAAGTTCTCTTGCAAGAGAAATCCTTCAAAGACGTAGTTGCTGTTTGGTGAGTGTAGAGACAAAGAAAGGCCATAAAGAAATAGAGGATTGCCATTTCCATCTGGAAATGGGGCGGGGGGGGGGGCGGACATGAGGGAGAGAAATGAGACTTGACCAAAATATTTCCTGGTGGGAGCTCACTGCCCTGAGGCCGGTGCCGGCCTCTCTGCCACCACTTGTTCTGGAACCTGGTGTAATGAAAGGAAACTGCACTCCTCATTTTGTTTGTCAGAAAAACAAGGTAGTTTCCATGAGGCCAATGCAAGGAAATTAATTGGTCTAGGGTAGGGCGCCAATACTGGCATCGTTTTTAAAAGCAGTGAAGGTGGTTCTAATGGGCAGTCAGGCTGGAGGACCAGTGAAAAGACAATCTCTAAGGTATCTGCTGCTTCTAAAAGGTTACAGTGCCATAGTTCAGGGTCCAAGTTTCTCTGGTTTTTAAAAATTTAGCTGTAATCGGCATACAATGGAGTAGATTCAAGTGTACAACATAATGATTTGTTATTTGTATATATTACAAAATAATCGCAGTGAGTCTAGTTAACATCCATCTCTGTTCAGCTGTCTCTCATTTACCTAAGGACTTGATTCACAGCTCCTTACCAGACCCCACCTCTTTCTGAAATGGCTGGAGGAAGACATTCCGCAACTGGCCGCTGCTACTTTTCCCACTCTAAAATAGAAGAGCAGGGGACTGAGCATTTCTCCATCACCCAGGGACCAAATTTCACAAGGCATGCACGTTCAGAGGGCTCTGAAAGGATTAAAGCGGGCCCATATTGATGAGCTGAACCTACCCAAGGAAAATAAAGAACTCCATTGAAATAGCAGCGGGGTGGGGGTTGGGGGTGGGGGGGATACAGCGGCAGGACAACCCTACTAGGCAATTTCAACTGGAATCCATTGTCATCGTGAACAAGACTGCACCGAACGGATGGAGCTCCCTTAGTCACTGGCTGGGATGTGCCCCCATCACTTTCCTTGAGAAAACCTTTGATTATTTCTACATATCCCACTATCTGCTTCCTAAATAGCAATATAAATCATTCTTATGGTCTCTCTGTTCACTTTCTGCCTCCTTGCTTCTAACTCCCTGAACTAGTTTTTAGGATCCAAAATCCTGTTTTCACTCCAGACTTGCCCCACTTGCCCTTAGGGAGTCTCTTCTAGCAGTGAGTTATCTTGGGGACTGAGGGGTGGGGATCTTCGTGACAACTGCCTAAGACAGGACCAGTAATTCTCTAGTGGTTTTAAAACCAAGTATGCAGCTGCATTAATACCAAAGGAAAAAGCAGTATAAAATTAAGTAAAATGCCAAATATCTCAGACAAATGGAATAGACAATAAAAGCAAAAAAGAAATATGATTATGGTAACTTAGATCTTTAGACTAAAATCGCAGGAATTTGAAATGATTCCATTAGCCAGATAGGCCAGTTCCATAAAGGATGCTCTCCTTAGCGTCCTTGGCTTACAGCCATTGGGGCTCTCACTAAACAGCCAGTGACGGGAGTCACGCTCTTGCAAAGCATCCCATTCCAGTTTGTATCCATTTTAATTAAAATCCAGTTGGAGTGAAATGCCCGTTTAGAAGGCCTGTGAATAACAGCCCATCCATCGAGGAAACATCAGCCCATCTACAAGAAGAGGAAAGATGCAAATTGGGGAGGAAGTTTGTAGAATGGGTAATGGGTCTGAGATATTTATTTATAATTTTCTCTTAGAATCACTTCTAAATTGCACATTCACATGGTCTTCTCATGTCCCCATCCAGAGAACGAAAATTCCCATTCAGCAGCTTCTACTGTTAGATAACAGAGTGATGGAGATAAAATAATCTGAAATTAAAAAGAAATTAATGCAAACCTCTTGCTAAAGTGAGTTGATTTTGTTTTTGTTTTTAAAGTAAGGAATTTGTTCTTTGAAGCTTCAACTATTTGCTAAAAATGATCTCATCTTTGTGTTCTAGTTATTTAATGTTGCGGATAAGTAGGGAATATCATAGTTATCTGGGTTCCCCCCCAAATTAGAACTTGTAGGAAAACCGATATAAATATGTGTAGTGATTATACAAAAGACACTGAGCATCCTTTTAGATCTGATCCTTGAAAACAAAGTTTTAACCAAGATACTGTAGGTAAGTAATGTAAATGAAGAAAGATAAGGACTTACCGAGGGATACGACTTGCTCTCTGGGATCAATTCCAAATTTTAATGCATGGATTTGACCCCTTCCACCTGAAAATCTTGCTTTGTGGCTTATATTCACCAAGATAAAGATATCTCACGCACATACTGTTTTCAGTATAAACCAACACAGGGCTTATTTTTAAGTACGAATGGTTCATGTAATGCTCTGAAATGATTCTCTTTTCTGAGGTTACGTATTTCTAAGGAAAGAAATAATCATAATAACAACAGACATTTATTGAGAACTCACTAGCAGCCTGGGAATATAGGTGGGAGCTTTGCATGTATTATCTCATTTAAAGAAACGGTCTTGATTTGCTTTATCTGAAACTTCTTCCCAGGTTCTAGAAGATTGACTTAGCACCCACCTAGCCTTTCCAGAGGCATTCACATGGCATTTCACTTACATGGCACTTCAGCCTTCTCAGAGTACTCTCATATCCATAATCTCTTAAGTCCTATGTGGTCGATAGGGCAGATGCTGATAAAACTCAAAAGATGTTGGCTGGAATTGCCCAAGGACAACCAAATATGGTGTAACAGAGCTAAAAATAGAAGCTAACTGGTAGTCTGTCTTCTACCTTATTCATAAAATGAGAAAAACTTGAAGGTTACTTCAAATTTCTTTCTAGTTTCAAAACCCCTACCCTGTAAGTCTTTCAGAGCATTTAGAAAACAGGGCTCTAAACAGCTGATTGTTCAATCGAGACCCATCTCCACCTTCACAGATCTGGAGATGGGTCCAAACTTCTAAAATTTCGCTTTACTTCAACTAAATTTGCATTGTTGTACCTGTGCTGGGAGTCTGAGAGATAAATGAACTAACGTTCCTAAGCATCCTAAGTATCTTTGGGGAAGAAGCAAGAAAGAGATCATTCTAACGAAGATAAACAGATGTCATCAGTACATCCTGTCAAAATGAGCAGCACATCCAGGGGCTGGTTTTCAGCGTGATGAAGGAACTAACTTTTCGCAGGGCTGAATTCTGTGGGCAAGCTCTATGAGTCTGGCTAACTCTGTCAGAGAAGCTTGGCTTTGCATTATTCTTGGTGTCTGGCTAGGGCTCAGCTCAGAGACAAGAGTCAATGTATCTTGTGGGTTGTTGTTGTTGTTTTAATGACTGAATGAGGAAGTCAGAAACTTTTTAAAAAAATAAATAGTGTGATAAATGTATCTATTCACCTGCTCAACAAATAGTTCTTTTTAAAAAAAATTTATTCATCCATTTTGAGAGGGAGAGCATGAGTGGGGGTGGGGAGGGGCAGTAAAGGAAGGACAGAGGGAGAGGGAGAAGCAGACTCTCCATTGACCAGGGAAGCCCAATGCAGGACTCATTCCTAGACCCTGGTATCATGACCCCAGTAGCAGGTAGACATTTAACTGACTGAATGATGCAGGCGCCCCAACAAACAGTCCTTGAATCGAACTCTGGACATAGTCCCTGCCCATGTGGCATTTGTAATTCAATGAGAGGGACATACATTAAACAATTAGTCACACGAGTGACTCCAGTGGTGGCTCTCCTCTCCATCCTAGGGTCACTCCCCTGTGTCTCCTATCAGCCTTCAAGTCATCCAGTTGACCGTGGGATCCTCCTGCTCCACTATGGGCCACAAGCCATGACTTACGTGGCTGCTATTCACATAGGACCCCTGTAAAATGTTGCTTCCGCCTCAAGGCCCATGAGGTGTGTGGAAGAGTGTGAGGCAGGCCTCACCTCCATTTGCTGTCCTATCTCTTCCTTTCTCCATAGCCTCACCACACAAAGATATGTGGGTACGTAGATGCCACTGAATACTTGGGTGTCAAACTAAATGGTAAATATGACTTCGTAGCTCAAGGGGAGATGAGCCCCGAAGGGAAGCCCTCTCTAAGGGAAGAAATTTGTTCTGAAGCACATCCTCCTCGGCAGAGCTTGCCCTTTCTTTCACTCCGAGAGGACCTCTTCAAGTCTCCATGTACCTTTTAGGAAACTCCAGCTCAGACTGGCATAGATTTGTTTTGTTTTGTTTTATTAGTACCACATTTAGAAAACTAGCAATAGTCACACAAAAAAATAGTGCACACAAAAACGTGTTGTCTTATTATGGTACCTTATGAGAGAGGGCAGTGGAGATTACAGGGCAGCTCTTGCCATCACCAACCCCCAAGCCACCCTTGGAGCTGCCCCTGGCTGAATCATTTCCACATGGGGTCAGGAGATGCGGTGAGGACACCTTCCAAAACTAATTCCACAGAAGAATATCAGAAATGGCAGCATTCTCCAGACATAGGTCCTACTCCTAACATGCTACCCTCATGCTACCTTTTTGAGTAGGCAGAAGGTGTTTCTTATTGGTCTGTCAGAACACTCCCTGGTCCCTTTCTGAAAGAAAGTTCTAGAAGAAAGAGCAGGTGGCTACTGCAAGTGGCTAACGAGGGTTCCTAGGGAGGAGCCAGCATCAGAAGCCCAAGGACAGGAAGATTCCACCTGGGGGCAAAGGTACAGGGAGGGAGTTCAGTTAATTTCCTCTGCCATGCCTTTCCTGAACACCTACTAAGTACAGGCAATATACCATCAGTGAGAGAGAGTCTGGGACTCCCATCCTTTGGCCAAAGAGAGCTAACGAGCAGGCTGGTCCAGAGATGGGGCCCCACCGGAATGCAGGAGCTGTGCCCGTGGGTGTGTCTCTTCCCTGCCTGTTGTGTGGGAGGGCAGGCAGAGAGGGAGGTCGTGAGGGTGGGGTAGCTTGCTCTGGACTCCCACGGGGACGGGGTGAGCCCTTCACTGAGACTCTAAACCCAGGAGGTCAGGATTTTCTCAGGTTTCCTTCTTGGTCTCTCCACCGCCTCAGACTTCACGAGACCCTGCAGGCTCGGTCACCGAAGTGCCACAGACGCCAAGGGCCCAGGCTGGCAGAGGCTCCTGCCCTGACCGCACTCTCCCTGGGGCCCAGTGGCTGCTTTCTCCCGGGTTACCTTTGTTTTCCTAGCCTGTTCCTCCCGGGGTTGTTTGTGTAAGAAAACCTCTCTCCCTGTTTCCTGTGTCTCTGCCGTTTCCTCCCATTGCCATTCCACACCGTGGCACTGAGGGCCGTTGTTTTTCTTTCTCACCACATTCTAGACCCTGGGAATGGCCCGTAGGTGCGGGGCAAAGCGGAGGAAGGCAGGTCGGCCGGGGCTGTCTCGGAACCACTCTCAGGCACCAGAATAGCCCAGTAACCCCGAGGCATGGGTGTTCGCTTGTCAACAAGGGAAGGAAGAAACTCAGTATCAGGAGACAACCTCTTGACAATGAGTCCTCAGACACTATCAAACAGAGGCGAAGGCGGGTTCCCAGGGCTGAGGACCAGAGATGTGATCTAGCCGATAACCATCTTTGGGAAAGGAAGCTAGGACGGTCCCATTTGCTTTCTGGCTTCTTTGACAAGTTCTTACTGCTTTCAAATTAACTGAGAAATCATCGGAGCCTTACTTGCAGGGGAGCTAAACAGAGATCTGAAACCAGGCGCAGGACACGCGGATGCCCAGTGAAACGCACTTAGGAATGGATTTCCTTGTGGTTCTATTCAGTGCTCTGACCTGTTATCCCTTTTGATCAGCCCACTATTCAGGCAGCCCGCATTGTAGTGTAAGGTAAACTACTTGGTGTTTTCCTGGCAGAGCTTAAATCAGACAGGTTCTCACAGGAGCTCAGATCCTGGGTTGTTTTCCTGAGCCCAGGGGAAGAGAAATGTAAAAGTAGCTGGCTTGGGGAAAGAGGAATGTGATGCCTTTTCATTTACCATTGAAATGCCGATGCCTGCTTATATGTTGATTTCCAAATACAAATGGGAGGAACACTGTAGTCCCTAGCCCATAAATGACTGTCACACTGGCTTCATTTGGGAACACTGGCTTAGTTTTGTAATCAAACCTTTTTTTTTTTTTTTAGTGTCATTTCAACAAAATGAAGTAAGCAAGATTTGATATAGAACTTCAGCTTGGTTTTCCTAAGAGACGTATTGAAAAACACACTTATTTTGTTGACTATCACTTAGCAGAAGTTTGTGGTTCCAGTTTGGTAGCCTTTGTTTCAAAAAGCTTTCATGGTTTTTGCCAGCATCTTTCATCACATTTTTTCCCCATCAGTTGTGACACTCAGAGCCACTCATCAAAGAGATTTTGTTTATTTCAAGTTTTAAAGGACAACATGGTTGCCTGAAACATGTAAACCTCCAGGTTTTGGTTAAAACAACAGAAAGTTAAAAAGCACAAACGTAATAGAAACCTATCAAATTCCCCTATATCAAATGAAATTTGTGTTTTTCATTAAAGGATGTAAGCATTCCCGATGCCACTCTCCTGCTGCAAAGCTGCTGCTCTTGGGATACAATTTACATATGGACTCATCTTCATTTACAACTTCAAAAAGCAATGGACCCTACTACTTAGAACCAAGAGCACATTTCAGTTGGAAAATCCTTTTCAGGGACCCCTCTTCCCCCCAAAAAATCAGGTTAGTAATAGTAATTAGTAATAGTAAAAGTAATTTCAGAGGACACATTCTCCTTTTAAAAAAGTAGGACTTTTGGGGCACCCAGGTGGCTCAGCGGGTTAAGCCTCTGCCTTCGGCTCAGGGATCAAGCCCCAATCAGGCTCTGCTCAGCAGGAAGCCTGCTTCTCCCTCTCTATCTGCCTGCCTCTCTGCCTACTTCTGCCTACTTGTGATTTCTCTCTCTGTCAAATAAATAAATAAAAAATCTTTAAAAAAAAATAGAACTTTTTTTTTTTTAAGATTTTATTTCTTTCTTTGACAGAGACAGAGATCACACGTAGGCAGAGAGGCAGGCAGAGAGAGAGAGGAGGAAGCAGGCTCCCCGTGGAGCAGAGAGTCCGATGCGGGGCTCCATCCCAGGACCCTGGGATCATGACCTGAGCCGAAGGCAGAGGCTTTAACCCACTGAGCCCCCCAGGCGCCCTAGGACTTTCTTTTTTTTTTTTTTTTTTTTTAAAGGAGAGATTTCTTTTTCAAAGGAGGGTATTTTTTCAAATATTGTTTTATTGCTGGAATTAAATCATTGCTCTGTATTGAATTTAAAATAAACTCTGGAGCATACTGAAATATTTAAGGGTGAAATGCAATAATTTTTAAGTTGAGCTTCAAAACAAGGAAAGAGGGGGTTAGTGGAGTTTATATGAAGATGAGGAATTAAAAGTGTCTTTGGGTTAGGGGGTAAAGGAGGGTTCATTACAGCATCCTGTCTCCTTTTGCATGTTTCAACTAATCTATAATAACAATTTACAAGAAAAAAAGGAAGAAAGAAAGAAAGAGAAAGAAAGAAGAAAAAAATAATGAGAATCAAAAATAAATGTCTTTTTTCTGTATAGTAAGGTAACTGGTATTACTTCTCCATGTAGTTTCTCTAATCAAGGAACATTCTAGTATCATGCCACTCTGAGGCTGTCTTGCAGAGGTCTGATGCCTTGAAAGTGTTCGAAATCCAGAAATCTGAGTAGGTACGTCAGTTTTCAGATGTCTGATGAGAGAAATACAAATCACATAACTTCATGTAAACGACTTGCTAGTATTAACTCAGGCTTAATTTATTCCCTAGGATATGATTTATAGGGAAAATCTGAGAAATGACAGTGTTGCTAAATAAATCTGAGAAATGGGTTTTTCCATCATTGGCTCTGGAACAAGCAAATATAGACAAGCTTGGCTGGGAAAGGTCCCCGCATTTGCTTCAATGGATGGGGGTCCTTTTTTTTTTTTTTTTGAAGATTTTATTTATTTTATTTAACAGAGACCACAAGTAGGCAGAGAGGCAGGTGGGGGCGGGGGCAGAGGGGAAGCAGGCTCCCCACTGAGCAGAGAGCCTGACATGGAGCTCGATCCCAGGACCCTGAGATCATGACCTGAGCCGAAGGCAGAGGCTTAACCCACTGAGCCGCCCAGGCGCCCCGATGGGGGTCCTTTTATGAAAAGAGAAATCCCCCTCGGCATATGAAAGAGGAAAGGTCACTTTACGTTCAGAGACAATCCTTGATTCGTGTAAATCTGTATATTCTGGGACCACATCTCAGGCTACTGTCAGCGTTCTATGAACTGCTGACAGTAGAGTCTTGTGAATCGAGATTTTTCCACCAAGAATTTGCCAGTTGGGTATGACAACCTCTCCTTCCTAGGATAGTTTGTTCCCCTTTTATCTGTTTTACCCAAATTACATTTATACACGCATAGGAAAAAAAGGCACTAAATAATAAGTCATGGAGATAATTTTCTCATTTCAAAGTGTCCAGTGAGAGATTCTAAAAATTTCTCCAGACCACCAACAACTCACACTGGCGAAAGTACACTGGGATCCTGGCCCGGAAGCAGTTTATCAATTATGTTATGTGGTCCACGTGAGGGGCAGATAACACGGTCCAGTATTTTTTAACTGAACACTTGTATTTAGAGTTTGCCCCCCCAGAGGACATTCAACAAGGAGCCTTCAGCATCACCAGGGGAAATACCTCACTTTGGCCGCATTGTATTTATATCTCGGGCCCTGAGAGACACAGGCTAGCCACTAAACTTGCCAAAATAGCAAGAATCCCTGCCTCTGTGTGGGTTAAATAAAGATCACAAGTTACAGCAGTTGGCCTCAGAGCCCTGAATGGGCCTCTCCCCAGACACTCATTCTGCTTATCTGGAATCTTAATTCCAGTCTGCACCTTTTGATCAGGCAAGCCCCAGACTGCGGACGACTTATCGAAGGGGCTGGAATTTGCACTGAGCCCCATGCACTCCATCTTACCGGCCACTTGCAGGCTGGATTATGGGACTAACACTTCAACACCCCCCAAGTGGAGGCCTGGGAGTGGCTCCTGGTGTCCATCACAGGCAAGGTGCCACGAGTCAAGTGGGAGGTCAAGCGGAACACGCTAGAAGGCCTCCCACAGCCGCTGTGGCTCTTCCCGGCTCTCCGTGTTAACAGAAACATCCTTCCTCAGGACTCGGCAGCGGGGTGATTTTCCCTTCTGAACGCAGGCATGAAACTCGGTTTCCGAGTCTACCTTCTCGGGCACATCCTCTCTTCTTCAGGGTGGTCTTGTCCCGCTGTCAAGCTGACTTCCCATCTCACCCCGGGAGCTGGCCCCCACCTGTGCGACAAGCCCGGAAAGGCCTTGCAATCTTCCCACCTGCTTGGATCTTCTGTTATCAGCCTCTAGGCCAGCGGCTCCCAGCGTCCACTTTCAGGGACAGCAGTACCCCCCAGGCCTTCAACCCTTTTTCTAGTTAAGCAGGACAGTTACTAAGATTAATTCCTGCTCTGCTCACAATCTGATTTTTCTATCACATGTGTCCCAAACCCTAATTCAGAGCCGCCCTTAGCTAAAAATTTTAAACCGAAGGATCCTTAAACCTTTGGTGGCTCCCTCCCTGACCTCATGCTTCCATTCCCCGCGTCCTCACGCTAACTCCTGGAGCAGCAGAGGCCCCTCACTGCGAACCCCCAATTTGTCCTGCCGTTTTTGTGTCATTTCTTGCCTGAAACTTTCTTTTCACCTTCCTGAGTACCCAAATTTACTTTCTCTGCATCTCATTTCTTTCTGTCCCATCTCAGTGCATTATCTCATGGAAAACAAGTTTGAATACTGAATAACACAAACATGTTAAGAGATAAACAGGGCTACGTGTGTGGTCCAGTCATGTAAACAAAAGAAATGTTTTTATGCCAGAATTCTCAAGTACCCAGGGAGACGACGAGCCCAAGAAAATATATTTAGGGGCAAAGTGTCCCTTTCTATCACCTATTTCCATATAACACAACCAGCTCTTGTTCTTTAAGGCTGATTCTGATTTGTTTCCCATCAACTTTTCCCAAGATTGTACACTGTCCACCCTCATTTCAGCTGGAAGTCACCCTTCCAGAGCTGGACAGCTGTCCATGCTGGGGCTGTCTACTCAGGGAGCTGGTGTGACGTCATGGAAAGAGTCCCAGTGTGAGAATCGGCAGACTTGATTTCCAGGCCCAGCCCCACCACCTGCTAGCCTGGTGTCACGGGCAAGTCATTAACTTCTTAGAGCCTCAGTTTCATCATCTATAAAATGGGAATTTGTCACTTATGTCCAAGTTGCTGAACAACGTGGAGGAGACAATACATGTTATTTAATGGAGCAGTTGCCTTTAAAGCTAGCTCTACCAGTAGTTCTTGGAATCACAGCTTTGAACCTAAATGTCGTCTGACTACGGTAAGTATGGGTTAGTTTGCTGGTCCTTCTCCTTTTCCATTAATAATTGCTTCATTCAACACTGCAGAACTAGCAAATAAGAGCCTACCTATTAACCACAGGTGCTAGAAAACTCAGAAAGATACTAAAATCTTTCGAAAGCCAATTTTTGGCGTATTCTGGACTACTTTGTGTTGATCATGGGTAGCTTAAAAATAAATGGAAAAAAATGTAAAAAGTAAAATAATGAAATGTCTTACTATCACTCTTCCTGCTGAAGGCAGGAATTGCATTTGTACTAAAATTTTGAGTTTAAAGGCCAGTATCACCTTTATTTTTTATTCGTTTTTAAAGATTTTATTTATTTATTTGACAGAGATAGAGAGCACAAGTAGGCAGAGAGGCAGGCAAAGAGAGAGGAGGAAGCAGGCTTCCTGCTGTGCAGGGAGCCCAACCGGGGAGGTGGGGGGTGAAGGGTGGTGCTCATCCCAGGACTCTGAGATCATGACCTGAGCTGAAGGCAGACGCTTAACAACTGAGCCACCCAGGTGCCCCTGGTGTCACTTTTAAATAACATAAACATTGGTTGAAAATAGTCACTATGAAATGATAAGGCTCACTATGAAAGAAGTCTTCCCAAGTAGCAAACCTAAAGTTTCCCTCCTTTTTGACACTTCCAGAGGATCCTAAAAGATCCATGAATGTTCCATCTGATGAAATGTTACAGTTATCTAAGCACACCTTGTGAAAAGATAGTATGTACTGATTCTTTAAGGAAGGGAAATGTATTTGACTAAAACCATGATCTACTCTTCCAGTAATGATTGCTCTTTCTTCAAAAAGCCAGTCTCTCATAATTTAACTCACCAAATTCTTTTAGTCAGTTTGTGCTTTTCATGTAAAAGTCAAAATTTGTCTGCCTCCTAGGCTAGGAATGAGGATAATAATATTTTCTTTATTTCACGTTGAGTCACTGTTTTTGTTTTTTGGGTTTTTTTAAAGATTTTATTTATTTGTCAAAGAAAGAGTGAGAGAGCACAAGCAGGGGGAGCAGCAGGCAGAGGGAGAAGCAGGTTCCCTGCTGAGCAAGCAGCTAGGAGTCCATCCCAGAACCCTGGGATCGTGACCTGAGCCGAAGGCAGATGCCACCCAAGGGCCCGACCTTGAGTCACTGTTACAAATCTGAGACAAGTTGATCAACTTGGTTAGAAGGTTTCAAATAACAAGAAGAAAGGTGGGTGTTATTTATGACTCCCAGTTCAGAGTCGAGGCTTCAAAGGCTCCAGATTCTGCGTGTGCCCAAGGTTGCCTGGACACTGATGGCAGAACCGACTCAAGCCCAGATGGATCTGGTACCATGCTGAGGTTGGCAGCACAGACTGGGCTTGTGGGCGTCAAGTCACCTTTTGTCATTCACTTCACCTGACCCCGGGCCAGGTATCCTTCCAGAGTGTGCTGTTGTCACAAGTGGTACCAGCTGAAAAAGTGAGAGAGAGAGAGAGAGAGCAACACACACACCCCTGCCAGAATCAACATGAGGGGGTGCAGCCTCCAAGAATGAGGCAACAGAGCTGACTTCTATTTCTCTGTGCTCTTAGAACCCTGGTCCTCCTGTTGTGTTTCAGTTGGAAAAACGAACCTATAAATTCTTCCTTCCCCATATGCCTCAGTAGTCTCCCCTTCAGAATTTATTCACCTTTGACAAACCCTCATACTTCTTTCCCCTCACCTAAGACATCCCAGCATTCTTCCTTTCAAAGACTTTTATGATCCATTCCCTCATTTCTACTCCTACTGCATCCACATGGGTCCTGTGTTCTATGGTTTCATATCTAGGGTCTTGCAACATGCTCCAAATTGCCTCCCTCCTTTCCAGAGCTCCCCCATCACCACCCACAACACAGAGAGACTGAATCACAAACAGTCCTCCCAGTGTACTTCTTGGGGCACATCCGGATTTATCAGCCTGAAATCCTGTTGGCGTGGTGGAAAGAGCAGAGCGTGTGGGGTCAAAAGGCCTGGTTCTAGCACTAGCTGTACTGCTGATTAGTTCTTTGACTTTGGTTGAGTTATAGAAAAGGTTGACTTGAAAGGCTGAACTAGATTAAATGATAAATCAAGTGAAGGTGGGGTCCAAGGTTCACACTGGGATGTCAACATCTTCTACTCATTTTCCCTTAGTCTAACTATGTACATCTATTCTATGCTCTGCTTTGTGTCCTAGAAGGCTGATCCCTATGGGATGGGATCACTGGATTCTCTTCATGCTGTTTTCCTCTCCTGTCAATGAGAGGTAGGCAGAGATGGGAGAAAAGAAGGAGAGAGAAACTGGGGTATTTCTTCCCTGCTGTTTCCCTCCTACTGGACAGACTCTCCTACAAAATCCCAGCAACATGATTTTCTTCCCTTGCCTTTTCAGACCTAATGGTGCTACATCTTAGGGAGATACAGTTCTCCAAAATATAGTCCCCATACCAGCAACATTAGTGTCACCTGGGAACTTGTTAGAATTGCACATTTACAGGCTCTGTCCCAAATTTACTGAATGAGACATTTAGAGGGGAGGTTCTAGTCATCTCTGTTTTTAACAAGCTCTTGGATAATTCTAATGCTCAATAAAGTGTGAGAGTCACTTCTGTAGAGAAAGTTGCTGGAGTTGACCCTGAGTCTCCAGCTCAGTAGGTTAGGGAGTAGGGTCTAACACTGTGCATTTCTTTTCTTTCTTTCTTTCTTTTTTTCTTTCTTTCTTCCTTTTTTCTTAAACCTTTTTTCTTAAACCTTTCTCAACCTCATCAGCCCATTGGAACAACCTTCAAAAAATACTGATGATGCTGGAGTCCAATCCTAAAGATTCTAATTTAACTTTTCTGGGGTATATGCTGGGCATCAGGAATTTTTTAATTGCCCCAGATAGGTACCAAGGTTGAGAACTGTTGTACAACAATTTCCTTAACCAGTTAATTGGACCAGTACATGAGACTGAAGTATCACAGTTGCCCTTGGAAGAACAAGGGGACCAAAACCTTCAAAAGGTAGGAGTGTTGAAATGAATTTATTATGTGTAAACCACCCAACCACCCTCACCCCTCTTCTGCCCCATCCCCACTTCAGAAGACCTATATGATGCTCCCCGATTAAGAAATGCCTTAGGGAGAGAAAGCTCCACCTTAGACGGCTCTACAGAGATGGAGGGGTGTCTCTATGCCAGAGATGGGGGGAGGGGGATGCTAGTGTGGAGTTGGGTCCTGATTTAATCAGCGATATGGAATCCCAGGATGGGGACTTGGAAGGAATAATTACCATGATAGACTGCAGATACATGAAGAGGTGATCAGTGTCACATCTGAAAAAATCTGGTGGTTGCTTTCTGATCACAGAGCCCTTAGGAATGGGAAAGATGGGCAGGTTACCAGGGTATTAGTTGAACCACATAGCTGGAAACACTCTAGGTTTAATCAGCAGGAACTAGACTGGTTTACCCAGAAAAAACTCTCAGATGCCACTGTTCTCAGCAGATGTACCAGAATCTGCAAAGGGACAGGAGGGGACATTTTTTTGAAAAAGTAATCAAATGAGGCTGTTTCGTGCCAGCCTTTCCTATCTTCTCTTGGATTGGGAATAAATGGATTAAATGAGTTTTGTTTGGGGCTTTCTTAAGTCAAAGACTTTATGGTTCTATGACAAGGCTAATCATGTGTCAGTCAACATCCTTCAGTAGTTCCTCCCTGACCTCCAGGAAATAGCTAATTCTTTACTCTGATGCTCTATTTCCTGTGCAGTCCTTTAGTGCTATCTTTCGTGTCCTATCTTCCACCAGTCTTACAGCAGTGTTTCCCAACCTTTGTCATTTGTGGCTCATCTTGAAAATGAGAATGCTTGCCTGCACTCAGGTAAATGGTCTGAGCTAATCACAGCCGGACATGCCTGCTCTCAGTGCCCCAGGCCCCTCCAGGTAGTCCCAAAGGCTGAGGCGATCAGTCTCACACACCTCTTCCCATCTAAGCCACACCTTTGTGCTTCACTAGGGTGAGTTCTTCTGGTTGTGAGACTCTGATGGCCCGCAAAAATCCTCCCTCCATTTCAGGGTTGTCTGTCCTTAGTGCCGTGTAGAACCCTTACTCATTAACATCTCCACATCTTTGCTTTCCCACTTCCTATATTCCCACTTCATTTGTTTCTGTCTATCCAAAACCAATGCATCCTCTGATAAGCAGTGGGCATCCCCGATCTTCCAAGAAGTCTCCTGGATGGTGGGATTCCCAGTGCCTGTTCTCTGAGCAGTCCGTTGACACTGAACAATAATCTACCTTGAATCTCTGCTACATTTTTCAGGAGCTTACATGCTTCAGGGCCAGACTCCAGGAGCTCAACAGTTTTGAGAAGGCACTGCCAGTCCAGCTGCCTTTTTGGGCATTGACAGTGAAAGAGTCACGGCGAAAGTAGGGGGAGCATGAGAGACGAATGAAAATACCAAGGAGGAGTCAAGAAGGCTCTTCTACAAACCACCTGTGAGGTGCTCCTGGGGATTTCCACACCTTCTGTTGATGTCACATGTTTCCAGCCCCAGCTGGGATGGCTCAGGAAAGGTGGGGTACTCAGAGGAGACAGAGCTTCTCAAAAGTAGAAAGTATATCTCATATTTTAGGGAGTGTGTGTGTGCAATAAATGTACAATAAATGTACAAAAATGTACAATAAATGTACAAAAAATGTACAAAGACTCAATAGATTTTGCTTCAAATTAATTAATATTTTTAGGAGCAAGAAACAAAAGCTGTGATTTACTTAAGCACAAGGAGCGTTTGCTGAAAAACTACGTAGTAGCTCACAGCTTTAAAAGGAAGGCAACACATCCCAGCCTGGGGGAGGGCAGAAGCCAGGGTTGTGAGGGTTTCCTCCCCTGGAGCTCCTGGGCTCCCCAGGGCACCACTCCCACTCCGATAGCCTTTGCTACCTACCCATGAGTCTGCACAAGGTCCTAATTCCTAGGACACTGTCTGGTCTGGCCTCAGTCATGTCCCTGGCTGGGAGCGGGCAGGGCTATAACAAAGTCACATAAAAATGGGGAAAGGGCATTTCCCCAAGGAGAAGATGATGAACAGTAAAGAAAAAAAAAGTAATACCTGCCTACCACAATGTCCAATAGCTTTTTCTATCTGATTAACTGACTGATTCACCATTAACATTTCATCTCACTTTATTGTTGACAAAACAACTTTCACACATTCTATCTACTTTAATCTCATTTTAAAACTCCTGAGTTAGGTTTTGTTTATAGTTTCCTTTTAGAGAAAAGGAAGCTGGGTCTAAGAAAAGGTGTCACTTATACAGAACCGAAATCTGGATCCAGTACAAACTTCAAGCTTTTCCCATTATATAAGACTGTTAGCTTAAAAATAAAAGTTTGTTTTTTTTTTTTAAATATGGCATTTTAGAATCAGTCCTGGATCAATTTGGACTAAGCATATGCAGTATTTCTCCAACATACAAAACATCTATAATAATCTGAGCAAAAATAAGTAGGGGATACTACTTCGAAATCTTTCATATTGCTAGATTCTACTCAATTAAATTAAATTCAATAAATGTACTGAAACACATAGGATGCATCCCAGATGCTAGGGAATCAAATAAATATAAGATTCAGTCTCTGTACCCCCATAGGTCAAATTAGGTCATCTAACTAAATAAAGTCGACATCTAAATAAGTAAGTACAACAGAGATACTTCAGGAACATTGTATTTTAATTGCCTGTTTACTTCTATTTCCCGGACACCAAGCCTCCTGGGGTCAGGGATCGTGTCTTTTTTGTATTCCCAGCACTGATCACAGTGTCTGGGACAGAGCAGATTCTTAATAAATATTTATAGAATAAATTAATTAATTCATGAAAAAAGATAAGTGTAATGGAAACTCAGTTGAAAGAGGGATTTTTTTTTATTTCTTTTTAAAGAAAAGCTATATTTTGACAAATGGTAGGATGAGTTATTAAAGAATCCATGAGGACAACTCCTCTGCGGGCTGGAGGGGCTCTGTTCCCTGTGCCTTTCTTGTCATGCTCATGAATAGAAAGGCCTCAGCACACTAAGAGGGACACTGGGGCCTCTAGAAGCTACTTTTGCATTGTTGTGTAGGAACAAATAGATACTTCTGTTCCAACAGATACTCCAAAAAGTAGCTTTGCTCCTTTAAGACCTACTTCCAATCTCCTCACCACTGCTGCATTTCAATCGAGTCTCAAGGCCAACACTTCTCAATCTTAATTTTCTCAAACTGTCTCAAACTGTCAAATTGTACCAGGTAAATTGGCCACATAGGTGCTATATTATCATTTTTTTCTCATGGGAAGTACACTTGTTTATTTATTCATTATTCCACTAAGCATAGAGCCCTCTACTGGGTTCACTGTGATTGTGGAACCTATATCCCTCCAACTCAAATGTAAAAAGCCTCCATCATTTCTCTCTAAGCTCACCCCCGCCTCCTCCCATGCCACACATGAATACATTGTTCATTAGACAGTCAGCAAAACTATTTGCCATCTGACAAGCTAAATGAAAACATCTCCTCTCCCCAAAGAAGTTAGTTACAAGGACAACTACTGTCTTTGTTCCAGCATGGCAGAGATCCCAAATGATAGATCCACTCTAACCCAGTTAAAGTGTCAAAGGGGCAAACCTAGGAAAGCTCTAGGATGGTTGAGAGTCACTTAAAATACTCAACATCTAAGGTCAGGTCACCAGTTCAGAAAGGGGATTCTTGAAATACCTGGACCTGGAAAGCTTGGAAGTCCTGCCTGTGGGATCCAAAAGCATGCCAAAAGTAAGCCGCTGTTTTGTACACACTTTGAAGGAAACATGTTTGGTGGCTGGTTTAAACGTTTGTCTTCGATTCAGAGCTCCTATTTGATCCTAGACCAAAATATGTGTCCCAAATTGCAAACAAAGCTGTTAAAATATCAGAGCGACCGTGGAGGGTAGTCTTCAGAAGCTGATCCAAAGGCACATGTACAAGCAAAGCCCTGTGGCCACTTCACAAAACCTTTAAAGTACCAACTTCAACTAAAAACATATGGCAGCACAGGGTATGAAAAAAAACCTTTCACTTCCTAGAGAGATGCCAGTCTTCTCTTGGTAGCACTGAGAAGCTCTGCCACCAGAGAGGTTCATGGGAAAATGTAGTGGCCTGCGGGAAGCACATTGGTCGGTCTCCCATCTCACTGCCCGTGCAGTAATGGTTGAAGTTGTCCCTTCAGCTGGCACGAGTTGGTATTTATGTTGCCTAAAGAAACTTGTAAACTACTTCATTCTCATCATTCAGATGTAGACCTTATGTGGGAGACTGTTTGGGGACAAGTAAGATCCAATAATTAAGTAATTATTAATAAAAAATTAATTCTTTAAGTCAATAAAGATTGCGGTCACAGGATTGCCATAATATGGGAGAATGCAGTATTTCGTTAATTGGATCTTCTACTTACACAGAGTTGTGTATATCCCATACGCAGACCACCAATTTCAAATAATAGAAGACAATATATTCACCTAGTATGAAAACCATACTGAGCAAAACCATTCCTGGTTCCAAAGTGCCTTAGAATGTCATGGGCCTTAGGGTCACCATTAATTATGTCATTTTTAAGAGCTATAGAAGAATAAACTGACTCCCCACAGACTTACCCTGGGACGTGCTCTGTTAAACAAATTCTGCACATTAACTTAGTTACTTGTGATTTATTTCTTTCTCATAAAATGAAGCTCGGTGTATGAAAAAAGAATTCCTATTGGTTTGAATGTGGGAATCTAGATGCAGAAACTCAGATTCTCACGTCCATATATAACCAACTTTTTTGCTGTACATATTTTTACATAGCTGAAATGACGCTGCACAGAAAAATATTCTTCTTTTTTCATTTAACAGTCTCTCCATCACGAGAATTTTTACATGTCATTGAAATCCCTCATTAACAAGATATAATTGTTACACAATGTTAGGTCAAATAGATTAGTTGCAATATATAACTTCTCATGTTTGGAAATTTAAAAAAATTGTTTCTATCATTTAGCTATTACAGATATTATTGTGATGATTTTCATATGTTAATCTTTGTCTGATCATTTCCTTAAAATGATTCCCTAGAATGGAGTTGTGATCAAAGTGTTTGGTTCTTGGATGTTAGCTAAACCTATTGTGATGATCATTTCACAATACATACGTATATTAAATCATTATGTTGTACACCTTAAACTTACACAATGGTATAAGTAAATCATATCACAATAAAACTGGAAAATAAGACCAAAATATTAGGTTCTTGATATAATCTCTCAAGTTTACCAATTTACTTTATATATATATATGATATGATATAAACAAATATGTGGTCTATATTTATATATCAGTAATTTATATTAAATAAGTGCTATATGTGTGTATATAATTTTCCTATAGGTTTATCAATTTATCTCCATTAGTAGTATTTCTCAGTGTCCATTTTACCACTCTCAACAGCACTGAAAGTTCACTTTAATTGATTTTTAACTTATTTTAAGCCTTCGTCATTCTCTTCACACATCTCTCCTGGTAGGTATCCTCGTCTAATGATTCATATGGTTATTTGGCAAGTTCTTCTGAATACAAACATTTATTTTTTAAAAAAACATATTATAAACCTACAACATATTATGAGGTTACATTGTATTCTGCAATAAGACAGGGTTATTCTTACAATTCTCTATGATTGTGAAGGCAGTTGTCACATAGATGGAACACAAAAAACTCTCAGCTACTTCCTGATATAGTTAAAATATAACAAGCAGAGTCTGCTACACTTTAGTACTTTCTACAGAAGGGATATATTTGGGTTCTCATCATGCTTAGAAAGTTTATCGGAAAATTCACATTCCTTTTGAAGTTATTATGTTCAAATGCTATAATACAAAATAGAGGACATGTAAACCTCAATAAAAATATTAAAGTCCATGTTTTCTTCTTTATTTGAAGAGGTACCTCAAGGAAGAAAAGATCTCTCTCAAACTGAAGAAGAACAGAGCTATGTGTCTGGTTTTCTAACTTCTCAATCTCCAGGTCCCTCAAGTCCGGTAGTGCTATCTCAAAAAGCAATGGAGGGACATTTGATTGGCTCAGTGGATCACGCGTCTGACTCCTGATCTTGGCTCAGGTCATGATCTCAGGGTTGTGAGATGGAGTTCCATGTCGGGCCCTGTGCTGGGTATGGAGCCCGCTGTAGGAATGGTTGTACAATCATTTGAATACACCTAATTCCACAAAACATTATGCTTAAAAATGGTTAAAATGGTAAATTTTATGTTATAAGTATTTTATACCCCTCACCATCCCCCTCCAAAAAAAAAAAAAAAAAAGGAAAAAAAAGCAATAGAGGTTCTTCTGGCTTTTTTCTTGGCTTTTTTTTTGAGCTACCTGCTGTCTGCTAACCAACTCATGTAAATCTGCCACAGCCTGGTAGCTGCTGGGAGCTTCAGATGATCTGAAAACTCAGAGACTTGGCCCCAACTCTTCTTCCAAATTAGCAGCAGTGTCAGTACAAATCATAAGTTGAAAATATCATGAGCTGAAAATTCATTTAGTACACTTCACCAGCCCAATACGATTGCTTAGCCTGGCCTTACTTTGAACGTGCTCAGAACACTTCTTACATTAGCCTACCAGTTGGGCTAAATCATCCAACACGAAGCCTATTTGATAACAAAGCATTGAATAGCTCATGGAATTCATTGAATTCTGTACTGAAAGTGAAAAACAAGGGAATGGGTAGAGGGTGGTTGTAGGCATATGGGTCGTTCACGCTCATGATCGCGCCGCTGATGGGGAGCGGCGGTAGCCACGGCCTCTGCCCAGCGTCTCAACAGAGGACCTTACCACAGATCGCTAGCCTGGGAGAAGATCCAAATTCAAAATCCGAAGTACGTTTTTTCCTGACTGCATATCGCTTTCGCAACATTGTGAAGTGGGAAAATCCTATGTGCAACCATCGTAATTCAGGTCTGTCCAGGCATGACCATACTATAGTTGGAAAAGTTATCACAGAAGAGTAGCCCCTGCTGCTCGTTACTGCTTGCTGACTGGGAGACACATGCATTTTGCATTCGGCAATGGGCAGATTTCCGGAAATGCAGTATGTAAATTAAAATTAATAAAATGAATCATTTACGCAGAGATGAAAAGGGCAACTGTATTTCAATTATATAAATAAAGCAAATGGTGTAAAAGAGTCTAAAATATAGATCGACCTTTTAGAAATACTTTTAAGCATAAAAATCTCGCTTTGTTAGTTCGATCAATGTCCGTCCCCATCCCCCACCCCTTCAAAAAAACCCTATCAACTTACTTCTTGGCAGAAACTAAATGAAAACACCAGCAAGTATAAATCAAATGTTATCACAGCTATAAGAATATGTTAAAGAATTAGAGTAACCAGTTTAAATACAAGAAATGTTAAAAGAGTAGGATATTTTATATATAAATATATAAAATACATATAAACATATAACATATATTTACATATAATATATAATAAATATAAAATATATATAAATATATAAATACAAGATCTAAGAGCGGCTGAAGTGACAGGAGCACTTACTCTGAGCCAGGTACCGTCCCAAGTCCTTACTTGTATTTACCTCTCATTGCTAACACAATCCTTACCAGGTAAGACACTACTACTGCGCAGTTTACAGATAAGGAAATGAGAGCCAGAGAGTTTGGCAATTTGGTACTTCCAAGGCTTGCAATTAGCTGCAGTGCTCTAAAGGTGTGCACATTACCTCCCTCCCAGACTGTATCTAGAATCTCACCCTGTATCTAAGATGGCCACAACGGGAAGGGGGAAAACTGGCTGAATTTGGGCTGTGGTTAAAAGCACCTGCTGGCTTTTACAAGTCCTACAAACACCTCTTTGAAAAATGACCATAATCCATATCTAAGAAAATTCAAGAACTAGTTTGTCTTCTCCTGACCCTCAAGTTTAAGCAACTAAACTACTGCTATGCCTCCAGATTTTCCTTGTGATTAGAATTATTTCCTAGAGGCATCAGTTAGGGCGGGAAGGAGGAATGATGAAGACAAGCATACTTAATAAAAGCTATGTCCGGTGTGGCACCTTGCCCTGCGTGTTCAAATTCTGGACATAGTTACTTTCCATCACAACAGATCCCTACTGGGATGATAGTGTGGACAGAGTACTATCCAAATAGAAACTCATCCTCTTTGGATCCTGTGCATTAGAAAAGCCAGAGCCTTTTGCAGACCCTATCTCCTCTGTCTTGAAAGCCTTTGTTCTTTGCCCCTACCCATCCTTGCTCCCCACCACCAGCCCCAGGCTTCCTACCCCTGGTACAGTCCAAGAGAGGAATCAGTGAAGTCTTCAAACTTCTACTTATGGAATCCAACAAAGGCAAGCCCAGGATTTTGGGTGTGGCACTGGAGGTGGTGAGGATAACTTCCAATTGGACCCATCTGCAGATACTTGGAAGCTCTCAGATCACGGCTGGCTGGGGAGAGGTCTTGGAGCGTTGGTAACTGATTAGTGCTCCGTACTACTAAGTAAGTAGGAAGTAAGTCAATGAGCATCCTCTGGGAAAACAGCCAATATCCCCTTCCCTCCCCTCAGACAGAAAGCACATCTCAACAAAGCTCCTGAGTCAAGGGTTGCCATTAGTGACCAACTCATTTATTTCCTGAGTTTCCATCTTTAGGACTACTTCCACATCCATAAAACAAAGAATCTTTATGCTATATTTATTTCAGAGAAAGTGTTTCAGTGTCAATGTGGAAATTATGACTACAGCAGTGGACAAAATGTGATGAACTACCATGCATTTACGTTCTTTCTACATAGGAAAAAGATTAGAGGCAGAAAGAATGCCGGAAACTTCTAGGCCTTTCCTTTACCTTGTGACTAGAAGCAAATCATTGGATTTCCAGAGCTGCAGGTTCTTGTCTGGAAAACAGAGATAACACTCCTAGATCTTCTTTTTTCATCTGGGTGTGCGAGGATCAAATGGAGAAATGTAAATAACAATTTAATTGAAAGGGCTGTGTAAATGATCCATTAAAGACTATATGAGTGATAAGCTATCACCACATAAGGTGATAAAGAAGATATTCTGTCTATAAACAAACTAGATAATGACTTTCTTTTTTTTAAGATTTATTTATTTATTTGAGAGAGAGGACACAAGTAGGAGGGGAGAGGGGGAAAGAGAATCCCAAGAAGACCCCACGCTCTGTGTGGGAGCCTAAGAAAAGGCTCGATGTCATGACCCTGAGATCATGACCAGAGCCAAAACCAAGAGTTGGTCCCTTAATTGACTGCACTACCCAGGTGCCCCCTAGACAATGACTTCTTAAGGGTGTTTTGGGATCTCATGTTTTAAAGTTCAGCAAATGAAGATAAACTTTGCCATTCAATGCGGTAAGACCATCACAGTCAATGAATCCACAGTAGCTTAGGCCAGCCCACAGTGTTCACACCGTCCCTCCACATACATTGCATATGTTGTTTATATGATTCACTTGTTTATATGTAAATTAATCATGTGCTGCTTAATGATGTCATGTATTATTATTTACCTCTTTTTAAATTTAATTTTTTCTTGTGCAAATATATGTCTCATATATTCAACTAGATTGTGAATCCCTTCAGGACTATTTAATGAGCTTGCTGTGCATGTTAAATGGGATGGTATATATCAAAGACATGGTAGTCTAGTCGTTATTATTTTCAGAGGATCTAGCATAGATTTGGGTCCAGAGTATGTACAAAGACTCTTTATGCTATATTTATTTCCAAGAAAGTGTTTCAGTGTCAGTATGGAAATTATGACTACAGCAGTGGATAAAAGTATGGTCAACTACCACGCACTTAGGT
Organism: Martes martes; assembly: GCF_963455335.1. Taxonomy (NCBI): domain Eukaryota; kingdom Metazoa; phylum Chordata; class Mammalia; order Carnivora; family Mustelidae; genus Martes; species Martes martes. The sequence goes on along the minus strand of NC_137893.1, from coordinate 74,869,821 downwards.
TCTTTCTACATAGGAAAAGGATTAGTAGGATTATCAATTAACTCTTTCAAGTAGGAAACTCCATGCTATGGGATATTGTTTGAAGACTCCCTTGAGCAATAATCATATAGAACTTCAAAAGTATATTCCAGGCCCCCTACAAAATGACATTTCCAAGTGAACAACAATATTTAAGAGACAAGAGCAAGCAGTTATGATGAACACAGGATTTGGAGTCAGACAGACCCTGGTTTGAATATCTCCTTCAGCTCTTCCTGGATATGTGACCTTGGCCAAATTACATCGCTCTGTCTACTCCAAATGAGAATAATAATACCAGCTCCAGTGGTGTGGTAATGAACGGAATCAATGTAGGCAAAGAACGGACACCGAAACAAATAGTAGTTGTTACTCCTATTATTAAGAGTCCAACAATTTTGTGTTCTAGGCTTGGGTAGTCCACTGTATGAGAAAGATGAACATGTCCACAAAGAAAGAGAAATGAGAATTTAGTCTGACTGTCTCCTAGTCCACCAACCCAATCTTCACACTTTGGGAATTAAGTAGAACAGATAGGCTAAATAGCCCATATATAAACACACGTAAGGCATTTTTAAACACTTTTCCAGAAAAAAATGTTTAAAATTCTAGAAAATGTATGTTTAGTTGTTGAAAAGCATGCCTTTCTGGCTTAGACTAAGATTGAATTAGTTATCATCAAGGAAATGCAAATCAAAACCACTGTGAGATACCACCATGTCCACTGGACTGACTATAATAAAAAAGATAGACCATGATAAATTTTGGTGAGGATATAGAGAAAAGTTTGGAATCCTCATTAACCATTGGCAAGAATGTAAAATGGAGCAGCACTTTGGAAAACAGACTAGCAAGTCCTCAAAATTTTAAGAGTTACCGTTAGAATTAGCATCAAAGTTACCATACGACTCAGGAGTTTCACCCTTGGGAATATACCCAAAAGAAATGCGAACATACGACCATACAAAAACTCCTACACTGATGTTCATAGCAGCAGTATTAATAGTAGCCAAAAAGTGGAAATAGCACAAATGTCCACTAACTGATGAATCATTAAACAAAATGTGATATACCTACACAATAATTATTCAGCCCATGGAAAAAATGAAGTATTGGCAAATGCTATACAGCATGGATGAATCTTGGAAATATTATATCAGATGAAAGAAGCCAGTCACAAAAAGCCACACATTATGTGATTCCATTTGTATGAAGTATTCAGAATAGACAAATTCACAGAAAGAGAAAGTAAATTAGTGGTTGCTTACGGTTGGGGATATTGGTGCCTGAGGGATAAGAAATGATTGTTAATGGGTACAGTGTTCCTTTTTGGAGTGATAAAAATATCTTGAAATTGACCATGGGGATGGTTGCCCAGTCCTGTGAATATACTTAAAACAGTTGAATTGTACACTTTAAATAGATGGATTATATGGTATGTGAATTATATCTCAATAAATTAATTTAAAAGATTGGGTTAGTGCTATATTAGAAAGACCTCACTAATTTACAGGAAGACTAAAACATCAGACCAGCAGAAATATCACTAACAAAACAGTAAAGAATATTGGAGGGTTTTCATTCTTATTGTAGTTCATTAAGTAATAAATTTATTTATTTATTTTAAAGATTTTATCTATTTTTCAGAGAGAAAGAAAGAGAGTACAAGCAGGGGGAGTAGCAGGCAGAGGGAGAAGCAGGCCCCTGGCTGAGCAGGGAGGGAGCCTGATGAGGGACTCAATCCCAGAACCCCAAGATCATGACCTGAGCCTAAGACAGATGCTTAACAGATTGAGCCAGCCAGGCATCCCATATTGAAGAGTATTTAGAGATACAAATACATCACTAAAATATAGCTATAGTTGATAGCTCATTTTTTTTGACAGTTTGAATTTTTAAATGTGCTATAATACACTCAAAAATTAAGTTGGAATCATAAGACTCCTTACAGTGATATGCTTTAGTAAGCTACCTAGCTATTAGATTTATAATAGACTATAAAACCATTTTATTTTACTTTATTTTTTTATATAAAACCATTTTAAAAGAAAGATAATTAACTTTAAATTGCATTTTGTTTCCATCTGTTCCATTTTGTTCCAACTGTTTATAGCATCAAACTCTTGAAATATTTGTATTGGGGTGCCTGGATGGCTCAGTGGGTTAAAGCCTCTGCTCTTGGCTCAGGTTATGATCCCAGGGTCCTGGGATCAAGCCCCACATCGGGCTCTCTGCTCAGCAAGGAGCCTGCTTCTTCCTCTCTCTCTGCCTGCCTCTCTGCCTCCTTGTGATCTCTGTCTGTCAAATAAATAAATAAAACCTTAAAAAAATATATTTGTATTAACAGAGTTTTTAGACCTTTCTAATCAACCAATAGAGATGTTATAAAAATTATGGAGAGTAAAGGGTTACCAAAATATATAGTTAAGAAATTGAAAAGATAAAGCCTGTGAACCAATTATAATCTGATACATGATACATTCTAAGACTTATAATCAGATATTCAGTAATTGAAGTGTCTTTTTACCATTTTGGCAAGAATAGTAGTAACTATACAGAGTATTCTTTTGGAGGGGGGATTCTTATACATGCTTTCATTAACTTATGTAATGGGAATTGTATTTAAGCTTTGCAGCACCAATATTTAACATTTTTTTAAAAGATTTTATTTATTTATTTGAGAGAGAGGGAGATCACAAGTAGGCAGAGAAGCAGGCAGAGAGAGAGGAGGAAGCAGGCTCCCTGCTGAGCAGAGAGCCCGATGTGGGGCTCGATCCCAGGACGCTGGGATCATGACCCGAGCCGAAGGCAGAGGCTTTAACCCACTGAGCCACCCAGGTGCCCCAATATTTAACATTTAAATTTGAAAACAGTTTTCTTCTCAAACTACCAAATAACCCCATGTCTTCTAAAATTAAATACTTATATTATTGCTCAAAATAAACTTCACTCAGTAAATGTATCTAATATGTAAATAAAATATTCTTATCATTTCTAAAGTGCCAAATTCAGACAATTCACTTATAAAAGAAATAGATGTTGTATAATAAATAAGGCTACTTAATTCTAACATCAAAAGAAGGTCACTTGTGGTAACTTAAAACTTTCAAAAAAATATATCTGTCTTTGCACAAGAGAAACATTTTGAGATTAAAATGTCTTCAAGGGGTGCCTGGGTGGCTCAGTGGGTTAAGCTTCTGCCTTCGGCTCAGGTCATGATCCCAGGGTCCTGGGATCAGGCTCGCTGCTCAGTGGGAAGCCTGCTTTCCCTTCTATCTCTGCCTGCCTCTCTGCCTGCTTGTGACTTCTGTCTGTCAAATAAATAAATGGAATCTTTTTAAAAAATAAATAAATAAATAAAATGTCTTCAAGATTCACATTTATTTCACTTAAAGTCCCCATGTTTAATTTCTCTCTCTTTTAAAATTGTATTTGAAATATATATATTAAATATATATTATAAATATGTAGAGAGAATGTCACATGACTCTTAATTTGGTTCCTGTTTTATCTTTATAAAAATTTTTGTAATACAACTAGAAGACACTTAGCAGCAGTTGAAACAACATGTAAAAACATTTAAAGTTGGAGGTAGATTTAAAATTAATGTCATGTCAACCATACCACAATAGCGTGGTTTAAAAAGTAAAATTAAAATAATTTTCAGAGCCGAGGCCATTACAATAAACAAAGAACACTTCAATTTTAAGAATTTTTTCAGAATGCAATACTTGTTTGACCCCAAATTATGTGTGTTTCAAATTGCTTCGTATTTCTTCCATCTGTCTGGTGTCACCTTTGCTATATTCCAGAAAACAAATTAGAGAAACTATACCATTCAAGCAAATCACACAATTAATATTAAGAAGTACATGTACCTCATTCCATAACTTCAAAAAAATAGAGGATTCCATTTTCTAAATTTCACTGAGATCTGCGTGAATTGAATACGTGGCTTATACATGAGTTGTGTTTTATTTTCTCACCTTTTTAAAAAGTTGAGTTGGGGCAGGGAAAATTTACATTTTCACATGAGGAATTTTCCTAACACTTGCTTCTGAATTAAGGACTCTGGATCACAGTGAATCAGCGAACATTGATTTACACGGAGCTTTAGAAAACAGCTTGACTTTCAAAGAAGTGAGACTTTCTCAAATGAATCATAAAGAAAGTCTTTAAAAGTCAACAAAAAGAGAAATTTCAGATTTTCCTCCCACCACAATAATTTGGCACATTTAAAAGTATTTTTGTAGTCAGAATGCTATAGAAATCTGGAAGTAATTCTGATTTTAAAAGGCAACATTTTCAGAAGCATGAAGTTTCTAAGTGTCAATGAAAAGCCATAGGTAATGTTTCATTGTAGTTGGAGCTGTTATGCTTAACACTCATAAGGTAATGATAATGGGAGGTACGAAAATACATACTAGATAGAACTTAATTTCATGTTACCGAATGTGCATTTCTATAATAAAAATGCACTGCATATATGCAACATATTTAAATACTATCATGCTATCCACATATTTTTCAAAGGCAAAAAACAAACTTTTCAAAAATCTAACCGAAACCACCTTGTACTCCAATACAAACTGGAGTTCTCGGATTGTTGACGTGCACTGGTCTATAATAGAAATAAGTGGAGTTCAGATGAGTTTCCTGTCACTGTGTAACAAAGCCCACAATTATATATAGATTCTTAATTTTTTAACAACAAATTTAGGGCCGAGAAATGTCATCGGAGCAAATTCCTGAAACAGATGTAAAGGTCTTGATGACAGTCACTTTCCAGGTCCACGTTCCCACAATCACATCTCTGGAAGATTTTTTACATGAAGTGTTTGAAGAAGGGGAGGACGTGTCAGTGATCTCTGAAGTCCGTTCTGGGTCCCCTTTAAGGTGGAGGTGGGGCGAGTAGGAGGGAAGAAAAGGTAAAATGCTGATAAGGGAATCTGAACCAAATGTTGTTGCATGCTAGAAATGATTAGATGCCCTTGTCACGGAGCTGTTGCAGAGGTCCGGGGTGAAAGAGGGAAACAAGGGGTCAAGTGCGGGCACATGAGTTAAAAACATTTTTTTTTTTTTTTTTGCCGTATAGTGGAGGGAAAATGAATCTTTAATCTACTCCTAAATCCTCTCTTCTTTTCTTTTTTCAATATCCTTTGGTCCTGTGATGGGAAGAACGGAGGTGGGTCTGGATGCTATTTATCAACACATATTAGGTTAAGCTACACAGTGTGTTTGTAATTAAAGTAAAAGCTGTAGCAAGAACATTCTGTTCCCTTGCTTAGAGGTGTTCGCAGAGCACAAGCTTAGGGTACAGCCGCTGGACTGGGCTTCATCATGCAATGCCTATTTTTAAGTGTCTATGCCTTATCGCTAGAGTTGCTTTTTGGTGGGAGACATGTCTTACATGTTCATTCAGTGACTATGCACTGAGGGGCTGCTAGGTGCCAGGCCCTGTTTTGGACAGTGAACAAATGGGGAAATCCTGGTTCTCATGGAATTTACAAAAGAGTAGCCAAAACAGACATTAAAGTTAAATGAGTAAATTGGGTATTATGTTTCATGAATTTTTAATACATATTTTCCACATTTTAACATATGTAAATTAGGATGCGTTTTTAAATTTATGGTAAATCATATTTTAATTGGCGATTTTTTTCTTTATGGTGGGCCATAAAATAGTGATACCAACAAACCTACAGTGATAGCGTTTAGAATTCTAGAGAATTCAGTAGAGTATTAGAAAGTAATAAGTACTTTCAGAGAAGATAGAGGAGCAGAAGAATATCACCAGTGTGGTCAGGGACACCCTCACTGAGGAGGTGCCATCTAAGGCCAGGCTTAAAAGTTAAGCCAATTAGCCATGCAGAGCTTTCCAGAGAGAAGAAACTGCAAATGCAAATGCCCTGAGGCAGGAGGGTGTCTGGTCGCATTCCTGGAAATACAAGACCAATGTAGCTGGACTGGAATGGGGGGGTTAGGATGGCAGCCGGAAAGAGAGAAATCTGAGAAGTAACAAAGAAGCCAGACTGTATAGACCCTTACAGACCTCTGTAAGGAAGGACTCTGACTTTTACTTTGAATGAGATGGCAAGTTACAGAAGTGCTTGGAAGCAAACATCATGATATGAACTCTACGTGAAAGGTCTATGTGAATGGCTGTCGTGTTAAGAATGGATGGACAGAAGGAGAGCAAGGAGGAAACAAAGCGAGCAGTTCAGAATCTTCTGTAGATGCCAAGTAAAAGGTGATGGTGACATCACCAGGTGGTTAGCAGTAGAGGTGACAAGAACTGGTTGGATTCTGAATAGATCAAACCGACAAGATTTGTTAATTTTGGATGTGGGGTTCAAGAAGAGGTGTGTCATAGATGACTACAAGCCTTTTGGCCTGAAAAACTGTAACTGAGATGTTAGCATTCATTATTCTGATTATAAACCAGAGAGCCCTCTGTTCAGTTTCCAGCTGAACAGAGACATGTGTATTCAAAACTCAAAGAATTCAATCATAGTGACAGTAGGAGTTCTGGCACCAGTGTACAAGAGTGCTGCTCACCAAAGGAAGGGAATGACTGAGAAAGGTGAGAGGGAAGGGGAATTAGGTTTATTGTACCAAGTGGTTCGTGTACATTATCTCATTTAATCCCAACAACCACCACACAGTGTCATGATTACTCTCCCCATTTCACAAGTAGAGAAATTGGATTTTAGGTTGGTAAGCTACTTACCAAGTTCACGCGGCTATGGTCCTTGAGAGTTCTCCTCTTGGAACTGGTTGCAGTTCTTTAACTGGGCTTCCAAATCAGGTGCCCTACTCTTTGTTTTGTTTTGTTTTGTTTTAACAGCACCCAGTTCTGCTCTCTTTCCCACTCCTAGAGAAACTGAGGGATGTTTTCTCACTGCAGACCAGCGGAAGAATATTTCAGTGGACACCACACAGTGTTGTTCCAAAAAAACATCCTTCAGCCAATATACTTCAGTGTCCAGGACAGTCTTAAATTTCACCCCCAGAGCTCTCTCCCTACCCAGGGCATCAGCCTTAATCCAACACCCAACCCCCTTCCATACCCCTTCACTTCTTTTCCCCCAAGACCCTCCATCCTGGGGGGGGGGGGTCAGCCCTCAAACCCGACAGATTGTCTAACTGCCTTTGCTCACACCACCATGAGACCCTCACACTGCTATGGGACCATGCAAACCTCAGGCAGCGGTCACACGAGAGATCTGCCAGCTGTGATGCTAGCCCTTAGATGGCAAGCCTTCCCCAAACAGGTTGACAGGGTCTAGCATATCATGAAGGATGAGGGCTTTGCTATCAGCTAGGACTAGCTTTAGCTCTGAGTTTCTGACACTTTCTGGCTCTATGACCCATGGCAAGGTATCCAGCTTTTTGAACTTCAATTTCTTTATCATTAGAAAGCAGAAAATTATAACTATGTTACAGGGTTGTGAGAATTAAAGGGGACAGTGTTTGCCAGAGCCCTGGCATAGGGTTTGATAACTAGTAAATGCTTCCTATATATGCACTATTACTATTTCCTGACTCTTCTCCCAAATAATGCAATAATAGGAGATGCATATCATGCCCAGGGAGCTCCCAGATTGCAATGGGAGCTCTGTATCCAGAATCCCACATTTATTTTCCAAATACTGCTTTTTCTCTGAAAAAGCCGAGGCTGCATATTTTTTCCAGTATCTATGGCCACTCAGGCTAGCTGGTGAGCGTAACTAGGTGGAGGCAGAGTCACGAATGAACAAAACAGCAGGCAGTGTTGGAAAGGCTGGCATGGCTGGACATCAGGAGAAAAGCTCCATATGGGGAATGGCACACACCCTCTTCTTGCTCATTAGCTCTTCAACTCAACAGTTGGGAAAAACTTTGAGAAACGGGCTAGTCCTCTTTGTTGCTCCAAGCTACTATTAGCAGTTACATGAGCACTTTGCAGTTAAAGACTACATTTTACAGTTAAAGACTTCAAAAAAAGAAATAGATTTCCATCTCTGTCCACGTTATCATGTGGTCGATTCATTGTCCTGCTGTCATCTCATGAAGGTGGCATTTCAGGAGTCATTTCTCTTATCCTGTGCCTCCTGGGTAACTGGTATTAAACTAAAGACATGTGGAGAAGTGGCCCAGTACTGAGCTCCCTCTCTGCCATGTCTGTGCAGACCTGCGGGAGAGGCATTAATTATCACCTCTTTCTGTCAGAGGTCTTAGTTCACAAGATGTCCTTGGGGTACCTCAGTCCCAATTTGTCTAAAAGAAACACCCCTCTTGGGGCACCCGGGTGGCTCAGGGGATTAGGCCTCTGCCTTCGGCTCAGGGTCCTGGGATGGAGCCCCACATCAGACTCTCTGCTCAGCGGGGAGCCTGCTTCTCTCTCTCTCTCTCTCTCTCTCTCTCTCTCTGCCTGCCTCTCTGCCTACTTGTGATCTCCCTGTCAAATAAATAAATAAATAAATCTTTTAAAAAAGAAACACCCCTCTCACCCCCACCTTCTCTTGCTCTGGCGCTTGCAGCAAGGACTGGAGATACGCCCATACCAGATGTGAAGCCATCAACACAAATCAGGTTTCAAATCTTGTGGAGTTGGGTGATTCTCTCTTCCAACTATCCCTCCAATCTACTCTCTTATTGTCATTCTCGCCGCCTGATCACCTCTTACCTGGCATATTGCTTCTGCCCAGTCCAAGGCTCCCCATGTCCAACCACCTCAATGACACAGAAACCTCAGTGACCACAGACTTCATATGAAAACAAGAATATTAAATATTTCCTTAATTATTCCGGCTGCTCACATGTTGGAATGATAATATTGGGGGATGTTTGAGGTTAAATAAAATGTATCATTAAAATTAACTTCATTTGTTCCCTCCTTCATTTTTTTTTTTTTTCTTTTTCTTTGTGCTACTAGAAAATTTAAAATCGTGATGCCGCTTGTATTCTGGTTCTATCTGACAGTGCTACTGTTCTGGGCCTTCTCAAGTCATGACCTTTGCACCAGCTATTCTTTCCTTCTCCCTGAACTCCCTTCATCAAGCCAACTCCCATTCATTCAAGATTTAATTAAAATTAACTTCCTCTGTGAAGACTTCTCTACCTTTCCCTTTGTCAGTCCTTTTGGGCACATACCTGATTTAAAGATTTATTTAGAAATTTATTTCTTTAATGTCTGTCTCCCTTACAAGACTGCAAGCTTCACAAAGGAAGGGATCCAACCTTGTCCTGGATCCTTACTGATCTTATGAATCTTCTTTAATGTCTGGGAGACACTATAGGTGTTTAATAAATTCCACTTAAATAAATGAATGAATGAGACATTCCGAGTTCCCTCCCAGGTAGTGTTGGTGGGGCAAACTAATCTTCCTTTCTCCAACTGGCATAACCTCTTTTCAGTGGGTTCAGTGAAAAGCTCCCTCTATCAGTGGGTTCAGAGAAAAGCTAAGCTTCTCCCCCCAGTCAGGACCAATGAGGTGATAAGATGTATCAGAAGGAGTCCTTTCCCACCCCACTCCCCATGTTGTCAACAGGGTCCAGGGAAGCTGAGCTTGCACCCTGACTCAGAAACAAAAAGGCCATGCCCCACTCTCTTCCAGAAGATGTCAATGGGATGAGGGGAAACTGAAGCACCATCCCATATGTCTGCAACAAGGCAGGGTAGAAAAGTGTTCCACTTTGCTGGGACAGTGTCAGCAGGCCCAGCATGAAGCTCAACATAGGCACTCACCCAACTCTCAAGCTACACCTCAACAGGAGACTACCTGCTAAGTAAGAAGGATTAAATGGGTACAGAGCTTCATAATATAATATTCCATATTCCATGATAAAAAAAAAAAAAGTGAATCTTGGGTCATACCAAGAACAAGGAAAAAGCAGAACTTGGGTGAGAAAAGATAATCAACAGATCCCAACACTAAGATGAATCAGATGTTAGAATTATCTGACAAGAATTTTAAAGAAACTATCATAAAAGTGCTTCAACTAGCAATCATGAATTCTCTTGAAACAAATGAAACATATAGAAAATATCAGCAAAGGAATAGAAATTACAAAGAATAGAAATAACTGAAATAACAAATAAAAAATTCCCTGGATAGGTGTCATAGTAGAGTGGAGATGACAGGATAAAATCATTGAACTTGAGGACAGATAAAAATGATTTACTTATTCTAAACAACAGGAAGAAAAATGGAGTAGGGAAAAAAAAAGAATACAGTCTCAGAGACCTGCAGAAGATTAAAAAAAAAAAAAAAAAGAGTTAATAGTATCATTTAAGTCCAGAAGGAAAGGAGAGAGTGGGCTGGAATGTTTTCAAAGACATAAATGACTGAAAACTTCCCAAATTTGGAGAATGACATAAACTTACATATTTAAGAAGCTGAACCCCAAATAGAATAAACCTAAGGAAATTTAAACCAAATCATACCTTAATCAAACTTCTGAAAACTTAAAACAGAGAAAAAATGTCTTAAAATCATACATAAAAAAATTAAACATTATGGGGATTCCTCATTTGAAACCAAAAAGGACAGAAGAATATTTTTCAAGCACTGAAAGAAAAGAACTGTCAACCACATTTTCTTTATCTGGTAAAAATATCCTTCAGTATCAAAGGGGAAATAAAGACATTTTCAGATGAAGAAAAACAAGAAAATCACCCTTAAAAAATGGCTAAAGGAAGTTCTCTCTATATAAAAGAAATGATAATAGAAGGCTTGGACTTTCAGAAAGGAAAAATAAAACATGAGAATGGGTAAAAATAGGTAATGGGCAAAATGGGCAAGTATAATAGACTATCCTTCTTTTCATGAGTTTCCTACATCATATTTTATGTTTAAAGCAAAAATCATAAACCCATCTGATGTGGTAGGTAATGTATATAAAGGAAATTATATTTAAAAAGTAGGTAATAAAACATAAGTTGATACCAGTAGACTGTGTTAAGTTACATGTGCATATTATAATCAGAGAACAATCATTAAGAAAAGTGCCCAAAGCTAAACACTCCAAAACACTATAAATAAGTCAAGATGGAATGAATGTATAAATGAATAAATAAATGAAAACTGGTTCTCAGGAATATCTAATTTTCAAAAAAAAATTGCTTTTGACAACAAAAAATTATGGCATATAAATTTTTAAACCATCACAATTACAAGTGATAATGATCAAAAGATTTTTGTAAATCACTGAATTAAGTAATTAAAATTTCTCATCATCAAAATGTGTAAAATCAGTGTAAATGAGAGATGAAATTAATCCAACTATGACAAAAGCAGACCATGTAGTCATTTCATCATTAAGATCATGTCCCAATCCCATCATTTCATTCATGTTACTTTTGTTTTTAATTTACTGCTTCAAACTTGATCCAAAGCAGCTGTTTCCCTACAGTCTTATCTTTTTCAGCCTAGAGAATAAAATGGGGTTAAAGATGCAACCAGATATAGCCCCATCTCCATGAAGCTGCCGGACGGGAGAGGGTATGCACAGTGCCAGAAGCTCATAAAGTTGGTGTGAAGACAGGATTATCTTATTCTCTCAAGACAGAAGTCATTTGAACAAGGTGGATGGCCACTCCACGTAGACATCTCCACAGCAAGCAAATGCCAGACCTCTTTCAGTGTCATTGGCTGTGCTACGCTCTTCAAAGAGAGGTCAGCTGTGCTGCTGTTTACCCAGTGACCCCTGGTCCAAATGGACAGAGAAAGGGACACTGCCTCTCAGGAGATCAAAGCTCCAGCTTTACCCACTGCTTCTCTTAACTCTCCTGCTGTGGAGGCTGAAAGGGTGGTTAATGAGGGAGGGGGTGGGGGAGAAAAAAAGGAGAGGCATTTTAGCACAATGTAAATCACTACTAGGTCCACAAGAAACACTTTGCTGAGGGATCACTGGCCAGGTGACTAAAATGTAACTAGCCAGCTGCCACTGCCTCAACTACTTTTACAACACCAACATCTAAAGGGGGAGGCAAGGGTGCCGCAGGTAACGAGAAGAGCCGAAATTAAGTCTGGAGAGTGGCTCTGACAGACAGAACTGCTCTCCTCAGGCATCTCCTCCCAGCAGAAACTTCTGACTCACTCTTCACAGCTATCAAAGCAGAGGTCAAAAGGAGGAGAAGGGGCACCTGGGGCCAATCCACCTTTTCTCAGAGTGTTTGCTTTCTGGTGCTTTGACATCATTTAACAACTTCCAAGTTTCCAGGATGGGGATATTGGTCACTCGGGCTCTTTGTTCTGTTATAGGGTAACCAACCACCCCAGTTTCCCTGGGATGTACCTTCCTCTGCTTCAACACTGGAAGGCCCACTTCCAGAAAATCTGTCATATGGGGAAAACTGGAACAACTGGACACCCTAACTGTGGAACAGGAGGGCTGCACAGTTGACTGTGCTGTATGTATAGTGACTTGAATGGTGTCCACCGCCCCCTCCACCCCCACCCACAAGAATGTCCATACCCTAATCTCCAGAACCTGTGAATGTGACCTTATTTGGGAAAAAGGTCTTTTCAGATGTAATTAAAGATCTTGAGATCATCCCGGATTTAGGCTGGGCCCTTCATCCAATGACAGCTGTCTTTTTCTTTTCTTTTTTATTTTTAACATCCTAATTTTATTTTATTTTTTTCATGTCCCAAGATTCATTGTTTGTGCACCACACCCAGTGTTCCCTGCGATACGTGCCCTCCTTAATACCCACCATCAGGCTCACCCAACCCCCCACCTCCCTCCCCTTCATAACCCTGATTGTCTCCCAGAATCCACAGTCTGTCATCTTTTGTCTTCCCCTCCGATTTACCCCAATTCACTTTTCCTTTCCTTCTCCTAATATCCTCCATGTTATTCTTTATGCTCCACAAGTAAGTGAAACCATATGATAATTGACTCTCTCAACTTGACTTATTTCTCAGCATAATCTCCTCCAGTCCCATCCATGTTGATACAAAAGTTGGGTATTCATCCTTTCTGATGGCTGAGTAATATTGCATTGATATATGGACCACATCATCTTTATCAATTTGTCTGTTGAAGGGCATCTTGGCTCTTTCCACAGTTTGGCGATTGTGGCCATTGCTGCTATGAACATTGGGGTACATATGGCCCTTCTTTTCACTACATCTATATCTTTGGGGTAAATACCCCATAGTGCAATTGCAGGGTCATATGGTAGCTCTATTTTTAATTTTTTGAGGAATCTCCACACTGTTTTCCAAAGTGGCTGCACCAACTTGCATTCCCACCAGTGGTGTAAGAGGGTTCCCCTTTCTCCATATCCTCTCCAACACATGTTGTTTACTGTCTTGTTGATTTTGATCATTCTAACTGGTGTAAGGTGGTATCTTAATGTGGTTTTGATTTGAATCTCCCTGATGGCTAGTGATGATGAACATTTTTTCACATGCAATGACAGCTATGAGAGACAGAGAGCACACCAAGACACACAGGAGAAAGTGATGTGAGAACCGGGGCAGAGATTGGAGTGATGCTAACATGAGAAGCTGAAAGAAGAAGGGAACAGAATCCACCTGAGGACATAGCCCTGCCAACACCTTGATTTTTGGACTTCTGATCTCCAGAACTGTGAGAAAATAAATTGCTCTTGTTCTAAGCTGCCCAGTTTATAGTATTTGTTGTGGCAGCCAAGAAAACCAATATGAGAGCCTAGTGTTTGGGTGTCTTCCCTGAGGCTACAACAAAGTAAGATTTTTCTGTGATGACACTGTGTAGCTAGCAGGGAGAACAGATAAAAAGTATGTAGTCAGTTAGGCTAAGAAAGAGTTTTAAGATAAATTTTTAGGAATCACAAATGAGTTTAGCAGACTGACTTCTTTCATAGCAGGTTACATACCAATATGCCTTCAGGGAAAAGCACAAACCTCCCTCAGATAGATAGATAGATAGATATAAAATAACTATGATAGTTATGATAGTTATGATACATATATCAGATATAGATATCAGATAATTGATATATCTGAGATTTATATATGTAATATTTTTGCCCAGTGTAGATATAGGCAAATTTTTTCCAAATCGTTCATTAATTAAATCTCTCAAAATAATTTCCCAAATTTAGAAGAAAAGAACTTGTGTCTGTTAGTGGAGGATCCCAGTCTCCTAATAATGTGGCATGCTTGAAAAGGGAACTGACTGTGACATTGAATTCCTAGTTCTGGCCTTAGGAGTAAATACCTGCCAAGTCACTTTACTTCTCTGGTCCTTATTTGTATCACCTATAAAATTAGGAGGGTCCACTAAATCACCTCAAAAAGATTTTCATATATTAGCATTTGAGAGGTATGTGTCAATAACCAGATTTTAAGTATTAAAAATACCCTATTTCCACATTTTTAAGTCTCTCTATATTAAGAATCACATATGGGTTTCTCCAAGCTTTTATTTCAAGGTAAAAGCTTCCCCTAGTTTTGCTTCCTGTTGTATGAAAATAAATTTCTTTATGCATTTTTTTCAACTGACTGAGGATGGCCAGCAAAACGTTATGCTGAAGACATTACAGTTTATTATTACTGAAATTCTATGAAAGCTAAAAATGAGAAGGCAGAAAGCAAATGCATAAAATGTGAAAGCTACAATGAAAGAGATGCTACAATTACCATCTTAGCTTATTAAAAGTGATCTGAAATCACCACAGAGTACATTTCCAAATAATGGGACAAGTCGGAAAAACATCTATCAACATCCCCAGAGACACTGAAGAGTAGGGGCCCTCACTCTTCCAGCATATTTTAGTTCTGTTGACCACATTGAGAGATGGATGGATGGGTGTTTCCAGAAAAGCATTTTTTTACAAGTGTATCTATCATCTGGAAGGGGAATTAAGGACTCTAAATAGATGCCTCTATCCAGAAATTCCCAACGTCCACACTATTCTCTGCTGCACAGGTATGTCCTGTGCACTGTAGTATGTCTGGCATTAGCCCTGTTCTCTAACCACTTAATGCCAGTAGTGACCTCAGCTGTGGCAGTGAAAAGTGTCCCCAGAGTTTTGTCCTGGGGGACAAAACTGCCCTGGGGTTGAGAACTAGTGCTCTCATCTTTTCTTATTAGCATACTGGAAGAGGAAAAAAATTAGCTCATCAGTTTACTGACACTTTGATAGGTACCAAGCATCTTCTCGGAAGTGAGTAGCCTACTGCAGAACCAGGGTAATGGGGGGTGTATACCAGGACAAAAACCCCAGCTATTTATCCAGTTCCACCAACTGTGCCCTGAACCGGTACACTACCTTGCCTCCCCTCGAAGGGGCCCCAACCACTCCCAAAATGCAGTGGGGAGACCTGTTGGCCCACCTCTATAGTCTGAGCTCACTCTGATTGGACAGACTTTTCCAGCCTCCATGAAATGACACAGTGCCTTTCTCCCAAGAGAAACAGGACATTGTGTGACCAGCAGATTGTATTCCCAGCTCTGTTTCAATTTCCTCACCCGACTACAGATCATCAATACGGCGTCTCCCTTATGTAAAGGAAATAATCTTTGTCCTCCATTAGATTATTAAGAATTCTCAACACCACTATAAACCCACTTCTCTTACCAAACTGTATTTATTTGAAGTTAACAGACAATAGATCACCGAATTACATAGCTAAAGGTCAAATCTAATTTTAGTCCTAAATTTTAGCATACTCTCTTCTACCACCATCAACCAGAGCAACGAACAAGTACAGAATGTGACTGCTTTTCCTTTTGTCATTTTTTCTTTCCATATATATTATTCTGATGACTATTGGCGGTCATCTGTAAAACGGCAAAACATAAATAGATAAATAAAAAGGAGATAGGAGGTGAGGAGGAAGATCAATAATGTGCCTAGAGAATTTGCATGTAATGAGTCAGCCCCTGACTAGTCAAGATCAAAAGCTACTGGAAGCCCAGGTAACAGTGATGGAAGGAGGAAAAATGAGCCAGTCACAGCGCAAGTGGAGGCCACCAGGTCCTCTGCAGGGGACCTTCTCAGTACTGCAGAGTAACTCTTCTAGTTTGACACCTACTGTGCCTCAGGGAGGCTGAGAAACAAAATTGACATTAGGAAAGCAAACGGAGGACTAAGAAACAATCCCTTCCTCAGGTAACTGGTGGTCCACAATTACAGACATCACTGAAGAAAGGAAATAAAACTGAAAATTACCACAGAGGTTGCCAAGATCCCAGTCAGAACAAAACAAAGTCAGATGGCATGGAAGCCCTACATGCCTGAATGAAAAATGACTAAATAAAACCAAATTTTGTCCCACAAGAAGAATGGGTAAAACTTTTAACTAATTAGAGAAACTCCATCATGATCAAATATGAGCTACATAATTATTACATGGAACAGTAAACATTTTAATTATATAATTAGAAACAAATGTAAGGGCCTTTTTCCTTCTTTTTTGTGTGCTTGTATTTTTCTGCTTTCATGGTCAGCAGTCTAATGTAGTGATTTAATTACCTCAGAGTCAGTCAGTTAAGCTCACTGTCTGAGAACTGCCTTTTCACAATGCCCTGAACTGACCTGAAGTGAAACTCAAACTCACCCTTTGTGCCCAGGGCTTTCCCGACAACAAAAGAGGTATTGGTTCTCCTTTCCCCAGATACCAGCCCTGGGCTTACTTCCCAGTGCCTTCTCCTCCTCCTTAAGTCTCCTTCTTCTACTCATTCCTTGCCTTCACTCCACCCACCATCTCATTCCTCCACCAACCCTCCCCCCACCCCACCCCACCCCACCCCACCCCCACACACAATGGACAGGAATGCTGAATCTGCCATCTTGTTTCTCTTGTTATCACAGAAACAAGAAACAAGATTTTTCTACACTTCTAGGCACATGAAACCCCTCGTTCCTAAGCACGCTGACCTTGGCTGCTAGAACTATGTAAACGCGGCAGGAAAAGATCTCACACTTACCTTTCAGAGTCATGTGTAAGAAGAGGAATCAGAAAAACAGCCTGATGGAATGAACTGGGCAATTGCATGTCTTGTTAGAAGAGCAAGAATTAGACCAAGAATCTTTCAGATTCTGCTCCTTTGATTCAGATCCCACTTAACTAAAGAGAATCTTCTATAGAGAAAGGATTTAGTGGATAGAGAGGGATTCTCTGGTAGGGCTTCATTGGCTTTTCCTCTGCAAACCACACTGCATATGATACCCAACAAGGTTAGAGCGCACTTGAGAGAGACCTGATATTTTGAGGGTGAGAACAAAGCTCAGGACCCCCTGCCTCCATTTCTCACACAGGACCCACCCCCTTGTCCTCTACCTCACTCTCCATTATCATATGGATGCTTTCAAAATCTCTTTTGGGAGTTCTGTGTACAAATGTAGGATAATTATACTTTTCAAAATATAGCAATATATCACAATCCTGAAAAGCAAATGAGAATGAGAGTGGAGCATTGATATAGAAGGGGAAAAAGAGAGCATCAATAGTTTTTCTTGAATTATTTAAATATGCTACAGGATATGGGTTATTCCTCTGAAATTTTTTTTTCTATTTCAATATATTTTCTGTTTCTGTTGCCTAGAGTCTAAGTAAATAACATAAAGGACTCTTACAAAATTGATTTTGAAATCTTCATAGTTAAGATCCTTTCATGTTAAAAAAAAATGAATTCACTGCATAATGGTCCAAGGGAGTCCCTTAATTACCCTGAAATATGACCACACAAATAGAATATTTTCCACAAGTAACACTGTGGAGACAAGTTCTGTGGCAATTTGGCCCTGCAGTAGTCTGAAAACACACTACCATTAACAGAATTCTGAAGTCTACATCGCCATTGCTCCTTCTATAACTTCTACACATTTCTTCTATAACTTGCTTCATGGAGAAAACAGTCATCGGGTGATTTCTTATTATTACATAGTCTATGATTCTTAGGAGCAGCTAATGTGGTGGTCACTCTGCTTAGAGATTAAAGATGTAAACTCTTGTTCTTCAAAGAGCTTTGCAAGATCGGTTTCTGTAAGTTGGCTTGCTGTGGTGGCTTAGTTTCTTCGCCTGTGGAAAGGATACTTGTGTGTGTGGCACTCTCAGAGGGAGATGGTTAGAAGCGGACATTACTATTCAGCATTGGTCGGTGTGAACTGGGTGTTCTTTCACATGAGGGGAGAAGGAGAATAATAACAAACAGATATGGTAATCTTGTTACAGAAGATGCAGACCAATAGACTCGGTCTCTATTAAGATTTAATTTAAGAAGGAAAAAAAAGGTTTGATCAAAATAGATAAGGGATTTAAACTACAGTATAGCATAGTTGGGCAAAGTGAAACAAAAGTTTGTATCTATGGAGATTTTTTTTAAGATTTTATTTATTTATTTGAGAAAGAGAATGAGAGAGAGAACATGAGAAGGAGGATGGTCAGAGGGAGAAGCAGACTCCCCACTGAGCAGAGAGCCTGATACGGGACTCGATCCCACGTCTCCAGGATCATGACCTGAACAGAAGGCAGTCGCCCAACAAACTGAGCCACCCAGGTCACTCTATAGAGATTATTTAAGTAGTATATGAAAGATGTAGAATCTATTTCTCTGTAGTTTTAAATGGATTCTTATTCCATTAATGTGAATGTAACTAAATAATAGCAGGAGGAATTCCTAGGGATACTTTTAATATAATTATTTCAGTAAGATAGTTTAAAATACTAAAAATAATTCAAAACTATATTCATATTTAAATAATTTCAAAAGAATATGGTTGTTTCCAATTGCATAGGATTTGTTATTGCGGTACTAAAGAATATTTATATTTATTCTTTTTTGTTATTTATTCTTTTTGTTAGCCATTGTTAGCCATTAAGGTAGTGCAATGGGGCTGATAAGAAATTACTTATACGTACTGAGCTCTAAATATCCACATATTGGACAATCCCTTTCCACCAAACACTGCTCAGCATTCAACTGTTGTCTCTACCATCTCAGTTAGAAAGGTGTAAGGATTTCTACAGCAGGTACAAAATATACATATTTCTGGGTTAAACCAGCTAAAATCAGGGGCTGCCCTAACCTAAGGAGGAAGACCTGTGAATTTCAACCTTTGCATCTTTGGTCACCTTTATTTTACAAAACAATTAAGCTTAAAAGAAATACTGATTTTTATAGTTAGCATGCATTACTTTGGTAAAAAGGATTAAATAAATAAATGTGCAAAAAATATGTTAAAGTAGTATCAAAATGCTCAGCAATCAGATTCCACTGGCTCATCTATCTTTCCAGTCTCACTTTTTTGCCTTCTACCTCCATATAGGTTCCCAGCCATTTTTGCTGGTCTCTCCTGTAAGGAACTTTCTGGCCTTCCCCGATTACACCAGGCATCTCCCACCCACCTGACATTGCTCACACTGGCTCCTCTCTCTAGAAGTTCATCCCATCCTTTTCCTAATGAAATCACATTCATCCTCCAACACCCAGCCCAACATCACATCTTCTGTCATGTTGCCTTTGACCTCTCCTGTGGCCAGGCAACCAGAGAAAACAGAGCATATCACCCCTGCCCTATGTCCCCAAGTTCTAGGATCCTATTTCTCTTGTAGTACTTTTCCCATGCCAGACTCCTTAAAACCAAGTCCATTTTTCATTTCTATCTCTTTCCCAGGATCTCCCCTAAAGGCTAGAACATAAGTACTCTCAAAAAATAAGGTTCAAATGTGATAAAAAGCATCAAGCTTACCTCTTCCAGTCATTACTCAAAAGAGTATCACAGAACATTTTTGCCAGAAATATCAAAGCATTATGGCTGTTTCTAAACTTTTAATGCACCCTAATAACTAGAAATTCTATAAATATATAATTAATAGTAGTAAAAACAACTACTTGATAACACTGAAAATAAAAACAAGCATAACTTTGAAGAAAAAAAGGAGTATAAATGAGTAGTTCACATGCCTATAAAAAAGTTGAATTTTCA
Source organism: Martes martes (assembly GCF_963455335.1). Taxonomy (NCBI): domain Eukaryota; kingdom Metazoa; phylum Chordata; class Mammalia; order Carnivora; family Mustelidae; genus Martes; species Martes martes. The sequence goes on along the minus strand of NC_137893.1, from coordinate 74,849,891 downwards.
CCCCGTAAATTCACATATGATAAAATTAGAAGTTGCCTGCCTTTCAAAGAGAATTGTTGTGAAAGATCAGGAAAGTAAATAAGATATTTACAGGTTTGTTGTTTTTTTTTGTTTTGTTTTGTTTTTATAAGGCACTGTTACATAGCAAACTGGGAAGGAGACCTAAGGCCTCCATCTTGTAATTCAGCCCTCTTTTTCACAAAGAGATTTTGCAGATAGTTCCCATATAAATGAAGAGTTTGTGGCTGGTCAGTCTTGTTTCTAGGGATAACAGTAGGACAATTTCTACACATTAACCAGTTAAAGCTGGGGAAGGGGGAGAATGGAAGAATTCAGTAAAATTAATCAGCTTCTGATTACTATCTGAATGTAATGGTTTTTGAAACTTGTCTGTGTGGGACTGGCTCAGTCCATGCATTACGAATAATGTCTCTCTGCTGTCTTAGTTGATTTTTTAAGTGCACTTAGCATCATGAGGGCTCTTGTTTTCTCAGATGTGTGTCTTAGTTCATGCTATTCTCCACACTAGTAATGACTTCCTTTCCTAAAGAAACCTTCATACGCTATATTGTATCTGAGGATTTCCATGCTTTTGCCTCAAAACATAGTTCTCCCCACTATGATGGTTAATTTTATGTGTCGACTTGGCTAGGCCATGGTATCCTCATGAGCAATCAAACACCAGTCTAGATGTCCCTGTGAAGGTATTTCTCAGATGGAATAACATTAAGCCAATAGGCTGGAGTAAAGCAGACTGTCCTCCAAAATGTGAGTGGGTCTCATCCACTCAGCTGAAGGCCTAAAGAGGAAAAAGGCCAACCTCCTCCAAGGAGGAGAGAATATAATCAGGGAGATTATTTTAAAGTAAGACATGGATGATAGGGCCCCTGGGTGGCTCAGTCGTTAAGCCGTTGCCTTCGGCTCAGGTCATGATCCCAGGGTCCTGGGATGGAGGCCCACACTGAGCTTCCTGCTCAGTGGGAGGACTGCTTCTCCCTCTCCTGCTCCCACTGTTTGTGTTCCCTCTCTTTCTGTGTCTCTGTCAAATAAATAAATAAAATCTTTTAAAAGAAATCTTAAAAAAAAAGAAAAGAAACGTGTCCAGAAGATGACAGATATCCTCAGTCAGTCAGACCACTTTTGAAGTGGGTGTTCAGTCTTGGTCTGAGGGGTTATTCCAGGAGGTCTGGAGTTGGCCTGAGCTGTTTAGCTAAAGTAAGAGATGTACCGACGACACAGCAGTGAACCCAGGTCAAGACGGTGGAGTGTGCTGAATGATAGTGTTGCTTTGTAAACATGAGTCCAAGGAAAATTTCGGAGTGGTTTTACCAGCTTGTCAACATTGTTTATGGATAACACTGAGATTGATGATGTGTACCTAGTCTTGATGAGAGCCTAGTAGGCTTTGTCCTTTATCTGGTTACACCACAAGAAACATGCTTATGTGACCAGCAAGGCAGAAGAAACCCAGTCCAGAATTTATGCTGAGCTCCCTGGTTCCGAAGTGTTCTTCACATACCTTGTGATTTCAGCTCCAAGAAGATAGCCGGTCTAGAATGGCCTTGACGGAAGGAGGATAATTCGAGCCTGGCCTAGACTGTCCAACTCTTCAGTGTGAGGCAACCTTGGCTGTCATGGGTATCTTTATTTTGTTGCTATCCTGTATTGCTATTTGGGGTTCTGTGAGTCTTCTTTAGCAATCAAACTCTGTGGCTGTCACCATTACCACACCTGGGAAGTAAATTTTAATAGGAATTGAACCCAAAATGTGAACCCCATGTCCCATTGTGAAAAGTTAAAAGCAGTAGAAAGGCTTCATTTGGAGAAAAAAGAAATCTGAAGAACTGTAATATGTAATAGGGTTTTGTAATATGGTAATAGGTAATATGTATAATATTATGTATAATGTAATATATGTATAATATGTATAATGTAATAGGTAATATGTAATAGGGTTTTGTCTATGCCTCTTTCACCTCTATGACTGCATTAATTTTCACAGATCTCTAGAAGGCAAAACAGTGCAATAGAAGGATATTACGGGGAGGCATTTAAATATGAGAATGAATGAATCTAACAATGTTGGGGCTGTTTTACGTGGAATGGGCTTCTTTGTAAGTTTGAAAGTTGCTTGTCTCTAGAAGATTTAAGAGCCTAGATGGTAACAGTTCAATTGTGTAGAGATGGTACTATTTTCTTCATCTTAAATTAGACGTGATATTTTCTACATTCTCATTTTCAATGCTAATATGTTATAATTCTTAAGAGTTTTGTGAGTATAGATAAGAAGAGTCCCTATTACAGTGACATCAAGATTCATTAACTTTATTCATGGTCCCTTTAAAAAGTCTTCTTTATTCTGGAGGTCTGAATTCATTGTGCACTGGATGGGGTATGCTACAACCCCCTCTCGCCTTCCAGCAAAAGCAAGCATCTAAGATTCAACTTAGAATCTTCTTTAAAAAAAAAAAAATCAAAACTTTATCTTTTCACAGATTTCCTTGTGATTCAAACAAGAATGCAAAAAAAGAAAGTGTAACTGAGAATTAGCATTCCCTCTGGGCTGGCTGTTGAGAGTCGCAATGATGCATCCAGGAAACAAAACGGGAGAGTGTTGGGCACATGCCCAGGGTACTGGGGGGAAAAACTGAGGTGTCTTCCAGAAAAACTCACCTTTGCATGTCCCATCTAGGACCCGAGATACCAGCTTGGTCCCATGAGGAGCACACCAGATAGAGGCCTTCGGGTCCAAGCACAGACAGGCAGGTAAGAGTTTCAAAACCAGACAACTGTAATGCAGAGCGAGGCTTCGTGGAGCGGGAGGTGCTCTGACCTCACGCCCGGTGCCGTGGTCCAGGCTGTTGCTGATGGGGCGGCGGGGGCCGGAGGTCCCGGATCAGCCACAGCTCTTCATCCGGACCGTTACCGGGTGGTGGGTGGAAAAGCAAAGAGCAACCCGACTCTGAGTCACTGCGGAATGAGGGCATCTGGAAGAGCCGAGTCCAAAGGGGAGTCCAGAGAGGATTATGGGACCTAAAATAAGGCCAAGACGCAGGAATCCTCCACGCGGCGGTATGGATCTGGGGAGGGACAAGACTCTTGGGAAGGGGAAGAGCCTTTCCAGCGAGCCCGATGCTGGGCGGCGTGGGACGGAGGGCTCAGGTGCGGAGCGAGTTCTGGCCGCGAACGCCCACATCCCCGCCCCCGGGCTCATACCCGGTCAAGTCCTGCGCGTTTCTCCTCAAAACGACTTCTGAATAGAATACAGTCGACCTCATAGGTTCCCGTTTCGTCCGAAAAGGTAGCATGTAGTCCAAGCGGGCATCGAGAAGCCTCTCTGCCCCAGCTCCAGGGCGGGTAACAGGAAGCCTGGGAAGGAGCAGGCAGCCCCCGCCCCCCCGCCCCCCGACTCGGGCACCGCGGTCGGGCGCACACTTCATAAACAACCGGAGAGGAAAACTTTCCTCATCTCATTTAAGCTAGTGAGGTGTATATAGCTTTAGCAGATCCAGGACACTTATCTCAAGCTGAGAGTGTAGTGTCATGGCAATAATTTGTTTAAAGTGTTGCTGATTGCTTCCTATTTCTCGCTGTTAATGACTTTTGCACCTTTCCACTGTTCCTTTTGCACGGGCTGCTCGGGCAATTACCCTACGGGAGGCTGTTTGGACAACACAGGGCCCTTTCGACAGGCTGCTGGGAACCACACTGGACACTCCCAAGATCTGAAAGGTCTCTTTCATACGGATTCTTCCCTGTTTTTGGAGAAAAAGGGTTTGGTTGGTTTTTTAAACTTCTGTCAATGCACTGGTCCCTCCCAATTACGACTGCTCCTGTAGTGTGTATATTCAGAACGCAGCTGAGCAAAGGTAATTTGCTGTTCATAAATTTCCTGGTGGCTGAAACCAGCTTGAGAGAGGTGGAGCAGAGTGTCTGGGTTTGGACGTGTGAAACGGTACATGTCCTTTAGGCTGGAAGTCTCATGTGGAATGTCTTGGAAAGCGCATTCATGGTCAGAGGGTCATTCAAGAGCCTTCTAATCTTTACGTTGTTTTTTTATTTTATTTTATTTTATTTATTTATTTGACAGAGAGAGAGCTCACAAGTAGGCAGAGAAGCAGGCAGAGAGGGGGTGGAGGGAAGCAGGCTCCCTGCTGAGCAGAGAGCCCAATGCAGGGCTCATTCCCAGGACCCTGAGATCATGACCTGAGCCAAAGGCAGGGGCTTAACCCACTGAACCACCCAGGTGCCCCTAATCTTTACGTTTTAAAGGAACTCTCGTGCTTGCAAAATTTGGCAAAGTATATTCTTCCCCTATTGGCAATGGTGTCAAGTTTGAATAGGAAGGAGCGCTTTCCATATTTCATGGAGAAGAGTAAAGAGCGTGTTCCTCGTGTCACCAGTGAACATAATGGATGAACACGCCAGAGAGTAGGGGGCACACAGCAAACTACCGCCACTGTGTTCAGCCTGTTTCCTTCTCTTTCGGTTGCAACCCATCTGTTCTTCCCATTTAGTCACTTTCTCCCAGCCATCGCTGTTTTATACTCGCTGCCTTCACCCCTCATTTTAATGCCACAGGAGGTGGGGCAGGCTGGGGATCAGGGAACCGGAGCGACAGCAAACACCCCGGGCTGCTAGGGTTCAGGTATTTGGTTCCACTGACCAAGTCTGCTGTTTCAGCCCAAAGATGAACGTGATTGAGGAACAGAATAGAGATCCAAGATACTGCACGTGCGTCAGCACCACTGTGACAGTCCAGGCTCTGAATCACGAGTCACTTTAATCCCACAGTGGCAAACCCACCTAAGGAGAGGGACACCTGAAACCAGACCAGGAAATATTTGTGCAGGCGGCAGGGAACTCGATCCACCCTGCTTTTCTCAGTCACTAAGATTCTCATTAACAACGAGAATAAGTCCTAACACCAAAAACAGTGTTCTCTACCTCCCGGGTCAATCATCCCAAAACATTACATGGGAGAGTGTACCAGGGCTGTCATCCCAAGATTCCTTTCTATAGTTTTTGCTTCACTTTCAGGAAAGTCTTGTCCTCAGGGTCCAACACTTTCCTGCTACTGCATCCTTGCTGTTTAGGAAGGAAAATAATGTCGACAGCCTCAGTCTCTGGAGAAGCTGATGACCTCAGTTCACTTCACAGTCAAGCAAGAATCAACCTCATCGTGTGTATGTTTCATTCATTCATTCATTCTTCCAGTAAACAAACATAATTGTAGGTGGTGAGTGGGAGGGACAATAAGCACAGTAAGTAAACTACCTCATACATTAGAGGGCAGTAAGCGATATGGAAGGATTAAATAGGGTTAGTGGGTGGAGAAGGAAGTGGTAGCACAAATAGGGTCATCGAAGTGGATCTTATGAAGAAGGCGATGTTTGAGCCAAGTCCTAAGGAAGGGGAGAGAGTTTCCAAGCAGACATCCAGGACAGAGCATTAAGAATGAGCTAGATCAAGCAAACGCCCTATGACAAGAGCATGCCTGATGTGATCCGGAAGCAACAAGGAAGCCACCAGGGTGGGATCTGACTAAGAGGGGGAGAGGAGTAGGCAATGAGGTCAGAAAGGTGACAACAGCTTTACTGACTCTTGTATGGACTTGGAATTTTCTTCAAAGCAAAGTGGAGGGTCATTTAAAAGATTCTGAGTAGATATGTGCAGTAACCTAACTTCCATTTTCAACGCATCTCTCTGGCTATCCTGCTGAGAATAGACTGGGCACGTGTGTGTGCAAGCAATTGCATGTGTGCGTGTGCACATGTGTGTGTGTGTTTGTGTGCGTTGGAGGGTGGGTGGAGGAGGAAGCAAGAGGAGTTAGGAGGCCACTTAATCCAAGCAGGAGATGTTGGCAGCTCCTCCAGAGTGGTAACAGTGGAGGTGGTACAAAGGAATCAGATTCTAAAGATTCTGAAAGTAGAGCCAGCAAGATTTCTGACAGATTGGTTGTGAGATGAGCGTAAAAGGAGTCAAGGATGACAGGGTCTGTTAACCTGAGCAGCAGTGAAGACGGAGTTACTGTCACCTGAGATGAGGTAGCAGTGGATAGTAGAAGTCGGACTGAAAAGATCGGAAGTTTTGCGTAAGATACATTGAGTTTAATAGTTTCCTATCATTTATTAACGATTACAATATATTACAAAAATCTCATATGCTCTCCTATGATTTTACAAATTGTGAACATTGAGATTTACACTTTGTACGTGTCTAGAAAAGCCAAAAAGGGCTCAAGAAGATGAAAGCTGAAAAGCAGCTGAGGATCTGCAGACAGTGATTCTATGCACTAATCTTATCAGTGAGTTAGGAAAGCACGCTATCTTTTTTGGAGGAAACCACTGGATGTTAGACAAACTCCTTACTTAGGGAAATTGACCAGCTTGTTCTGATGAATGTGATTTCTTTATCCCACCTGTCCCCCTGCCAGCCTCACACAGGATATCCTGTGCACAGAGCATAGTAGAGATAAGACAATGCATCAAGGCTCACAGTTGTGACTCCTTGGGAAAGCTGACAGAAGCTGCCAGATCCAGAGCACAGATCAGAAAAATGGGGCTTTCCCCCCACACTCATAATTTCCATTCCAAAATAGTCCACACGTATGCTTAAAGTAGTAGGAGCAAGAAGGCTTCATGATTGGACGAAGCACAGTTTCTCATGGTTAAATATAAAGGAAGTGTCTGGAAACTCAAGCAAGCACTCTGTGGGGTCGAGTGCGGCTGCAAGAAGGATGGAACACAGAAAATTACTAGCTGCTCTGTCCCTTCCGCACACTAGCTTACTCTTAACCAGACCTGGAAATTAGGTGTGGATTGGTAATGCCCACGGAAGGAACTCACTGAAAATTCTGATGGTCCCCACTGTGTGTTATTCCAAGAACAAAGGACCCGTAGAGTTAATATTTTTCTCCGTTCTTCTCTTTGGAACAGCGGCTCCAATAAAATAATGAATTCTTATTGACTAAAGAAGAAACTAACGACTGTTTGGGCTCCAGAGATCAATAAGTTATTAGATAAAACAGGTGGATCAGTAAGTGACTTTAAGAAGAGAACTAACATGAGCATAGCACAAGGTATAGAGATGTTGAGTCAATATGTTGTACACTGGAAACTAATGTAACATTGTATGTCATCTATATCAAATAAAAGAATTAAAATTAAAAAAAAAAAAAAAGAAGAGACCTAACAATCATGTGGCTCAAAGAGCAAAGAAATTTATTCCTCTCTTATGAAACAACTCCAAGGTCAGAATTTCATGCCAGCAGGCAACTCTGATCATTGTGGCCACTCAGGAACCCAGGCTGATGGTAGTTCTGCCATCTTGCAAATGAGGTATTCAGGGTCACGATTCCTGGAGAAAGGGGGAACAAGTAGAAGTTCAAGGTCAGGGAGTTCCTCTTAAGCAAGCAAAGCAGAAATTGTACACTTCCTCTCTGCCCACATTTCGTTGGCAAGAGCCAAGATACATACCCAACAATTGCTACAGAGGATCCTGAAGAATGCAGTCCTGACAGGGTAACTCACATGCAGATTGTAGCTCTGTCGCTGTGGAAGAAGACAAGAGCACAGTTTGGAAGGACAATTAGCTTCCACCCCAATAGCATTCTTGACTTGAGGTGGACTGGGGAATCCGCCCTGAGCTACAGGGAAGGGAAGACATTTGTCTGAAGAAAGCCATGCTCTGTAAAACTGGCCTCATGAATACCCTACACTCTGACTCTCCTAACCTAAGTAGAACTATACAAAGGACAGACATTCCCTGAAATTCTCTAAGGAGAGAGTTCAGATTATCAGGGAGTTCAAGAACCTCACCTTGAACCCAGTCTCAGACCCTGGTATCCCAAGATTCCAATTTATTTGGACACTTGACCTGTATCAATGTGCATAGACTGAGTAGCCAAAATAAATTCGTTAGATGTAGCTGGAGAAACCACACACACACACACACACACACACACACACACACACACCAATGATAGCAAACTACTAACATCTCCCTTGAAAAGTTGCTGTTTTTTTTAAAGATTTTTTTTAAATTTATTTATCTGACAGACACAGATCACAAGTAGACAGAGAGGCAGGCAGAGAGAGAGGAAGGGAAGGAGGCTCCCTGCTGAGCAGAGAGCCCGATGCAGGACTCGATCCCAGGACCCTGAGATCATGACCTGAGCCGAAGGCAGAGGCTTTAACCCACTGAGCCACCCAGGAGCCTGAAAAGTTGCTATTTTTGTACCACTTAACCACACAACAGGTCACTTGCCCATGTACTATGGTTTAGAGAAGGCTCTAGTTCAACCAACAGTCTGAGAATAACCCAGGTTAGCAAAACACTTAGTCCCTTTACCAGAGAACAGATGAACTTGGGATCATTGCTAATTGTTACTGCGTGCTTACTGCCTGCTAGAGTTCGGTGTCTATGAGCTCATCCTGACCGTCAGAGCCGTCCTATAAATCTTTATGAAGATGTGGAAACTGACCCTCCGAGAAGATAGTTAACATGCCTAGGATCTCCTAAGTAATGAGTGATTGAGCCAGAATTTGAACAGACATCCTTACTGTAAAATCTCCATTCTTTACCCTGTACTATGCTGTCTCCAATGATGCCAGGGATAATTTGCATTTGAGTCAGATGAGGAGACTGAAGTGGACATGGTAAGTGGGAATCATCTCGTGGTACAGAGGTTATAGTATCCTGTGGCCCTGCAAAGTAGACTTAAGAAACAAGAGCTGTCTTGAGAAGAAACCAGTCCCTGCTGTCTGATCCTAGCGTCAGCTTCCGCACGCGGCCATGAGTGCCGCCGAGCTGAGCATCCTCATGCAGAGGCTTGGCAAACATTTGTCTGAGTCTCTTGCAACAAGAAATAAGTTCAGTGACTTCTAAGGTCCCTTCCAGTTCTGTGGTTCCTCTACTTCAAATGTACACGACCTCCTTTTATTTCCTTTGAAAACTTTTTGCTTACTTAGGATAATAGGAAGTTCTGGTTATAGAGACTTAATATAACTGATGATCTGCTTTCTGAGTCCTGTCAATGACCGTAGAACATAATTTAGAAACAGTAGAGCATATAGGTTGAGAGTTTTTTCTTGCAGTCAGATCACTGGTCCACTGACTCCAAAACTGACTGGGTCGCTTCCGCTCTGCAGGCTTCAGCTTCCTCAACTGTAAAAGGGAGGAATCCAGTCTCTCATACCGTGTTAGTGTTATCTCATGGAATGTAATTTACAAAATTCCTAGCATAGCCCCCGGGACAGAGTAAGGGCTCAGTAAGCCTCACCAACACTTGCTATTTTCTGGTTTTGTTGATCGTAGCCATCCTAATGGCACAAGATGGTATTTCATTATGATTTAGATTTGCATTTCCCGAATGATGAGTGATGTTGAGCATCTTTTGTGCTTGTTGGCCATCTGGATGTCTTCTTTGGAGAAATGTCTATTCAAGTCCTCTGTCCATTTGTAATCAGACTGGGGGTTTTGTTGTTGTTGTTTGCTTAAAGGAGTTCTTTATATGTTCTAGATTTTAACTTCTTATCAGACCTATGATTTGCACATACCTTCTCCCAATATATGGGTGGCCTTTTCAGTCTGTGAATTGTGCCCTCTGATACTCAGAAGTTTCCACATTTAGACAGATGCCGTCTGTCCAATTTATCTCTTTTTTCTCTTGTTGCCTGTGCTTTGGGTGTCATATCCTTGCATAAAGGGGTATTTCCTGCATTGGGCTGGTAAGACAAGAGTCACTACCTCTTCCACAGACTGTCTGGGAACCTAAAACCTCCGCCTCAAACATCCCCAAGGGAGCTTTGCGGAACCGAGAGTAAATAAACAGAGAGAACCCTGTTGCAGGAACACTGCCGAGGCTACTAGGCATAAAATTGGAATCCCTTGTTTGTTTATTTGGCCGCCTGTGCGTGGAATCCAGGGGGCACTGAGACGCTAGGCCTCTGCTCGAGGAGGGCCGCAGCTCGGCCCTGTTTGCCATCACCCTCGGGACAGGCAGCCTCTGTGGTGGGTCACGTGTCGGTGAGTAATCACTAAGAAAAGCAACTCTCTGAAGGGCTGGTCCACACATCAGGCCCAGGATGCATCACACGGACATGTGGATGCCTTTGTGTGTGTGTGTGTGCATTTTAAGCACCTATTAAGATCTGTCAAACATGATCACGTGTCTTTAAGTGCCTGGGCCCGCCTGTGTGCACACATATGCAACTATTCACTCGTACCCGCTGGTAACTTAATAAACATGTTCTGTGGCATTCCACGTTATCTTATTTACCGAAGCAAGCAAATAAAATGTTGAAAGAATTTTTTTGCCCCCTTTGGCCCACTCTCAGGAGTCCAGTAAACATTTTTAGATTCATACACACAAAACTCTCTCCAGCCACTCACGGTGCCAAATTAGAATTCAGAACCTAGAGGTGGGTAGCACACTCACTGAGCTGTCAGACGTCTCTAGGGGATTTTGTTTATTCATTGCCCATGCTCTGACTAGAATTTCAAACAACCCATTATGTCTAGCACTACTTCTCTTAATTTTTAATCCTGTGTATATTTCAAGGGGAATTTAATCCATCTGGTTCTGATTCATTTACACTTAACTCATCAAAGTGGTACTTTGCCATTGATGTTTGATGTCCAGAATGCCTTGTGGGTTTTTAGGTCATTATGAAGATTCCCGCCCCCCAACCCCCCGCCTCTCCCTCTGCCCCTTCTGCAGCACCGGTCATAATCAAGAGGTTATATTTTATTTACCTGACATTGTTTCAAATAATCAGAAATGTGTACTTGACCAAAGGTCAATGCCTTGAGCCCTCTGTAGTCATGATTTTGGAGTGTGATAAAGTGTAAGGCCCTGGGTGGCAGGTTGCTGGGGGCTGTGTGTGCTCAGCGGGGCCTGGTTGCTCGGAAGGCAAGGCCACACACTCTGCGCTGTCCCCTGGCTTGGGGTCTGTGTGTGCAGTGGCTGTCCCTAGGCGCTGGGAACAGTGCTCTGAAACCTCTTTCATCTAGCACTCACACACATGATGCCACGGCACTCTCGTGCCCATAGCACACACAGACATAAACGGGCCCCAAGACAAAACTTTTTTATCATGCATGCAATTCCGTTATGATTACATTAAAACAAGCTCTTAACTCAATAAAGCCCCGCTCTATCAGGAGAACGACATTGCTCATGTTCTTCCAAATTCCACCAACAGAAAATTTTCTACCATCATCTATCATCATCTTCTCAAGGCTTGGAGCTTCTCTAAGTCTTTCAAAGACGACCACAGAATGTTGTTGTTTTTTTTCCTCCTAAAGAATATCTTAAAGAATAGAGCTTAAATATGTCTCATGATAAGAAAATTCAGCCTGTTATTTTTAAAAATGGTGCAGAATTTGAGCATTGGAAGGGCTCTTTCAAATCATGTAATCTTTAGGGGTGCTTGACAGGCTCATTCGGTTAAATGACCTGCTCTCGATTTCAGCTCAGGGTCCTGATCTCAGGGTTGTGAGATCGAGCCTGGAGTCGGGCTCCGTGCTGAATGTGGAGCCTGTTGTCTAAGATTCTCTCCCTCTCCTTCTGCTCCCCCTCTTTAAAAAAGAATCACGTTATCTGTAAAGTGTCAACTATCCATAAATCTCCATACAGTAACTTACTCATTTCATTTCCATGTTTCTTTTTTCTTTTAAATACGCAGTAACATGTGGTCATGGCCTCAGTCGGCTTTTCCATTCACCAGTCACTCAAAAATACTTATTGACCACCTACGTTGTGTTGGGCACTCTGCTAGGCCCCGAGACTTTCTCTGCAAGAAAGCAAGACATCCTTGCCAGAGCTACACATCCATTCCCTGCCTGCTGAAGGCTGACAGCTCAGAGTCCTTCTCTACTGTGTCCCTGTGAACTAGCTTCATGTGCATGTACATTGGGACAAAGCAAAGAAGTAAAGGGCTGCCTGCTCGTCACAAATGCTTCTTGCTTTCTCTTAAAAATGGTCTCCTAAGGGGTGCCTGGGGAGTCACTCGGTTAGGTGTCTGGCTCCTGGTTCTGGCGCAGGTAGTGATCTCAGGGCTGTGAGATGGAGTCTGGCATCAGGCAGAGCCTGCTTAAGCTTCTCGCATCCTCTCCCTCTGCCCCTCCTGCATCCACACACATATGCTCGCTCTCTCTTTAAAAAAAAAAAAAAAAGTCTCCTACTCTTAAAATCCTTTTTCTTTTGCAATATCACACCCTGCGGGTTGAGGATTTCACTGGTGCTTTTACTTATTCGTGTGAATGTGGGATTCTTACAGGTGAGCTGGTGATCCATTACCGGCAACTCTGCCCTTGCAGTATTCAATTTTATCAGTTAATAGAAATAGGAAGCTTCTTCTTGAGCTGATTTTTGCTTGCTTTTCCACCTCCCTTAACCACTGCGTTTTACCATCACACCAGAGAGGAAAGGTTTTCAGGCTACTGATTCATATTGCAGTGAGGTCATCTGAATTTTTTGAACTTTGAATAGGAATCATACTATGAAAAAGAATGAGCCTCGCTCAAACCCGACAAGCTGAGAGCTTATCTTACGGGGACATAGGCTCGCCAGTGGGTGGAGGAGATGACCATTGCTGCCTTTTTTTTTTTCCCTTCTCCACTGGACTTAGGCAGATGTGGTTAGTCACTGTGCAAGCGAGCATGTGGAAATGTGAGTATTCATGTTTACGTGGGGTTGCCAGATCTAAATCAGCCAGGCAGTAATTTCTCTGGGAGCCCAGTATGGGCACTAAATTTTGCACTCACTCACCAAAAGGGTACATATGCCCCTTAATCTGTCTTCCTGCAGGAGGGCTCCCCTGGCACCACGAAGGCTGCACTTGGGGCCAACCTTTCTCCAGAACCCCTTCCCGTGAGTTACAGTCTGCAGCATGGGGGCTGAATAGAAAACAGCCTTCAACGACTCCACTGGAAGGGCTGACCGGAATTCAACCCAATGTTGAGAATGGCAGGAAAGCTTCTATTATTCTACTTCATTCTATCTGCTGGGAGGCAGCGCGGCGCCTGGAGTCTGACTGAGCTTAACTCATTTCCCTGGATTTCCGAGTCTCAGCCCCAGTGCGTCCTACAGCTGAATATCTCACTCCTGAGGCTCACTACACTTCCTGATATAGGATGCACTTGCCTGTCTCCTGGTGACCTTAGACGCTAATAAAGAAGTCATAATATGACCTAGACAAGACTTGCAAGCCAACCGGAATGCAAATGATTGACGGGAGTGCTTTCGGTTATCTCTGCTTGTCCTGGCAGGCTGGCGTGGCTCTTTTCATTCTGGGGGTGGGAGTGGGAGGCTTACAATGTAGCACAGCATGCAGGGTACCTTGGTGGAGCTTAACAGCGAGGTGTGGCCAGAGAAACTCTGCTGCAGACCGGGAGCCCACAGGCACCAGCCATGATTTTTGCTCTCTTCCCCGCAGCTGGCTGGAAGGAGAGCTAGGGCACTTCGGAAACAATTCTCGAGTGTGAATTGTCTCCCGTTCCGGGCATGCGGTTAGAGGAGCGAATTCTCTCGCTGACTTTTTGCCCTGCTGACAGCTTTGGCCATCTCTGCTTGCCTTCTCTCAAATGTTATCAGAGTGATGAACACTTCTGCAGGAAGGTCGCAATTCACAGTTCCACCCTTTCTTTTATATTTCTTCTACAATAAGTGTTTGCTCTGATGCATAATGCGGATCTGTGAGGAGCTATCTCCTCGAATCACAAATCAGGACTGGGGAGATAGCTGGCGTCATCTCCTGTGTGTGCTGGTTGTCACGGTCCCGTGTGTTTAAGCTTGAAATCTTCTTTCTTGAGAAAGGCATTTTATACTTTCATGATTCCTCTCTCTGTCCATGTCATACACTTACATTCAGAGGGTGAACTTACATCAAACTGGACAGAGAGGCAAGCTGCCCACACTTTTGTATTTGGAAAGGGTCCACTGAAGAGTCTGCAAGCCAAGAGTTCTTGTGAAAGCTGCCCTGGAAGTCTCCTTCTGCCACCCTCAAGCACCGATGGCCGAAGGTGATCTACTATAGCGTGATCAAGAATTGCCAGCCTACGTGAGCAAAAGCGAATGGAGTCCGAGTCCTCCATCCGGGGTTGGAGAGCTAGACTACAAGGGCATGGTTATTCCCTGTGATAGTGGCCTCCAGCAGGAGAGGGTGGCTTCTGTGTTAGCCTGTCGTGAGTCTGTGACTTGCTGAGCCCTCCCTGGATGTATTTATAAGTTTATCTGAAGTTACTACATCGTGGAGTAACAAGCATTCGATTTTAATATGTACTATGTGTCAGTTTTTCTTTTATTCATATTATCATTATCTTTGGCCATTTTGCAATGTACATCTGGATATGGTGATTTGATGATCACGTTATTCTAAAAGTCCCCTTCAAGATTTTGCATATTTCTAATGTAGTTCCCTTAATATTTACATATCTATACCTATGTTGAAGAATTCTACCACTTCTTTTTTTAATTAACATATAATGTATTATTTGTTTCAGGGGTACAGGTCCGTGATTCATCAGTCTTACGCAATTCACAGCATTCACCATAGCACAAACCCTCCCCAAAGTCCATCTCCCAGCCACCATAAGAGTCTCTTATGGTTTGTCTCCCTCTCTGGTTTCATCTTGTTTAATTTTTCCCTCCCTTCCCCTATGATCCTCTGTCTTGTTTCTCCAACTCCTCATATCAGTGAGATCATATGATAATTGTCTTTCTCTGATTGACTTATTTCACTTAGCATAATACCCTCTAGTCCCATCCATGTCGTTGCAAATGGCAAGAATTCATTTCTTTTGATGGCTGCATAGTATTCCATTATATAAAAATATATACCACATCATCTTTATCCATTCATCTGTTGATGGACATCTAGGCTCTTTCCATAGTTTGGCTATTGAGGACATTGCTGCTATAAACATTCACTTCCTTTTAATTTGTTCAATTAAGTTCATATTTAACTAATGCTTTTGAGTTCCCACTATATGGTGGGCACTGTGTTAGATTCTTCTTCATCATCATCATCATCCCTGACATTTATTATGTGCTTATTGCATACTAGGCATTGTTGAAATACTTGATATAAATTATCTCATTTAAAATTCTTACAATAATTCTATGAAAAGTTTTCTCTCACTTACCAGGAATAACTTTATGGATTTATGTTGTGATCCTTCCTCTACAGATAACAGTTCTAAGGTTCAGAAAATTTTTAAGCACCTTGCATAAGGGCTAGGACCAAAAACTAAGTGCAGAAGACCCACATCCATCTAGAGCATCCCATTTAGCTGTATTGCATAAATCCACAGAAAACTAGTTTTGGTCCTATCGGATGCTTGCCTCATCTTGCCAGTCCCTAGAGCTGGGTTGTTTCTGTTTTTATGTTTATTTTTTAAACTAAATTTCTGCATTCTTTCTTCTCTTGGCCTGTTGTACTGACACATAGGGAAGTTAACCTGACATAGTATGCGAATATACCATAAGTGTAGAAAAGCAGATCTAGCCATCAAATTCACAATGTGGTATAAACACACTTTCTCATCAACCAGAAGGTTGCCGTTTCCATGTTCTATACAAATAAAAAATATAAAACCACAGATGGTAGTGAGGGAACTCACTTTAATGCATTTGCTGTGTGTGGTTACTCTTATTTTGGTTATGGAAATGTTATAACATATTAGTGATCTTCTATTGAGAGGAAATTCTCCATAAAATAATCTGGAGCTAGAAACTGAAGTAAATTCTTTAAAATTATTTAAATATGTGCATGTTCAAAGGGCTGCTTCTTTTATTTTCCTTTAAATTCATGCCCATTTCTTTAATCCTTTCTTCCAAAGACTTATTTTCCATCCTTATAATCACCTTTGGAGACCCTCCAAATTCTCTGTTTCTCTCAAGTTGTGGAGCCCAGAAATAAGCACAACTTCCCATCACTGAGTAAGACATGACAGCTAAGGATTCATCTTCTTGTATTCTAAATTCCCCATATTGTGCTTAAAAAAAAAAAAAAACACCATATTCTAACATGTCGCCTCTTTACCAAGAAAAACAAAAACAAAAACAAAGTAATTTCCAGATTTTTTTTTTAACATAGGTTAAAATTTATAAGTGCATGTCTGGTTTTCTTTTCGAATTAGACTCTTGCCTTTCGCCCTTAATCTCAAACCAAGATTGGTTTTGGTTTTGCCTGCTGCTTAGTTCAGAGGCATTTGTATACTTTGTGCTTGCTCTGTTCCCTTAGCCCAGACTCTCATTTTAAACATGATCTCTGAATCATGACCTGTGGAATAAATATTTCCCCAGGATAACACAGTGACCTAGTAATAGGGATTGTTGTAGCCCGGTCCCCAAATGGGAGTTGGTGCAGATTTTCCCATAGTAGTAACATTGTCTGCAAAACGCTATGCCACCTGTTTTTAAATCAACAAGCTCCTAACAAATTTGGTGTCATTTGCAGATGAGAAAGCCGGGCTTGATGATTGCTTCAGTCACACAGCCAGTCCTGCCTCAATTCTGCTCTATCTAGAGGGAGGAAGGCAGAGACTATAAACACACACAATTCCTACAGCTATAAACACACACAATTCCTACAGCTTCTACGTGCAATGAAGAGAGAGGAAGGGGTTCTTGACTTCATGCCGGGTGGCTCACTACTCCTGTATCAGTGACAATCACCACTGAATCTTCAAGAGCTTGTCTTCTTCAGACACAGAGTTTAGTCTTGTTTATCTTTTAAAAAAATATCCACATCAGGTTCTCTTGTAAACATGTCACGGAAATATTTCCTGGTGATTTCTAACAGCTATTTGTCCCCGGATATACTTTTCCCTAGCGTTTCAACGGATATTAATTGAAATGCTAAGCTACATTTTTAGCTATCTTTACATGCATTGATAATTAACAAATCAATTTCTACTTTTTACTTCTTTTTTTAAAAAGATTTTTATTTATTTATTTGACAGAGAGATCACAAGTAGGCAGAGAGGCAGACAGAGAGGGGAAGCAGGCCCCCCACTGAGCAGAGAGCCCGATGTGGGGCTTGATCCCAGGACCCTGAGATCATGACCTGAGCTGAAGGCAGAGGCTTAACCCCCTGAGCCACCCAGGGGCCCCTACTTTTGACTTCTTAAATGTATGTGAAATATCTGTATATTTCTGGTCTCCGTTATGTAAATTACAGAGATGAGAGTCTATTAAACTATGATAAAGTACAATTATTTCAGTTTTGGCCGTAAAGCTATTCCAAGAATAGAGATGTCTTACAGGCTGTTACCATGTATACCTATGAAATGAAAATCATTTTTATTTTCACATGTTACTACAGTGAAAGTTGAATCTGTCATTTGTAGTTTTTGTAAGTGCTTGATTTTTGTGGCATTTGTTTCAGACTATGGTTCATGAAAAGGGTACATTCTTTTTCCAGGTAGAGAGGAGTTTGATGACATTTTATTCCCCCCAAAGCTTACTAATCTCAGCAATAAGAATTTCATATTTTTCCAGCAAAATCTAAGATGTTTGACCTCAGTGAAACTTTAGAGAGATTATCTATATCAGTATCACTCAGAACCTAGGGGTTCCTCAATCATACCTGAGGATAGGGGCAAGAAAAAAAAGTCAAGGGTAGGCTGAGATGAGGGAGTGTGGGAATGGTCGTGGACCCAACTGAGCAGCTCCACTTCTGATCTGGTTTACACACTGGACTTCTGTTTAAGATTACATCTGAAGAAAGATCCATGTGCTACCAGGAATATGAAAAATATTGCTAATAATAAAAAAGATGTGAAATCCAATGGCCAAATACCTAAATTTTATAAGCAGGGAAACAGGTTCAGAGAGAAGAAACGATTTGTTCAAAGTAATTAATTAAAAAAAATGGCTACATTAATGATTTGTAAAGCTTAAAAGGCTATGTTCAATTTAATCGACATTTATTAAAGGCCAACAAAACGTCAGGCACTCTGCTAGGCCTCCAGGGAATAAAAAGAAACCAACAAAAAAACATATTGTCCAAGGTGGAAACCTCATAAAAAATGCTAAAACCCAAAACACTGAAGATCATCCAAACTAATGTACTTGTTTTAGAATTTGGCACTCTTCTTAAAACACATTTCAAGGGGCGCCTGGGTGGCTCAGTGGGTTAAGCCTCTGTTAAGGCTCAGGTAATGATCCCAGGATCCTGGGATCGAGTCCCACATCAGACTCTCTGCTCAGCGGGGAGCCTGCTCCCCCCCCCCCGCCCCCTCAACCTGCCTCTCTGCCTACTTGTGATCTCCGTCTGTCAAATAAATGAATAAAGTCTTTAAAAAAAAAAAAACAAACACATTTCAAGTAAATGACAGAATCAGGACATGAATCTGACTCTTCCTACCTCAGTTATAATACATTTTCCTCTATACCAGTATGCCCCAAATTTGGTTCATGAATGCTTACTCTCTCGGGAGAGGCTCCACGTGAAAAATCCAACTGAACATTTGCATTTTAAAGGTTCTGAGAAGTCTTATAGTAAAAAGATGTGCTTGGATAAGACAGTTTCAAAAATTATCACCATAGAATACTACTCAGGTCGTACATGTTTACATCCCAAAGAACATGACTGGTGAAATTCTGCACTATAACTCTCCTCCCCTGGACTTTACTAGATTTGAAACTGAACTATAGTAGAATCTTTTTTAAAAACCCACATTTCCAGGGCACCTGGGTGGCTTAGTCATTAAGTGTCTGCCTTTGTCTCAGGTCATGATCTCAGGGTCCTGGGATCGAGCCCCACATGGGGTTCTCTGCTCAGTGGGGAGCCTGCTTCTCCCTCTCCTACTTCCCCTGCTTGTGTTCCCTCCCTCACTGTGTCTTTTTCTCTGTAAAATAAATAAATAAAATCTTTAAGAAAACAAAAAAATCCACACATTTCCATGGTTTTCATGAAAATGGAGCTTCAGAAAATGTGACCTCAGTGGTGTATCAGATCAGATGGACTCTTTTATATAAACATATTGTGTTTGCATGTTACAGAAACATTATGCACATATGTCCAAATAAGTGTGAATTAAGTGTAATATACAAAGTGCTAACAATGTATTGTTTGAGTCTTACTCTCAGTTTACACTTGGTCATATTCATCATGAGAAACTCAATGTGTATTTATTTTCTTCCTAAATATAACATATGCAGAAAAGTCATTGGAAATGTTGAATTAATTTAAGTAATAGAAGGATTTGTGAACACATTCTCACCCTGTTTTCAGAGATAAAATGAGTTTTCTGTGAAATGAGAATCCAGTTGATTTTCTTATAAAACACATATATCCTGGTGCATCTTGTTTTGGTCAGAATGATAAAAGTAAAGAGGAATAAATAGCAAAATTTCCCCCCAAATTACCACATAAGGTGCACCAAACCAAAACCATACTATAAATCTTGGGAAAGAACCTGTTCTTGTAAGATTTACAGACCAATTTTTCAAGATCAAAAGTGTTTATATAGGGTCACAAAATCTTGGATCTTTTCCCAGGCTAAAGCTCCAACACTTCTGAGGTTGGCCCATCATTAATATTTACAGTATTTTTGACATTTCATGGGAAGGACTCAGGGGTCTTTGTGACAGGCAGGCTTCTTACTATAATGGAGCGCCAGAACGATTTGCTGTGTGTAAGAGGCAGTCCGGCGGCACTGGTCTTTTGCATCAGGAAGGCAATGATTTGTAGGTACCATGAGCTTGTTTTACTTTATCAGCTTTATTAGTTGAGAAATATCACTGGGGACCCTTTACTACCTAGAGGGCTGTGTTGCTCACCTGACACACACTCCTTGCAAAGTGATTTGAGTCCCGTGTTGAGGTGATATTCTTTCCTACAGTATAACATTTCCTCATAGAAAACTTTTAGAAACAGGCTCCCAAGTAGACGGATTCTTTTCATCCTTTGTAATAAGGCCTGACAGGGTGCCTTACACTTCGGAGGCCTTGATAATAAGAATTTTCAACGAATTCATGCATTTACCAAGTTGGAACGTGTAAGATAAAGTAGATCGGGAGCTCTCTGGTAACATAGCTCTAATGATCCATTTACCCACTGTGATTTATTTTTGTACTCCAAAGTCTGGTCATTATGCTTCTAAAGGTTGCATAATTATTGTACTTTCATTGCCAACAGCAGTAATAAGATAAAGCCTAGGTGCTCTTTTACCCACCAAATGAGGATTCTCCTCCAAAATCATCATGGGTCTTTGCCCCCTTTAAGAGACCCATTTTCCTGGATAAGGAGGGATCGTGCCTGCAATATTTATGCTCAAGATCCTCCAGTTTCAGAGGTATTTGTGTGCGATCTGGTGTAGGAAACTGTTACGTACAGCAGAGAGGGATGAGATATGGATCCTGCTTTCAGAGAGCTTCAGTCTCATCGTAGAATTAAGACAAAGACAAATGCAGGCAGTGGCACATACCAATGATCAGTTAGTGGTATCTGAAGGCACTATGGTTGGAGGAGAGGTCTGGATGCTCATACTGACCAAAAAGAGAGGACGGATAATCGTGTGTTTCCATCCCTCATTTACATACAACAGGGAATATAAACAAGAAGACTATCCTCATTCAGTCGAGGCTCAGCGCCAGTCCCCCAGCTTCTGGCCCCTCTAGCCTCACTGTCATCCTTCCTGAGGCACGTGTCTTTCTCCTCTGTCAACCTCAGCAGTGTCCAAGGCTTCACCCACTTCTTTTCCTATCCCAGCTTCGGCTGACTCTTTAGAGAAGCTTGAGCTTTCACTTCCCAGGGTTCCACAGCAGCATATGAAAGAGGCCAGTGCACTAGGAGAATAAAAGCGAGTACACCCAGAACCCCAGCCCCACTGCGGTTCTCGTCCCCTTGTTGGTCGCCATGACTATTAATGGGGTTGGTGATTTACAGCTTGCAGTCCTGTGACACGGGCTGAAGCTATAGGCAAGCAGCTCCCGGGCAACCTGGGGACAGCTCGCGGCCCCGAAACACTGAAGGTGGTAACCCAGAGCTACTCGTCTGGGAGTCCAGCCCTTGCAGAGTATGCTCTGTGAGGCAAGGCTGCCAGTTGAAGGGAATAATTACAAGCGGCTGCCTAACTGCCATGACAATAGAAACTCAACCCAAGTGTTTTCAGGTAAGTGCCAGCCCTGGGCCTGGCTGCCTTCCATGGGCCCCACAGCACACAGCACTGTGTGAAGTGGATGTCTTATAGCAAGTCACAGCAACGCAGCTGTTTGCACTAGAACTTAACCCAGGTTTGCCAGACAGCTGTGCCAAAACACGCCTTTCTGTTTTCATTAACGCAACAACAACACATATTTTAAAAAAAAAACAAAAACCATTTGACCATGACTGCTGGTTTCAGTTTCTTGTCAAGAACTGGTTCTTTAATTCAATTTAATAAAATGTTTTTGAGTACCAACTATGTGTTTGACACTTGGAAATAAAAAAGGTATAGGCCATGACTCAAAGACAAGGACATCACCCCAGCCCTTAGGCAACATCTTATCTAGTACAGACACACACACACACACACACACACACACACTAATGTTATAATTCAATGATAGGTACAAAATTAGAAATAAATATTAACAAAATGGTGATACAGAAAAGAGAATGGTTATTTCCAACTAGGGTAGTCATGTATGGCTTCTCAAAGGTGATGCTATTTGAAATGGACTTTGTAGGCTAAATAGAAATTCTCTAGGTAGAAAAGACAGACAAAACATCATCCACTAAATATGAAAACGTGACAAATGATGGGAGAGACATGAACGGATTAGATGTATTGAGGGTGAATCTTGAGCAGATAAATTTGGGTCAGCAGTTTCTGCTTATAGAGCCTTGGGTGCCAAGCTTGGAACAGCTCCCCATGCAGCATTCCTGGGAGCCGTTAAATGGTGTAATACAGGGAGTGACATGATCAGGTTTGTTTTCTAAAATCTCACTCTAGCAGCCCCTTCAAGGAGAAGACTCAAGGAAGACCTAAGGAAGATATTGCTCAAGGAAGAGCAATTGCAATAGTCAATTGAAGACTCAAGGAAGAGACTACTTCAATAGTCCAGGCAAGGGGAAGTGAGGGCCTGGCCTGAGGAAAGAATCATTCTGTTGGCTGGGCTCACAGAAATTGCAATGGTTCACCTGTTTGTAGTACTTTATATAGCAGCGCTAGGAAACTAATGCAATTATCATTCAAGTTTAAGCATTTTGTGTATGTATATCTCTGTGTGTGGAAACGCTCTCTCTGAAATAGCATCAAAGAGATTGCCTATGGGAGAAGATATTTGCAAATGACATATCAGATAAAGGGCTAGTATCCAAAATCTATAAAGAGCTTATCAAACTCAATATCCAAAGAACAAATAATCCAGTCAAGAAATGGGCAGAGGACATGAACAGACATTTCTGCAAAGAAGACATCCAGATGGCCAACAGACACATGAAAAAATGCTCCACATCCCTCGGCATCAGGGAAATACAAATCAAAACCACAATGAGATACCACCTCACACCAGTCAGGCTAAAATTAACAAGTCAAGAAATGACAGATGCTGGTGAGGATGCGGAGAGAGGGGAACCCTCCTACACTGCTGGTGGGAATGCAAGCTGGTGCAACCACTCTGGAAAACAGTGTGGAGGTTCCTCAAAAAACTGAAAATAAAGCTACCCTATGACCCAGTAATTGCACTACTGGGTATATATCCTAAAGATACAAACGTGGTGCTCCGAAGGAGCACGTGCACCCGAATGTTTATAGCAGCAATGTCCACAATAGCCAAACTGTGGAAAGAGCCTAGATGTCCATCAACAGATGAATGGATAAAGAAGAAGTGGTATATATACACAATGGAATACTATGCAGCCATCAAAAGACATGAAATCTTGCCATTTGCTACGATGTGGATGGAACTAGAGGGTATCATGCTTAGCGAAATAAGTCAATTGGAGAAAGACAACTATCATATGATCTCTTTGATATGAGGAAGTGGAAATGCAAGGCGGGGGGATTGGGGGGAGGAAGGAAAAGAAAAAATGAAAAGATGGGATTGGGAGGGAGACAAACCATAAAAGACTCAATCTCAAGAAACAGACTGAGGGTTGCGGGGGGGAGGGGGGACGGGAGAGGGTGGTGGGGAAATGGACATTGGGGAGGGTATGGGCTATGATGAGTGCTGTGAAATGTGTAAACCTGGCGATTCACAGACCTGTACCCCTGGGGATAAAAATACATTATATGTTTATTAAAATAAATTTAAAAAAAAAGAGATTGCCTAATGCAGAGCTACACTTAAAAAAATAATAATAAAACTCCCTAAGCATTACACACTGTAAATCGATTTGCTTCAGTGGTAAATCTCATTTTCACACAATAAGATTTTAACAACTAAAATTTAAGTACACCTTACAAAGCACTTTCATCTACTCTCTCATATAATTTTCGCGTAAGTTCTGAGAGGTAGGAACAGTGAGAAAGTGGCTGACTGTCCCAAAGCTACCAAGTGATGGAGCCGAAGTCAAAGTACAAGATTTCCAGCTCCAAATCCTGTGCTCCTGCTCCCATTCTGCTCCATTACTGGCTTGAACAGCTCCTCTCTGGGAAGAACTGATATAGGAAAGATGTTAGAGTTTGAAGCCAAGAAAGAATTCTTGAGATGTCTTTGGTGCAAAAAGGTGGGGACAGGACCCGTGGGCAGAAAGAGCTGTGCTGGGGTCGTGAGGAGTGGCCCATTATATACCTTCAAGTTGGCAGGGGGTTAGGGATAGTGTAAGACTCCCAGGTATTTAGGAAACAAGGTCTCCAGGATCCTGAGGGGGCTAGCTATTGCTGAGAAAAGGTCATTTATTACTGTTTAGTAAAAACTCAGTCATGAGACACTTCAGATGTATATCGGTGGGTCATGTGCTTGGAGGATGATTGCCAACATGTACCTTGGAGGGTAAAGATAAAGGAAGTTTCCAAAGGAATTTTTATATGTTGAAGTAGACTTACAGGAGCCTGGGGGTTGAGCTAAGATTGTCTTTTGCCCTTAGCAAAGAATTAACATGGAGGAAGCTGAGTTCCTAGAGGAATTTCACTCTGCCTGTTTCAAGGACTCATCAATGGGCTGTAGGTAGTGAGGAAATTTAATATCTTTCTTCTGCCTTTGTTTCCCACATCAAGAACCATTCAGGATAAGCTGGGGCTGCAGATAAGAAAGATCTCTGCACCAAGATAGCTTCCATATGTACTCAAGAAGAGTCAACTTGAGATACTAATGCAAGTGCCAGCAAGCAGTTCTATTTCCAGGGAAGAAATTCAGTGATATAATGTAATATTGTAAATAGTCTAACTTCATCACAAGCATTTATCTTCAGAGTGTTTGGGAGTAGAGAAAAAGCCTATAAGATGACATGGTGTTGCATCGCCTCCCTCGTTGTATCCTGAGTCCCAAGAAATAAGCTTTCCTTATAAAAAGGACATTTACAGCCTTGAAAAATAGAAAAACTAGAACCAATTCAGCTTCTCTTAGACAAACTAGGTCTACTCTTGTCTCAAGCATCATACTATAATTCTCTATCTCAATTCCCACTGTGAGATTTTTTATGGTTGGCAAGAAAATTCATTTCTTGGGTCAGTGACACAGTTGGGGTTTTGATTTGGAGTTTTTTTTCACTTATTTGTTTGTTTTTGAGACACTGGACATCTTGTGTAGGTATTTGCAGGGAGACAAATAAATGACCAACAATTAAACTTCTGGGAAATGGATGTGATGTGTGGTCCCCAAAATGCCATTTATCAAAAATAGCTAACAGTATTATGTCAATTACAGTCATCATGCATCTGGCCTCGTGTGGAAGAGGGAAGGGGGGAGAAAAAAGAGGAAAGAAGCCTCTTCACTTGCACAGGTCAATAAAAGACAATGGTTTTCTAATAGCAACCCTGTGGTTCTTTATTTAAGTAGCAGGAAAATGACATCCGTGTCAGCCTGGAGGAAACGTTTGCGCAGCACCCACAAAGTACTACATTCTAAGAACTCATAATACTTAGGATCATTCTCTACTTGTTTTAAGTCCTAAAAGTACTTAAAAGTCAAGGATAGGGCCTCAGAAGTAAACCTCAGCCTTTCGTCTTTCTGACCAGGCTGAAGGCAAGTTCATGACCAACTCCCCCGTCCAGACCATAAACATATATAATGCCTGGTCTCTGGACAGATACCAGAAATACAGCCACTAACGCCAGTCTCCACATCTGAGTTAAAGTCCTTCTCCCCAGGGGCTGGGATTCTGGATGTGTGGAGGGGTTCGGTGTGCAGTCTATAAAGAGCTTGAGTTACAACTTTGAATGGACTACCACATGCTCACAGAGCCTCCCATAGCCCCTTCATCCCCTCACACTCCTAACAGAAGTCAGACCAGTTATGTTACACTGTAATCCAGAGGAACATTCAAATTCTTCACTTACACTGGAATGTCATGTATCCTTAATTAATTTAAATAAAGAAGTCACAAGCTGCATATTGGTGGTCTTTTTCCTTCTTTTTTTTTTCTTTGTAACAGAATTTTCATTTTATTCTAATAGGCCTTGGATTTGCCCCATAGCTTTTAAAGTAAAAATTGCCATTCCCCACCCAATAGTCCCACATGCTTGCAAATGGTTATAAAGATTTTATTCAAAATATTTTATTCAAAAGTTCCAAGGAAGGGCTCCTGGGTGGCTCAATGGGTTAAGCCGCTGCCTTCAGCTCAGGTCATGATCTCAGGATTCTGGGATCGAGTCCTGCATCGGGCTCTCTGCTCAGTGGGGAGCCTGCTTCTCTCTCTCTCTCTCTCTCTCCCTGCCTCTCTGCCTACTTGTGATCTCTCTCTGTCAAATAAATAAATAAAATCTTTAAAAAGAAAAAGTTCCAAGGAAGGTTGAGAAGAGTTTCCTATGCATAATTGAGACTCAAAAACTAAACCCAACAGGTTTCATTCATTTTGTGGTTTTTAGAGTTAAAACACCCCCGCCCCTTTCTGTCTGTCCCCACTTTACGGATAAGAACCTCAGGGCCCCTCACCAACCTCAGGGCTGAGAGGAGCTGTCCCGGAATGCCTGCCCACAGCTAACCCGGCAGTACCACACACAGCTTTGGACTTTTCACCCCATGAGTTGCTTTGCCCAGATTTCCAGGGGTAGGGCAGTGCTGCCTGCCTCCCCACGTTGCCCCAGAGCCGTGAGTGACCTTCCAGAGGCACAAAGCAACTTGGCAGGGCAGTCGCTGTGAGGTCCGGGGCTCCCCCAGCACTGAAGCGGTTAACTTGCAGGAAGACCCAGAGAAAGAAAAACAGACTAAGAACTGCCTTGTGGGGAGGAGGGCTAGAAAACGAGGCTGTTGCTGTTGTTTTCATTGTGTGCACTCTAATCAGGGAGGGTAAGAACAATGATGCATGTAATGCTGATTTTGGAACGTGTCCATGCAGCTTTTCCCAGGCTAGACAGCCTTGGGAACCAGTGATAGAGTGGCACACCAGGGGCACAGCCTCAATCACCAAGCCCAGGGCAGGGCAGCCTTTTCTGTGGATAAAATATGTGAGGGATGACAAGAATCTTCCCAGCATGGGAAGAGGCAAGAACGACCAAAAAAAAAAAAAATATATATATATATACACACACACACACACACACACACACACACACATACATACACACAACAGGGGAAACCTGTGAGGGTTTTGCCTCCGGAGCCCAGCCAGACCACAGGGATGTGATCATGGAGAGATAGAGGACTTCTCCTTCTCCCTAACCCATTCCATTTTCCGTTTTTGTTTGTTTGTTTCCTTTTCTGCATTCAACGGGCCCTCCCTTTCTTCTCCACTCCCCTCCCCCCAGCTCCCTCCACCACACTTTGAAGCCTAGATGAAAGCCCTGTGTTGTGGCTTGGGCACCCAGCAAGGAGCAGGGGGCCGGCTGAAGTGTGCTTTAGTTTAAGATGCTGTACTTCTCTCCCAAGGAAAAGGGGGAAAATCAGCTTGAAACAATACATTGCATTTTGCTGGAGAGCATACTTGATGTATCTAGGACTCCAGTATGGTCCTAATTTTTCCAAGCTTTTGTCTTCAAGGATAAGGGAATAGCTAAAATGTGGTATCCTCCCTCAAAGTGAATGCATATAACTGTAAGGGCTTTGGAGGAGGATTGAATAAAATAAAACAAGAAAGAGGCAAAAACCAGGCACATGAGCTTTCTGGTATTGACACAACCGCACATCGTAACTTTTTCGAGTGTTGACAAAACAGCTCCTTTATATTGAAATAGCACATTCAAGCTAGGTTGACTAAATAATTTGAAGGCATGGCTTCCATATATTTACTTAGTTATTAGCTTACCAGATTTAGCAAATAAAGATTCAGGACACCCAGTTAAATCTGAATTCCAGCTAAACAATGATAAATGTTTAGTATAAATATATGCTGTGCAGTCTTCGGGACTAAACTTATGCTAAGAATTTACTTGCTGATTATCTGAAATTCAAATTTAACTGGGTGTTCTATATTATGTCTGACAACTATACTTGTCATGACAGGTTATAGATCCACTCAGCCTCTTAAAATTATATTCAAATGTTTTTAGGAGCCCTGTTACAACATGAATTTATTTGAGATTCACCAATTTGCACATAGGAATATTCAAAATATTGTCGCTACAGCATAGACTGCCTATAGAAAGGCCTTTCCATGCCCCTACCTACCTATCCCGTAAACGCAGCCACATATACACAGCACCCCTCACTCCCTCAATCTCACCCCCCTCTCACACACACACACCATAGGGGTTTTAAAAGGATTTTATGTATGTATTTTTCCATCAAAGGAAGGATTAGCTAATATGTTACTTAGAGCAATAGGTCAGTATTTCTAATCAACTCCTAGCATGGAAAGTGCATATTAGCTCCCACTTGGCCATTACCTAAAACTGCAGCTGCTTTGTCAAGTAGCAATAGCTCATGAGATTTAAATGAGGCATAATTATTTTTGGTTAAAATTTTTTCCTCCATTTATCTACTTAATGCCCTGAAACGTGGTTTTATTATTTTATGTTTACTTAAAAAAAAAAAAAAAAGACAACCCATGTGCTCATAGACATTAAATCAACCCAAAGGAACGACTTGGAAAGCTCCACTGACCTGTCCTCTATGCTATGTCTGCAAACACCTCGTGTCCACTCTTGTTCATGTGATCTTGTGTTCACTTAAACTTGGACAAAGTTGAAGGCCTGGTATTTTTGCCTCTCGTAGCCGCTATCTCTGAACATGACCTGTAAGGTTGGTGAGCTTCCAATACATCGGGACTGAAGAGGGGGCTAAAGAAAGATTAAGAATGTGTGGAAGAGGGGCGCCTGGGTGGCTCAGCGGGTTAAGCCTCTGCCTTCAGCTCAGGTCATGATCTCAGGGTCCTGGGATCGAGCCCCACATCGGGTTCTCTGCTCTGCAGGGAGCCTGCTTCCCCCTCTCTCTCTGCCTGCCTCTCTGCCTACTTGTGATCTCTGTCTGTCAAATAAATAAATAAATAAAATCTTAAAAAAAAAAAAAAAAGAATGTGTGGAAGACAGTGCTGGAGGAGAAGATCCAGAAAAATCTGAAGTCTCCATATATGTGAAATTTAAATTGTGCATTAGGGGCACCTGACTTATGATTCCTGATTTTGGCTCAGGTCATGATCTCAGGGTTCTGGGATCAAGCCCTGCCCCACCCCCGGGCTCCGTGCTCTGTGGGGAGTCTGCCCGAGGATTCTCTTTCTCCCTCTCCCTCTACCTTCTCCTCTCCCCATCCTCACACACAAGTGCACTCTCTCTCAAATAAATAAACCTTTTAAAATAAATAAATAAATAAATTGTGCATTTTAAACTATTGCCTTTTAAGTGAATGTTGAAATTTGCATTTAAACCTGGACCTGGAAGATTATAGAATGTCATGTAGAGATTCACACCTGTTTTGATAACCATTTTCCTCCCTACCAAAACTATTTTTTTGATTAGGCAAAAGATCACTTTGTTAGAAAAGTGTTCCCTTTTCATCAGTTTTTTTCAGTGTAAGCTCACTTCTGCTTCCTCTTCCATCAGCACCAGAAAATGAATTATTAGAAAATCTCTCGAACACCAATCTACTTTTCAAGAAAACTAACAAGATTTCAATTTGAAGAGATACTTGAACCTACATTACTTTTACATAAACCTCAATAGTGTTCAGGTATTATCATCCAATTTTCCAAACATACTCAAGGTAACCTCTTTGAGTTCGAAAATTTCTCTATAAGAAGAAGAATGGGGGACGCCTGGGTGGCTCAGTGGGTTAAGCTGCTGCCTTTGGCTCAGGTCATGATCCCAGGGTCCTGGGATCGAGTCCCGCATTGGGCTCCTTGCTGAGCAGGGAGCCTGCTTCTCTCTCCGCCTCTGCCTGCCTCTCTGCCTGCTTGTATGCTCTCTCTCTCTCTCTCTCTGACAAATAAATAAATAAATAAAATCTTTAAAAAACAAACAAAAAAAAATGGGAAAAAAGAATACAGTTTCTCACCTCCTTACCCCATTATTCATCACTCATCTGTGCTCACGCCCATCACCACCCCCCTGCTTATACAGAATGATAACATGTTTACCAAATAAATCCATCTAAATATTTGGGTGGTAGCGTAGCATGATGACTAAAGAGTCCAGAGAACTTGGTCTAATTTCAGCTCTGATACTAATACTCTGTAAACTTGGACAAGTCTATTCTCCATCTGCAGCCAAAAGAATGAGAAATAACAAGACACTTAATTTCTTCGAAGAACAACAGGGTAAAACCAGATGCTCAAAATGTCTTTTTTTTTTTTTAAGATTTGTTTGTTTTTTAGAGAGAGAGAGCATGAGCGGGGGTGGGGGGGGGTGCCGAGAGGAGGGAGAGAGAGAATCACAAGCAGAGTCTCCACTGAGTGCAGAGCCCAATGCAGGGCTCCATCTCACAACCTTGAGATCATGACCTGAGCTGAAGCCAAGAGTCACAGGCTTAACCAACTGAGCCACCCAGGAACCCCTCAAAAATGTCTTCTTATTCTGAAATTCTGGTTCTATGTCAATTTCCATTAATAAAGCCTACTTTCTCCTCTGTGTATCATAAGCCAATAAGCATGCCAGTTAGTTGCACGTAATTAAACAATGTTTATGGACTTAGTTTAACTTTTTTTTATGGTAATGGTTTATTTTTGGAAAACTTACACCCAAACAGGATACACTTTTGAACAGAATCACAAAGAGGCACATGTAAAGGACTGAAATTGTCAACTCTTGAGTCTATAAATCCTCCACTTTGGGGAATTAGAATTCGTAAATATTGTCTTTTGGCCACTGAGTTTTCAAAAAAAGGATAACACATGCCAATGAATGAGTACTTATTTGTTCAGATGGTGTGCCCATTTGTGGGCATCACAAATTTGAGGATTTTAGCTGCACTGGAGTATAGACATCCAGAGAAACCAACTTTTTAAGAGAGCAAATGACACTCTCATAGCTTTCAGAAGACTAATCAAATATGAAAGGACTTGGATCAATTATAGGATTGATATGGCAGATGGCAGATGCTGTTCTTTTAGGGAAAAATGCAAAATATGGAGACAGGGAACCAGGAACCAATCAAGGGAATATCTAAAAAATGAAACAAACATCCAGTTTGCTGATCAGAACCAGGACCCGCGGATTATTGTGAAGAAATCATTGAAATAATCAGTCGGGTCTCTGGAGAGTAAAACTGACAACCTGGATAAAAGGATAGAGGAAGAAACTGCATAACAAAGGTATTCTAAGGGAGCGGTTAGAGTCCTGATGTCCTTTCTTCAGGACTACAAGCCTTTAGGATCAGCTTGCTTCTCCCTGCAGGTCCGTGGCAAAGGAAATCAGCCAGGATCCTGCTGGCTCTTCCCAAATTTAGACTTCAGTGATCTGGAAGTGAGTTGGTCCCCCAAAAGTTTATAAAAGAGAGCTCCACAACCCCTCTCCTAAAAATATTATTGAATATCCTTGGCTATCTGACCCCAACTCAGATGAAAAATTCCCTTTTTCTCTGAGAAACTGGACGTCACTATCCTCATGCTGATTGTAACATGGACATACCAGATGCTTTATCCCACCCTTCTTCCCCTTCTACTTGTCAGCAAGAATTGGAAGGACTGGGAGATTCTTGGGGCACGCAAGTTACCAGTACAGTCCTCTTCCCACTGTGAGACTAAGAGGCATATAGGTGTTGTATCTAGCTTGCCTCCTTCTTAGACTATAATTCCAGGAAAGCAAGAATTTGTTCAGTCATTTAACAATTATTTAATAGGGGTCTGGGTGGCTCAGTCGGTTAAGCATCTGCCTTTAGCTTGGGTCATGATCCCGGTATCTAGGGATCATGTCCCACATCAGGCTTCCTGTTCAGTGGAGAGCCTGCTTCTCCCTCTCCCTCTGCTGCTCCCCTGCTTGTGCTCTCTCTCGCTCACCCTCTCAAATAAATAAAATTTTAAAAAAAAATTATTTAACAACTATGACATGAGCACATGTTATGTGCCAGAAACCATGCCAGACAGATCCAATGGTGAGCAAAGCAAGTGTGGTCCGTGTCGTCAAGAAGTTTGCAGCCCAGTGAGAGAGCTGGCCATTAGTCAACTGATCCTTGAAATAAATGGACAATTTAAAACTGGCAAATGTTGTGAGGAGATGTTATAGAATATCATGGGGATATAAGGATTCCCAAATACATATCTCACAAGTGCTCCCCTACGGTGCATAGCACAGATTTGTGGGGGAATGGGGAGCATATAACTTGAATGCATAATGCACATCAATTTGTTGAGAAAAGCTTTCCCAATACCATGCCCTTCTTAAGTTTAGTAAGGATTATGTACTCACTATTTATAAAATCCTATTACATCCAGTAACACAATATCAACTTCTTTCATTTCTGTATGTAAGAGGAATTACATATTACATACAGGAATTTTGTACTGTAATAATTTCTATGTACTCTAACCTTGTCAGCTACCACAATGATGTCCTCATTATAACAGATTTGTCTGTTCCGTGTTCTGAAATATGCCTCATTGGAAGGCTACCTTCAGCTCTAGGAAGGTAATTTTGTCTTCTTTATTTGTATCTGAATGGGGTGACTGAATATAAATCTTCTAAACAGCCATTTTCCAATGCCTGTACATGACATAATACACACTTGTGAAATTTGTGAACTAGTAGATTTTTTTCAATCAATTTAAAAACTAATTAGAAGAAAAAAAAATACTCATTCACTCCAGAAGATAAAAGATCTAAAGTAACAAACCTTGGAAATCCATGTATGTAAATAAACAAAACTTTTCTCTTTACCAATTGGAAAAAAATGGGTGATAATAGATGTCAAAATACCTGATTGGTCAAGAGATTGTAGAAGCTTCCCAGGACCTCAAAGCCCTTAGTCTTCATTTCACATCTTTTTAAAGCTGTAAATGAATTCAGGTACACCATCTTCCCATGCATGTCATTTATTTTCTCCAAATTCTAGCACAAAGCTTTCACAACTAAAAAAAATTATTGCTGCTGCCAGTAATTATAATAATAAACTCTGTCATTTACTAGCTTTATGATCTTGGACAGATAACTTCTTTTCCTCATCTGAAAAATGAGTAACTCAAGACCTATTTTAGAAAATTATGTCCAGATTAAAGATAATATATGAAAAGTCTCTGGGACTTACAAACATTCTATGACTTGCCAGGGGATGATGGTGATTATTATAAGATTCTGGTCATTTAATTTAATACCCAAACAACAGGAAAAAAACCCAGAGAATCCCCTACGTAAATCATATCATGAAAATAAGAAAGCTTCAAAGAGATAATCCCTTTTCATAAAGTGGGTAGAGCCTTCAATCTTGTAGTCAGCCAAGTTAAAAAATTTCTACATGAAGCTTCTCCGTTCAGGTAGAATGAAAGGGCTGAGCTCTCAGAATGAGACAAAAGGAAACAGACTGAAAATTGCAACCAGAAAGATTTCTGGATGTGAGACATCAGAGTCAGAGGATAAAACAAAACTGAAGCATCTCCTTGGGCGGTTCAGTAAGTGGAAGTTCTGGGTTTGGTTAGCTGACAGCCCACCAGAAGAGTCAGGAAGAGCTAGGGAATCCATCAAGATCCCAGTGACCCACTGGCAATTGTCCATTGAGTTTAAAAATGAAATTAAGCTCAAATTTAAAGGACTAGTATTGTATGTCACAATGCTGCATGGGGTATCATTTGATCCAATAGAATAATCTTTTCTCAGAGTTGCTACTACCAACCTGCTCATGAGTCAACCAGAGAAGAGGGCAGAGCTACCACGACCAAGGTTTAATATATTATTCTTATTCAGTTTTCAAATGACATTTATCCCAAAGGACATTGTTCTTTGTAAGATAATTTGGTTTGGGTTGCCAACTGGTCCGAACTTCTTAAAGTTATTTTCAGAAATCATGGTTCTGCCCTTTGGCAATATAACCAACTGACATATTCTGCATTTGGTAAACAGACACGAGTTCCTTTAAAATTATTTATTCTTAAAATTATCTACAAAGACAATCAACTGGAAATATTAAACTGGTACTCCGAGCAGATTGCTAATAATTTAGAAGCAAATGCTTCCTGGTTTAACCACTGGGGGAAACTACCAAATTTTCATTCTTTAAAAAAACTTTGAAAGTACTTCTGTTGCAAATTGTGTAACATGTGCTATGCATACAGAACTCTTTAAATAGGATTAGGTCTTAATGTTAAAAAGTATTTGACTCTGTAGCATGGTCTCCAAATGTGTGGCAGAGACATGTGGACTGGTCCTCACCACCATGAAATGCTTAAGAAGTATCCATCAAGCACTTGAACGTCAACGGGATGCCTTGGATTTACATTTTATGTGTGTCTGGTGTTCTCAAGGAACTTCCCTGTTCTAAGGAATTTACAAGTTCACATTATCAAAATTCAAAAGTATATATATTATGTGTATGCATATATAATGAATATATGTGTGTGCGTCTCAAAAGTCAATATGAAGAAAAGAAAAAATCTAATTTTTTAAATGG
The DNA here is from genome assembly GCF_963455335.1 of Martes martes. NCBI lineage: Eukaryota > Metazoa > Chordata > Mammalia > Carnivora > Mustelidae > Martes > Martes martes. The sequence goes on along the minus strand of NC_137893.1, from coordinate 74,815,825 downwards.
GCAGAAGATCAGAATAGACATTCATGGAAGATTTATAAATAGCAAATAAGCAGAAGAATAGATGCTTATCATCATTACTCTTTAAGGAAATGCAAATTAAAACCATTACTGAGGTACTGCCACTATCAGAAGAGCTAAAATCAGGAGCACCTGGGTGGCTTACTTGGTTAAGCTTTTGACTCTTGGTTTCGCCTCATGTCACGATCTCAGGGTCCTGAGATCAAGCTCTGGCTCAGGCTCTGAGCTGGGTATGAGTCTGCTTAAGTTTCTCTCTCTCTCTCTCGCTCCTGCAGCCCCTCCCCACACTGCTCACTTACTCTGTCTCTCTCTCTCAAAAAAAAAAAAAAAATAAATAAATAAAATGAAATAAATTTAAAAAATAAATTTAGTTAAAATAAAAACAAAAGAGCTAAAATTAGAAAAACTGATTATACCAACTATTAGTGAGGATGTGGAGGAACTGGAACTCTCATACACCGCTCTTGGTGAGAATGTAAAATGGTACAACCACTTTGGAAAATGAGGGCTGTTAATAAATCCACAAGAATAAGTCTGGGAGGAATATTGCAGGCATACAGTTACATGGTTTTAGAGCAGTCACAGCAAACTTCTAGGGAGAACCATTCACGTCCTAGCCTGTGTTCATGGTTTGCCCCTGGAAATGCAAAAACACTAATCTGGGTGGCCTTATGTGGCAATTGGTACTAAGGAAGTTGGTTTTGAGATGAAGAAAAGAATGTGGCTGGTGGTGGCAGAAGAGGCTGGTGTGAATAACATATTTGAAAACTGAATAAGAAAGACCATTCTTAAGGGCAAGAAATCAGTTTTGCCAGCTGACTGCTGTATAAACGACTAGAAGTGAAAGGGGGGACATGTGTGATTCACTAGGCAGGTCCCAGTCACATTTGCCAAAACCGGTGATAAGGCATGGAAAAACTCAGTCAACAATACAAACCAACATTGGGTTTTAAGTAGAGAAAAATGAGGTCAAGTAAGTAAAATTGCTCTAATGGGTAGTTTTTCCCTTAAACGACATTGACCTTCAGAAGAAACTGAGAACCATATTTATAAAATGGCAAAAATTTGGTAGGGACAGGGAGAGGGTTGGTGCAAATGGAGAGATCCTGTTGCAGGTATCTTCAAGAGCAGTCAGGTGGGAGAAGGACTAGGAGAAACCAAGAGGATGGAGCATCTGCCTACTGTATGTTGATTTACTGTAAGAAGAAGGCTCACAATTAAAAGAGGAGTAGTGATAGCTGCTCATTATTGATATTTCATCAAATGCAAGGCTCCCCACTCAGTGTTAAACAGTCTATGTACATAATTTAATTTAACCTTCACAGCAACCAAATGATATAAATATTGTCCCCATTTGATAGATGAGGACATTGACGACTAGAGAACAAAGAACTAGCCTGTTGACATACAGCACGGAAGAGGAAGAGGTGGGATTTCAACTCAGTTCTTGCTTAATCTGTCATTTATCCAAAACTGGACCAAAAATATAAAGTTCCACTCTACAAAAATAGGAATTAATATGATGCCCAAACCAACTAGCAATTCATGTCACCAGTTAACAGAAAATGAGTGTGAGAGGGGAACAGAGAGAAGACTAAAATATACTCTAGGGGCAAGGGGGTTACCCCTTCTCAGGGTTTATTTTTTTATTCCTGTGGGGCTCCCCCCAAATGTATTAAAAGTAGCTGTGTAATTTTTTACAAAGTGGGGAACACTTAGTTAGCCGTCTCCACTCCACAGCCCTGTCCCACCTCGAAGTCCTCCAGGGTCATTCCCAAACCCAGGGTCAATTATTTCCTGTTAAATCTGCCCTCCAGGAGGATTTGCAGACCTTTCTAAATAAGAAAGCAGTTTCTTCTCTTTTTAAACTTCAAATTGCACTTTTGAAATGAAGTTTGATTTTTCCAGAAATCCTGGAAACTGTGCATGGATGAGAAGGAATGATAAGAACTTAAAATTTTACTTTCGAAAAAATGTGTACTTTACACTGTTTCTCAACTCAGGTCTCATGTTAGAATCACCTGAGACAGCAGCGCCTGCCTCTCGCCCTAGAGCAGTGAAATCAGAATCTTCGTGTGACAGGCATGGGCAGCCCCATATTGTAAAAAACACCTCCTACCTCAGGTGTTTCTCATTGCAGCCCAGTTTGAGCACAGAGTTGGGAACAAACTCCTATTTCTCAAAATCAGATTTTTTTTTTTTTTTTTTTTAAGAAATGCTGCTTCTCCCTTGCATTCTACATTATCCCACCAACCATGGGGACATTACAAAACTATGTGATGACCTCATCTTCGTATTTGAATACTTGGAACTGCCTCATCTTTCTGTGTCTAAATGTTTCACTCAAGGGGAGACTAACTTCTCCCAATTCTTCCATACAGGCTACCTAAAGAAACAAAATGGGACACTGGATCCCAATTCAAGTTCCCTGTCTTGGGTAAAGGGAACAGAAGCCCATGTAAATAGTGGGAGTGAGTAAGCTGTGCCAAAGTCAGGCCAAGGGACAATTTCTCGGCCATTTGGTTTTTCCACTAGGGTCTTTCGTAAAAGCTCTGAAAGGAAACATACATGGGTACTATCTGCACCAACATAAGATGTAGAATTTTTCAAGTTTCCAGAGGTAAGTCAAATCACTGGAAGGTCCTTCTGCTTATAATTTATCAGAAAGGAAAAAATGTATATGTCAAGAAATATACGTCATTCGATAGTATGACGTCATTCGATGGTGAAAATGATTGGAGGTCTCGCTTTCTCCCTCCCTCACATCGTCAGGCACCCACATTGCATGTACTTCCCAGGAAGTGTCTGGGTGCCATGGGACAAGGTAACAATCAGAACGCTGATTGAACTCCAGGCTTGAGCGCCAGTAACTACGCCACCAGGGGCAAGTCATTGTCCACAGTGAACTGTAGAATGGGGGAGGAAGAATACAAATGCTACCTATTCTGGACACCAAGCCAAAGGGAGAAATAGCACATACGAAAGCATTTTATATGGAAGCCCTATATATATAAATTGTTTTCATTATTTTTTTTCATTTGCATTACATGAGTTTTAGCACCCTGCCTGTAGTCAGAAATGAGGCTAAACCTCCCGCTAACCTCAGACTAATTGGAACCAACCTTCAACAGCTTCCCATCGGCTCTCCTTCCATGTGCACGGAGGCCTCAGACTTGCCTCCTTACCCCGCAGGCTGCTGGAATGGCTAAAATAAAGTGTAGGTGGTCCTGTCTCCCACCTGGCACACTGGATTGATTCAACATTTACAATTACTGGGAGTATTGTGTCCTGGATGACAGGGGGCTCATTAATTTGACTCATTAATCAAAATCATAAGATTTTCTTGAATAAGTGCTGCTTCTTCCTTGTATTCTGAGGGTGAGCAAACACCCAGAGACTCTTTGGGACCCTCAGCAACCTCTGGGGATCTCTTCATTATTACTTTACATTATTATTATTATTATTGCCGCAAGCCAAAGGCAGACACTTAACCAACTGAGTTAAGTTCCAGCACACTGGAAAGACCGTAAAGGGCAGATTCCTACTGACTAAATGAAAATTGGAGAATTGAGACAGTAAAAGAGAGAAATCGCACTACTTGAATTAACCAGATCACAAGTTAAATGATTCTGACAAAAGCAGACCATGTTCTGTCCCGTTCAGTCTGGTAGCCGCCGCCCACATGGGGATACCGAGCATTTGAGAAGTGCCTAGTACAAATTGTGATGTACCATACTTAAGACTTCTATGAGCTAGTTTCAAAAAGGAAGACTACAAAATCCACCAATAATTTTATACATGCTAAAATGGTAATATTTTGGATTATTGGAATAAATGAAATATATTAAATTTATTTCACCATTTTCTTTTTCTTTTCTTTTTTTTTTAAATGGGTCTAATGGAAATTTTTGAATAACATATGTGGTCTGCATTATATTTCACATATGGTGCTAATCGAGATCTTCATTTTACCCTCAGGAAAATTATTCAGTTTTCTAGCGGCCTCTACAATGACCACCTGGATAAATCTTGCAATCTTAAGGACTCAACCATAAACAAACACAACTAAGGAAGAAAATGCACATTAAACTGTCACCGGTTGTGTGTGTGTGTGTGTGTGTGTGTGTGTGTGCGTGCACGCACATGTGTGTCTACAAGTAGAACTAAGAAGAGACTGCCTCAACTATCCTTGGTGGCTTGAAATAAGAGCTCCTCGATTCCTAGAGCTCTAATACACAGGCACGATCAGCAGCATCTGCAGCAGCATCTGGGAGCATGTTAGCAACTCCAAGTCTCCAGACCCACCCCAGACCCTACTGAATCAGAAAAGGGGGGTGGTAGGTGGGACTGAAATGTGTGCTTTGACAAGCCTACTATGTGATTTTAATGCGTACTAAAGTTTAAGAGCCCTTGTCCCAGACAAATTGAGGCCAGAGACAGGGATTTTTCAGATCCAAGATGCTCGGTTTTACCAAAGCACGCCAGTCTCTTCTACTACTTAGAGCGTTTGTCAGCAGAACACACGACACAGACCAAAAGATGACTTAAAATGGGATCATTAACTTTCAACAGTTTAACAAATGATACTCATATTTCTACTAAAAGGTCATTTTTTGTATAATTTAATACATCTTGCACATAATATGTTCTCAGTATACATTTGATCATTTACTGGCTTTCAAAATTTTCAGAGACAGTTTAGAGTTAAACATAGATAGAACTGCATTAAGAGGCACCTGGGTGGCTCAGTTGGTTAAGTGTCTGCCTTTGGCTCGCAGGGTCCTGGAATCGAGCCCTGCCTGCATCGGGCTCCCTGTTCAGCAAAGAGCCTGCTTCTCCCTCTCCCTCTACTGCTCCCCCGCTTGTGTTCTCTCTCTCTCTCTCTCTGTCAAACAAATAAATAAAAAATATTTTTTTTTAAAAAGAACTGCATTAAATGTAGTAGATGATGTTGGTGACTCTTCCAAATCGCCCTCACCAGTCAGGGTGCCCATTCTCTCAGCTGCTGCCAGTGGTGAGGGGAAGGCTGACCCCTATTACCTTCTCCAGACATTTGCCTTGATCTGACTGGTGCCACTTCACCAGGAAACATTGAGAGGTCATATCACCGCTATCATCGCCATCATCGCCATCATCACCATCACCATCATCACCACCTTCTTCACCATCACCATCGTCACCGCCATCAACACCTTCATCACAGCCACTACCATTACCACCATCACTGCCATCACCATTGTCATAATTGTCACGGCCATCACCATCTTCACCACCACCGCTGTCACCACCATTATTTCCATCACCACCTTCACCACCATCACCACCATCATTTCCATCACCACAAGGACTTCTCCCACACATATGCACAAAAACACATATACACAAAATTCTGCATGAATTTTCAAAAATTTTGTTTGCTTTCTGCAGTAAATTCTAAATTTCAAGTAAGGAATTTTTAAATTGTAGTAATAAAAACCCACCACTTGAAGGACTGAAAATTGCTTGTATTTAGTGCTGCTAAGCTAGTGCTAACAATGCTTTTAATTCCCACCTGACCTTCTATATTTAAAATATGAGGCAAAATCTAGTCACATTTGACGCAAGGCAGGCTTCTCAGTATTTCCTCCTAGGCACTGTGGGCCCACCTGTCCTGAGAGTCAACCTGCACAGACCTTCCTTGAAGCTGTGAGCTAGATAACAGGAGGCCAAGACTGCCTGTTCACCACCATCTCAGCCCACCCCAGCCCCAAGTGAGGCTGACTGAAAGCACACAGGCCCAGAACAAAGCCATTTGGAATTAATGCCACCTCCTCCCTGTTATGTGTTGTTACTACTCCAAACACAAAACCCTCTAGAAGTCTCTTCTCTTTGAAGTCCCATTTCCATACTCTCCCCTACTTCCCCTCCTCTCCTCTGTCTTCTCTCTGGTCTTCCAAACCTTTCCATTCTTCCCTCTGGATCCTTTACACCAAGGTAAACAACCCTCTCTATACACTTTACCTCTTTATTGAATGCTCATTTCTTTTACTCCTCTGCCTTAACTAAACTGGGCTTTTCCTGCAGACGCAGCTAGAACAGATGCTTCTATGCAGTCTCTCCCATGCTCCATGGAACAGGCGGAGGGGTCGGTAGGATTATTTTGTTTGCATAGAGCAGCACCACCCTCATCTTCTGGCATATTCTGCATCACCCCTACCCCCCAGGAGATCTCAACCTTACTGTTCAAAAAGAGGTTTTATCTTCATCACTTATTTTAGGAAATTTCATTGTGTACCTACTTATTGAGTAGAAGGCTTTCTTTTAAAATCTTCAGTTGATAATATATAGAACAGATAACTTTAAAAAGATTGATTTATTTATTTAAGTGAACTCTACAGCCCACATGGGGCTCAAACTCATGACCCTGAGATCAAGAGTCACATGTTTTTCCAACTATGCCAGCAAGGTGCCCCCATAAAACAGGTAACTTTAACATAGATGTATTAAGTCAAGTTTCCTAGAAGTGTATCCTCAGCCAGGGACTCCGTGATGCCTGACTTATTATGTGAGGAAACTCTTCTAAGGGAGAGAATGAAGCAGACCTGGGAAGGAGGGTGAGCGGACAAGCATGTGGTCCTTGATTGATTGTGGGCAGACGTGCTCTGTTGTTTAAATCTCACAAGAGAGTTCTCCCACCTTGAGGCACAGTGGACCAGGCACCTTTAAAGGTGCTGAATATACAGCAATAAACCAACCAAACAAAAATCCACGCTCTTCTGGGGCGGCCATTCTCTCTGAGGAGACAAAATTAACAAACTCATAAGATGTCAGGAGGTAACAAATGTTATGAAGAGACAGGCAGGAGAAGCTACAGAGTACTTGGACAGGGGGCATTGCTTTGATAGAGTGGTCAGTGAAGAGCTCTCTCTAGGTGATATGTAAACTGAGCCCTGAATCAGGTGGGGAATTTGATCATACAGGCTTCTGGAAGGAAAGCGTTTCTGTGGAATAGCAGAGGCAGAGATGCTGATCCAGAGGCACATGATGTAAACAAGGAAGGACAGGGGGACTTGTGTAGCAGGAATGGGGACAAGTTGAAGATCTGGTAGGAAATCTGATGAGTAAGGCCTACAGGTCATAGTAAGACTCCAACTTTATTCTGAAAACGGTACTCAGGTCCCACCTTCCAAAGCACAGTGATTGGTCTAGGGCTGGACTCTTGATACTAAGAGTCCACATCACTGCCCACAGTATTAGAGCCAACAGTGGGTACCTAACTGGGCTATGCCAGAGTTCTCCTCCGAAAATGTTCACATTAGAGTAGAGGGAAGAGGGAGGGTTCTCATGTGGCAAAGCTGAAAAATATGAGCTGCCTCATTTTTCAGAATAGAAGTCTAAAGGTAAAGAGATCCAGAATGAGTGGCAGGGAAAGACAGTGCCATTGATGGGGACCTCCTTGACTCCGGTCACCCAGGGGCATCTCCAACCACCCATGCTCTCTCCTCAGTTTGGCCACATTGACCAATAAATTCCCCTTAGTCTGAAGTAATTGGATTTGGATTCCCATTATGTAAAAGCCAGTATTCTCCTAACTCCTAGTGCTTCTCTAACTTTAATCCTTGTCTTCTCTGGGAGGAAAAGAACCACCCGTTTTATAACATCTATTTATATAAACCATTTTTTCTTGTTACTGTCATCTAGAAACTTCCCAGTCGCTCCCTTTCATTCATGGAAAACTGGCCTATAGTTCAAAGTGGTCCTTTTTACCCCAACTTCAACATCATCTTGAATGTGTCTTTGTGAAGATTCCCCAGCCCTGGCCTCACACTTCCCCAGCTTCTTCCAACGGCAATACTTCCATCTCTAGCTTTCTGGAACAATTTGCATGGCCGTACTCTATATGTTAACCCTCAGAAGTGTTCCATGTCAGAAAGCTTGAATAAACTGAAGCATCTCAAGCTTAATCTGATCTTGCCAAATAGAACGTAAGTCTGAAACTGCTGCTACTACACAGAACAACCTGCTTTAGGATAAGGCAACGCAGAAGGGGGCAGAGTCAGAAAATTCCTGAGGATGCTGTTTGATGTCTAACCATGTAGACTAATAAATATTCTTTTTTTTTTTTTTTCTCAAGCCTTGGTTGACTTTTTTGTCACTTGGTAACAGAATCACTGCAAATGACTAGTTCAAGACCTTTTACTGGCACTGTGCTAGTTGCCTCTTTCTTCCCTGAGCAATTATTACACACAAGTTTTGTCCCATATCAATATATATTTATGACTCACTATTCTCCTCAAGATTTCTCATATTTCAAGCATGCTCTTATTTCTAATTATTGACCAACCACATTGTCTACAACTTGAAAAAATGAGAGCTTAGAAACTTATACGTACAAATGCATCCATCATAAAAATGCTACTTCCTTCCTCTCTCTCCTCTCATTCCCTCTGGTCTAGGAGAAGTAGCCACTCTTCTGCATGTCTAAACTCCACCCAGTCTTGGCCCAGTCCTCCATCCTGTCCTTCTAACCAAAATTCAAGTACAACCAGGCCACTCTCTGCCAAAAATGGATCAATGTTTTCTGGATCTAACTGAAATTAAGTAAATGTTTCTAGCCATATGAAGTCTTATCAACTAGTAAAGACACAAGTCATTCTCAAACCAAATGGAATTCTTTCTTCCTTTAGGCCGGTTTGAATTGTTCACATTTACCCTCCGTTACAATGGCATTGAAGACTATGTCCAGCTTTTGTCCATTAAAGGCTGACAATGTTTTTATTCCTTTTGAGTTTCAGTTATTTGTCCCTCTTTCTATAAAGTTTAAATGAACAGTATCAATTCAGAAATGAAGGAATGGGTTGGCACTGTAATGGAACTCATGAATATAGAGTATGAGATTTAGATCAATATGAAATATTCGGGAATGAGAGGATCCAGTAATCAGCATGCTTGATCTTAGTCAACACAGATTTTCATAAAAACCCCAGAAACCCTTGAAAAGTTTCCATAAAATGGATTGACCAGGCCCTGAAGACTTCAAAGGGCTCCTTAAAATGTTTTGATGAGTTACGTGTAAATGAACATGCAGATTAAATTTCCATCTTAAATCCACATGCTCTTAAAACACTGAGAAGAAAGTACTTTGCCAAACACGCTCTGGGTTTTTCTGAACACAAAGCATTTTGCAATATTCAACAAACCTAAATGTGGCAGGGCTCACCATCCCTTCATCAATCTCCTTACTAATTCAAAGCATCGTCACGAACTAGCAAGTGTCAGTAAGAAAAGGAAACTTATGCAGAGTATGAAAATAAATGGAGACTATCTGAGAGTTACGGGAGTCAGTTCCTTTCTCTGGATTTTATTTAATCATTGATTTAATCAACAAGTATCTATCTGAGCCCCTACTACATGGCAGGCACTATTAGGGAATCAAAGACTTGTACAGATCTTCCCTTGACTTTCCTGGGAGATAGGAAAAATATTTCTTTTGGATAGTAAGCAAGTGGACAAAAGCCATGGAAAAAAATGCAGTAGGAGGCAGAGAAAACATTTACATATATACAGTCTCTGGCCAACAGAGCAAGAAACCGATATACTGTGTTTATGTACCCCTGAAGCACAGCTAAAAACCATATCCTCAACCTAGCATCCTCCTCGGCACCTGCTAGTCCTGCATGTCTGCGTCTCAGTATCTCAGGCACCTGGCTGGAGCAACCCAGCTTATCATTGGAGTTATGGAAAGTTCAGGTCGCTAAACACTGTTCTCTGCCCCTAGTGGAGAAGCACCTGGCCCGGAAATCCATGTTGTCAGCATACAGCTCAGTGATACAATGAAGAGAAGCTTAATTTGGGGTTTTCTGGCCTAAAATAAGTTACCAGCTCCTCCTTATTTGTCATACCGAACAAAATGCCCTGTTATCCAAACTCCCAGTCCCAAGGTCCTATGAGATTCTGCCCGGCTCATGCATGGCTGCTGCTAATTAATATTTTCAATGTTCTGAGTCCTTCCACATTTTCCTGATGAGAAATAAAATGTGATCATCTCACTGTTCCTTATTGCAGACCCATAAAAGAGAGGAGGACACTTGAGAGACTACCTTTAAAATCTTCAAAAGAGAAAGATTACAGGGTATGGAGCCCTTTGATTATAGGCATTCTGAGAGCAAGGACCTCACATTCTATTTCTTTTCATGCTTCCCTATACTGCCTAATACAAAAAACACCATCTATTAACGAACAAAACACCACAACATTAAAATCAAGGCTAATCAAGGAAAGAGCTCAGCAGTGGGGCAGATTGGAGCAGGGGGTGCCGGAGGGAGGACTCCCTGGTGACAAAATACAACCTTTTCATCTTCTGCTCATTTGTACTTGGCTAGTCATTTTGGCAAGGTGAGAAATGAGAATGTTCCCCACTTGAGTGATGATATACACTTAACTTCAAAGCTCTAACGTGCCCTGGACAAACTGAAAACAAACGTGACAAGAGATGAATGTAGGGGAAAAGACGATGATGTAGAAGTACAAGAGGTTTGGGTGTGGGTTGTCGTTATCAGTTCTTTCCTCAGCAACGGTCACATGGCGATTGAGTTATGTAAGACATTGCGGAGATGAGTTGTTACGCTGGTAGCAGCCTCATGTTAGAGACACTCTTCCCTAGATCAAGGGTTGCAAAATAGAACAAGAAGGAATATGCACCAGAAAATCTCTTCCAGAATGTAGGAGCTTTATTATTTCCATTTTGAGTGGTATTGCAACTTTACCACAAATCCCAAGGTCGCGTGCTGCACTCTCAGTTTTTGACCTGCTTCGGAGCTTCACAGAACAAAGACTCACCAAATCAGGTATCCCTAGTATGTAAGTTACATCCTGGGAGCAAATTAGGCACCTCTGGAAGCAGTACTGGCTCTTCTAGGCCACCAGGACAACTATGACAGAATTACTGCTTCCGTGGAATAAGTAGACTCTTGTCTTGATCTGAAAGAGCTAATTCAGTTTCTGAAGGGCCAAATCCAACATTTTTTGAATGTGCTGGTAGACTGGCTTCAAAAGCAGGTGTCAGGGTGTGATACCTGGGATTACATCATTCACATGAGATCACGGCCGGACTGTTTGGTGGTCAGAGAATGTGATAAAGACCTGCGCAAGAGTCAATGACGTCACTGATGGATATGTGCTTGGAAGATCAGTCCTAACTCTCCTCTCATACCCGTTTCCTTTTCTCTTAAAAGCAGTGGCTCTGAGTGGGACAAGAGAGACATGCGCAAACAAGCAGGAATAGAAAAGCTCCAACTCTCATGCAGTAAGGCTACTGCCTATGGTAAAACACGAGACTGTTGCCCTAGGAATCAAGGGGTCAGAGCTATTTCTTTTCCTGTCTTAGCCCCACCCTGATCACAGAAATGTTGTGTGGTTAATTTGCCAGTGGAAAGATTATTAAATACGGCATATGTGCTCAACTAGATACTAACCAAATCAAGAAAGAAGGATTTACATAAACATACATTGAAATATTTAATAAGTAATTAAAGTTTCTAGAGAAATAGTTTCATTTCACTAATATTTTTAAATCAGTGAACATCTTCAAACATCATATAAGAAACAATGGGATACTCTAAATGATACAGTTAAAGTTTTGGATAAAAGGTACATGTTATAAGTGCTTAATGTATTCCAGAAATAATCTTAAGCACTTTATGCTTTTAAAATCTTATCTGTTCCTTACATGGAGAAATACATATTCTCAGAATAATAAAACTTAAGAGTAGGGTGCCTGAGTGGCTCAGTCGGTTAAGTGTCTTCCTTCGGCTCAGATCAGGATCCTAGGGTCGTGGGAGCCAGTCCTGGGTCAGGCTCCCTGCTCTGTGGAGAGCCCGCTTCTCCCTCTGCCTCTCCATTTGTCTCTCATGAATAAACAAATAAAATCTTAAAAAATAAAATAAAAAATAAAAAAATAACTTAAGAGTGCAAAGGTCACTTAGAAAAAAAGGTAATAAAAATTTTTAAAATAAAATAAAATTTGAAAATATCCAGAGACCATTTAACCTGATCCTTTCATTTTTATCAGTTGGCTTCATATTATGGTATACTTGAAAATGTTTTTACTTAAAAAAAAAAAAAAGACATTCATAATTACACAACTTAATCACTGCCCTGAAAAGTTATATAAAATAGGATATCAAAGCACACTTCTCCCACTCCACCACCCAGAAGCAGTTTGGGGCCTTCCCTTTCTGACTTTTTCCTATGTTTATCAAGCTATTTCTTCATTCAGAGAGAGAAGGAGACATGTTTGGGGTTTTGTTTTTTTTTTTTATCATGTTCTACTTTTTGAGTCAGAAAGTGCTTTTTCAATTTGCAATAAACCATTGACATTATTTGAGATAAGCAAACAGAGAGAGCCTTCATTGCTTTTAGTGATTGCATATGACAGATCATAATCTAGTCAATTGTTCCTCTATCAACAGATAGCTAAATTTTCTTCTACTTCTTTTCTTTCACAACCTAAATGAAAATGAAGAATGTCACAAATATATATTTTTCATTTTATTTTATTTTTCTAGGCTCTGGGTTAGATGTTGAAAGGGGAGATGCTAGATCAAAGACCTCCCATTTTGCTCACAAAGGAACTGATGCCCCCAGCACAGGTCTACAGGGATTAGCTTGATGTAAGCTGGAGGCCCCAGAAATAGAGAAAGAAAAGTGCACATAGGAAATGTCAAGTGAAGAATTAGAAATCAAGGACTCACGTTTCACTTTGAGAGCAAGGAACTTGCTTGGGGGATATATGTTGCTACCAAAGCCTCGCCAGGACAAAGGGACTTTGGATTGAGTGAAGAGACTGATCAGAGTCCCAGATGCAATGGAAGGCAGGCCACGGTGAAAGCAGGGAGCCTGGGCTACTGTTTGACTGCAGCCCTTCCCTCGAAAAAGGAGGAGTCAAGAGGGACTGCAGTTTGGACCAGGAACAGGAAGAAGAAGAGAACATTACAAGAAGTCAAGGCAGAAGAGGCCCAGCCTTGCAGCTGATAAAGGCCACAGACAAGAACCTGGTGCTTCGAGATGTTTCAAGGTGTTACTTATTTTATGCCCCACTCCTCTGTGCCCAGACCTCCAGTGAAAGCTGCTATACACCAAAGCCTTGTAGCAGCAACACCTTGGGGAAAAAAACAAAAAAGGGATTGTCCCAAGTTCCAGAAGTGGCAAAGGCAGCAGAAGCCAGGGCTTCCGTGGGGAGATGGAGGCAAGAGTAGAGAAGCAAGCTGTGCCTGCTCTGACCCAGAGCAGAAGCGACCAGACTATCTTATCCAAATGTACCAGGGGAAGGTGGCCTGAGAAAGGGAGACAGAGTCCACATCCTTCCGTTTAACTAAAAACAGAGCTGTCTGTTCGGCAGAACATGGCCCCAAATGCATAGCCCTATAATCTTAAATCTTCTTTCATTTCAGCAATTGTACCAAAACACATTCACCTTAAAATCTAACAGCAGCTTCAAGAGGATTTTTAGTCACTCATTTTTTACCATACAGATCCTAAACTTGGATTGCCAAATCTCTGGGCTAGCTTTAACCATTTTCCTCCAGTACTTTCCACTTCCGCCAGCCCCTCCCCTGAGCTCAGCCCTGTCCCCATTCAGCCTGCCTCCCCCTGGCCTGGAGCCACAGCTCTCTTGCTGCTGTTGCTGACTCCGCCAGTGGGCCAAATCCTCCTAGCAGCAGCACATACCCATTTGGCATGAGGAAGAGAAGGCAAGGATTCATTTTTCCCTTTACTGCATCTCTTTTTCTCTCCTTTCCCTTCCCTCTGTTTCCTTCTCCTCCACGTGCTTTCTCCCTCTCTCTGTCATCTCTGTCTTTGTCTCTGTCTCTGTCTGTCTCGCTCTCTCTGTAGATCCTTCCTGCTGTAAGTCACAAAACAAAACCTATTTAGATCCTCCAGTAGATCTCTAGACACGTATTACTCAGGGAAATATTGCCCATCAGACTTTGATGTAGTGAAAGTATAGGAAGAAACTGGTGAATTCTCCAGGGAAGACCGTGTTGAAACTAAGACTCTTACAGTTAATCCTTCCATATGTCCTTGCTAACAACTGTTGCAGTAAGTAATTACACCATTCCTTTGGGTTCAGCCAAAAAACTTAGGGAGTACTAATTCCAAAGCCTAACCGCCCACCCCGCACCACCATTTCTAACACTCTGATTGTCTTTATGAGAGTTAGATATTGGGAAGAACAGCTCACTGTCTTGCTTGTCCTTTCTACATTACAAGTTTGGATTTAGGGTGTAGTACTGTGCACCTCTTCTTGGCAGATCACGAACCATAGCGAAGCAGGATACCTGGACTGCTCACAGCAAGCAGTGGGTTACTGGGCGATGAATTGCTGTCAGAAAAATAACACTATTGTGAAATGAGAGGGCTTTGAGGAGGCAATATGGCATACTGGAAAGTGACAGATTCTCTCCTCTTGAGCATCAGTTTCTTTGTCACATGGGAGGAAGCCTACCCACCTCAGAGGATTAAACAGGCCATGTATGCAGCACTAGTAGCAAAATACCTGACCCGTTAAGGTTGCTCAGGACTGGTTGTTCATTGCTTTTGCCTATGAAGTCTGCCCTTCAACTGTAAGAGATTCATTTCCCTAAATGCTGCCAAAGAGGCCCTCTAATTTTCACATTCTGCCTTGAATTGGTAATTAATCACCCTAAGCCTGTCATTATCTCTCTTTGATGAATCAGTGGTGCTCAGCAACAGTCATCTAATTCCAAAGTCCCTAGACTTCCAGCCTACTTCTCAGTACCAGCCAGTATATCTCCTCCCAGTACATCTCAATTCACTTTACCACTAGCAAAAGTTTTAACAGTAACACCAGCGTGTTGGTATGTTTAATGGTAACCCCAGTACGTAACATTCCACCTTCACATAGTAATGGGACCCTCTTGCCATTCAGCCAACAAACGATTCTTTTCTTAGAGTCTGTTTCTTACAACCATTCCTGGTACCAACCGTCTTCAACTGAATTCCCTGGAAACAGACTCTGAAAATGAAATGTTGCATGCAGAAGATTTTTTGAGGAATGTTCTTTAAAAAGATAGCTGTCAGGAAGTGAAAAAGGTCAGACTGGACAGAGGGAGAAGTGTATCAATGTGAGGTTAAATGAGCTTCAGCAGACTCTACCAGGAGCTCTAAAGCTGGGATGGCCTTTCAGAGTTGCCCCAAAATGAAGCAAGGGGGCCAGGCCTACAGATACCTACAGAAACCAAGCACAGGGTGCAGGTTGTACTTTGGAAGGAGACATAACCTTGGGCGAGATGGTTCTCTACTGCTGAGGACAATTCCCAGGGAAGAGAGCAGCTTCAAGCCATTAGCAGTTATTATTCCGAAGAACTGGGGTTCAGTGCGTCAGCCTTGAAGAGGGGATCTTGGCAGAGCGTTCAGTACACATTATTTTATCTATGCTACAACCATGTGCGATCAATAGTTTCAATCCTGATTCCTTTCCCTGCCTCCAGCAGGACAGTCTTTTCCATGAATTACAGAGAAATGAGGGCTTTGCTTGTGGCCAGATGAGCTAGTGAGTGACAGAGATAGCAGGATCAGGCAGGCAAGTGGGATGTGTTACTGTGAGTATCGAGCAAATGGTGGAGTTACAGTCTTCGGTTGAAGGATCTGAGCCAAGTGTAGGAAATCTCTAGAAGAGCTTCAGCATTTGGAGCCCACAGGTCTTATGAAACCCATTGTCAGGGCCGCAATAAAAGGGCTATAACACTATTTCTCAGACACCTGCAAGAAGGGGAAGCAACTCGGGATGCCTGGGTGGCTCAGTTGGTTAGGTGGCTGCCTTCGGCTCAGATTATGATCCCAGCATCTTGGGATCGAGTCCCACATCGGGCTCCTTGCTCGGCGGGGAGCCTGCTTCTCCCTCTGCCTCTGCTGCCACTCTGCCTGCCTGTGCGCTTGCACTCTCTCTCTGGCAAATAAATAAATTAAATCTTTATTAAAAAAAGGGGGGGGAGCAACTCAGCCCCAGCTATCCAATCCATCCTTCCAGAACAGACTCATCCCCATTAAAGAGTCCCTGCTGGTCTCTGTCTACAACCATCCATTGCCCATCTTCCGAAAATATTATGCTGCTTCATGGCCTGCAGGGGACCAAGGGACAGTGCCAAATGTCTAGGAATTTCCAGTCTCAGACCCCATTTTATTTTCTCAGCCTTGGGCAGACATCATGGTCGCTCTCAAAGTCACTGACTTGAATCACAGTTCTTACTCTAGGAAAATGTGTTTGCAACATTACTTTCTCCTTCACTGTTGTCTAGTGAGATAGCCTTAGGAGAAGATCCACATATATTGTCACAACTACTACCAGATACTCCTTCAAAGCATATGAAAATGTAAATTAATCCCAGAGTTTGCCAGAGATCAAGTTGAGTGGCCAAGCTCCACTTCCAAATTTTCGTGGTCAGTTCACTTAGTTGGTGCTAATGAAACTCAGAACCAGTGATTTTGTTGCGGCATGGGGCCATTTAGGCTTCTTCTCCTCTCTGACCATAAGCCATACCCCAAATCCAGGCAGTTGGGTCCCAAATGCAGACGGGGTCAGGGGGGGAATAGAGCAGGCATGTGAATGGAACACAAAGGAAGATCACAGCCCAAAGCTTATTCTCCGGAGAGCAGGTCAACAATCTCAAACTCCATTGAGAAATAAAATCACTGTGAGTGACTAAGTACTTAACTGTTATTTGTGAAATTAATGGACAAACTTCTTAAATGGAGTAATTGTTCGGTGCATTTCACATGTCTGCCTATGGCTTGTCTGTTTCCGTGTTGAATCAGATATTGATGCTGAGCAGAGTTTTCCCGCCGCCTCATCCGCTGGCAAAAACATATCATGTCTCAGCACACCAGGGGATACCCGGTGACCTGCTGGGGAGCGTGAGCTGGAGCAGTTCCTATGACAGCATGTGCCACTTTGCCTTAATAAAAATCACCAAACTGAAAACAGATGACAGACACAGATGCTGAGAAACTGAAACATATAAACAGTCTCCTTTACTTGGGGTAGTTTTTTTCTCATTCACTTGCCTTTTTTTCTTCCTTTTTTTTTTGACCAGTTGGGGTTTGTGTGTGTGTGTGTGTTTGTGTGTGTGTGTGTGCTGCCCATGTGTTAATGAAGACTGTGGGAGGCTCTTGGCCCAGTGCTGTGCACAAGGTTGTAGCCTAAAGAAAAAGCTCCCTGGGACACTGACCAGACTTGATTAAATGGCAGGGTGGTCTGCTCTAGAAGAATCCACTTCACACAGGGGGTCTCCTTTGATTATTTCCACTTTTGTCATCAGAAAGAAACATGGGAATCTGGCCTGTTTTCCTGAATCTTCCTGTATTGTCCCAGTTCTCCTGTCTTATACACTCTTTCCCCTTTAGGTCACTCTATCAGTCAACAATATTTATTAAAACCTTGCTGTAGGCAGAACACCAGCATTAGATCTCACAAAATCCAAAGAAAGAAGCAAAACAATCCCTACTTTTAAGGAGCATATATGCTTGTACAGGAGAAACCACAGACAAGCTTGAGACAACTTGACATTTTGTGAAAGCAACAGCACACCCCAGTGTAAAATGTCATTATAAATTGGAAACCAATAAAGTACAGGCAAAAACAGAGTTAAGTAACATTTAGGTAAATAGGCCTCCTAGAAGAGTTATATTTTGAAAAAAAATCATTGCTAACACGTCTAGGTACTACAACCCAATTTGCAAATAATTCAAATCATCAAGTTCCTTTGAGTCTACCTTCAAGTTTACTTTTGTGTTATTTTTCAAACCAGTTTTTCCTACCACCACCACCAGGCCAGAAAGCATTTTGCTCCCATAACTATTTTAAGGGCCCTTCCTGTGTCTAGCCATCTCTTCCATTGCATTTCTTTAATGTACAATGGTCAGATTTTCATGGTAAAATGTAATGATTTCCTTAAATAATTGGCCTGCTTAAGAACCAATAGTGGCTCCACATTGTTTCTCAAAAGAGAATAGAGAGACCACACTTGCAGAATCCAGGTATGATCTACATACAAGTCAGCATGGAACAGCTAAGCCATACTGAATACTACTATTAAATTATTATTATTATTATTATTATTTAGGTCAATGTTTATTAAATTGTATGTACTTCTTTTCATAGAGTTGGTTTTATCATGCACGGGCACTGAGTCCTGAATTAAGATAATCCCTTCAAGCCATGATCTAAATGAAGTAGAAATAAACAAAACAGAATCATTAGCCTAATGTCCAGAGTGAGAAAAAAAGTAAGGTATACTGTTCAAATCCAGGTGTACCACCCTATTCCCAGATTCCCCCCCACCTAGATGGTACATTGATGAGGCAACAGCCAGGAAGGATCTCAGGCTAAAAATAACTGATACCTAAATTCACATATTATTTCATAACTTCTCCAGCAGAGCAAGTGACACCATCTTCTTCTCAGATATTTTCTCACTTGAGTTTTTCAGAGATAGAAGGGAATCCTTCTGAGAATTTCTACAAACACATGTACTCAGCAAATCAGGAAGAGTGGATAAAGTAAGATTAGAGTCAGAATTCTTTTGGAAAGCATAATTC
Source organism: Martes martes (assembly GCF_963455335.1). Classification (NCBI taxonomy): domain Eukaryota; kingdom Metazoa; phylum Chordata; class Mammalia; order Carnivora; family Mustelidae; genus Martes; species Martes martes. Next base: position 74,797,210 of record NC_137893.1, on the reverse strand, counting down.
ACAAGAAAACTAAAATAATTAAAACAATATGGTGTGGGTTAGTAAGTAGACAATCAGATTAATGAAGCAAAATGCATGAAGTTAAAAACTGGATTTTAATTACCTATGAGAATTTAGTATATATGACATTTTAAACTCAGGATGAAAAGATTGTGCTCCCATGAATAGGTAGCCACTTTGGGGAAAAGAAATTACTTGTTTTCCTATTTCACCTCTACTTCCCAAACAAAATTCAGATAAATCTAAGATTTAAATGTATCTTTTAAATGAAGCAATTAAAGTCCAAAAGCAAAATGTGCAAAAAATATTTTATAAAACAGAATGGAAAGGGAACTGTTTTGGAAAACTGTTGTTAGTTCCACAAAAAGTTAAGCATACGTACCATATGACCCTAGGGATATTTCCAAGGAAAGTGAAAATAAGTATTCACACAAAAACATTTATGTATGTGAATGTTTGCAGCAAATATTATTCATGATTTTTTCCTACCCTAATGTCCATCGACTGATGAATATATAAAGAAAATGTGGTCTATCCATACAAAAGAATTTTATTTGGTCATAAAAAGTAACGCAGCACGGATACATGGTGCACTGTGGATAAAGTTGAAAATAATATGTGAAGTGAAGGGAGCCAGACACAAAAGGCCACATATTGTATGATTCTGTTTACATGAAATGTCTAGAATGGGCAAATCCATAGAGACAGAAAGTAGATCAGCAGTTTGCTAGGAGCCAGGAGGAGGAGGAATGAGTGATGATTGCTAATAGGTAGGGGTTTCTTCTTTGGATGATGTAGGTAGCCTCAGATTAGATAGTGGTGATGGTTGCATAACCTTGTGAATACACTAAAAGCCACTGAATCATATATTTAAATAAACAAACTAACTAATTAATTAATTAATTAAAAATGAGGACAAACCAAAGAGAACATTTCAAAGGAAATCAAAAACATACACTCAACGCAGTGAAAATAAAGATACAACATATCCAAATGTGAGGGCCACAGTGAAAACAGTGCTCAGAAGGCATTTATTGGTGAGGCTCTAATTGGTGACATAAGAGAAAAGGAAAATCCTCTAATCAATAATCTAAGCTCCTACCAAAAGAATCTAGACAAGGAGGAAAATATAAATCCAAAGCAATCAGAAGGAATGAAATAATAAAGGGAATAGCATACATCAGTGAAATTAAAAACAGAAAAATAAGAGAGAAAACCAGCCAAACATAAAGCTGGTTCTTGGAAAAGAACAATTAAAGTGACAAAGTATTAGCAAGGCTGACGAGAAAGAGAGAAGGCACAAATTACCAATGTCAGGAACGAAACAGGATATATCACTACAGACCCTGCAGACATCAAAAAGATAATAGAATACTATGAACAACTCTACACACAAAGTTGACAGCTTAGATGGAACGAGCTAATTCCCTGAAAAATGCAAACTTCTGTTACTCTCCCAATATGAAACAGATAATTTGAATAGCTTTATAACTATATAGGAAATTGAGTTTGTAATTTTAAAACTCAAAAAAAAAAAAAAAAAGAAAAGAAAAGAAATCTCCAGGTTTTCACCAAAGGTTTACAGAAGAATTAACACCAATTCTATACAACCTCTTAGAGAAAATAGAAGAGGATAGAATATTTTCCAATTCATTTTATAAAGCCAGTATTCCCTTGATACCAAAACCAGACAAAGACAGCATAAAAAAAGAACTACAGACAACTATCTCTCAAAAATATAGACACAAAAATCCTTAACAAAATATTATCTAGTAGAATTCAACAATATCTAAAAAGAATTCTACAGCATGGGCAAATGGATTTATTCCAGAGATGGTAGCAAGGTTTGCTCAATATTTGAAAATAAATGTAATCCTCTATAGGTAAAAATAAATAAATAAATAAATAAATCACATGATCACATCTATTGGTGGCAAAATAGCAGGTGATACAATTCAACATCTACTTATGGTAAAAAATTCCTAGAAAACTAGGAATAGGACTTCCTAAATGTAGTAAAGAACATCTACTACACAACCTACCACTAATATTTACTAGTTGGGAAAGACAGAATCCTTTCCCATTTGAACAAGACAAGGTTAGCCACATCTATTCAACAAGATACTAGAAGTTCTGGTCACTAAATAAGGCAAGAAAAGTAAACACAGATTGGAAAAGAAGAAATGAAATTGTCCCTATTTGCAGAGGACATGATTTTCTGTATACAAAGACACAAGAAATAAAAATCAAATCCTAAAACTAATAAGGATATAAGGTAAACATATCAAAATTAATTGTATTGCATATACTAGCAATGAGTGCAGGGATGGTAAAGTTAAAAATATATAACTATTTTATACTATTTATAATCACTCAGAAAAATGAGATATTTAAGTATAAATCTAGCAAAACTTACATGCTAAAAACTACACAAAGCCAGGGCAGGGAAAAAGATCCAAACAAAAAGAAAGACATACATGTTCATGGATTAGAAAACTCAATGTAGTAAAGATGTCAATTCTCTCAACAATAATCCAAAGGTTTAACAGTTTCTATCAGAAGCCAAGCAAGAATATTTTGTGAATATAAATATTCTTATAATTATTCTAAATTGTATATGGGAGGGAAAAGGAATTAGAATAGCTGAAAACAATTTTTAAATAGAAGTATGGGGAATCAGTCTACCCAATTTGAAGATGCTTATTTAGCTAATCAAGTCGGTATGGTCTTGGTGGAGTAAAAGACACATAGATCAATGGAACAGTAAAGACAAGAGGGAAATAGCTTATACAAGTACATCCAACTTATTTCTTATAAAGGTATAAGAGCAATTCAATGGAGGAAGGGTTGGGTTTTTTTCAACAAATGGTGATGGAGCCATTGGACATCCACAGGCAAAAACATGAACCTCCACCCAAATCTCACACTTCATGCAAAAATGTACACAAAATGGATCACAGACTTAAATTTAAAACATGAAACTTTTATTGAAAAACACATAAAAAAATCTTTGGTATTTAGAAAGGTACCTAAGGAGTGCTTAAACTTGACACAAAAAGCAAAATCAAACTTCATCAAAATTAAAAGCGATTGTTCCATGAAATACTTCGTTAAGAGGATAAAAATAGCTACAGGCTAGGTGAAAAGATTTGCAACCCACACATCAGACAAAGGACTAGTATATAAAATAAAGACTCTCACAAATCAACATTTTTACATTTTTTATAGTTTTTTAAAAGATTTTATTTATCTATGAGAGAGAGAGAGAGAGAGTGGGGAAAGGAGCAGAGGGAGAGGGACAAACAAACTCTGCCCGGAGTGTAGAGCCAGACTCTGGGGCACCACCTTACAACACTGAGATCATGACCTGAGTGGAAAAAAAGTGTCAGATGCTGAGCCACCCAGATGCCCTGAATCAACGTTCTTTTAAAATGGCCCAATTTGAAAATGAGCAAAGGACAGCAAAATATTTTATCAAAAGAAGGTAGAGAGATGCAAATAAGTACACAGGAAGTTCATCATCACTATCCATTAGGGAAATGCAAATTAAAACCCTGTAAGGTATCACTATACATCTATCAGAATGGCTAAAATGAAAAATAGTGACAACATCAAATGCTGGCAAGGATGCAGAGAAATCTGGTCACTCATACATTCTAAGAGGTGGAAATATAACATGGTGCAGCCATTTGACAGTTTCAAAAAAAAAACACCTACATATGCTTATATGTATGATATAAGTTATCAGTTGCTTGCGATACAAGTTATCAGTTGCACACCTGGGCCTTTATCCCAGAGAAATGAAAACTCACATTCACAGAAAACCTGCACATAAATGTTCATAGTAGCTTTATTTGTAATATTCCCAATTTTATTTTTTGTCTGTCTGTCTGTATTTATCTGTCTGTCTGTATTTATTTATTTATTTAGATTTTGTTTATTTATCTGAGATAGAGAGCAAGAGGGAAAGAGAGAGAGAGAACACAAGTATACACGAGCAGGGGTGGGAGGCAGAGGGAGAGGGAGAAGAAGGCTCTCCACTGAGCAGGGAGCCCAATGCAGGGCTTAACCCAGGACCCTGGGATTATGATCTGAGCCAAAGGCAGACAAAACCGACTGAGTCACCCAGGTGCTCCTCCAGATGTCTTTCAATGGATGAACCATTAAATAAACCGTGCTACATCCAGACCATGGGTGTACAAAGGAACACTGTTAATACATGCAACAATGTGGATGAATCTTTGGAGATTCATGAGGAGTAGAAAAAGATTTTTTGAAGTCAATCTCTAAAGATTACATAATGTATGATTCCATTTCTATAACATTCTTCAAATGACAAAATTCTAGAAATGGAGAAGAGATTTGTGGTTGCCAGGAGTTAAGGAACAATTGGATGTAGGAGGGAAGATGTAGTATGGCTGTAAATCAGCAACATGAAAAATCTGTGGTGATGAAAATATTTGGTATCTAGACTGTATCAACGTTAATACACTGGTTGTCCTATTGTACTAGCATTTTGTAGGGTGCTACCACTGGGGGAAAGAGTAAAAGGTACATGGAATCTCCATATTATTTCCTACAACTGCACACAAATCTACAAATATCCCAAAGTAAAGGGTTTAATTAATTTAATTTATTGATCAACTAATTAATCACTCTAAGTATGCAGTGAAACAGAAGCCATAAATAAAAAGATTGATAGATTTGATGTCATAAAAAGAAAAAATTTTTGAATCTACATGGCAAGCATCCTATAGGCTCAGTAACAAACCAAAACCTGGGGGAAATTTTGGCAAGACATACCAATGACAAACTATGCCTATCTGAGTATTAAATTTTCTTTAATTCCTTGCTAAAAGAATCCCAATTTTTTTTTAGGGTAGTCATGTGCTTCCCAGCCTCCTGTGCATCTAGGACTGAGCATAAGACAGTCTGGCCTATAAAACATACCAAAGTCTCTTGGAAGCCTCCCTCTCGTAAAAAGACAGTCTGATGAAAATAAGTTCCTTCTACTCTCTTCCTGCCTGGGACTTGTTCTCAGTGCCTGAAGGAGTCGGGCTATCTTGTGATGTGAGGACAAAGACCATTTGCTGAAATATAAAAAGATGTCACCAGTTTAGTTGATTTTCCACAATCTGTAGAAGAGAAAGACAAGATGTTGCTTTCATAATCCAGTTGGGGTTATCTCAGCACTAGAAGGGAGAGGAAAATTATCCACTAAAATATGGTGAAATGCAGGGGCATTGGGTGGCTCAACTGGCTGAGCGAACAACTCTTGATTTTGGCTCAGGTCATGATCTTGGAGGAGGAGGATTGAGCCCGCAGTCGGGCACCATGCTCAGCAGGGAGTTGGCCTGGGCTTCTCTCTCTCCCTCTTCTTCCGCTCCTCCCCTGCTCTCTCCCCACTCTCCCTGCCTCTCTCTCTCTCTAAATGGATAAAGAAGAAGATGTGGTAAACACACACACACACACACACACACACACACACACACACACACACAGTGGAATATTACTCAGCCATTGAAAAAAATGAAATCCTACCATTTGCAACAATATGGATGGAACTAGAGGGTGTTACGCTAAGTGAAATAAGTCAGGCAGAGAAAGACAAATACATGATCTCACTCATATGAGGAATTTAAGAAACAGAGGATCATAGGGGAAAGGAAGGAAAAATAAGACAAAATCTGAGAAGGAGACAAACCATAAGAGACCCTCAACAATCGGGAACAAACTGAGGGTTGCTGGAGGGGAGGGTTATGGGGGGTTGGGGTGAATCGGTGGTGGGCATTAAGGTGGGCACTTGATGTGATGAGCGGTTATATGCAACTGATGAATCACTGAACTCTACCTCTGAAATGAATAATACACTATATGCTAATTAACTGACTTTAAGTAAAATAAAATTAAAATTAATAAAATCTTTTTTTTAAAGGAATTTTAGAATAATTAAAGTCAACATACCCTTTCCCGAGCTTGCCTTAGGCTGGTGAAGTCTCTACTACATCTTGAGGACTGACTCCCTAGCACATTTCCCAGGTACTGAAACCTCTGAGCTTTGGTTTACCTAGATCTAATAGCCCTGGAAAAATAACTACATATGTATTTGTTCTCTGATCATTCCAGGGAAAGCTTTAAGCTTTTCCAATACACTTAACACACATCTAAACAATCAGCTTTTTTTCTACTTTCCCTTTTACATTCAGAGGCCCCAAAAGAAAGAACATAACTAACCTTAGTGTTTGGCAGGTGACTCACTTCTGCCAGCCCTTTCCCTGCAGGGCACATAGCTCTTCCCATCCCCGCCTTCCTAGTGCTCTGGGCACTGATCCTTGGAAAAGCTTGTGTATGCCTACAGAACCCTCATACTCCCCTGGGAAGTACAGCTCATTTTAGAGATTTGGTGTTTTTAAAATCCTAGCCAATATCAAATCTTTAATTATCTTTTAGTTAGCCAGAACATGATAAACTTTTTAGATGGAAATATGAAAAAAATAGATTTATAGATTTAAAGGTGGAAAGAAATAAGAAATAATCTATCATTTTTAGAGAGAGTAATCTAGCCTGATCGAAGTCACTCAGAAAGTTTGTAGCACTGTCAACAGAAAAAATTTTGTCTGCATTATTTTTTTGTTGTATTCAAACGTGTATCTTTACTTGGAATCACAGCAAATCTCTTTCACACATCAGCTGAATCCCAAAGAACAACTTCTGGATTTTGAGAAATATTCTTAAGTATATTTTTTATTTTTCAATTGATTGTAATTAATGTCATAACATTAAATGCCTCTAATTATGATTTTATAAGTATGTTAAGTTATGGTTATTGTAAAATGAAACCAAAGCTGTTTATATAGTCATATATATATGATATTGGTAGTATACCTATGGGCTTCTAGTATCTTTGGGACCTGTGCTAATCTATAGGGAAATATAATTTACACTGAAAAATTCATTTTATAGTCAACTCTTCAGAAAGCCAAAAACGCAAAGGGAGAAACACCTGTAAGTGAAAACAAATCTGTGGCATTAGTGTGAACTATCAATTGTTTTAATAATCTATATTAATGGAAAATTCAATGTCAACTCAAAGAACTAGATATGGGGCACCTGGCTGGCTTAGTCAGTAGAGCATGTGACTCTTGATCTCAGGGCTGAAAGTTCAAGCTCCACATTGGGTATAGAGATTACTTAAAAAATAAAAATTAATTTTAAAAACTGGATATGAACATTACAGTCCATAATCTGCTAGCTGAAATCCACATAGCCAAATACATTTCAAACCTTTTGGATTTTACAAAGGTGATAGAGCACAGCTGCTGTAATGTCACATAACAACAGACTCTGGCACCCTTCCTTTAATCAAACACAGAAATATTTCTGTAGCAAAAAGCATGAATATTCACACAAAGTGAAGTAAATAAAACTATAAATAGACTCATATCAGTTCAAGTAATATTTTCTACCAAATTTGTTTAGGTCAGCTCAAGTTTTGCTGTTCAATAAAGTTTAAAAAAAAATTTTCCAAGCTTTTCTATTTCAGAGTTGTATCTAGTTTATTGCCATTAAAGATAATTTTGTCTTGAGACTCCATGTAATTAATTTAGGAAGCAACTGTATTACTTTAACATCTTTTTTTGAAGGAGTTCTTTTTTCATTTGCTTGATTTGTTTGTTTCCTTTGTTTGATTTGGGAGTTCTGCAATGAGAGATTACATACACTTCACTTTAAACAGTAAATGTGTTAGGCCAATTAAATCATACTTTCTACGTGCTTACCAGAATGGATGTGTTTTGTAAGTAGGGATTTTCATAGATCAGATTCTTTTTTTTTTTTAAGATTTTAGTTATTTATTTGACAGAGATCACAAGTAGGCACAGAGGTAGGCAGAGAGAGGTGGGGGGGGCGGGTGGAGCAGGCTCCCTGCTGAGCAGAGAGCTCAACCCTGAGATCATGACCCGAGCCAAAGGCGGAGGCTTAACCCACTAAGCCACCCAGGACCCCTGACAGATCCGATTCTTGAATTAGGTCTACTTGTGTTGTAAAAATCAGCAAAAAGCAGACCAAAGTTTGCATTTGTAAAACTAAGAAGTAACTATAATGTGGGCATGATTTATTATCTCTCTCTTTGTTTTGAGGGGAAGCGCAATCGCGCACACACACACAGGCACACACAGGCACGTGTACTCTGCCAGTCTCAAGTTCTGAGAATATAGAACTTCTGTAATTACAGGGAACTCTCATGAGAGTTTCTGGCTTAACTGAGTTTTTTAATTCCCTTCTTTTCTCTAGGGTTGTGATAACATGCACCTCATTTTATGTGTGTTAACATTATATTAATAGCTTATAACCATTGTAGATATGTGTTATAAATATTTCATATTCTGGCATTTAAAACACAATGTTGTTTTCAAATAGAATGACTCAGGGCTTAAATGCCAGCATGAGCTAAAAATATGATTCCAAGGAGTTTCTCATCTTCTAGAGTAAAGGTTGCTAAAAACTTTAGAAGACTGGCCTTCTTTCACTATAAAATTCTCAGAAATAATTCCTTATGTTGTATAAGACTAGTAGATTTTGAAAAATTATGACACTTATATAGCAAATTTCTAACAATGTCAAGACTACTTAAAAGACTGCATTTTATCGTGTAATTATATAAAGCATAAGTCAGAGCTAGAAGGGACTCTGGAGATCAAGGCCCCATGGCACAGGGACGAGACCTGCAGACCAGGGGGAGTGGGAACTTTTCTGAGGACCCACAGTCAATCAGGGACCAAGCTGAGATCACCAATAGCAGGACCAGTGCTTTCCAACCTACTAATCTGGTCTTCTATTGCCTTAGGTGTTTTTATCTTGTATCCCTGTTAGAACCACAAGCAACCTGATCAGAGGAACAGGAACCATGCATTATTTTTCTCTTTCATTTCTCCTGTGAAAGAGACAGCGATCATTATTCCCTCCAAATACCCAACATTACCACCAAGAAATCTTCCGCTGTGATTTTTAACTTACAACATCCAAGACTCTGCTCTAATTTTCCCAGGCATTTGCATGTATTTTCAAAGAATTCCAACCCTGACATAGACGCCAGCTGCATGTCTCTGTGCCCAGTGACATGAAAATAACTCAGTGCACAGCAACAAGTTAGCAGAGCTTATGTCCAGTGAAAACTGTTGATTTTATTCTCACAATATATGTTCCCGAAGGTGAGAAGATCAGGCAGTTAAACCATTTTGGGGAAGCCTTCTCCATGTAAAGCCTCAAATGTGGGTTGGAATTTGCTCAGGAAGTTTTGCTGTGGCAAAAGTTGGTGGAGTGGGGAGAGGCTCCTTTACTTCTTCCCAGCACGAATGGCTCAGTTAACTTCAACTTCAGGGAAGAAAGTAGCTTGTTTTCAGAGTTGTTACCACACGTTGCGTTCTATGGGAGTGGAAGCACTAGAATGATCCGTATAAGCTTTTGGACTTGATGATCTGTAAAACAAGGGCAATCCCTATAACTGGTTTAAGATGATCAGGATGTCACCATTAAGAGTTCACTGGGCCTTGAAATGCCAGAAACTTGATATATTCTGCATCTTTTTTCCATGTTCCATTCCCAAATTAAGCTTAATACTGAACACCAGATTATACTACCATTTAACAGACATTTTCCCTTGCCTGTCAAAAGGGAAGCAAATCTTTAACAGTGACTGGGGGGGGTGGGAATAACTTCTAGACTGAAACATTAGTCTAAAATATCTCACCATTTTAGGTGAAGAGTTTTCTGGTTACTTTTGAAATCCTTTTTTATTCTGATACGATTTTAAATGTGCAGAAAAACTCTAAGAGTAAGTTAGACCAGGAACACCCATATATTCTTTGTCCAGATACACTAATTGTTTAAATTGTGTATACTTTTTCCTATTTGTTCTCTCTCTCTCTCTTTCTCTCTCAACCATTTGAGAATAAGTTGGAGACATCATATCTTTTTACCCCTAAACTCTTCAGTGTGAATCTCCCAAGAGCAAGAACATCCTCTCTTATAACTATATTACACATAATAAAATCAGGAATTTAATATTGATACCATGTATTCACTAACTGTAGTTACATTTTTAAAAATAAAATGTAAATCTTACATCTTTTCTTGAAGTCTGCTAATTTTAAAATGATAAGGTCGTGAATGTAATTTTTCAGTTGACCGGTCCTTAACATAAGCCAGTCACTTTTTGAAACAGCATGCCTAACAAGTTACAATTTAAATAGGACCTGGAAGTTAGCACATGTGCAGACTCATACATAACTGTACACTCAGAATGCCAATCATTTCAGCTAATATCTATTAACAGACTCCATAATCATGGGTAAAGTTGTATAATAATGTGTCGGTCAAATCTTGTTAGCTCCCTGGAGACTCTTAGCATAAGGACATACTTGACTTTCCTGCTCACATTTTTAAAAAGTAGGCAAAACTGCCTAAGAAGGGTAGAAATTAAATAAGAACTGAGGAAGATATAAAGAAACTATACCAGGGAGAGCTGAGTACCAACTAAGAGAAAAACTTCAATTTAGAAACTCAGCAATTCTCATTCTCAAATTCCAGCATTCACTGTCTCCAGATTTTGGCTTCCCCACTACTGTGTTTTTGAATTTTAAATTATGCAGTTATCCGAGGTGATCTGTGTATCAAATACTTTATCCTCCAAACTGTTACTTAAAATATGTCTAGAATTAGGCATAAATATAAACTGGCAGCAATATTATTATTTATATCCTGCCTTATTTCAAAAAGAATTTATGAATACTTTGAAACATACATAAAACATAACAAGAAAATATAGGCTTTAAAATTATTGGATTAGTCAGACAAGAACGAGACATAAAAAGCAACCAAATTGTCAAGAAAGAAGTAAAACTTTCACTATTTGCAGATGACGTGATACTATATTACTATATATAGAAAACCCTAAAGGCTCCACCAAAAAGCTACTAGAACAAACAAATGAATTCAGTAAGATCGCAGGATACAAAATCAACTTATAGAAATCTGTTGCATTTCTATACACTAATAATGAAGCAGCAGAAAGAGAAATTAAGAAAACAATCCCATTAAAATTGCACCAAAAATAATAAAATGCCTAGGAATAAACTTAACCAAGGAGATCAAAGGACTGTACTGTGAAAACTATAAAACATTAATGAAAGAAATTCAAGATGATACAAACAAATGGAATGATATGTTATGCTCATGGATTGGAAGAACAAATATTTTTTAAATGTGCATATTACCCAAAGCAATCTACAGATTTAATGCAATTCGTATTAAAATTCCAACAGCATTTTTCATAGAAATAGAACAAATAAGCTTAAAATTTTAATAGAACCACAAAAGACCCCAAATAGCCTAAACAATCTTGAAAAAGAAGAGCAAACCTATAAGTATCACAATTCCAAATTTCAAGTTATATTACAAAGCTGTAGTAATCAAATAGTGTGGTACTGGCACAAAAATAGGTACATAAATCAATGAAACAGAATAAAGAGCCCAGAAATAAACCCATGATTACATGGTCAACTAATCTTTGACAAAGAAGGCAAGAATGTACAATGGGAAAAAGATAGTCTCTTCAGCAAATGGTGTTGGGGAAACTGGATAGCAGCATGCAAAAGAATAAAACTAGGCCACTTTCTTACACCATACACAAAAATAAACTCAAAATGGATTGATAACTTCAATATGAGGCCTGAAACCGTACAAATCCCAGAAGAGAGCAAAGGCAGTAATTTCTCTGACATTGGCTGTAGCAACATTTTTCTAGTCTCCTGAGGCAAGGAAAACAAAATCAGAAATAAACTTTTGGGACTACATCAAAATAAAAATCTTCTGCACAGCAAAGGAAACAATCAATAAAATTAAAAGACAACCCGCTGAATGGGAGAAGATATTTGCAAATAACATATCTAATAAAGGGTTAGTATTCAAAATATATAAAGAACTTATAAAACTCAACACAAAAAAATCCAATTAAAAGATGGGCAGAAGACATGAACAGATATTTTTCCAAAGAAGATATCCACATGGCCAAGAGATACATGATAAGGTACTCCACACCACTCATCACCAGGGAAACGAAAGTCAAAACCATAATGAGATATGACCTCACATCTGGTAGAACGGCTAAAATAAAAAACACAAGAAAGAACAAACATTGGCAAGGATGTGGAGAAAAAAAGAACCCTCACGCATTGTTGGTGGGAATGCAAACTGATGCAGGCACTATGGAAAACAGTGTGGACATTCCTCAAAAAATTAAAAATTGAATTATACCACATGATCCAGTAATTCTACCATTTACACAAAGAATATGAAAACGCTAATTCAGAAATATATACACACCCTATATTTATTGCAGCATTACTTACAGTAGCCAAATTATGGAAGCAGCCCAAGAGTCCATTGACAGATGAATGGATAAAGAAGATGGTGGGGGGGATGGAATATTACTCAGCCATAAAAAAGAATGAAATCTTGCTATTTGCTACAACATGGATGGATCTAGAGACTATAATGTTATGTGAAATAAGTCAGTCACAGAAAGACAAATACCATATGATTTCACTCATATGTGGAATTTAAGAAACAAAACAAATGAAGAAAAAAAAGACAAACCAAAACACAGACTCTTAACTATAGAAAACAAACTGATGGTTAGCAGAAGGGAGGTGAGTGGGGAATGAGTGAAACAGGTGAAAGGGATTAGGGATACACGTATCTCAAGGAGCACTAAGTAATGTACAGAATTGATGGATCACTATACATTCACCTGAAGCTAATATAACACTGTATGTTAACTATACTGGAAGTTTTTAAGAAAAAATTAAAAGAAAGTAAGGGACGATATCAGGGCCAAAAAAAATTATTGGATTAGAAAAAATGTGACAAGATATATTTCAAAGTGAAGTTAGGACGTCATTGAAAGCTCCCTTTGCAGGCTAGCATTTAGCATGTAGTAGGTACTCCATAATTATTGATTGATAATAAAAGCAAATACTTATTGACTATGGTTCATGTACTAGATCTTATCTCTAAGGGCAAAAAGAAAAGCACTACTTCATTTAATCCTTGCATTCACCTCTGAGGTGAGCTCTATTATCATCCCCATTGGACAGATGCTTACACTGAGTTAAAAAAAGCTAATTTGCTGATAATGGCAAAGCTGGGCTGCAAGTTCAGGGAGTCTAACTCCTGGAATCTTAACCACTGCACCATGCAGCCTCCAAAATGAACTTTCTAGAATCCCTGCTCATGAAACACTTAAGGATACGGAGGGAAGTCCATCTCAGCACCACCTCGGCTCTGTCAATTGAATGAATGAATAAATGGACATGGCAGGCCAAAAGTTTCGTCCTAAGATTTCTAATACCCAAAACAAAAGAAAAGGAAACAAATTTTATTCTATGTTCTGAAAGACACTGTGTCTTTCAGAAAAAAAAAAGCAATTTCCTGAGAGAAGTATAAATAGATACATAGCTCGCATGTGCACACAGCACCAGAAGACAAAATGAAAAGCTTAACAGTGGAAACACCAAGTTCATATAGAAATATAATCAATTGTATATTTTTCTTTAATTGTGGAGGATTTTGAACAAATATTACAATAAAATAGCATAATGAACCCATCATCCGACTCAACCATTATTAAATCTTGTTTCCTTCTATTTCTTTCTTTTCTTTTTTTAGGTAAAAAGTAGATATTTATTTGGAAGAAGAAAGAAATCACATAAAATTTCAAATTTTTAAAAGCTGACAAACCTATACAAATAATATTGTGCTTGAATTAACAGCCAGATGCAGCTCTGTAATAATTTTTACTGGCCTATTTTTTAAATTTTTTTCCTTTCTTTTCTTTCTCAATTTATTTTTTTAATTTTTTAAAATTTAAATTGCATTAATTAGCATATAGTGTATTATTAGTTCCAGGGATAGAGTTCAGTGATTCATCAATCTTTTTTTTTTTTTGAGATTATTTATTTATTTATTTGAGGGGCAGAGATCACAAGTAGGCAGAGAGGCAGGCAGAGAGAGGAGGAAGCAGGCTCCCTGCTGAGCCGAGAGACCGATGTGATGCGGGGCTTGATCCCAAGACCCTGAGATCATGACCTGAGCCAAAGGCAGAGGCTTAACCCACTGAGCCACTCAGGCACCCCTACTCATCAATCTTATATCATACCCAGAGCTCATTACATCACGTGCCCTCCTTAATGCTCATCCCCCAATTACTCATCCCCCACCCAACTCCCTTCCAGCAACCCTGTTTGTTTCCTATGATTAAGAGTCTCTTATGGGGCGCCTGGGTGGCTCAGTCATTAACTATCTGCCTTTGGCTCAGGTCACAATCCCAGGACCATGGGATGGGGTTCTGGGATCAAACCCCAGATTGGGCTCCCTGCTCAGTGGGAAGCTTGCTTCTTTCTCTCCCACTCCCCCTGCTTGTGTTCCCACTCTCACTGTGTCTCTGTCAAATAATAAATAAAATCTTTAAAAAAAAAAAAAAAAAGAAGAAGAAGAGTTTTTCATGGTTTCTCTCTCTTTCTGATTTCATCTTGGGTTTTTTTTCCTCCCTTCCCCTATGATCCTCTGTTTGTTTCTTAAATTCTGCATACCAGTGAGATCATATGATAATTATCGTTCTCTGATTGACTTACTTCGCTCAGCATAATACCCTGTAGTTCCATAAATGTCGTTGCAAATGGCAAGATTTCATGGTTTTTTGTTTTTTTTTTTTCTGGTGGCTGAGTAGTAATCCTTGTATAAATGTACTACATTTGCTTTATCCATTCATCTGTTGATAGACATCTGAGCTCTTTCCATAGTTTGGCTATTGGGGACATTGCTGCTATAAACATTCGGGTGCAGGTCTCCCTTTGGATCACTGCATTTGTATCTTTGGGGTACATACCCAGTAGTGCAATTGCTGGGTCGTAGAGTAGCTCTATTTTCAACTTTCTGGGGAACCTCCATGCTGTTTTCCAGAGTGGCTGCCCCAGCTTGCATTCCCACCAACAGTGTAGGAGGGTTCCCCTTTCTCCGCATCCTCACCAGCATCAGTCATTTCCTGACTTGTTCATTTTAGCCATTCTGACTGGTGTGGGGTGGTTCTCATTGTAGTTTTGATTTGTATTACCCTGATGCTGAGTGACATTAACATTTTTTCAGTGTCTGTTGGCCATTTGTACGTCTTCTTTGGAGAAATGTCTGTTCATGTCTTCTACCCATTTCTTGATTGGATTATTTGTTCTTTGGGTGTTGAGTTTGATAAGTTCTTTATAGATTTTGGATACTAGCCCTTTATCCAATAAGACATTTGCAAATACCTTCTCCCATTCTGTCAGTTGTCTTTTGGTTTTGTCGACTGTTTCCTTTGCTATAGAAAACTTTTTATTTTGAAGTCCCAATGGTTCATTTTTGTTCATGGCAAATCTTGTTTCTTCTGGGCCCACCCTATCCCCTCATTTTCCACCCCCACTATATGATTTTGAAGAAAATCCTGGACATAACATTTCATTCATTAATATTTCACTATGCATCTCTTAAGAGCAGTTCTATATCTTTTGACACAACCAAGTAAGATGACCACATCTAAAAACCTGACATTCAGGGTGCCTGGGTGGCTCAGTCAATTAAGCATTTGCCTTTGGCCCTGGTCATGATATCAGGGTCCTGGGATCGAGCCCCATGTAAGACTCCCTGTTCAGCAGGGAGTCTGTTTCTCCTCTCCCTCTCCGCCTAGGCCCATTTGTGCTCTCTTTCTCTCAAATAAATAAACAAAATCTTTAAAAATAAAATTAAAATTAAAAAAATAAAAACATAATAATTCTTTATTATCTGTTCAATGTTCAAATTCTTAATGATTTCTTGAATCTCATCATTTTTAAAAAGCTGTTTGTTTGAATCAGAATCCAGATAAGGTCCACACATCACAATTTAAAACCACTTCTTTTTAACACAGAGAGGGATTTGATTTCATTGCAATATATAACAGAATGTTGTCAGTCCATGGGTAGGAAGTCACGTGGTAAAAAAGATGTGAGTTCAGGTCTTGTTTCATCTGCTTGACCTTGAACAAGTCACATGCCTTCTGTCTGTAAAATGAAAGAGGTGGCAAGACAATTTTCAGACAATTTTCAGAGTCTCCTTCAATGAAGTAATGACTGGTCAAACCATTCTACTATTGATGAGGGGGTCATGACCAAAAAGTTCAATGGATCACAGTTTTAAATTTTCAACAGAAAAATTATTTGATGTAATTCTTCATCTCATTCATAAATAATATCTCAAGAATTTTCAAGCAATATTCCTCACCTTAGTTGGAGTCCTGCAGTTTGCTTCTCTTGAGTGACTAATCTCACCCGTACGTTTAACAGGCCCAATTCTTATTTTTTTTTAAGATTTTATTTATTTATTTGACAAACACAGATCACAAGTAGGCAGAGAGGCAAGCAGAGCAGGGGGCGGGGAGCAGGCTCCCTGCTGAGCAGAGAGCCCGATGTGGGGCTCGATCCCAGGATCCTGGGATCATGACCTGAGCAGAAGGCAGAGGCTTTAACCCACTGAGCCACCCAGGTGCCCAACAGACCCAATTCTGTACTGCCCCAATTCTAATCAGAACCAAGTTTTAAAAGCCTGTGACCACAGGGGCGCCTGGGTGGCTCAGTGCGTGAGGCATCTGCCTTCGGCTCAGGTCATGATCCTAGGGTCCTGGGATCATGAGCTGGGTTGGGTTCCCTGCTCAGTGGGGAGCCTGCTTCTCCTTCTTCCTCTGCCATTTTCCCCAGTCATACTCTCTCCCTATCAAATAGAAATTATTCAATATAGAAATAGTGTTTAGCTTTAGCCTTACAATCAATCCCTTTCTCTGAAGCTAACCTATCCAGCTGGTAAAGATGGGAGGGAGAGGAAAGGGTGAGAAAAATATTTATTGAGTTGTTTTTCTTATTATCATTCACTATTATTTAGAAGGTTGTCTTGTCTTGTTTAATCCCCAGGAAGGTTAGTTAAGATGGCAGAACAGGAACTGGAACACTGCATCATTGCTCCAAAACCCGTGCTCTATTCTTGTTTAGAAAATAGAAATACGAGGGGCACCTGGGTCGCTCAGTGGGTTAAAACCTCTGCTTTATCCCAGGGTCCTGGGATAGAGCCCCACATCGGGCTCTCTGCTCAGCAGGGAGCCTCCTTCCCCACCCCCCTCCGCCTGCCTCTCTGCCTACTTGTGATCTGTTTGTCAAATAAATAAATAAATAAAATCTTTAAAAGAAAATAGAAATGTGAGTCTCAACTTCAGAACAATGTGATGAGGATTAAATGAGAAAAAAGAGAAATGTTTTTTAAAAAGTGCTTTCTAAATCATAAAGCGCTATGTTCACAGAGGGCAGAGTACAAGGTCTCCTAAGGAATAGTTTACTTTTAACTTTTAAAATGTACTGACTCCACATAAGCATACAGGACATACCTCGTTGCCTCTGTGGGCTCTTAAGCAGAGTCCTCCCAAATATAGGAGAACATACTTAAATTCCAATTCCAACTCCCTTCCACACACCTCTCCATCCACAAGCTAAGGCCTGAACCACATCTTCCTTCTCTCGACCTTCCCCAGGATTGCCCAGTGCTATAGGGAAAGAGCAGCCACATCAGCTGTTACACGCGGCCAGCTGAGCGTAGAGCAGGACACAGTTAGGAAGTACTTTCCAAGATATTTGCTTACATTAAAATCATCACCCTTCTATTTCCCTATAAATTAAATTTCCTACACAAACAGCAAGTAAGCTGCCATTAAATTTCCGTCTCCATCTGGCAAATTCCGCGTTATGCATGGATTTCTATACCATAAGTGAAGAGTATTGTCAGATTTGAACCTTCCCCAGAGAAACTGGGACACCAAGCACAATTGGAGACAGGAGCAGCACATGCCGACCTGTGGTGTTCATTCTAAATGGATGACACATGAGCTTCAAAGAGCATTTTACAATGCATTGCAGAAAAGAATTCAAGTCAGGGGTGGCTGGAATTGAAAGACAAAACAAACATTTCCATTTGCTAGGTAGGGAGTGAACCAATTGCAGTGAGCCCCCCTTGTTAAATTCAGGGCCTGGAGTAAAAAGTGTAGTGAACATGCAGAGCTCATTATTGTGCTTCCTAGTAAAGTGGACAAAAAGCATATTTCTGAAATGATGTTTATTACCATATCGTGTATTCTCTTAAGAGGCTGAACAGCTGCTGTCTAACCACTGTCCTAATGGAAAGCAAATTTAGGACTTTGGAAGCTTTTGGTGGTGTTGAGGATTGGGGGGCTGGCAGGGAGCGAGGGTTTCCTTCCCCTCTCTCTCTTCTACTCTCATTTCTTTTTCTTTCTTTCTTTCTTTCCTTCTTCCTTCTGTTATTTTGCAAAGATTTTAATACTGGATTATTGACTAGGTTCATTAACCAAATAGGTGTGTAAGCTTCCATCACACCAAATATAAAAGAGGCTATAGATGTGCCATTTTACTTTGGCCAAATAACTAAATCACTAAGTGCTCCAATGTACTAGCCTCGAGAAGGATAGTGTGACCATCCTAAGAGAAAGGTAAGGGAGTTCACTCTACTTTTACAAAACTTGCCAAAATTCACTGAACACTGAGTTTTCAGACTCACATAGGATCCTCGGTAAGTAAAACTTCACTGCTAATTTTCTCATCTCACTTAATACACAGGGATATTTTGGCACTGCAGTCCGCCAAATTTCAAAAAACAACCTCCTTACAGTATGCAACAAGGATTCAGCAAAAATAGCCAAAAAGAAGGCACCTGGGTGGCTCAGTCAGTTAGCATCTGCCTTCAGCTCAGGTCATGATCCCAGGGTCCTCGGATCCAGCCCCACATTGGGATCCATGCCCAGCAGGGAGTCTGCTTCTCTCTCTGCATCTCCCCACCCCCACTAATGCTCACTTTTTCACTTTCTCTCTCTCAAAAATAAATAAATAAAAATATGTTAAGAAAAATAGCCAAAAACAGACACACAAGAAGTCCAATAATGTCACAGCACACAGCAGAAGAGTGGTCAGGTGACAGATGTAGTAACCAAATGATAGTGGGCTGCCTGGGGGAGATAGCACAAACTCTCTGACAAGACCACAGGCAAAGAGTAGAGAGTCCCCAACTTCTTTTCTGGTGATATGATGCCACAGTGTCAACGTAAGGAGAAGCGGCAACCCAGAAATCCCAAAAACGTTATGGAAAACACAGAATTCCAAGTATGTCTTCATACAGCTGGAAAAATATTTATTTAAAAAAAAAAAACTTTAAGGAGAAATACTAGTCACTAACATATACAAAACAGCAAGCCTCAAATTTCAATCTTTATTCCCAGAAATAAACTTGCAGTTCTTAAGTACTGAACCTATAAATTTTTTTTGAAAGTAAGATGAAAAGGCAAAGAAACAGAGCAAGGAGTATATGAACCTAGTGTTCCCAAAAGGAGGCTCACAGGGAAAATCCGCACTTTGACCCAGAATAATCCTCCACGTTACTACAGATGACTTTGATGGCTACCATCAAAGTGAGAGTGTATTTGGGACTCATTGTGTTATACACTGTAGGGGAAACTGATTGAGCCTCCCTACACCATGGAACTTTTAGATGCATCCCATTTCCTGATTCCTGATGATTGGTTCTCATCATCCCCCTGCAAAGATTTGGATCATCCCAATTACATTTTGCAGTTACAAGAGACTGAACACATCTGCAACACAGCAGGGAACACTGCAGCCCTCAAAGGAAAGCCATTCACATGAGATCCATGATGTGTGTTTCCAATGTCAAATGCAATTAATTTTTAAACGGGTACTTGGATTTTAGGAGCATTCACCCAGAGCTTTCATTGGCGATTGCCTGAGTGATGATTTCAGCTCTGCTCGTCGAGGGCAGCTGTCCCTTCCATACACTCACTCCCAGAACAACCTGACACTCATCCTAGTCTGCTCAGCCCATATGGACAAGGGTATCAAGTCTATGTGTGTTCATGATCATCTCCCAAAATAAGTCAAGCGAGAGGGAGAAATAGTGTTGGTGAGAAACAGCCTCCATTACGTTACACCACGTTTAATATTTTCTTAACTGTCCTTTGAAGTGTACAGACTTCGGGTATAATAGATATCAGAGCATGGGGTTCGCCTTCTCTATCTCCTATGCTCATCTGTGTAACAATACGTGGCATTTCATTAAGTAGATGTCTCGTTAATGCTGAATGCAGAATAATCCACTCTCTGCTATCTTTGCTTCATCATCCTGAAATTCAGAAATGGCTTACTTCCATTTCTCTGCCCCCACAGAAGTTATCATTTCATTCACATTTGAGCAGTTTTTTAGATGGCTGATACTACAGTAAGTGGTTTTCCCTAGAAGTAGTTATAAACGGTTTATTGTCCATTTGGGACCGTGGAGTCAAGATCAGAGCAAGGGTCTAAACAGGATTCAGCTGCCTCTGAGTACGTGTGCCCAAGAGGTGAGGAAAGACTCTGAAGCCATTTGCCCATGGCCTGAGGTGCCTCCTGGGAGCACACAACTGAGAGGAGAGGCAGGCACCGGGTTGGAGGGGAGGAGGGTTCTGACATTTCTGTCACTCTGTTACAGTTTCCCTGCCAGCCCAGTACCCACCCTCCCCAATTCTGAAAGCAAGAGGGCTGTAAGTAGAAGGGTGAGTTCTTTCTCTAAAAACTCAGTGAAACCTTGGCTCACAGAATGGGTTTCTTTAAGACTCGTCACACCACGTATAACGCAGCATTCTTCCCTCTAACCGGGAGTCACTCCGCAGCTGGGCGCTTCACGGATTGAGAGGATCCGGGACACGCCACGTGGAAAGAGCTGGGACAGGGATTACGGTAAATTCACGTGCAATACCCCCAGGACTCGAACTAGCATTAAGGGGAGAAAGAGGAGATGTACCTCAACGCGTGAAGAACAGAGCCAGCAAAATCTGAGCTGGGATGTTATTAAAACCCATCCGTATCCGCAGATGCGGAAGCTGGAAAAGACCAGTTTATGGCGCTGATACTCTGCAGGGGGTCTGCCTCTCTGGACAATCAGGAATATTGATCGGTGAAATGGGTAACAGAAAAAAAACCTATGCTACTTAAATTCAGCTAATTTTGAAGGTTAGAATTTAGGTTTAAGATTCAAAACAACCACAGGAAATTAATCGTGATCCTAATACATTTATGTGGAACTCACTGCAGTACTAAATGATGAGTGGGTAGATTGGCTACAGGTTTTCGAGGTGCTCTGTAGAAAAGCTTAGGTGGGTAAATGGAAATATGAATAAATGGGTCATGTAGCAAGCCTAAGCTCCAGGTGATCTTGTGGTTAGATTCTGATTCTTAGAGGTGTTGAAAGTTTACCCTGTACTGTATCTGTTGGCTCCCAAGCCCCCAACTCCAAATGTATTGGGCAAGCCTACAGTTTCCCTATGAGTAGCTTCTAGGACTCTCCTACCCCAAGCTAGGAGGGAGGAAGTGCAGATCCAGATAGGGAGCAATTCTATTTGAAACCCCTAGCCTGAAATTAAGAATCCTTGGTATGTGACTGGTGCTGAATTTCAAATTTAATAATTTAATATATTAAATATTATAATAATTTGTAAATTTAAAAGAGTATAATAACAATAATACCCAAAAGAAAATGGTATGGAATTTACAATTCATTTACCAAAAGAAAGGGGAAGGAATCTGGATTAAATAGCTCTCTTCAAGTATTGTATATAAATGATAGTATTATAAGAGGAGAGTAGCTCAGCTGATATTTAATGCCACTGCTTTTAGAATGTGAATTTAATTCAGTGATAACTGGTACTGAGTGCTATGTAAAAGCCCTGCATTAGTCTGTGACTGCTCAAGTTTGTGTTCCATATTTATGCTGAATAAGAAAAAGGGATTTCCGTGCAGGGAAATCGGTTGTGAGAGAGAAAAATGGTTATGAGTTCTCTCCTGGTGATATTAAGGATAAATATCTACCTGTCTATAGAATTTGGAAATAGGGGGAATCTACCAAATAACCTCTCATCTAACCTGTTACCTCTTACAAATTTTTAACTGAATTAATTATAATTATGGTAACCTAAAATTTTAGAGTTGCTTTGTTACTATAAATCACTTTACAAGTTCCAGTTATCATCATTATCAGCAACTTTACCATGCATGGGCCAAGACCCTCCAGACTGTAGAGTCTAAGTGATTCCCAAACTCTTCTAATGAACCTATTCTCCTCTCTGATATAAAGGTGACTGTGAACACCACTGCCGGTAAAATCCCGATCTAGGCCTTAGAATAGGAGACAAGTAGCTGGTCACCCTAATCACCAACAGATGATTTCAGAAATGAACCTTTTTTTTTTTTTCAAGGAAGTCGTTGAAAAATCATTATAAAAACATTCAAAATGTGGTCAACAGCGGGGGCCCAGCGTGAGGCTTGAAGCAAACAGTGGAATCTTTAGAAGCCTACTTTGTGTTCCCAAGGTCAGGGGGGCAGACACAAAGCATATTGCAGCATTTAGTCACTGCAGGAGCCAGAAGCACTCTGTCAGCTATCTTGGGCTTGGCAGGAAAAGGGATTATAATTAAAAAACAAAACAAAACAAAACAAAAAACAAGGAAAAGTGATATTGTCCATAATAAAAATATCACCACTCTGGGCTCTATCAGATATAGCATCTCAGATATGTCAAAAACCTATTTGCAAAAGATAATCTGTCAAATATCTCCTATTCTGAGATAAGAACATGAAACTACGGCTAAATGTCGCCCCAGGCAGAGTGTCCCAAGAGGTGTGTCACCTACCTTGATGCTGCAGTAAGTGTATCACTGGGCTTTAGTTTCTTTGAGCATGCAGCAGATGTTCTGAGGGCTTGGCAAAATCTAGAAAAGACTCAGCACCTCACCATTCTGTGTATGTAGATAAATATGCCAAACAAGACAAAGACTGAAAAACACATCAGAAGGACTTTAAATCATAGCTCATGACAAGTAATTTGGGTGGTTTCGCTTATAAATCTATCCATATGAGTCAATTCCTTCATTTAAAAATATCTTCCCTGATATGACTCTGAACACAAAATAGGATAGACCAGGGGGAAAAAAACTTTATCCAGGTCAGAAATTCCCTTTGACCTGAATGACATGCTACTTTGAAAAGAAAGGACACTGCATTTCTGAATTTTTCCTTTCACAGAAATAACTACAGTGTGTATCAGTGCATGTGTGTATGTGTGCTTGCACGAATGTGGGCAGCGTGGATATTGGTAAAGAGAGTACCAGCCTAGGAATTAGGTCCCTGAAGTTCTGTTCCTGGCTCTAAGTCAGCCCCTTCCAACTTCTTCATCCAAGATCACCATCGCACCATTCAAATTGGACATGAATCATGCTCCACACACTCCCGAGTAGGCTACCTCACTTAATCCCCTCATTATTACCCTCCTTTCATACACACACACACAAAAAAACAAAGACAAAACCTGATCCACAAGAAGCCAAGTGCTAGATGTAGAGAAAAGAGCATAGGATGTGAGGTGAGAAGACGGCGCACATCACTCTCCCACCATTCACAGCTGCTTGGTCTCTATGAAAAATGCATCCTGGCAAACTCTATACTCTATAAATAAGGACACTGCTTCTTTCTGTCCCTATGCTAAAGGACATGAAACTCTTGAGGGTCAAGGCTAGAATTCAAATTCAGATCTGTTTATTCAAAAGTCAACAAGTATCTTTCTTCTGTGGAGGGGGTGACAAGGTCTGTCCTGAACAGGAAGGTGACTCAGAGTGAGCCAAGAACAGAGACTGGGGAGGGCTCAGAGGAAGGGAACCAGCAATGAACTGTGAGGCAACCCTGGGCTGTCCTGCCCACCTCCGATGAGTCATAGTTTTACAGCCTACAAGACACTATTTGCAAATTACATCATTTTTTCACATCTCCTTTTTGCTGAATATGAAAGTATATCTAGATGCTGAATATGGGACAGCGGGGTTTTGCAAAGACTTAGACTAAGCAGCATTGTTGCTCTAAACATATTCAAAACATAAATCATGTAGGTTATTTCACAGAGACCTTATCTCCACATTCCATCTCTGGAAATGGCAAAATAAAGCTAATACCTGCTAATAATAGAAAAAAGTATCAGCCATGGTTACACCACACTTAGCCACTGTTAACAATTTAGTGCATTTATGCAACCATTGGAAAACGGTATGGAGGGTCCTTAAAAAGTTAAAAATAAAACTACCCTACAATCCAGCAATTGCACCACTGGGTATTTACCCAAAGAATACAAAAACACAAATTTAAAGGGATACATGCACCCCGATGTTTATGGAAGCGTTATTTAAAATAACCAAATTATGGAAATGGTCCAAATATCCATTGATCGATGAATGAATAAAGAAGATGTGGTGTATATATATGCAATGGAATATTATTCGGCCATAAAAAAGAATGAAATCTTGCCATTTGCAATGACATGGTTGGAGCTAGAGAGTATAAGGCTAAGCAAAATAAGTCAGAGAAAAGCAAATACCATATGATTTCACTTATATATGGAATTTAAGACACAAAACAAGCAAAGGGGAAAAAGAGGCAGAAAGAGAAAAAGCAAGAAACAGACTCCCAGAGAACAAACTGGTTACCAGAGGGGAGAAAGGTGGGGAGAAGGGTTAAATAGGTGATAGGGGGGTGCCTGGGTGGCTCAGTCGGTTAAGCATTGGACTCAGTATTGGCTCGGGTCATGATCTCAGGGTTGTAAGATCAAGCCCTGCATTGGGCTTATTGGGCATGGAGCCTGCTTGAGATTTTCTCTCCCTCTGCCCCTCCCCGCCCTCACACATGGTCTCTCTCTCTCTCTCCAAAAAAAAAAAAAAAAAAAAAAAATTATATTAAATTTAAAAATAAATAAATAGGTGATTGGGATTAAGGAGTGTACTTGTGATGAGTACCAGGTGACGTACGGAATTGTTGAATCACTACACTGTACACCTGAAATTAATATAAGACTGTATGTTAACTAACTAGAATTAAAATGAAAACTTAAACCATTTTGATTCATTTACATTTAGTCTTTTTTGATGCATATATATTACATATTTGCATAGAGCATATGTATAAATATGAAACTGGGATCCCACGGTACAGTCTTATAATCCTTTCTTCTAAATGAACTTAAATTGCTTCTTTCTTTATTTAAGATTTTATTTATTTATTTGACAAAGAGAGAGACAGCAAGAGAGGGAACACAAGCATGGGGAGTGGGAGAGGGAGAAGCAGGCTTCCTGCTGAGCAGGGAGCCCGATGTGGGGCTTGATCCCAGGACCCTGGGATCATGACTCGAATCATCAAAGGCAGAAGCTCAACAACTGAACCACCCAGGTGTCCCTTAAATTGCTTCTTAATAAAATTGTCCACATTTTGATCCCCTATTGTTGGATGCCTTGGTTATTTCTGATTTCTTTATCATTATAATCAATGTTGCAATGAGCACCTTTATACATAAATTTGGCAAAGCCTTTTTCAACTTTCAAGAACATGTTCTAGGTAAATTCAGGGCACATGTTATGAGTGTCTACTATATGCCAAATACTGTGGTATAATTTATGAGCATTACCTCAATTCTCACCAAAATCTTACAAGATAATCTATGACTAAAAGTCTCTTTTACATATGTGAAAACTGAGTATAAGAGAGATTAAGTAACTTGCCCAAGTTCACTCAGAAATAACAGAGTCAGGATTTGAACACTTCCAATCTGCCTCTAGAGTCGAGACTTTTAATAAGAATGTTGCCAGACTTGCCATGTCTCCTAACATTCTCTCTCCTCAAAAGGAGATTTTTTCTCCACATCAGATGTAGTGTATAGAACCTGTCCAATTAGAGAGTCCACCTGGGATGACCTGGGAAGACTCAGGAAGCCAGAGTTGTCCTTGGTTACTCTGAGCTCAGGGTGTCACCAATATGCAACCACCTAACCTGTGAGATGAACCAAATAGACCTGAGTCCCCCCCAGCTAACGACAGAAAGGACATTTACTTCAAGATTCCTGACAACACACAACCTCATAAAGCCACAGTGCAGATGATTCTGCAGGATCTTCCCTTGGGGACTTTTCCTCTTGTTGCTTAAGAACATGTATCTTTCTTCACTTAAATTTATCTTCCTCCTGTTTGTGGACACACTTGAACTTGTCAAGTATATCAGAGAGTTGACCTGTGAAGGTTAAACCCACTGAGGAAACACACAAGAGCTTAATAATTCATTTGGGGGTGAAATAAGAATTTCTAAAGTTACAAATTTACAAAAATTCCTCAAGAAACAAATTTTTAACACCCCATTTTCTTATGAAAATTAGACATCTGTTTCCACGTATGAGGAAGGGTGCAAACGAAATATGGTAAAGCAAATCCCAAAAAGTGGCCTTGCAGTCTCCAGAACCAAGGACAGGATGTGTAAAGGAGAGTGAACAACATGGAAACAGCTTTAATAGGGGTAGTTGTGAAAGTGGGAAGCAGCATGCAGCCACTGGGACGGACCCTTGATACAAAGGCAGGGCCTGCCGGTAATGGGATACAGCTGAAGAAGGAAAACTCACGACGAGTATCAGAGAAGACTTTCTGGCAGTGAGAACTGCTGGGTTCGAGAATGCCCTCCCCAGCGAAGGGCGGGAAGCTCCCTCGCTGGGGACACTGGAAACCAGACAGAGCAAAACAGCAACGGCCATGCTGAAGGAAGAAAGTCTGCACTAACAGAGGATGAACGGGATAACCTGCAAGGCCTTTTCTATCTGGAATTACTTTGATTACAGTAATATAATCCTTCAGGGATGTAGGAAAGGTTGTAGGGAGTGGGGTGCTTTAAATTTTTGAGTGAACTTAATTCTGATGGAAGGTGCTAGACTGACATCCTGAGACAAAAGCTCTCTATTCATCCATACAACATTGACAGAGATATGTTTCCCCACTGGGCTTTACCAAATGTGTCCCCAGTCCAGGCATTAAAGGAGAAGGAAAGCTGTGTCCTTTTACCCCTTGACTCCTGGCTTCTCCTCATAGCTTCACAACAACAAAGGGGCTGTTAGTTTTAGACATTGGCTCTTAGACCAAATGCCCTGCTTCTTCCCGTCCCACCTCTAACAACTGAAATGCTACATTTTGAAGGCACCACATAGAATTTCCTAAAGCACCCATCTGGGAAGCATTAAAATCAGCAAACCACTTTCAAAGGATGGTATGTGGCAGCAGACCTTAGTCTCCCTTTGTCTCTTTCCTCTATAGATAGAGGTAAGAAGGACGGATGGGTAGATGGATTGGGGTATAATTCCCACATACCCTCCATTTCTAAATCTTGAACAGGAAGGAGCTTCCAATGTAGCTTCCCATTCCCTTTCCATTCTTCTTTGTCTTCATCTCCTTCCACATTTTCCTTCCAAAGAAAAATTTTGTCCTTCCTTAAATTTGCTTGGAACATGCCAGAATAAAAGATGTCAGTTATAAAAAGTTGGAGT
This sequence comes from Martes martes, assembly GCF_963455335.1. NCBI lineage: Eukaryota > Metazoa > Chordata > Mammalia > Carnivora > Mustelidae > Martes > Martes martes. Next base: position 74,769,655 of record NC_137893.1, on the reverse strand, counting down.
ATAGACCTTCACCCAGTTAATTCAGATCTCTTGTGCTGTCTTATGTACCTCTCCTGAATTACTGGTTTCTTATTTTCTTTACTTGAATTTTTACAGAAGTAACCTCAGAGTGCTGGCCAAGTTTGGCACATAAACCAAACAGGAGCATTCATCTGACACCCAGCTCTTTGATTTTCTCTGCAAAGAATTGTAAATTCGGGTGTTTTATCTTCTATATCTATCTTCTGCCTGAGACAGACATCATCGGCGTGTCCACATAGTTATCCATCTCCCTTTTATATGAAGTCTTGGTCTCCCTATGTCCCAGTGTAGATATTTTACCTGCTTTTGTAGAAGGGTAAGAGAGCAGAATGCCTGCTGCCTTTGCACAGTACATTGGGCTGTACAGACCTGACCAGCCATGCCTCCTATCCAGGTAAATGCAAAATCTTCTGTTCAAGCAAGTGTAAGAGGTATGATCAAGCTTGCCCCAGGTCTTGTTCTGATCTCAAGGACACTAAGCTTCAAGGGGAAATCCAGTTTGGACTGCTCCCCCTCCCCCTACCATTTTGCACGGTGATCGTTAACAAAATCCCCTGCATGTTCTGACAATAAGCATATTCAATTGCGAATTTCCTATAGAAAGTTCCTCTTACACTTCAGTGAACTTGGGTGAAAACAAGGCCTGACGTGTGGCCCCCACAAGGGTTCATATGGCGTCTTAGCTGATGCTTGCCCACAGAGGTTGGAACTTGTTTTTCCCCTCTATGTTTAAGTAATCAAACCAACATCTACTCCATGGGACAGAGAGAGCTGAATTTGTCAGGAAGTAGTTGTTACCTTTGATTTCCTGCCCCTTCACTGCAGACAAAAGCCTGCTATATAGTTACCTCCAGTTGGCGTATGGTGTGCATTGCCGACCACAATGTAGGTGAGTAATGAATCCTGTGAGAATCTGAGTGACCTCACCCAAGACCCCCCTCACAAGTGGGCAGACAACCTGGAGCCCGTAAACATATTGTTTTTTAGTTAGTGAAATGCAATTTTCAAAAACTAAAATCACATAAAAAGAGAACACAATGACTCTCCAATGAAGAATGATTATTTCCATGGCTAATAAGAAGAGAGTGGTTTAACACACACCATGCCCAAGGGTGAGGCATGGTCAAATATAAGAAATGGGATAAATAATTACTTCCTCGTATCCACCTACTGCCAGAAGGTCTCCTGCTTCAGAACTTGTCTGTCTCCACACCTAAACCAGGTAGCAAGAGAAAGTTTCCTTGAAAAAGTACCTGACGTAAACTCGTAATATAGTAGAGCCGTGATAACCTCTCCATCACCCCTGGAATAAATGTATCTCTCGATCTGCAGACACTCAGCACATTGACTCCCTTGTACTTCCAGCACTGCAGCTGAGTTATCACTCGGTGAGTCGTTCAATCCTTAAAGAGGAGTGCTGTTTGCCAAGGGTGCCTCTCCTAAACTACAGGACCACAGCCCTCCCAGGATGCATGGAGCTAGCCCAGTCTGTGTGCTGTCAGTCAGCGAGCTCTCACACACGAAACAGGGGGGCTGGGGCCTCGCAAGCCCCGTCTAGTCCACAGCACGGCTAAGGCAGCATCCTGGGTCTTTTACACAGGGACCATGTTCTTGGCCCAAAGGACCTGATGTCTTTCTTTATACTCAATTATTATCATATGGATTTTCTTTTCATTTTAAGTCCCTTCGAAGGAGACCTCCCATTCAGCTGGGTCTCCTACTCCATAAAGAAGGTCTTATTCTGAACAAATAAAGTAAGTCACAGGCTTATAAAGAGTTATTCTATTGCCCCAGAGCCCCTTAGCATTCATATACTGAACCCACATCAATATAACCCCATTCCATTATAACTTGGAATGCCAGGGCCAATTCTGGATGTGAAGAGGCTACGTCCTCTCAAAGACTTCTTGATTTGAACTCTAAAGGGATCCATGAAACATTATTCATAAGCCTCCCAAGATACCACCTGCTCCATGTCTTAATTTGAAATTTTTTTCCCATGAAACCCTAAGCATGGTCAAAATGTTCATAGCTGGCTAACCAACAGTCCACTTGTCCTCTCTCATTATTGCCCAACTTAACCACATTCTCATTCCCGCCCATAGTTTTTCTACATTATTTCACAGAAATAGCTTTTAAAACTTATCTTATTTTATTTTATGGAAATAGGTTTCAAATTTGTTTTCTAGAACCCTTGAAGCACACACATACACACACAGATTCTTCTCTTCCTTTTAAAGTCTTTCAGTTACTTAAAATAACCATTACATTTATGCTCATAGTTTTGTGGAGAGAGCTTGGCTGGGTGGTTCATCTCTGACCCCCATGACATTCTTATGGGGTAGCTGGGAATCAAGACTCCTCTTCTAAGACGATACGTCACTCAAATACCTGCTGCCTCAGTTCTCCTTGGTCTATCTCCACATGGTGTCTCCAGGACCTCTCCATGTGGCTCGGACTCTTCATGAATGATGGTCTTGAGCTGTGCTTAAGTAGCTTAGCATTGCCAGAAAGATCATTCCAGATGTCCAAATGTAAGCTGCAAGTCTTCCTATGATTGAGCCTCAGAAATCCCTGAATATCACTTGTCCCATATTCTATTTATCAAGCAAGTCACTAAGATCAATCCAGTGTCAAGGGGATGGGCGAAGCAGATTCTACCCCTGCACAGGAGAATTCACCTATACGAAGGGAAAAGGTCAAGTTGGCCATCTTGGATATGAACTACCCACACTTTCTCCATTAGTGTCACATTTCTCTAAAAAGGTATGAAAGCAGTGCATTTTATGTCTCACTTTCTTACAAAATTTTATTTTAAAAAGATCTTTCTCTTTTTTTTTCACATGCAGCTCCACTTGTTTATAATGTAAACCCATGAAAAGCTGGACTTGATTTTCAATATATTAGTGACAAATACCATATTTTCTTGGGAAACTCCTCCCTGCTAATAATGTGTTATAGAACCAAGTTGTCTGTAGAGCTTGTTTTTCCCCTCAATGATAAGTTCTTATCCAGGATGCTCCTCAATCTTCCAGAAGGGACATTTCTCCAGGTCATTTGCCAGGTGACCTGTGCCAGGTCATCAAACATGCCTAGACGTTATAGACCCCAAATGGTTACTACAGCCTGAGCTCAAGCTGAGACCCCTGCTACGCAAGTTAGCCTAGCCCAGATTCTGCCACATAAGAGATGTCCAGCAAGTAGGAGATCCCATCCTCTTTCCTTCTCTATGTACTAAGACCTATGTTAAATTTTGGATCATGACTCCCACATACAGATGATAAAACTGAGGCTCATAAAGTTAAGAGGTGTGCCATGTTAATATAGCCAGAGTGTAATGGAATTGAAACTTGAACCCAGTTCAGCTCCACCATCAAAGTATGTTTACTTCTTGAATTCAAAGGTATAATACAGAGAGCAGAACCTTCAAAGGAAAGGACTACGACAGTAAGAAAAATGGGGTGCCAGGATTGGTGGAGGCAGGCATTGAAATAGAGGTAGTGTGCTATAAAATCACACTACCCACTCACCAGTCTTGCTTGGAGCCAGTCTTATATTCCCCAGAAATATTACTCCAGAGGATTTACTCTTGCAAAGGGTGTTCTTTTTGTTTGCACTGGAAAATATCAGTGACTCTAGTAGATAATTTTTAGCCTTGTGCTGCCCACTCCAACTCCCTTTTAATCCCTCACATCCTGCTTACAGTTAATGGAATGCAGAATTCCATCTAGCCCAGTCTGCAGATCGCTTCACAGGACGTCACTGCTGTGTATCAGTTACTAGGTGTGGGTTTCCTTTTGCACCAGCTTGTCTGCCTTCCCAGGGATGAAATGAAGATTTCCCCAAGGAGCAAACCCAACATCACTGCCTCTTGCCTGGTCAGCTTCCATGGCACGCCAGTGGCAGCCTTTGCTTCCAGCAACAACAGGCTGCGTATCCATAACAAAGGCGGCAGGACGCTGTGATCCCGGCCATCTCCAGCTCTTTTAGCCAAGATGGTTTCCGAGCCTTGCCCCAGAGACCTAAGCCTCTGGTCTTCAGTGGCCCTAGCACTTGGTCACTACTTATGAATCAGCAGACAAGATGAGCCTAGGTTCCCCTCTCCTTGATTCACCAGTTCCTTGTGACCCATGCCGAGTAAAGGTTACTTCCTTTACCAAAATAGCCAGAGGACATCTGTGAAGAGAGTAAGTGACCTTAGACCACAACCATATATATCACTTTGGAGAAAAAGGTTCATAAACACTGTCCAGAATCACGGCATTCTTACACTATCCTGGAGCAAGAAATAAGCGGGTGTTTTAAGTTCTGTGATGATTTCATTTTAAATTACAAAATAAAGCATACTGTACTCCTTAAATACAGGGTACTGATTAAAATATACAAGTTGAAATTCTGGAGAGAAGTGGAAGAATTCTGTCCTTGATTTAGTTGTTTTTTTTTCTGGAGAAATATGCCCAGTAGGATCCAGTATAAAAATAATAAAAATAGGGGCGCCTGGGTGGCTCAGTGGGTTAAGGCTGCTGCCTTCGGCTCGGGTCATGATCCCAGCGTCCTGGGATCGAGCCCCGCATCGCATAGGGCTCTCTGCTCAGCAGGGAGCCTGCTTCCTCCCTTCTCTCTCTGCCTGCCTCTCTGCCTACTTGTGATCTGTCTGTCAAATAAATAAATAAAATCTTTAAAAAATAATAATAATAATAATAATAGCTCTAACTATGCAGACAACATACGTGTGTCACTAAAGCAGGAAGAAGTAAAGGGAGAACAAATATACTATGTTCACCTATTTAAAACAGACTGTAAAACACTAGTTGCATTCAATCCATTTTATTAACTTTTAAAATTATACAAGTTATATGTAGTCATTATTTAAAATAATCAAATAAAAAAGAGAAAAATAAAAGTCACCCATAGAGGCACCTGGGTGGCTCAGTGGGTTAAGCCTCTGCCTTTGGCTCAGGTCATGATCTCAGGGTCCTGGGATCGAGTCCCGCATTGGGCTCTCTGCTCGGCGGGAGCCTGCTTCCCCCCCACCCGCCGGCCTGTCTCTCTGCCTACTGTGATCTCTCTCTGTCAAATAAATAAATAAAATCTTTAAAAAAAAAAAAAAGTCACCCATAGTCATATGACTTTGACCTAAGTACTATAAATGCCTTGGGATATATGCCCTTCTGCCTTAGAATATATATCTTAGACATTACCCTGAGTGTGTGTGTGTGTGAAATCTTTTTGACAAAATTAAGATCATTTACAGTCCTTAATTTTCTATTTATACTTTTTAAAAAAGATTTTACTTATTTATTTGACAGCAAGAGCAAGAGAACACAAGCAGGGGGAGGAGCAGAGGGAGAGGGAGAAGCCGGCTTGATGCTGGCTAGATGCAGGGCTCAATCCCAGGACCCTGGAATCATTACTGAACCAAAGGCAGATGCTTAATCATCTGAGTCACCCAATCGCCCCTCTATTTATACTTAATAGAGCATGAACATCTTTCCATTTTGATAAACATACATCGACACTTTAAAATATGAGCCTACTTTATTATAAAGGGGAAAGTGTGCCTTTAAAGTAAAAGCACTTCCCAGTTCAGTGTGGTTTAGCCAATAATATGATTACCAGATATTTTATGCCTCATGATACAATACAGTGGGAGGTACCCACATCCCCTGCAAAGTGTTCTTGCCTAAAATGTTTAACCTGAATTTAATCCTGAAAAAATAGATTAATCCAGAATGATGGGCATTCTGTAAGAAGGCTGGTATAGACTTTTCAAAAGACTTGATGCCATGGGAAGACTAGGAAAAGTGTTCTAGATTGAGGAGAACTAAAAATATATAATAATATAATAGCCAATGTTATGAATGAAACGTCTTTGGAATTTGGATCAGAAAAAAGGAATAATAAAAATCTTTTAGGACAATTTAAGTAAGTTTGTGAATGATGTTACTGAAATAGTGGAAATCTTTTGGGGTGTGGTAATGGTGTTATTAAAGAGAATACTCTTACTCTTGGGAGAAGCATGTTGAATGAAGCATTAAAAGGTGAAATGTCGTATATTGATAGCTTACTTTCAGAAGGGTTAGCAAAAAGGAGAGAGAAAAAGAGCATATAGCAGATTTTTAACAGATACTCACTGCACTATTCTTTCAATTTTTCTATGTGTTTTAAATGTTTCCAAATAATATATTTTGCATTTACATGTAAATATGCATTTATATATATATCTTATATATCCCATCACATTTAATGGCTAAATGTGATTCTTATATGGATTTATAATAATCTAACAAATTCCTGATTTTAATACTTTCTTCCAGTTTTTAACTAAGAAGAACAATTTCCAAAAACAATTTTTGTAGTTCCTCACACATATTCTTAATTACTTATTTTATATAAATTACTAGAAGCAATAGTTCCATCAAATTTATGGACAGTTAAAAAAAATTTTGGTACTACCACCTAAAGTACAATTATCTGATTGGGCCCTGAAATTTTTCTGTGGCCCTCAACCCCCAGCCCCTAGTAATTCTCTTTAAAATAATTTCATTTGTCAAATGATAAGACATCCAATGCTGGTATTCTATTCCCTGGGTTATTTATTAAAATCAGTGCTCTCAATCCTTGGCAGGCTCTAGGAACTTTTTGTGCATGATCATGGACATTTCAATCTCTACCCAAAATTGCTTTAATTGTAACCTTGAGTCACCTACAGAACTTAGGGGACGGTCAGGCACCTTTCATGTGTTATCCATCTGCACTCATACTGTTTACCTGAATTATTGGCTGCAGCACATCTTTGGTCACTGTCCCCAGCAAATGTGGCACTACCTTGGCTCTACCAGAAGCTACACCCAAGCAGCGTGCCACGACCTGTGACACTAGGTGAGACACTTCTCTGGAGGAGACAGTCTGAGTCCTGCCATAGAAATACCATAGCCCTGACCACTGTCTCAAGGATTCATTACATAACACTCATTATGTGATACACACATCACTAGAATAACACTTATTAAGCCACCCAAACCAAACCTTAGCCAGTCTCAAAGCTGTTCCTAATAAGGTTTGGTCTGTTGAATAAACCACACTTACTATTACAGCACAGTCAGATGTGGCTAATTCACTCATGCTCTCTCTCTGTCTCTGTTTCTCTCTCTCTCCCCCAGCCTCCCCCCATACCCCCCACACATCTTCCCCCACACTGGAGCATATGGAGAATATTTTCCAGGACCTCACTTTGGCCAAGTGACCAAAAAGGAAAGGAAAGTTAAGAAAAATAGACATAATCCTTTTATGTAGTATATTTTCTGCCACTAGAAGTGAAATAGTTGACCCAAGAATCCAAGCAAATGCTGTTTTAGCTGGATCCCTTTCAAGTAATAATAATCAACAAATCTTCAAATAACTAGAATAAAAGTTACCATTTATGGAAGCGCTGAGATAAACTCATGCCTGCTTCATGCTTCTCATAAGTTGCAGGATCAATATTCTCTGTTACTCGTTCTAATGTGGTACCCAAGCCCAGATCACATTGACTAATAGCAGAGAGTTCATCCAAAGAAAATAGATAACGAGTTCTGTTAAAACTCTTAATCCTTTTCCAGAGCAATTATTTTTATTAGGAGCTCATGGGAATAGCTCCAATGCCCCTTTTCGGTGATTTGGTTGCTCTTCTCACGCTAAGAACACACTGGCCCTGGTTCTTCCATTGACTCATAAGGTACAACACATCTACTTCCTAGATATGAAGCCATGGTGGAATGTTCCTGAGGGTGAGGCAGTGTAGACAGAGCACACAGGAAATGCAGGTCCCGGAAAGGGATGCAGGAGGTCTGGCTCACCCACATGGACTGTGTAACCTCAGGCAAAGCTCATAACCTCTCAGAACCACAGGTTCTACATTTATGCTCGAGCTGCCATAACTCAAATCTACAAAGCTCTTACATGAAGTAGGTGGAAAACCAAACTACAATCCACAAAAGTTCTACAGTGCTTATTATTTTGATATACATTATATTTTTAAAAAAATAGTACATTCAGATGGCTTTCTGGTCTCTTTTTAAGAAAAAATTAGCTGACCTAAGACCTAAGAAGGGCCTTGAGGTTACCATTCAATAAGTAATAAGAAAGAAAAATTTTAATGCTAGAGAAAATTGTTTGAAAATTTTATCAATAAAAATAATTTTAATACATGTGTTATTATCTATATTATACAAAACCAAAAGATATGCACATCAATAATTTTTAAAAACTTCAGAGGCACATTTATTTTACTTCTTAGGTCAGTATTCAGTGGGAGACCATATTCTGGATCCTTCTGCCAGAGGTTTTCTATTCCCTAGCTGTGACCATGGGTCTGGAGTTCAGCCACAATAAATAAATAGCCTCCAGCCATTCCACTTAGAAGCTGTGTGACCTTGGGCACTTACCTTACCACTCTGGACTTGTTTTTTTGTTTGTTTGTTTTTTTGTTTTTTTTAATTTACACAAGAGGAATACAAATCTTTTTGTTTGTGTGCATGATGTGATAGATTTTTATTCCAGAACTGATATTCTCTCCCCAGTTTGGAATAACTCTAAAGGACTACTTCAGCTGCAGAACTCCCAGCAGGAGGAGCCAAGGCTCCTACTGCAAAGGCATAATTCCGCATCTTTTTTGCCTGATCCTGCTCTCCTTCTCTCACAAATGTGTTGTTCCCAAGGGCACTTCCCAACCCCATAACTGTACATAAGTCTCCGTGCTTCAGAGTCTGCGGGAACCCAAACTACAAGACACTTGTTCCATAAATAAGAAGGAAATATCTGTATCATAGAGGCTTTTGATGCTAAGTATACCTTTTAGAGGTCATCAGAACCAGGATAAACAACAAGAAAACCTTGGTGGTCGGGTTTCTAGCTCCTTTAACACCTTCTGCTAAGGAATCTAACTAGAGCAACTTCAGAAGATCTGACAGTGTCTGCTGTCAATGGGCCCTCACTCCCAGAAGTAACTGCAGTGTTTATGCTTTTCTTCAGATTTGCGTCCCTGCCCAATATCATCAATTCTTGCTTTACCTTCCAAATATGCAAACCACGCATGTGATAGGATCTTGACGCATCCTCCAGACTGACTCACTGTCAATCTTCCGCATTTATGTGCTTGGCTCTGGCAACACTTGCTCTGACGGCGTTTCTCATTCAAGCTCTGTATGCCGTAATCCACCCCATTTCATTATTGTCTCGATCCTCAATCAAAGATCAGAGAGCTACCCAACACAGGGAATGGGAAGACCTCAAGACTGATTTCAATTGGCTCAGGAACAAGTGCCTCAAACACTGAGTATGCAAGTCATTTCTTAAAGGATCGCCAAAGAACTCCCTAGTGGCATATAAAAGCCTCTGAAAATGGAGCCTTTAGAACTATATTTAGCACACGGCATTATCCATCCCACCCCACCCCCCATTTTACCACTAGTTATGTCTGGTCTCTTTGGAATCTGGTTCTAGCAGCGACAAGAAAATTACGGAAATGTCTCAAAGGTGTTGCTAAGATTCACCTTTACCTTTGCTTCTAAATTCCTAAAGATTCCAAGTGCCTCAGTCAATTAGGTGATAGCAGACGGTGACCCTCTAGACACCTGCACCTAGAGCTGCTGGCTTTGCTACAGCCTAGTCATGGTTTTCCAGAGAAAAGTGAAAGTCAAGGGTAAAGATGAGGGGCCCCCTTCACAGTGCTCACCTTGGCAGAATAGAGCCTTAGAAGCCCGTGGGTTGCCAACCGAGCTCTCAAACTGTGGGATTCAATAACAGCACAGACAGAAATCTAGTAGTTTCAACTTGTGTTTAAAAGGCCTTGGAATATATATCCTTTTAAATAAATGCCACTATGGTATGATCTTCATTTTTGAAGTGTTTTTATGAACATTGGCTTATTTTTCCTTCTGTTCTTGCCACACCAGAAAGGGAGTTGTCCTGCTGAACTCCCTTCGTGACTGAGTCAGATCCATCCAAGAGGCAATACTTTGAACAATGTTGTGGTGGTTATATATGTCTTATTGTATGTTTTACCTCATAACTTTAAACAAAGAAATTCCAATGTTTCTAGCTTGGCTTTTTTTTTCCCCCCTGACTTGAATTACTCCCTCCTTCATCCTCCCTCTCTGTCTATCTGTCTCTCTCTCTCTCTTACTCTCTCTCAACAAATTTCTTAGACGGTCAAGATTTTTTTTTTTTTTAATTTCTAGTTATCAACAAAAGAAACCTAAGTGTATTTGAGTGAACAAGATGTGTTTGTGTTGTATACAGATCATGGCACCTTTCAACTAAAGTAAATATTTTCTGTCTCTTTATATTGCTTGTTTTCTTTATTTGCCAGTGTTACATGATATTAATCCATCAACCCAAAACAGCTGCTTGCTTATGGTTTGAATAGGACTAAAGAGCCATCACTACTGTGTTTAAAATCACCTCATGATCAAGAATCAAAACCGGTAGGGCACCTGGGTGGGTGGCTCGGTGGTTGAGCGATTGCCTTTGGCTCAGGTCATGATCCCGGAGTCCTGGGATCGAGTCCTGCATCGGGCTCCCAACTCCATGGGGAGTCTGCTTCTCCCTCTCACCTTCTCCTTGCTCATGATCTCTCTCACTGTCTCTCTCTCAAATAAATAAGTAAAATCTTTAAAAAAAAAAAAAGGATCAAAACTGGTATATGATTAGTTGAGCTAAAGCAGATTTAATAAGATAAATTTTTATCAGTGATAGGTTTCAACTCTAACTGGCTTCCCTAAATTTAAATAGAGCCCAACTGAAAATGAATATTCCTGAATGTTTCAATTACATTTTGCTTCTAGTTTGGCCAGATACAGTTGTAAAGCTTTTCCTTGATTCCTCTCCAAATCCTCTGTATATAATTTATAAAATATTAAAAATTAAATATTATACAGTCCTAACTCTGATGAATGTGAATTGATTGCATTTACAAGGTTATATTTCCCATTCCTGCTAATATAATGTTACATCAATATTTTTAAATAATATACATTGTATTGTTGAATGGGATTTTGTGCCTTTCATTATTTTTAATTAGGAACAAACTAGAGAGAAAAACTTTGAAATAATCTTTATTCTCCCAACTGCTCCTCTAATTATGTGCTCATAATCATATGAAAATATTCTTAGAAACCAACTTGGCTCAATCCTGGAGAGTTCTAGAAACATTTCACAACTTTTTGAAATGGAAATAATAATTAATTTACAGTAAATGTTTGTTTCTTCATGCCTGTGTTTAAAGTATTCCTCTGAGGGCAGAGCTATAGAAAAAAAAATGTGAAGACATTTAAAATAGCTTCATATTTAAAAGTATTAACTGTAGCTAGAACTCAGCGTTGTTTAATTCTGCATCTGGGATATATACAAGCTATCGCAGCGGGACCTAAGAGAGGCAACGTGGTGTATCAGAAAGAGCAATAGGACAGGAGTCGGGGACTTGACAAGGGAGCTCTGCCACGAACAAGTCATGAAAGCCAGCTACGTCACTTAACTACTCCGGACCTTGCTTTCCAGAGGCCTCCTGCTTCAACATTCTGCAATTGCTCATTCGTTTGACAAATCTTCCTGAGTGCCTAGAAAAGGCAAATTTGCTTTGAAGGGATCATTGGTTAAGTTGTCCTTCTTTCATCTGATGCCTATGCCAAACATTACACTTCACTTTTCACATCATCTCCTTGAATTCTCTATTTTGAAGGGACAGATCAAGCAGCACGAAGCTCAATTTTGAATGAGTAAAGCAAGCTGCAGAACAACTAAGTGACTCATCCAGCACCAACACCACTAGTTCAAGAATTCAGGTCTCCAGAGCCCAACAAAATAATCTCTTTACTTGAGCCTTCTTTGTACAAATGAAAGTACCTAGCTCTATTACTGCTCTCTTGTTTCTTTCCCGTAAGAGCTTGCATCAGCTGTCCACGTGTTTTAGGAGAGCTGCTGACAGTTCTTTGCACAGGACTTGAAATCTGGGCTGTGGCTCGATCCCAGCCTCTCCTCCACCATCCCAGGTGACCTTGGGCTAGTGATCCACCCATGAAATAAAGATCTACAACCCTGAGAATACTCTTGGCATCAGTCCTTGAACTCATGAGGGAAGGGGGAATAAAAACAATAAACTTTATAAATAGGCTCCTACCAAAGTCTTCTCAAAAGAAAAAGTGAGGTTTCTAATCCCTGTTTTCTCAAAGCCATTTTTGACTAATGTCTCTTTGTTGTCAAGGACACAGTAAGGTCATTAAGACTGTCATCATGCTTATTTCCATTCTGTATTCCCCAAATGGCAGAGCTGGTGTCAGATTCCTGGAGATGTTGTGTGGAAGAGAATAATAGGAGACTTGCAAATAGGAGGTACTAAAATATTCTGTGTGCTTTTCATATACTAGAAATTTCAAAAAGTCAAACATTTGCTAGGGCAAAAGATTGCAACGGGAAAATTTTCTAGAATCTTAATTCAAGCTAAGATTTATTCCCCAGAACTCAACTCCTACTTTCAGCTTATTTCAATCATATTCTTTTTATGCCCCCTTCTTCAACCCCAAGTGGGGAAACTGATCAAACACATTCTGCACATACCACTGAGCCCACAGATTCAGCCTCCCAGCTGCAGCACTAACCTCACAAATTCACAGACCATCTCCAGTTTCCAAAAGTGGAGCAGCTTTCTGGACTAGAGCAATACACCGGACACACCCACTATTCTCAGTTTGCCTGACTTTCACATCTCTGTCTTATAATCACTGACACCATCTTTCTGTCGAATCAGACTATTGGATACAATGGATTCCTGTTTAACTGAAAGAGTTTTCCCTCTGTACTCTACTATTTCCCCGCCATCTCCCGCCACACACCCACATACATACACAGAGATCACAATTTTGTCTCCGTATCCAATACTGCTGTACATCAGTTGCCCAATTTCTCTGTCACAAGGTGGCTGGGACATCGTCAGGTTTTCAGCAGAATATGAACTGCCTTTATGTAGTCTGTGTGTGAGGAGTTTGGCAGATGAAAATTCAGAAATGCTGCCAATGAGGCAAATGTTTAATCCTGGAGAAAGCTCTTTACACGGACATAGTTGACGTAGAGGAAAGGAAACCACAAAACAACAGGGCAATAACATTAAAGACTGGTTTACACACACCAAAAGAAGAGGAAATTCAGAGCCAACTTCCACATCCCTTCTTATAATGTATCACAACAGGATGAATTATGCAGCCAGTGTTTCCTTTATGGGACTGGAAAAAGAGCAGAAATTTCAAAATCAGATGAATGCAAATGGAGTAAAATATCTGGTTATTCTTTGTACCTTGATAGCTATCTTTCATTTAAGGTTCTCATAATACATTTGCAACAATTAGTCTTCCTACTTCATAGCTGAGGAAAGTAAGGTCCAGGCCAATAAACTAATCCCTTCAAACACACTGAAAATCAGAACCACAAAATTGAATTGCAACTTTTTTTTCTCACAAACCATTACAAAAGTCACTTTCTGGAGAGCATACTTTTCTCAAAAAGAAATTGGCTTTTATTTTAAAGTATTCAATTAGTCAAATAAATCTATAAAATAGATTATTGCAATGATAACAATATGTTTTAAACCAAATTTTATTTCATACGTAATAATTTGAAAATGATTTGCCAACACTTCTTTCCCTTTGCCACCTCACCTTCTAATTCCAGAGAATCAATAGATTTACAAGGCATAATCATATCTATATTCTGAGAACGACTTTTTATTCTTTTTAGTCAGACTAAAAAATCATAAAACATTGTCCTAAATCCCTTATACAGAAAAATAGCTTAAACAGTTCAGATAAAATTCATATCTATGTAAACAAGGTATGTATGTGTATGTACATGTTGGGAGTTTCATTTGATTTGTTCTAAGTAATGTTTAAATTTCTACTTTGATGAGTTGTGAGAGAGTTTCCCCCATCTAGCCCAAGATCCTCTCTGTTTCTTTTTCTATTAAATGTGTCATCATCAGAACCTGAATTTTTTGAACCAGCCCACCAAGTTTATGCCCACAGAAACTGTACTGAAGTCAGAGCTTCTGGGACAGAGATTTACGTAGAGTGGTTCCCTGCAGCATAGTTAGAAGAGAATTTGGGTAACAGTCAAGGAAGGAGTCAAGAGCCTCGCCATGAGACTGTGCCAAGTCTGATCTGGAGGGGCAAACAAGACTTCTGAAGAGGAGAATGTGAAAGGTCAAAAGTCAAGAGGAAAAGAAGGGCAGAAAGCACAGAAGATCAGGAAGTGAACCCTTCCTATGCAGCAGGGCCAGCCAGTGAAGAAGGGAGTGTGAGGGTGAGAATATTGAAAAGATGCCGACACTCCCATCTGGGTGCAGCCAGATGACTGACGGTGTGCGCACACGTGCGTGCGCACACATACATAACAAACAAACAAACAAAACACAACTAAAAACCAGTCATACAGAAGCAAATAGGTCCAAACAGTGCTGAAAGAAAGTCAGGTAAAAGTCAGTAAATAGGGACGCCTGGGTGGCTCAGTTGGTTAAGCGGCTGCCTTCGGCTCAGGTCATGATCCCAGCATCCTGGGATTGAGTCCCACATCGGGCTCCTTGCTCGGTGGGGAGCCTGCTTCTCCCTCTGCCTCTGCCTACCACTCTGTCTGCCTGAGCTCGCTCGCTCTCTCTCTAACAAATAAATAAATTTAAAAAAAAAAAAGTCAGTAAATATGCACGTGGAAAAAAACAATTTTTTTAATACTGCTGATTCGCTACGCAGAATAAAGGTAAAATAAAGAAATTTTTTAAATAAGAAGAAAACCAAAAGAGTTCACCACTAGCAGACAAGCATCAAAGGATTTCTAAAGGGTGGTCTTCTGGCAAAAGGAAAGTGGTCCCAAATGGAAAGATGAAGATACAAGTAGGAATAAAGCCCATTAAAAAATGGAATGTTGTGGGGCGCCTGGGTGGCTCAGTGGGTTAAAAGCCTCTGCCTTCAGCTCGGGTCGTGATCTCAGGGTCCTGGGATCGAGCCCCGCATCGGGCTCTCTGCTCGGCAGGGAGCCTGCTTCCTCCTCTCTCTCTCTGCCTATTTGTGATCTCTGTCTGTCAAATAAATAAATAAAATCTTTAAAAAAAATGGGATGTTGATTAACCTAAATGATTACTGACTGTCAAAAAGAAGAACCATGGTAGAGTTAAGCTCAGATCTCAGGAAAACATGGGATGCAGGGAACAGAATAAAATCAAAGGAACTCTCAAGAAGGAGGATGAAGAGACATTCCCAGGATGGTAGCTATACTGGAATGAGAGAGCAGTTAACTAAGATTGGAACAATGGGATATAGGCCAACATATTTCCTTTTCATCATGAGTTGAGAATGCCTGCCTGAGCCAAACCAGACTTTTATCTGAGTAAGTTACAGCTCTCCATTCCATGTGCCACAGCCTAAAGCAGCTCAAGACATTTAGTTCACTTCCCAGAAGTGTTCCGCTTTGATTTGCTCCTGAGAGCTGGAGGTAAGCTTAGAAGCACAGCAGCAATGGTTAGTGTAGAAGCAAAAAATAAAGAGCAAATTACTCCCCCACGAAACATTTTTACTGTTAAACATCTAGAACCTAGCCCACAACACAGTCCTGCTTACTGGCCCAATCCCAGTATACCAGCCCAGTGTTTTCCAGGATCCACTCAGGATCTTGCCCAAAGACTTCTCCAGAGGAGATGTCTTGTAAACTTTCAGGGAAACTAAAGCCAGATTGTGATCATAGAGTTCTGTTCACTCATCTTTTCCCAGAAACATCTATCACAACATGGTGGTATTATCCTTTCCCTACACAGCTAGGTTCATGCTTGCTACCATTTTCTAACAGTAAGCAATATGTTGTGTAGTGATAAAATATATAACAGGTAAATCTATAAGGAAGCATAAGAGAAAATAATTTTTAAAAAAGCAGAACAATGGTTACCTCTGGGAAGCAAGGAAACACATATAACTGGGGAGATGATCACAAAGGATTTTAAGGTTCTGGTAAAATACCTTTTTAAGATTTGATTTGATTTGATTGATTGATTGATTAAGAGAGAGACACAAAGATACAGACAGTGAGAGAGAACACAAGCCAGGGAGGAGAGGGAGAAGCAGGCTCCCTGCTGAGCAGGGAGATGGACCCACATGGGGCTTGGTCCCAGGACCCTGGGATCATGACCTGAGCTGAAAGGCAGACATTTAACTGACTGAGCCATGCAGGTACCCCAGTTCTGGCAATATTTTTATTTCTTAATCTGGGTGATGAATAGTCATGTTCATTAATAAAAATCCTTACATTGTTCCCATCAACTCTCTACACAGCTAAAAATTAAAAAAAAAAAAAAAAAAAAAAAAAAAAGAAGAGTCACATGGCTCTGTATACCTCCATTTCTCTCTCATCAACCCAAATCTACAGTACCTAGTATTTCTCTTCCCCTTCTCTGGAACCCTGCCACCACTGTGGTCTAAACCACCCCCATCTCTTGCCTGGCATATGAAAGTTTCTTAATTTGTCTCTCTGCTTCTCCCCCTGTCCCCCTACGTTGTGTTTTTCACACAAAAGCCAGAGTGATCTTTTTAAAGCCTAAGTTGGATCTTGTCACTGCTGCTCAAAACCTCCCAGGCTCCCATCCAACTCAAAGAAAACCATGGGGTAAAAGACTCTCTGCTTTCATCTGCTGGCTCACCTCTTCCATCTCCAATCACACTAGTTTCCGTATCACTCCTGAATGCTCCCAGCACACTCCTACCTCAAAAGCCGGTTTTTTCATCCCAAGATACCCGGATGGCTCACTCTTCTTTTATTCAGACTTCTGATTCATCACTTCTTGTCAGAAAGGCTTTTTAAATATTCTTTTTAAATATTCTTTTAAATATTTTTATTCTTTTTAAATATGTATTCTTTTTAAATATTATTCCCCTGGTTTGCTTTATTTTCTTCTTAGAACTAATTAACATAGGACCCATGTATTTGCTTGTTTCTTTATTATGTTCTTTTCAAAACTAGAATGTAATATCTGGTAACATAGTAGGAGTCCTTTTAATATTTGTTGAACAAATATTATATCTGGTAACATAGTAGTAGTCCTTTTAATATTTGTTGAACAAATGAAGGATAATCCTTTATTTATCCACCTTAATCTAATCTCCGCCAAATTTCTCAACAAGTCCTAGTTTTACTGGACTTTCTTTTCTTTTTTGGGGGGGTCGGGGGGACTGCTCAGAGACCTTGATTGTGATTATGTCCTCATCATTCATTGGGAAGCCTAAATAAACCATTTTCTTTTCCTTGGCTTCAAAAACAGCTGCTGTCTCCAGGCTTCAGAAGGAAGACAAAACTAGTGGAAGGCCTTGTAGAGAAAAGCTAACAGGTGAGATCTCTGCTTATCCCAGCTTTGGTGACAGTAGAACAGGAGAAGAATCTAAGTACAATATTCCAAATACTCGGTTCTTCAAAGCTGAGGCCCACAGGACAGGAGCTAGCTCAAGGACGCCGGCGAAGGCTCACAAAACTGCCCAACTCAGCAATCAACCCAAAGTTCCTTCCAGAAAAGCAAATTTATCCACGGCTTTATTGCATTATCCGAATCTCTTCCCTGGAGGGTTTTCCTCTTTCCTTGCTGAGCACAGCTGTAGGCACTTTTGCAATGGTCTCCCAGGCTTGTGCGAGAATGAAGATGGCTTCCTGTCCCTCGAGGGTTACGTTGGGTCTTCCTCCACCAACACTTTAACTCTTGCCAGAGGCAGCCTGCAGCTACCAGCTTGCTAGCTACTCTGACTGGGCTTGGGGCTCCCCCCTGGGCCCCTTCTCCTGCTCCCCCTGCAGCCCCCTTGGCTTCCTATTTTAAAGGCCGCTGCCATCTGGCTAGAGTGCGCTGCGCCGGGCCGCCCTTGATTGGACTTTCTTATTGTCCACTCAGGTTCTTAACAAATGATCACTGAAAGCTGACCAATCACATGTCAAATAAATCACCTGGGCAAAAATTGCAAATTCACAAAAGCAAGAGACTGTAAAGAGACTGCTGAACTTTGAAAAACCCATATCTGGATTATATGCTGTTTAAGAATAAAAATAAATAGAACATAAAAAATATAATAGGGGGAAATAAATACAACTATGAACCACGCTTGGAATGTGTAACTGACTTCAGTTTAAATCCACACCTCTAGGGAAAGGATCATTTAGGTTACAGGATAAGAAAAGACATACCCTCAAGCCATACCCAGCCAATAACTATATGTAAGTGACTACGAAAATAAACAGGAAGAAGAAGAAGGAAGAGTATTTGAGGTTTAAATTGCAACAAATTTTAATGCATCTAGTTGATATCATGGACTACTGAAAACAAAGTAAATTTTAAGAAAGGATTCACAGCCGTATTGGGAAAAAATCAAAGTTAATACTACTTCAACATTTATTGCTACATCTGTTTTCTTTATTTTTGTCTTTTTCCCCCTAGTAGAAAAGTTCATCCTGAAATTTGAATTAGTTGGTTTTTACTAGACCAAAAATTTTACTCAAGTTCTGTTGAAGACAGATAAGCAACCAAAAATAATACCATTTACTCAGTTCAACAGGAGACAACCAGTGAAAAAAAAATGTTTAAGGTTCAAGTATTTTTTTAAAGAATTTATTTATTTATTTGACAGAGATAGCAAGAGAGGGAACACAAGCAAGGGGGGTGGGGGTGAGAAGGGAAGCAGGCTCCCCACTGAACATGGAGCCTGATGCAGGGCTTGCTCCCAGGACCCTGGGATCACGACCTGGGCCAAAGGCAGACACTTTATGGCTGAGCCACCCAGGGGCTCCAAGTTTCAAGCACTTCTTGACATAATACAGCTGGATTGCAAGCACTAATTAATACCTTGACTACTTTTCCATTATGTTCCATAATTTTGATATAGGTTAGTATGTCTTTTGGCAAATGTTTTAAAAATTCAGATTTTTCCCTTAGGAACATAAAATTCATTACCATCATTTAGCCATATTTCCTCTCCATGACATTTCTGTTTAGGATTTTTTAACATTGACATGTAAAATTTTCTATTTTAGGAAACTAGACAAATAATTTTTCATCTATCCCTTTATAGTGAAGATAATTTTTAGGGTTAGTAAAAAGATAACATAGTATATATAACTATTTTAAAAACAGCTCCTGGCTGCTAGTTGACCTAGACTAGACTAGAACTAGACCTAGACTAGAACCTGCTAGGGTTCTAGTAGAGATGAGCATCTGATTGTGAGTCAAGAGATCTTAATTCTAACCCTGCCTCTAGCAAT
Source organism: Martes martes (assembly GCF_963455335.1). NCBI lineage: Eukaryota > Metazoa > Chordata > Mammalia > Carnivora > Mustelidae > Martes > Martes martes. Next base: position 74,750,335 of record NC_137893.1, on the reverse strand, counting down.
AATAACTAGTAGCTCTATCACACTGGAAAATCATTTAATCTTAATGTATCTCAGTTTTTTTGTCATCTGTAAGAGGGCCAGATAAGGACTAAGGTAGGCTCCATCTTTAAAATTATATGAATTCATATTCAACTGTTTTGTTTGGCATGGTTTGATGCATTCCTAATCTGAATCTATACAATTACAACTATATATGACCCCAACAACAGAGCCCAAATTACATGGAGCAAAAACTATCAGTACCAAAGGGAGAAATTCAACAATAAGAGTTGTAGGTTTCATTATGCCACTTTCAAAAAAGGGTAGGCCAACTAAACAGACGATCAGCAAGGAAATAGAAGGCTTGAATAACATTTTAGACCAACTAGACACAACGTATCTAGAAAACACTCCATCTAACAGTAGCAGAAAACACATTCTTCTCAAGTGCAGATGGAACAGTCTTCAGAACAGACAATGTATTAAGCTATAAAACAAGTCTCAATAAATGTAAAAGGACTGCAATTATACAAAGTATGTTCCCTCTTGGGGTACCTGGGTGGCTCAGATGGTTAAGCATCTGCTTTCAGTTCAGGTCATGATCCCAGAGTCCTGGGATCAAGCCCCACATTGGGCTCTCCTCTTGGTGGGGAGCCTGCTTCTCCCTCTCCCTCTACTGCTCCCCCTTGCTTGTGCTCTCTCGCTCTCTCTGTCAAATAAATAAATAAAATCTTTTTTTTTTTTCGAAGTATATTCTCTGGCCATGAGGAAGTAAATTAGAAATCAGTAACGAAAGGAAATCTGGCAAACTAACAAATATGTGGAAATTATAAGTTTGTTGAAAATATGTGGCAATTACAGTACACTCCCAATCTTTCTTTTAAATCTCAGCTGCCTTTTCTTTGCAGAAATTGACAACCTAAAACTCATAATATCCAAACAATCTTGAAAAAGTGTAACAAAGTTGGAGGACTCAGACTTTCCAATTACAAAACTATGAACTCACCACAAAGCTACAGTAATGAAGACTTTCTGGTATTGGCATAAGGATAAACATATAGATCAATAAAGTAAAGAGCCCAGAAATGAACCTACACATTTATGCTCCATTGATTCTGATAAAGGTGCCAGGATCATTCAATGGGGGAAAGAATAGGCTTTCTAACAAATGGTACTGGGACAGGTGGATATCCACATTTAAAAGAATGAAGTTGGACCCCCTATCTCATACCACATACAAAAATTAACTCAAAATGGATCAAAGACCCAAATGCAAGAGGTAAAACTATCAAAATCTTAAAGGAAAACAGGGGACTAAACCTTCATGTCCTTGGATTAAGCAATGGTTTCCTAGATATGACACCAAAAGCATAAGTAACCAAAGAAAAAAAAAGAGAGATGATTTCATCAAAATTTAGGAATTTTTGCTTCAAAAGAAACTATCAAAAAGTGAAAAGATAAATGACAAGATGGGAGGAAATGTTTACAAATCATACATCTGAAAGTGATCAACTTTCTAAAATATATAAAGAACTCTTACTACTCAATAATACAAGACAACCCAATTAATAAATGAGCAGAGGATTTGAATAGACATTTCCCCCAAAATATACACAAATGACCAATAAGCACATGAAAAAATGCTCAATATCCTTAGTTATCAGAGAAAAGGAAATCAAAACCACCATAAGACAGCACTTCACAACCATCAGATGGTTATAATGAAAAAGATAATAACAAATGTTGATGAGGATGTAGAGAAATTGGAACCCTCAAACACTGGTGGTGGGAATGTAAAATAGTGCAGTTACTTTAGAAAACTATTTAACAGTTCCTCAACATGTTAAACATACAGGTATCATATGACTCTGCAACTCTATTCCTATGCATATTATACACAAGAGAACTGAAAACACATGTTCACACAAAAACATGTACATGAATGTTCATTACAGCATTACTTATAATAACCAAAAAGTGGAAACAACACAAATGCCCATCAACTGACGGGAGGTTAAACAAAATGTGATATATCCATAGAATGGATATATTTTGTAAAAAGGATGAAAATACTAATAGGTGCTACAAGATAGGTGAACCTTGAAAGAAACAGTCACAAAAGGTCATAGATTATATAATTCCATTTAGATGAAATGTCCAGAACAGGCAAATCTATAGTAATGGAAAGTAGATAGTGGTTGCTGAGGGCTGCGTGAGGACAAGAAAATGTGGGATAACCGCTAATGGGTATTTTGGGGGGAATGAAACTGCCTGGAATTAGATAGTGATAATAGTTGCACAACCATCTGAATATATTTGGAACTACTGAACTGTACACCTTAAAAAGGAGAACATCATGATATGTAAATTAAATTTCAATTAAAAAAAATCCAAATCTGCAGAGTAACAAGTTGTGTAAAATGCACTACATTCCGGGGTGTACTCTGCTGTGATACATGCAGAGTGGAGGTAAAGCAAAGAGGGCAGACAGGTGGAGGTATATTGCTAGAAAACAAACAACATCAGTATTATTTTTCCTTCTGGCAGAAAAGTTTTCATACACCCATGACAAGGAGGTTAGTGACTATATCCAAAACTGATATAGATTGTGAAAAACGAAGTGCCTAGTATTTACATATGCTTTTTTGGGGGGATTTTAAGACCAAGAAACATAAGGAGTTTCAATTCCTACATCACACGTTTTTTATTGAGCCAACAAAAGTCTGCGATAGTTATGTTTAATTTAAAACCTGCGCCCCTCCTCAATCAGGTCCTTCAGCCAAAGATGTACTGTGACATTTTCCCCTGTCCTAGTTACCATGTCTTTTTAAGCTGAGAAAAAAGGCTGTCTCCAAAAAAGAGAAAGTTAAAAAAGACTTTATATTTGAAAGTTTCTACTTTGATTTTCAAAAAATAAAATTTCCAATAGCTTTGTACTTTTACTGTAAAGAAAATACATACCATTTCAGGATAGTAGTTATCTCCAGAAAGAGAGGGAGAGAGAAACAAGAGGCAGGAGTTGGGGGTGGCAGGGGAGCGGCTCTATCTTTAACATTGTGCTTTTATAAATACAGAGAGAGCGCTAAAGCAAAGTATTTGCATTTAATTTTAGTGATAGATATATGGGCATTTGTTATTTTAGTTTTTGAACTTTTCAGTATGCTTGAAATATTTTTAAGAACTATTTTCAAATTATTTTATATTAAAACATGATATACTCATCACTGTAATAATATTTTCTCATCATTAGCACATTTTATGCTTTTTAAAATTATATTAAATTAAATTTTTAATTTTATTTTATTTTCTCATAATGACAAGTGTACTCTTTAATCCCATCTTCTATTTCCCCCATTCCCCTTACCCACCACTCCTCTGGTAACCATCAGTTTGTTCTCTGTAGTTATGAGTCTGTTTCTTGCTTCATCTGTCTCTCTCTTTTTTTCCCCTTCATTTGTTTTGTTTCTTAAATTCTGCATATGAGTGAGATCATATGGCATTTCACTTTCTCTAACTTTATTCACTTAGCATTATACTCTTTAGCTCTATCCATGTTATTGCAAATGGCAAGATTTCATTCTTTCTTATGGCTGAATTTTATATATATAGTAATTATATATCTATAAAATAAACACACACACACACATATATATGTGTATATATATATATATATATATATAAAATCTTACCTCTTCATTATCCAATTAATCTATTGATAGACACTTAGTCTGCTTCAATAGTTTGGCTATTACAAATAATGCTACAATAAACACAGGGATGCATATTTTCCTTTGAACTAGTGTTTTTGTATTTTGGGGGCAAATATCCACAAATGTGATTCCTTGATCATAGGATAATTTTATTTTTCGTTTTCAAAGGCATGTCCATACTGTTTTCCAGAGTGACTGCTCCAATTTACACTCCCACCAACAGTGCAAGAGAGTTTCCTTTTCTCCACATACTCGCCAACACTTCCGTTTCCTATGTTTTTTTATTTTAGCCATTCTTACAGGTATGAGGGGATATCTCATTGTAGTTTTGATATGTATTTCCCTAATGATGAGTGATGTTGAACATCTTTTCATGTGTCTATTGGCCACCTGTATGTTCTGTTTGAAGAAATGTCTGTTCATATCTTCTGCCCATTTTTTAACTGGATTACTTATTTTGGGGGGTATTGAGTTGTATCAGTTCTTTATATATTTTCAATACTAACACATTATTGGATATGTCATTTGCAAATAGCTTCTCCCATTCAGTAGATTGCCTTTTAGTTTTGTTGATCATTTTCTTCATTGTACAGAAACTTTTTATTTTGATGTAACAATATTATGAAAACCTACGTGCCAACAAACTGGACAACTTAGAAGAAATGGATAAATTCCTAGAAAGATATAACCCACCAAAACTAAAGCAGGAAGAAATAGAAAATTTGAACAGACCCATTACCAGCAATGAAATTGAATCAGTAATCAAAAAACTCCCAAAAAACAAAAGTCCAGGACCAGACAGCTTCACAGGTGAATTCTACCAAACACTTAAGAATACTCATTCTTCTCAAACTATTCCAAAAAAATACAAGAGGAAGGAAAACTTCCAAGTTCATTCTATGAGGCCAGTATCACCCTGATAACAAAACCAGATAAAGACACCATGGAAAAGAGAATTATAGGCCAGTATCTCTCATGAATATAGATGCAAAAATCCCCAACAAAATATCAGCAAACTGAATTCTACAATATATTTTAAAAATCACACACCATGATCAAGTGAGATGTATTCCCAGGATGCAAGCATGGTTCAATATTCACAAAACAATCAACATGATACATCACATCAATAAAAGAAAGGATAAAAATCACATGATCATTTCAATAGACATGGAAAAAGCATTTGACAAAGTACAAAATACATTCATTATAAAAATCCTCTGCAAAGTAGGTCTAGAGGGAATATACTCAACATAATAAAGGCCATATATGAAAAACCCACAGCCAACATCATATTCAATGGTAAAAACTGAGAGCTTTTCCCCTAAGGTCAGGAACAAGACAAGGATGGCCACTCTTACTACTATTATTCAACATAGTACTGGAAGTCCTAGCCTTAACAGGTGGACAACATAAAAAAAAAATAAAAGGCATCCAAATTAGGAGGGAAGACATAAAACTCTCACTGTATGCAGATGACATACAACTATATATAAAAACCCTGAAGACTCTACCAAAAAACTACTAGAACTGATAAATGAATTCAATAAAGATATAGGATACGGGGGCGCCTGGGTGGCTGAGTGGTTAAAGCCTCTGCCTTCGGCTCGGGTTGTGATCTCAGGGTCCTGGGATTGAGCCCCGCATCAGGCTCTCTACTCAATGGAGAGCCTGCTTCCCTAACCACCCCCCACTTGTGATCTTTGTCTGTCAAATAAATAAATAAAATCTTTTAAAAAAAGAGAGAGAGATCGGATACAAAATCAATGTATAAAATCAATCTGTTGCACTCCTATACTCTAATAATGAAGAAGCAGAATACAAAATTAAGAAGACTATCCCATTTGTAATTGAATCAAAACCAATAAAATATCAAGTAATAAACTTAATCAAAGAGATGAAAGACTTGTGATATGGAAACAATATAACACTGATGAAAGAAATTCAAGAGGACACAAAGAAATGGAAAGACATTCCATGCTCTTCAGTTGGAAGAAGAAATGTTGTTAAAATGTCTATACTACCCAAAGCAATCTATAGGTTTAATGCAATCCCTATTTAAATACCAATAGCGTTTTTCACAGAACTGGAACAAATAATTCCTAAAATTTGTATGGAACCAGAGAAGACCTCGATTAGACAAAGCCATCTTATAGAAAAACAAAATTGGAGGTATCACAATTCCAGACTTCAAGTTACATTACAAAGTGGTAGTAATTAAAACAGTATGGTACTGACATAAAAATAGACACATAGATCAATGGAATAGAACCAAAAACCCAGAGATAAACCCACAATTATACAGTCAATTAATCTTTGACAGAGGAGGAATGAATACCCAATGAGAAAGGACTCTTCAACAAAAAGTGTTGGGAAAACTGAACAACCACATACAAAAGAATGAAACTGGGCCATGTGCTTACACGGTACACACACACACACACACACACACACACACACTTCAAAATGGATTAAAGACCAAAATGTGAGACTTGAAACTATAAAAATCCTTGAAGAGAGCACAGGTGGTACCTCTCTGCCATCAGCCATAGCTACATTTTTCTAGATCTGTCACCTGAAGCAAGGGAAATAACAGCAAAAATAAACTACTGAGAATGCTTAATTTTATTTAAAATTTTTTTCTTCCCATAGTTAATAATTACTAAGTATTACTATACTCTGGCACATAGTCCTTAAAAATACATTCAATCAGTCATGAAACATTTTTTTCGGACCTACCAACGTACCATGTGCCAAGTGCTATGAAACAAAGTGGTCATGAGACAAGGATAAATAAGATGAGGTCTCCGTCCTCAAAAAGCCCTTGGCCTAGTGGCTAATTCAGACCACTGAATGAATAATCCCAATACAATTTAGTAAAGGCTCTGAGAGATATATGCACAGGAAGGGAGTGAAAAACAAAATCATCACATGTACTCCCCAATTCTCCCTGATGAGTTAACACTGGATACATCAACCCAGTGGGGAAAGGGAGGAGAAGACAACAAAAAGGTTTATTTTATCTACCATAAGGACACAACCCACTAAATGTAGGCCACAACACATATAATTTTTCCCTCTGTAATTTTTAAGACTTAATTTTATACGGTTATTTCAATCAAATTCACTTAGCCAACTATGACATTTCTGCACACTTGTACTAGGAAAACTTTCATGGCTACCATTTATTTTTTACTACACGGAAGTCACTGTGCATGGATTATTTCATTAAATCTTCATAACGTCTCTGGGAGATAGGTGCTGTTATCATCCCCACTTTACAGAGGAGAAGAATAGCTAGAAAACTTAGAGTAACTAGAAAATTTGTCCAGGTTTGCAATTCCAATTAAACAGAGCCCTTAACCATCTGTTCATGCTACATCAATGTCAGTTATATAAGAGGAAAATAAAGGATCCATAGAACCCTCTGTTAGCACAGAGAATATTTTCATCATGATGCTTGAAATTCCATCCAATTTTTAAGATGAAAAAAGCCCTTGAAATTATTTGGCTTATTATATCTTAGTAACAGAGTGCTTATATGTTTAATCTTTAACTCTGCGAAGTGTGCAAAAAGAGAAACCAATCTAATAGCATTCATTTCCCGCGATCAAACAACTGGATTTGGTTCTGGTCAATTAAAATGGTCTGCCCAGGACCCTCAACAGGATGGTGATTGATGTTAAGAAAGAGCCCTTATTGAGACCTACTGGCTGCTTTAAAAAGAAAAGGCACAAGGATCCCATTCCTTGGTGCTGTTTGGACTAGGGGGACACAGTGCCATTGGCAACCAGCAGGGTGTTAGGGAAAAAAAAAAAAAAAAAGAAAAGAAAGGCATGTATTATTTAATAGAGATCAGCTGCTCAGGAGACACTTATCAGAACCCCTTTGTTCCCAAGGCTGGGAGGATCCGCCACAGACTCACCAAACAACAAGGACTGCAAGCGGCATCACACAGATGAAAAACACATCAGAAACTACCCAGGAGCCCAAGGGCCCAGGGAGATAGCCCAAGAACCGAGTAGGAGTGCAGACAGAATGATTGTCTGAACAGCTCTCCAACGTTGCATGATGCCAAACTCCTGGGACAACAGGGGTGAGAGGCATCAGGGCTGCCAAAAGACAGAGAACTGTTGCCATTAAATGAGGCCTGAATAAAAGGGCTGCATGGCTGTATTTTTACTGTTTTAATGGGCTTTAGCTCAGTTCTGGCCTAAGTGGGCTCCTGTGTTTCTCAGTGACCCAGCCACCTGGCAGACTGCACCCTCCCGAGGATGCTTCTCATCCCATCAAGAGTGCGAACAAACTTGGTTGATCCTCCTCCAGAGAGATCTTGGCAATCACACAGCAGGTTGCGCCTCCTACACAAAAGTATTTCCTTGTATACCAGTGACCTTTGCTTCGACCCCTTGCTTCCACCTCTGCTTGCCTTCCTCAGACACTGTGTTACATAGGATATTGCTTTGTGAGCTCGGGAGACATTCTTTATTATTTCACTGAGGCTATGGGTCACCACAGTGACAGTGACAGTCCTCAAAGAGGCCACGCTAAGGTTGAGGGGGCATCCAACTCCTGCCAATTCGCTTCATTGGAAACAGTGCATAAAGCAGAAATTCTAACTGGGTGTCCTGGCTTTGAAGCTTACTTAGTTTCTCTCTTTTCCCTTTTATAAGAACACAAATTAAACAGAAGGCTAATGCTGCTAGTTTCAGAAGGCAACATTCAAATGGTAACTTACCGAACAAAGTGACCTATCCACAGGGACAACTATCCAACTATAAAAAGCATAAAAGCAGTCAGTCTGAAAATGCACATGGCATTGTAAGTTTAAAGTTGAACTAAATATTTAATTTACATTCTCTATTTAAAATGCTGAAACCTACCAGGGATAACTAAGGTCAGAATTTTAGGTGCTTACTTCTATGGCACAGCTGAGAAAATGATGCTTTGTATATTCAACAATCTCAGAGACAATAGACCCCCAAGTTTGGGGTTTCTTATAAAGACAGCTTTTCTGTAATGGCTTAGGATTCCATGTGGTTGTGATATTTCCAGAATGAAGGACTAAGTCAATCCTGATGAAATTTTTAAAGATGCCACCACGTCTAAATGTTTCAAAGCCAACACTTCAACTGCTAAATCATTCCCTCTGTTTTAAAGGAGTGATTATTTGATTGGCAAAGGGGGTGGAGAGAAACCCTTCACCAGTAATGCAGATGGGCACATCATCTCCATGATTACATATGAAAGAGGATGGGATCTGGGGAAAACCTCCTGATTCATTCAGACACACAAATCATCCAAAGGAGGGGGTTACCCCATTTTCTCTTGAACTCTAGTAGGAAATTTCCCATGCCATAATTGTATTTGTTATAGTGCAATGATCAAAGTCAATAAATTCCTCCATCCATCCCCATTCAGGGAAACCATATGGCATTACTAGGAGAGTCACATGCAAGGCCGGTTTGTCATATACATGATTGAATACCCATGGGGAAAAGGAACACTGAAGAGAGCAAAAGCATTTAAAACTAAAACACGAACTCCAAGAGACATGCTGATATATACTCCACTTCTTAAGATCTCAAGTGGCAGGTCTATAAAGAAAACATACTGCAATATGATCATGCAAAAAAAAAAAAGAGAGAGAGAGAGAGAGAACAGATTCCTGAAAACAATAGGTGACTTCACTCACCAGCTGTGCACACAGAACCAGTGAGGTCTAGGTCGGAAGTTAGCACTTCTAGAAGGCTAGTATGTCCATTCTGAGTCTGTTGATTATCAGTCTTATTTTCTGGTGCTCTGTTTGGTTACAAGGGAGGGGAGAGGAGGGAAGAAGAGGGAAGGGGTGGGAAGGGATGGGGAGGGGAGGGGAGGGAAGGAAAAAAAGAAAGGAAACAGAAACTGTTTGGTAATATGCCCCAAGAAGTAGGAAATTGAAGGAAGAACTTTCACTTTTTCATCTTATACCCTTCTTTCCATTTGATATTTTTTCTTTTAAATAAGCATGTAAACATGTAATTTTTTAAAAAACTAGCTTGTAAAACATCATCTGTAGCTCACATTTTTCTTTTTTGTTATCGAAGTATAATTTATATGTAATAAAATACACTGACTCTAAGTGAACAATTCGAAGAGTTATGACAAACAGTTAAGATTGCATACACAGTCTTCCAGCAGCTGTCATAATCATGACATAGAACATTTCCATCACTCCTAAAATTTGCTCCTACCTCTTTGCTACTAATCCCATAACACTATCCCTGGGTCCTAGAAACCACTGATCTGCTTGCTTGCTTGCTTGCTTGCTTGCTTGCTTTTTATTATGTTACGTTAATCACCATACTCACTGATCTGTTTTGTATTATTAGTTTTGCTTTTGCAAGAATTTCATGTACCATAATCATATAACAAAATCATATAAAATTTTGCATCTGCCTTTTTCTACTTAGCATAATACTTTTAAAATTCATCTATGTTGTTGTATGTATAAGTAGTCTGTTCCTTTTTACTGCTGAGTAATATTTCGTTGTGTGGACACACCATAATTTGTAAATCTATTCACCAACTGATAGACATTTGAATTCATTCTGATTGTTGACTATTTCAAATAAAGCTATTTTGAGTTTTCAAGTACAAGTCTTTCTGTGGACATTTGTTTTCATTTTTCCTTGGTAAGTACCTAGGAGAGGGATTACTGTGAAATATGTTTTTCATTGATTTTCCTCTTTTTTCTTTCATTTATTTCTGCTTTAATCTTTATTATTTCCTTCCTCTATTTACTCTGTGTTTAATTTTCTTATCTTTTTCTAGTTTCCTAAAGTGGAAGCTTAGATCATGGATTTGAGAACTTTCTCCCATCCGAATAGAAATTAATGCTTCAAATTTTCATTTGAAGAATTGCTTTCATTCCATCTCACATGTGTTGCTATACTCTGTCTTTTTTTTTCAGTTCAAAATAATCTCTAGCATTCTTTGTAATTTTTTCCTTGGCCCATGTCTTGTTTTTGTTTTGTTTTGTTTTGTTTTTTTAACTGTGTTGTTTAATTTCCAAATCTGAAGATTCCTCAAATAGATATCCTTCAAGTATTGATTTCTTTTTAAAACCATTATGATTAGAGAACATACTTTGTATAATTTCAATGTTTTTTTAACTTATTGGGATTCAATTTATGGCTCAGAATATAATCTACCTTGGTGAATATTCCACATGCGCTTGAAAGGAATATTTATTAGGTCAGTTTGGCTGATAGTGTTCTTTAGCTCTCTTTTCCTCACTAATTTTTCTGTCAATTCTATCAACAAAAAGAACGATTAAAATCTACAACTATAATTGTGAGTTTGCCTTGTTGCCCTCTAATATCTATCAGATTAATTTCACATATTCTGAAGTTCTTTTATTACATGCAATAACATTTAGGCTTGTTAAGTTCTCTTGATGGACTTACCTCTTCATCATTATGAAATGTCCCTATTTATCTTGGTATATTACTTATTCTGAAATTTACTTTGATATTAATATAGCAACTCCAACTTTCTTTGGCATGGAATATCTATATATTTCCTTTTATTTTTATATTATCTATGTCATTATATATTTTTTAAATATTTTATTTATTTGTCTGAGAGAGAACATGAGTGGAAGGGAGGGGCAGAAGGAGAAGCAGACTCCCTGATGTGGGGCTTGATCCCAGGACTCTGGTATCATAACCTGAGCCAAAATCAAGAGTTGGACCTAGGGGCCCCTGGGTGGCTCAGTGGGTTAAACCTCTGCCTTCGGCTCAGGTGATGATCTTAGGGTCCTGGGATCGAGCCCACATCAGGGTTTTCTGCTTAGCGGGGAGCCTGCTTCCCCCTCTCTCTCTGCTTGCCTTTCTGCCTACTTGTGATCTCTGCCTGCCAAATAAATAAATAAAATCTTAAAAAAAAAAAAAAAGTTGGACCTTAAGTAAGCCAGGCACTCCATCTGTGTCTTTATATTTAAAGTGGGTTTCTTTATAGATTTTGGATACCAGCCCTTTATCTGATATGTCATTTTCAAATATCTTCTCCCATTCTGTAAGTTGCATTTTAGTTTTATTGACTCTTTCCATTGTTGTGCAAAAGCTTTTTTATCTTGACAAGGTCCCAATAGTTCATTTTTGCTTCTGTTTCCCTTGCCTTTGGAGATGTGTCTTGCAAGAAGTTGCTGCGGCCGAGGCCGAAGAGGTTGCTGCCTGTGTTCTTTAGGATTTTGATGGATTCCTGTCTCACATTTAGGTCTTTCATCCATTTTGAGTTTATCCAATGTTCATAGCAGCAATGTCCACAGTAGTCAAACTTGGAAAGAGCTGAGATGTCCTTCAACAGATGATTGGATAAAGAAGATATGGTGTGTGTGTGTGTATATATATATATATATATACACACACACATACACACAATGGAATATTACTCAGCCATCAGAAAGAATGAATACCTACCATCCACATTAACATGGATGGAACTGGAGGGGATTATGCTAAATGAAATAAGTCAATCATTGAAAGATAATTATCATATGGTTTCACTCATATGTGGAATATAAGAAATAGTGCAGAGGATCATAGGGGAAGGGAGGGAAAACTGAATGGGAAGAAATCAGAGAGGGAGACAAACCATGAGAGACTCTTGATTCTGGGAAACAAACTGAGGGTTGCAGGAGGGGAGGTGGGTGGGGGGATGGGGTAACTGGGTGATGGGCATTAAGGAGGGCACATGATGTGATGACCACTAGGTGTTATATGCAACTGATGAATCAATGAACACTACATCTGAAACTAATGATGTACTATGTGTCGGCTAATTGAGTTTAAATAAATAAATAAAGTGGGTTTCTTATAGATGGCATATAGTTGAGTCTTAGTTTTTTAATCCAAGATGACAATATCTGACTTTTAATTGAAATATTTGGACCTACATTGTACAATATGGTAGACATTGGCCATATATGACTATTGAGCACTTGAAATATGGCTATTGTAAATTGACATGTGCTTTAAGTATAAAATACACACAAGATTTTGAAGACTTATTCTTATATGAAAACAAAATAGAAAGTATCTTAATAATATTTACTTGATTATATATTGAAATGACAATGTTTTAGGTATTTGGGGCTAAATAAGTTGTTAAAATTAATTTCACTTTATTCTTTATGTGAATAAAGAAAAATTTAAATTATAAATGTGGCTCATATTATATTTCTATATAACAAAGCTAGTTTAAACAATTTACATTTACTATCATCATCAATGCATTTGGGTTTAAATCTACTCCATGAATTTTTTAAGACTTAATTTTTTAAGTTCACAGCAAATATGTGGAGAAAGTTGAGAGATTTCCCATATGTCCCCTGCCTCCATCATGCATGCATAGCCTCCTCCATTATCACCGTTAGTCACTAGAAATGGTACATTTGTTCCAGCTGATGAACTTACATTGACACATCATAATGGCCCAAAGCCGATAGCTTACCTGAGGGTTCGGTCTTGGTATTATACGTTCTATAGGTTTGGACAATAAGATAATAACATGTATCCATCATTATGGTATCATATAGAATATTTTAATTGCCCTAAAAATCCTCTGTGCTCTGCCTATTCATCTGTCTTCAACACTATCCCCTGGAAACCACCGATCATTTTACTGTCTCCATGGTTTTGCTTTTTCGGGAATGGAATACAGTTAGAATCATCCAGTATGTACCCCTTTCAGATTAGCTTCTTTCGCTTCATAATAGGTATTTAAGGTTCCTCCATGTCTTCTCCTGACTGGATGGCTCATTTCTTTTCAGAGCTGAATAATATACTGTTTTTAGATGCACCACAGTTTACCCATTCATCTACTGAATAATATCTTGGTTGCTTCCAAGTTTGGGCAAATATAAATAAAGCTTCTATAAACATCCTGTACAGATTTTTGTGCAGACTTAAGTGTCCAAATCCTTTGAGTAATTATGAAGAGCATGATTGCCGGATCATATGGTAAGAGTATGTTTAGTTTTGTAAGAAACCACCAAATTGTCTTCCAAAGTGGTGGTACCATTTTGTGTTTCCATCAGCAATAATTGAAAAGTTCCTGTTGTTCCAGATCCTCTCCAGCATTTGTTTTCAATGTTGCAGATTGTGGTCATTCTAATAGGTGTGTAATACGATCTCTGTTTTCATTTACATTTCTCTGGTGTCATAAGTTGTGGAGCATCTTTTCATATGCCTGTTTGCCATCCGTTTGGTGAGATACCTATTAAAGTCATTGTGCCATTTTTTCAATCTGGGTGTTAATTTTCTTTTTGTTGAATTTTAAAGGTTCTTTGTGTATTTGGGATAATAGTCCTTCATCAGATGTATCTTTCGCAAATATATTTTCCCAAGCTGTGACGTGCCTTCTCATTTTCTTGACATTGTCTGTCACAGAGCAGAAGATTTTAATTTTAATTTTAATGAAGTCCGAATTATCAGTTATTTCTTTTGTGGATCATGCTTTTCGTGTTATATCTAAAAAGGTCATGTAGGTCTTCTCCTAGGTTATATTCTAGGTGTTCTAGAGCTTCTTGTTTTACATGTAGGTCTATGATCCATTTTGAGTTAATTTTTGTGAAAGGTGTTAGGTCTGTGTTTAGATTCATTTTTCTGCATGTAGATGTCCAGTTGTTCCAGCGCCATTTGCTGAAGAGACTATCTTTGCTCCATCGTCTTTCCTTTGCTCCTTTGTTGAAAATCAGTTAGCTATATTTATGTGAATCTATCTCTGGTCTTTCTATCTTCTGTGACTTTGAGTTATTTGTCTATTCTTCTGCTAATACCTCACTGTCTTGATTACTCTGACTTTATAGTAAGTCTTGAGGTTGGGTAGCATCAGTCCTCCAATTTCGTTCTTCTCCATTAATATCGTTATGCCTATTTGGGTCTTTTTCCTCTCCATATAAACATTAGAAACATTTGTCAATACCCACAGAATAACTTGCTGGGATTTTGATTGGGATTCAACTGAACCTATAGATCAGATTAAGAACTGATATCTTGAGTTTTTCTATCCATAAACATGGAATATCTCTCAATTTACTTAGTTTTTCTTTGATTCATTCATCACTTTTGTAATTTTCCTCATGTAGATCTCATACATATTTTGTTATTATTTATAACACATTTCTTACTATTTTTTATACCTAAATTACACTTTGGTGAGTGCTAATGTAAATGGGTGTAATGTAATGTAACATAACAAGTGCTATTGTGCTTTTAATTTCAAATTTCATCTGTTCATTGCTGGTATTTGGGAAAGTAATCAACTTTTGTATATCAACCTTGAATCCTGTAACCTTACTGTAATTCCTTATAGTTTTGGGAGTGTTTTTGTCCATTCTTTGGATTTTCTACATGGATGACATATAATTTATGAACAAAGTTTTGTTTATTCTTTCTCAATCTGTATACATTTTGTTTCCATTCCTTTCTTTATTGCATTAGGCAGGATATCCAGTACAATGTCACAAAAATGTAGTGAAAGGAGACATACTTGCCTTGTACCTGATCTTAGTGAGAAAGTTTCTAGTTTCTCACCATTAAGTATGGTATCAGTTACAGGTTTTTTGCAGATATTCTTTATCACGCTGAGAAAGTTTCCTTCTATTTCTAGTTTTCTAGGAGTTTTTATCATGAATGGGTTATTATATTAATATTTCTTTTCTTTTTTGTCCCATCTGGTTTTTATTCTTTTTTTCTGTGTCTTTAACTGCTTCCTTTTGGATTCCCTGAAGATTAATTTACTTCATTTTATCTCCACTATTGACTTAATAACTATACTTCTTTGTTTTACTTTTTTAGTGGCTCCTCTAGAGTTGTCAATGTGCACCATTAGTTTATCAAAATCTACTTCAAATAATATTAATAATAATATTAATTAATAATAATAATAATTGCTTATAATATGCTTCTTGCATATTATAAGAACCTCACAACAGTGTACTTCTGTTTGCTTCCTCTCAGCCATTGTACTTTTGCTATACTTTTTACTGCTATATGTTACAAATCTCATACTACATTGTTAATTCTTTTTGCTTTAAACAGATTATCTTTTTTAAATGTCCATAATTTTTTAGTACAATTCTACTTCCAAAAGCTATCCTAAAGATTTAGTAAACATGCATTCCAAGAAGATTCAATGGAACAGTATTTATTAAAGTAAAAATATGACAACAACCTAAATGATCTATAGGAAGGGAAGGGTTAAATTATGGTATTTCTTCACAGTGGAATATTAGAGAGCTCTTAATTTATGTTTAAAGACATTTAAGGACATAGAAAATTCTCGTGCTTTTTGTAAGTGAAAAGAAAGCAGAAACCTGAAGATTCAGTCATTGAAATTGTTAATACTTGAGAGAGTTAGACAGACAGGGACTAAGAGAGGGAAAAGTAGGGAGATAAAATGATGTAAGAATATCACAAAATGCTTATTTATAACTGGTTAGGTAATTCTAATTGTTTTTTCTAATCAATTTTCACCATTTTAAAATCAATTTTTACTATTAAATATTTGCTCCATTGAAGATGCAAATTATAGAATATTCAAAAATGTTACTGAATTTTAAGTCCATTGAGTGTTTTTTTTTTTCTGTGCAAAGTTTACTTTCTAAATTGTTGTTTGCAAGGCTTTTTTTTTTTTTTTCCTTACAAGCTCTGAGATATATATTTGCATACCTATCCCAGTGATCATAAAACGTAATGAACTTCTGGGGCACCTAGATAGCTCAGTCAGTTAAGCATCTGCCTTCAGCTCAGGTCCTGGGACCGAGCCCTATCAGGGTCCCTGCTCAGTAGGGAGTCTGCTTCTCTCTCTCTCTCTACCTCTCTCTCTTCCCCTCCACCTGCTTGTGCTCTCTCTCTCTCTCTCAAATAAATAAATAAAATCTTTTTTAAAAGATAATGGACTTTTTTAATTGAAGTTCATTATCTTTTAAAGAGATTTAAATAAAATAAAAATTGTCCTTTTTTTACCCACACAATGATCATTTTTGGAACTGTTCATTTCTTTATATACATCTAGATTTTTATACGGTATCATTTTCCCTCTGCTTGAAGCACTTCCTTTAATAGTTCTTGTAATGTAGATCTGCTGCTAATTAAATCTTTCAGCATTCATATATCTGAAAAAGGCTTTATTTCACCTTTGTCTTTGAATGATCTTTCCACTGGGGAAAGAATTCTAAGTTGACTATTTTTTCTTTCAAAAAACCTTAAAGATACTGCTTCATTGTCTCCTGGGTTGCATTATCACCAATGGCAAATCAGTTGTCACTCTTATCTTCGTTCTTCTGTATTTAAGAGGTCTTTTTCCCACTATCTACTTCTAATAATTTCTCTTCATTGTTAGTTTTGACTAATTTTAGTGTTATGCTTTTCCCTGGTGTGTTTTTCTTCATATTTCTTCTGCTTGCAATTTATTTAGCTTCTTGCATATATGTATTTTTAGTTCTCAACAAATTTAGAAATTTTTCAATGATTATTATTTTAAAATATTTTTCTACTATCTATTTTTTGGGGAGTCTGATTATACCCATGTTAAATGGCTTGATATTGTTTCACACTGTGTCCCACAGGTGACTAATGATTTGTTCATTTTTTCTTAGCTATTTTTCTTTCTGTGTTTTTGGGTAGAATCTATTGTTATGTCTTGGAATTCACTATTCTTCTGCAGTGTCTAACATGATATTAATTATTTTCATTGTACTTTTCATTTCAGATTTTGTATTTTTCAACTCTAGGAAATCCACTTTGTCTTTTTTAATCATCTGTTTCCTCTCCTGTTGTGTTCATATTGTTCTTTGCCCTTTTAAATGTATAAGAGTATATTTATAATTGCTGTTTTACCATCTTTATCTGATAAGTCTAACTCTGGGTCATTTCTGAATTTGTTTTTAGTGATTGATTTCTCCTTCTTGTAAGTCATACTTTTCTGTTTCTTTGAATTTTTGATAATCTTTTTGTTTATATGCTAGACATAGTAAATATTACATTTTTGGTTGTTGGATTTTGTTATATTCATTGAACAATGTAACCCTTTTTCTGGGACACAGTTTAATTGCTGGTAATCAGTTTGATTTTATCAATGTTTCCTTTAAAATGTGTTAGGGTGGCTCCAGAGGACTCTATAGTCTACAGCTAATTTTGTCCTTTCTAAGGACCCTATATATCTAATGTCCCATGTATTAGGTCTTCCTATTCTGGCTGGTGGGAAATTGAATTCCCAGGCTATCTAAGCTGTAGGGATTGTTCTACCTACTCCCTTACAATGCTTCTTTCCCCAGCCTAGAATCATTTTCTCATATGCATACTTAGAAAAGTATGTAGCGAAAATCTTGAGGGAAACTTCCCCCCACCCCCTGCCCCCGTATTTCTCTGGAATCCGTTTTCCCTCTGTAGCTTCCTCCTTTCAAGTATGTGTCTCTGCACATTCTAGCCTCTTTGGCCTCTCTGAACTAAAGACTCTATCCTCTTAATTCAGTAATTTGGTAACTCATACAGGCTCCATAAGGGTTCCTTTCAGTGGGCTGCAGCCTGGAAACTCTCCCAAGCAGTAAACTGTGAAAATCACAGAGTTCTTTTCATTGTTCCCCTTCTCTCAAGAATCACTCCCCTGAGCTGCCTGTTGACCATGTCTGAAAACCATTGCTTCATATATTTTCTTTGGTTTTCTAGTTGTTTAAGGTACAATGTACAACCAGTTTCTTACTCTATAATGGCCTATACAAAGATCTGTAATTTGGAGTAATGGGAATATAAAATAGAGATAATATCAAAATTATCTGAACACATTTTACTTACTTTTTGAACTTCAAAATCTTAGGTTGCCTTCTGGTCATCTTTCTAAGACTCAGTTATCATATATTACAGTTTTGTAGAATGACACTGAAGTATATATACCTCTGAAAGATAATACCACATCTTTTCTTCACCCCATATCTATCATCCTGGATGAAGCCAATATGTACAGACAACTGCTACAACTCTATTTTCACAATTCTTTCAAGTGTTGATTATTTTATGCTTGCCTCTCAGATCCAAATTTTGTGCTTCCCTGCTTCTTTCTGCCTTTTGGTTAGGTTTAACCAGTAGAGTGTCCTGGCAAGAGATCCAAGGGTGGGAGGAGATAGCGACCCCATCTGCCCACATTCTTTTTCAGCCAAGGTTTTGGCAAGGGCTGCATTCATCTAGGTATGGCCAGAGCTTCTAGAAGCAATCCCTCTCCCATGGCTATAAAACCAGCCAGATTCTAGTAACACCACTCCCTCTCCTCGGTTCTTCAGGTCTCTGAATGAAAACAGCTTTAGCCTCCTGTCACTGATAGTTCCTGAATGTATTACCATTCCTGTTTGCATTTTTTGTTTTGTCTCTCACATCTCTATAAATGGTTCCTTTATTAAACTCTCTCGTATTTTTTTAAAAGATTTTATTTATTTATTTGACAGAGAGAGAGAGAGAGACAGTGAGAGAAGGAACACAAGCAGGGGGGAGTGAGAGAAGGTGAAGCAGGCTTCCCACTGAGCAGGGACCCTGGGATCGTGACCTGAGCCAAAGGCAGACACTTAATGACTGAACCACCGAGGTGCCCCTAAACTCTCCTTGGTTAATTCTTTACCAGATCATTAATTTCCTGCTGGGGTCTCCACAACTTCAGGCCACACTATTAATTCTCCACCTCTGAAAGCATAAATTCAACATCCCAGTCTCTGACTACAACTTCTTATCCTTTCATTTGTCTACTTACATCACTGTTCTTTCTCCAATCTCAGGCCTCATCCCTCTTTCTCCTGCTTCTCCCAATATTTAAGCCTCTTTATGTTTTCCCCCCAGTTTAGCCTAGATTCAATAGTCTTCATGTCACTGACTATGATGATATCTCTCTCTCTTTTTTTTTTTAATGATGATATCTCTTTTAATGATACTCTCCATTTCAAAGAATCTGACTCCAGCCTGGTGGTCAAGTTTTTTAAGAACTCTGGGTTTTTCTTTGTCTATAAAATGAAGAGTTGGATAATACAGTCTTGAAGTAGGATAGCCATTGCCCAACTAGGTTGGTTTTGAGCATGAAAGGAAGAACTATTAATTAATACACCAGGACAACAAGACAGTTGCACAGAAACTGGACATGTGACCATCTGTCTCCATAGCACCTTCTAGTTGTAGAATGCCATGATTATATTACACACATTTTAATCAGAAAATAGATCTGTTGTTTCTAAAGTCATGGGCTTGCCTTATAATATGTCTGCTTGGTGAACACAATGAAACATTAGGAAAAAATTAAGATAAGGGTAAGAAATCAAAGGTAGAGAGGTGAGGGCTTTGAAGTGTGAAGACAGTGCAAGAAGAAAAAATCCACAAGTAAACGTTTCTTTCCAAATCTCAGACTCATCTGACAGTTGCCCTCAAAGAAAGGCCCTGCTTTTTCTAATGAGTAAGTGGAAAACAAATCCACAGAATAATGTACCCATTTGGGTATAAATGGAAAAATCTAATGCCCTCTTGCCTTCTTGTCTCTTCTCTTCCTTTTTCGGTTTTCAGTTTCAAACTCACAGAAGCTGATGTTCTGCTCTGTGTGCTGCCTCCTATCCCACAACAAAAGGACTCCTCAGCCTGAATAGGCATGGTCGCCATGGTAGCTGGGGGTCATAAACTCCTGAGCTGTGGGTCTTGGCACAATTCCATGCATTATCTGCATCCTGGTGCAAATCAGTCCCTTTATCTAATTAGTAGCCTTACAAATAGCCACCTGCCCCAGAGCTTAACCATTAAAGATGCAATATTGGCTGAATAGCTTGAGACAAGGGGCGAGGATAAGAGAAAACTGAAAGCTGATCTTAGTGAGGCCCTGTCTCTCCTGGCTACAGACACCTGCAAGCTCCGGCCCACCCACATAGCAGGAGTTCAAAGGAGTCCGAGAACAAATCGCTTCTGTCTTCTTTTCACAGCTCACCTTGAGTGTCTCCTGATCACCTCCCAGAAGCTGGGTTTGGTGACCTTTGCCTACAGGACTTGCATGACCATTTCTGCTCAGGTGCTCAGCTGTCCCCTGCCTCAGGGCTTCTTACTAAAGCATCCTGCCTCATCTCTTATCTCTACAATGTGACCAACTGCTCTGGTCTGCTGTAGCCTGATCCTGATATTTCAGAACTATCTCCTGATTTACTTAAAGATTGGATCCTTTCTAACTTGTTCAAATCTAAAACTTTCTGGGACAAATGAGACCTTACTTCAGACTCACAGTATCTGGGTGTCTGTCAGGTTCATCTTATTCTTCCAGTTAAGAATTCTAAGGCCAAGAAACAAAATCATTTCGATTCAACATTCCCTAAATAGAAGAAGTATCTTCCTATATTCATTCTACAGATAATGATGAATCTAAAACTTTTAAAAAGCTGAAAGGAATGCATCCTGAAAGTATACACTGTGGCAATCTGACCTTTGTACCCTGAGCTGAATTTCAAAAATGATACAAAGTTCTGGGGATAGAAGGATGGCAGAGGAATCTAGCTAAAGTTTCACAGTTGATGCTATGGTGCCACATTGGAGTGTTCCATTATGAAAACAAAAGAGGACTCTCATGCAGTATATCCACCATGAGCTCCAAGAATTGAAACAGACTGAAAAAATCACCCAATATTCCCCTTTATTATGGGGAATATTTGTTCCATATGTGCCGAGCAAGGAAATGTCTCACTGTAATTTTATTGTCATGTAATGATTTCAAAATTTCTTGTTTTTTATTATTATACTATGTGTTTATTTATCCAACAGAAACCTCTTAAAGTAAGAAATGATTATCTTCACTATGCTGGCAATGGTCACGTATGAAAACTACAGATAAAAACCTAGACATAGAAAATGTTTACTAAGTCTTTTTACCTATTCTTTCCTTACGGCAAGCAGTGATTTCTTTTGTTTCACTATCAGATTAGTCACTCCAGCTTGAAACAATATCAAGCAACAAGGTTTCTCATACTTCCTAGACATGCTAGTCCAGAGGCTAGGACATCCGACTGATACAGGCTTCTTAACATTCAGAAATAGTCTATTTTCTTGAAAACTTTATTATTCCTGTTTGCTCATTTATATTGTTACACAAAGGACCTTCAGCATCCCCGAAAAGAAGTCAGTGTTTTAAATCTGTGCAATCGAAAATGAAGCCAGGCCTACATTCCCTCCCTGCCCACTGTGACTCCCCAGACCATTCCAGGAACAACCAGATTAAATAGTTGTGCTCTGAACCAAAGCTGTAAGGCCATTATTTAGGTTTCCTTTGAAAAAGAGAGAAACTGCAAACTTGAAAAAATGGGCTATCTTTGTGAAAATTCCCCTTTTCTTCTCCAGCCCTCTTCTGCTAAGGTTGGCAACTAATCACCACTGTATCCAACACAGTCTGAATAATTCCTATGTGCACTTGTCTCTTTGGCAACTTATCATTCTTATCTGGTGTCACTTGTAATTTTATTAAACAACAGCATTCAGGGATTAAGGAGGAGAGGTCTTTGTGGTACATAATTGCCTGTTTTATGTCTAATTTCTCTCTAGATGTTGAACTCCACGAAGGCAGACACAACTCATTTCTCTATCACCACTCTGTCCCTGTGAATGGATGCTTATAAGAAGGAGAAAGTATGCAATGCCCTCTTGATTGTTTAGGAACTATAAAGACAACTAAGTTAAAATTCTATGGCTTTTGGGAATTATAAAATAGCATTTATATTACCATCAGTCTCTTAATAATATAAACCATATTATCATCAATGAATGAACAAAAACAGTATTTGGGCTTCAAAAAGCAATGGAAAAGATGTTTGCTGAACTTATGACTCAAAAAAATTAAGGAAAATAAGAATTTCCCAACCAACCATTACATTGAAAGGATATCCAATTTGAAACTTGTTGAGTTACTCAAAGGAAGGTGTGTTCACCAAAAATACATAGTTAAGAAACAATCTGTAATTTCTCACTTCTGTGGTCTTTGGGAGATAGCTTTTGACTTAAAGATAACCGTCCCAGCTTGAAAATTTTATCATTATAATTAATAAATACAGAATCATTTTCTTTCCACACTGCTTTGTCCTCTTCTGAAAATCCCATAGAGGACACAGTAGAGAAGTCAGGAATGCAAAGGAGGTCTGTGGTTTGGAAATGGCCCAAGACAAACTGAATTTTCCTAAATATGCATTAAACTGTCAACAAAGAGCACCATGACCCAGAGTCTGAGCAAAGGGAAAACCCCATAGCCCTCTGAAGTCACTGGTTCTGTGAGTTGTATTAGGGAAAGGGCAGGGATTATTCACATGGCTAAAATGTCCATCTAAGCTCCAATAAACCTTCCTCATGAGTAGAAAACTGGAATTATTTCCCTTTGTCCATCCTAGATTAAATGTATACTCCCCTGAGTAGCTCAGATTTGAGGGCACTTGCTGCATCTCCAGATTCCCACAATTGCTCTGAGACTTGCACTATAGGGTCCTACCTTCATCCTAAAGGAAAGTCCCAGGAAATTGACATTTAAGATCTGGGATTGCAAGATGGTTGAAACCTGATGTTAAGCAACTGGCCCCAATTCTTCCTGAAACATCACCTAATAGAGATATCCTAGCTAATGGTGTGGGTGGGAACCGTGGCAGAAGTATGGAGGTAGGAGAGAAGGGAGGATGGTGATAAAGACATCCACCTGCTCAAGATTCTCCCATCTCCCCTATTTCTGATGTGACTAATTGGGAAGACAGAAGGTGGACAAGAACCATGTTCCCTCACATGTTTATTAAGTTCTTATGGAGTAGGACTCTGGTGACCATATAGATTCATGTGTTTATACCCAAGGAACATGAAACTTAAAATGGCATTATTGGTACAGGAAAATAAAGAAGAGACAAGAGCATACAGTTAAACAACTTTAATCACCAAGGCTTGCATCTGCTTTACTAGTGCATGAATATGAGCAACTTAATTAACTTCTCTAAAAATATTTTCCCCATCTTCTATATGAGGCAGATGAGGCCAAAAGTTTCTATTACTTCCAGCTTTACAGTTAAATGATTCTCTGTCCTAGTAATGAATGTCTATAAATGCTACATATAAGCAGAAAGCATATGCTGTGTGATAGTCAATTATAGTAAAGAGGGAATCATGAGGGATGTGTGTCAGTGAGAGTTTGCTGCTCTCTTCCAGTCATCCTGGAGGAATTTACAGAAGAAGAAAACATTTTGTAAAAATGTCTGCTTAGCTAAAAGATGCAAACTTCCTAAACATGAGCTGTAGCCAAGGAAATAAAACTTACAGATGGAGTAGAAGCATTAAGGAAATTTTTCTAGAAAGGAACAAAATTATATTTTTATCAGGAGGTGGGGAAATGGACAGAAGTTAACTCATAAGAAGCAGAGAGCTAGAGAGTTTTGAGGCAGAATATGAGGATCTAGACATATCTGAGAAGATATGTCATGGTCAAAATGAAGGACAGAAAAGATGATTCAAGCCCACCTTGACAGATATTTAGAGAAGGCCCATGGTGGTAAGCATGAATCCAATGATGATGAAGAGGGCAGTAACAACAGCTGCCATTTACTGAGCACTTAGTAAATTTTAGAACTCTTTGCTAGAAAATTTATAAATATCTTGTGTAGCTTCTAGAACTCTCTCCAAAGGATACTTGTAATACTCACCATATAGATAAGTTTAAAAAGGCCCAGGAAAAATGACTTCCCAAGGGCAAACTCGGGTCTACTTGTGCTGTTTTCCATAACCATTCCTGTTTGCCCATGAACATGGAAGTCCCTCTAGGGCTTTGGGCAAATCTAGGGTTTGGGGCAATCAAAATTATTAAGAAAGAAAAGTAGTCAGAGGTGACCATTGATAGATCAGATGGAACTATTTCTCCTTGAACAAAGGGACTGTGTCTTCTCTATCTGCTTGTTCTTTGCACTTATCCAGGGTCTGGCACCCAGTGGTAGATGCAGAGATGTGCCATCCAGATGCCACGTCATGGAAAGAGTTGCTGCCTAGCTGCTGGCAGTGCAGTCACCCTCCAGCTGTTGGCTCTATCTAGGTTGGTCTCAGTTGTAGATAGTGATTGCCTCACTTGAGATCATGCCCTTTTCTGGAAACCTGCATCTTGTACCCAGGCAACCAAGGGGAGTGATGTAGGAGGACAAAGGCTGAAGCCAATCTGGGACAATGCTGATGGGCAGTTCCGACTCCAGAGCTCCATGACAAATGGACTGAGATTTTTGTCAGCCCTGCTTTGCAATTTGACTTCTCCCTTGCTCCAGTTCTGCTTCCACCTGCTTCTTTTCATAGATGTTGGTCCTTAATAAACATCTTGTACTCCAATTCCATTTCAGCAGCTGCTTCCAGAGAACATAACCTGGAATACCTCCATTATGTACTCAACAAATGGCTGACAACTGAATGGCTGACAACTGAATGGATGGACTTAAGGAGCATTTTTAAAGATCTCCCCCCCTCAAAAGTTCCTATTATCTGGTGACTGAGATTCTACAATTAAAAGTTACTCCCTTGTCTTAGTGTTTACTCATGAGGTAAATAGCATGTTAAACTTATTGTACACTTACACTCTAATGTAAAGAAAGTTCAGAAAGCACATTCTGACATTCTGGTAGGAAGTGAGGGAGAAAAAGCCTGGGCACACTAATCAAAAAGCATCGACACAAGTGTCTAACAACAGATGGATAGATAAAGAAGATATGAGATACACACACACACACACACACACACAAATATGAATATTACCCAGTCATAAAAAAGATAAGATCTTGCCATATACAACAACATGGTTGGACTTAGAGGGTATGATGCCCAGTGAGATAAGGCAAAGAAAGACAAACACCGTATGATTTCACTTACAATGTGGAAACTAAAAAACAAACCAAAGGAGTAAACAAGCAAAAAGCAGAAACAGACCCATAAATAATACAGAGAACAAACTGATAGTTGCCAGAGAGAAGGAGGATAGAAGATGGGCAAAATGGGTGCAGCGGAGTGGAAGACACAGGCTTCCAGTTATGGAATGAATAAGTCAAAGGGATACAACGTATAGTCAATGGTACTGTAACAGTGTTGCATGGGAACAGATGGGAGCCATACTTGTGGTGACCATAGCATAAGGTATAGATTTGTGGAACTACTATGTTGGGCACCTGAAACTAATGTAACTTTGTGTGTCAACTATATTTTAATTAAAAAAAAAAAAGAGAGTATCAAGAACTAAGTGCCTGGATGCAATCCTCATTCTACCAACTTCCTAGCTCTGTGTCCTTGGACAAATCCCTTAGCTTTTCTGTGCCTCAGTTTTTGTATCTATAAAAGGGGAATAATAAATGTAACTACCTCAAAGATTGTGAGAATTAAATGAGTTAAAATACCAAAATATTTTGACAAGCAAATGACATTAAGTAGAGCACTGAATAACTATTAGCTATTTCTAGTACTAAGTCCATACTTTTGCTATTGAGCAGGCATAGTCATACTTAGACATTAAATATTAAATTGAAGAAAATGAAGATAAGAGAAAAGTGAGTAAAATAGGATTATACAAGTATAACTAATAACACATTATATTTATGTAATATTTTTCCATCACATTCACAGCAAACCCAGCCTGGGACGTGGGTTTCTATAATCTCTTCACATGTATTTTTCATTCCTTGAATTACCACCTTGCTTTATATCTACCTGTCCTTGTGTCTATTACCACTCTCACCGCATCACTGTAAGATACTCAAGGGTAAACTATTCCATTTTATTCATCCTTATATCCCCTTCCCATCTACCCACTCATTTATTTCTCCATTCATTAAACAAATATAATGTGCATTTCATCAGTGTTTTTTTTCCTTGGAGATAAAATAATAAACAAAATTCTGGCTTTCTTGGAGCTTATGTGCTGGCGACTTACACAGCAATTATAAAACAAATAAATATTCAGCATTTGTCCAATGAAAGGTGTTGTAACGATTTACCCAGTTCTCAGCTCAGAGTAGATTTTCAGTAAATAATTGTTGAACTAATGCATTTATGCAAAAGGAAAAAAAAGAGCCAAAAGGCAAGTAAAAGACATTTTTATTGTTCTTTCTGCACAATTCAAAATGGAGGAGCTGTATAGAGCACAGATGGCTGGGACAGGGGATACTTATTTTGTCTTCCATGCTCAGCTGTTCAGAGGTTGAGCAAAAGTAAAGCCAACACAGAAGAGCTGGGGACCACTGAAGTCATTTAAAGGTGAACATTATCTTTTTTTCTTTTCTTTTTTTTAAGATTTTATTTATTCATTTGACAGAGAGACACACAGCCAGAGAGGGAACACACGCAGGGGGAGTGGGAAAGGGAGAAGCAGGCTTCCCACTGAGCAGGGAGCCCGATGACCCTGGGATCATGACCTGAGGTGAAGGCAGATGCTTAACGACTGAGCCACCCAGGTGCCCCTGAACATTATCGTTTTATGTATTCTACCTTGGTGCTGCTTGATGTGAACTTTCATTCTCACACATTTTCCACTCCTTTAGTGATAGAAAGATGCCATCATACCAGCAAAATAGAAGCTTAAGGTTTTCAGTGAGTCTTTGAATTAATTATTATTATCATGATCACTATCATCAACATTGCTGCGACAGATGTTATGTACCCATCCTAAGTCACCATGGTGCCATTGTCACTGCTGTCATCCCCCAGGCTACTTCTCTTTTGTATATTATTGTTTTGAGTACTTCTTTAAGATGAAATGAAAATGACACAACCACTTTCATATGCAGTGATTTGCCACCTCAACAACTCCTTGGTTAACTGAAGGAAAATATCCTCTATAGTTGAAGAGCTAAATAACATTAAGTTTCTTCAAGAACCTTTCAATCTCTTCTTTTTTTCTTTTTTTCCTTAAAGATTTTATTTATTTATTTGTCAGAGAGAGAGAGCGAGAGCGAGAGAGCGAGCACAGGCAGACAGAGTGGCAGGCAGAGGCAGAGGGAGAAGCAGTCTCCCTGCTGAGCAAGGAGACCGATGTGGGACTTGATCCCAGGACGCTGGGATCATGGCCTGAGCTGAAGGCAGCCGCTTAACCAACTGAACCACCCAGGCGCCCTGTGGACCCTTTCAATCTCTTCTTATAAATACCTTGATCTATTGAGACTTCTCACTTCTTCCTTCATGTCTGCCCTCTAAGTATGGCCTTAAAATCTGAAGAGAGTTTTTGAAAATGCAGTGCACGTGTCTCTTTTCAAAAGAAGGTTTTTTTAAATATGTATATGCAAAGTAGATGAAATTGGAAGAAGGAAAAATCACTCTGAAGACTATATACACCCCCATAACTGCTTTGTTCTCCCTGTTGGGATGGTGGCTGGTTATGCTTTTTTGTCTTGTTCATCCTTAAAACCCTGTCCAACTCCCTAAATCCATTCTCTACTATGACCATACTACCACTCCCCAGGAAATTTCCTATCCACCCAATATTCCTTTCCACCGGTGCACATTTTTACTCCCCCTTCTGATACCAGCTTTTGAAAGGAGAAAAAAAAAATATTTCTTAACTTTGTACTCTGATTTAAAATCTCTTCGCTATTCTCCTTGCTCTCACCCACTCGCCACATCTTCAGCTCACCTCTGACCTCCACACCTCCCCGGCAATTTCATCACTAACTTGGCCTGAGTCAGAGGAATGATTCATAGAATCATAAAATTCAGGGTGGAAGAGACCTTAAAGGTCAGCTAATTCAACCACCCAACTAAGCGGAAAAACCAGCTCTCATTTTCATTCTTTCTTCCCTGATTTTCCTAATGCAATTGCAAACATAAGAACAGTGTCCCTAGTTCTTACAGAACTTCCTGCTTTGTAAATCCCTTCCCTCTGGGATAGCTTAGGTAAAGTCCTGTTCAATAGTAGACAATGGGTTACAGATGAGGAAACCTGACATCCTCTGAATACTGAGTTGGCCACTCTTTCAAAAAGTGTTTAGAGGTGAGCATTTTTATTTCATTGACTCCATTTATTCCATGAGATAACTGAATATTATTCCCAGAATATGTAAATAGATAATCCATCAAAAAAGATATAAAAATAGCCCATAAACATATATAATAACCTCATTCATAGTAAATAAGTGTCAAGACTATAATGAGGTAATATTTATCATAGGCAAAAAATTAAAGCAGGTACTCTCACACATTGCGAGTGGGTATGTACAAAACTTTACAGACGGGGATGTGGGATATCTAACAAATTTACATATGTGTCTGGCTTTTGAGCCATCAATTCCACTTATAGGAATTTACCCTAAAAATACACCTGCAAAAATATAAAAATATATCTATACAATATTATTCAGATTATTCATTGCTGTATTATTCATAATTTGTAAATATTGGGAACAACCTCTATGCCCATTTGTAGGAGAGCAATTGAATAAACTCTGCCACATCCATACAATGGAGTACTATACAACTGTAAGAAAGATAAAGATCCATAAATCAATACAGAGTACTCTCCAGGATATACTGTTAAATAAAGAAAAATATCCATATTAAGTTATTTTTGTGTAAGAAAAGAGAGAGATTTAGAAAATACACATGCATCCACTCACTTGTTTTTTGTTTGTTTGTTTGTTTGTTAAAGATTTTTATTTATTTACTTGACAGAGAGAGAGAAACAGTGAGAGAGAGAACACAAGCAGGAGGAATGGGAGAGGAGAGGGAGAAGCAGGCTTCCCGTTGAGCAGGGAGCCTGATGTGGGGCTCAATCCCAGGACCCTGGGATTAGGACCTGAGCCGAAGGCAGACGCTCAGTGACTGACCCACCCAGGCGCCCCATCATCCACTCATTTGTGCATAAAGAAACACAGCAGGATAAAATAGAAACCAGTAAGACTGTTTAAAAGAATAAAACAAATGTGGGAAATCATACCACTTTTTATAAAATCTTGACTTGTGGAAATATGTGAATACTTCATATACCCAAGAAAACAAGGGTGGTGGGTGCCTGGGTGGCTCAGTGGGTTAAAGCCTCTGCCTTAGGCTCAGGTCATGATCCCGGTGTCCTGGATCAAGCCCTGCATCAGGCTCTCTGCTCGGCAGGCAGGGAGCCTGCTTCCTCCTCTCTTTCTGCCTGCTTCTCTGACTACTTGTGATCTCTGTCTATCAAATAAATAAATAAATAAAAATCTTAAAAAAAAAAAAAACCCAAGGATGAGGGAGGAAAAACTAAAAAATGAAATATAAACAGAAACATACAAATGAGCCAAAGTGGAGGGAGAACGAACTCAAATAACTTGTAGTGAAATAGTTGGACTACATCCCTTCAAGCTAAAGACAACAAGTGTTAGTAATTACTGAATTTCAATCAGTAGAGGGTTTTTTTTCTCATAGATATATAGATGGGCAATTCTGAAACTACTTTCTGCATATTCTAGTATTAAGCAAATAATTCAATATACTGTGGTCAATGAGAGCCAGTTTTCTCACTGACAAAGAAGAGAGTTACAAATGTGGAAAAGAGGAAGTTCTGGATGATCTGTGCAGCTTTCCCAGCTCTGTCAGCTGAGACGATCTAGAAGCAATAACAGCCATTTCCCATTTACAAAACAAAACAAGTTTGGGACAGGGAAAGTACAACTTGAGTGGCAGAAAATAAGAATGATAGGGATGTATCAAAAGCACAAAGCAGCCAGCTTTAAGGCCTTTTCACTAGTAAAATCTTGGAAATCTGGACATCATAGTGATAATGACAGTAACTTATATAGCCTATTGAATAAAATAAGAATCATGAGTCCATAGTGATTTACACATATATGTAGGAAGAGAAATCTCTTCTTTATTTTTTTTAAGATTTTTATTTATTTATTTGTCAGAGAGAGAGGGAGAGCACAAGCAGGGGGAGCTGCAGGCAGAGGGAGAAGCAGGCTCCCCACTGAGCAGGGAGCCCAACGTAGGACCTGATCCCAGGACCCGGGGATCATGACCTGAGCTGAAGGCAGATGCTTAACCAACTGAGCCATCCAGGCATCCCAAGAAAGCTCTTCTTTCTAGTACAAAAGCAACTAGTAAATATAAAAGAAATGATGTATAGGGAAAGTCACTGTTTAGCAGCTGCCATTGAAAAATTGCTTCAGGCAAGAATCATCAATGGATGATAAACTAGTATGTACCAATTTGAAGAGTCAACAGATATCTACATAGTCTCAAAGTTTCTCCCATTAGATATTTATTAATCACAATGAAAAAAGTAGTAACTTCTTAGGGCAGAATGAGGAAGACACAGCATCTCTCCTAGGTTTTTCCTGCTGAAAATGGGTAACCTGAATCTAATGATGAGGAAGCATCACACAAATTCAAATTTTGTAATATAACTGGCTGTAGACTTCAAAAATGTCAGTGTCATAAAATATGAAGCAAGGCTGAAGAACTGTTCCAGGTTAAAGGAGACTACACAACACAATGTGAGACCCAGCAGCTTTTTTTGTTGCTGTCGTACTTAGTTGGTTGGTTGGTTGGTTTCTATAAAGAGAATTACTTGGACTATTTGAAAAATTTGTCTGTATATTAAATAATAATTTATATCAATGTTAATTTCCTGATTGTGATGATCATATTAGTTATGTAAAAGAATGTCTTTAATTTTAGTGTGTATGCTTGAAATATTTAGGGGTAAGTAGCATCATATCTGCAACTTTCAATGTTTATCTTTTTGAGAATCTTTTGGGTGAAGGGTTATCTTTTGAAATCTCCTTGCAACTTTTCTATAAGTCTGAATGTATGTTAAAACAAAATTATTTTATTGTTGTCCTCATGTGGTTGATCTCCCCATTACATATTGGGCATTTATCATGTGCTCTCTCCTCTACTTCATCTTTTTTTCCATTCTACAGCATCTTCTACCCACTCATCCTCGTAACAAAAATGTGAGTTTGGGTGGAGTGGGCAACCTTTGATTCTCCTAACTCTCAGATGTAAAAAACAGATATATTTCCATTTTTGCTTAACATTTACCAAATCCATCCTTCACACACAGTAGTAAGTGTTATAGGTACATATGCTGCTCTCATTATGTCATCTACCAAAGGTGGCGGCAAGAATATGATGTGGGACGTTTGGACCAATTCCAACCCTTTTCTATAAATCTATTCTAAAGCAAGAATACTCGAACACCTATATAGTAGGTCCAACGAAGTCTAGGGAAGACTAAAATAGGTACTTTTGTACTTTTTAAAACTATCTATACGCTTTAAGATGAGTTTGTGTGTACTATGTTTAAGTTGTGCAAATGTGTGTGACTCGTGTTTGCATTCATTCACAAGAAGGCCCTTACGGAAAACCTAGTACTTGCCAAGATTTATGGGTACATTCTATAGATTCCGAAGCTACAGGAAATGTTCCCCTTCTGGAATAGTATTTTTAGGGAAGAACAATGTGGTAAGTGCTATACTTGAATTATACACTATGTATTATGAGAACACAAAGGAGAACACAATTAACCTCACAATCATTGATACTAAGTCACAGAAGCTTAAGTCAAAAAGCCATAAAAGACACCTGAGACACCTAGCTGCCTTTGCCAAACTGACATCCTAAATCTTGTCTATCGTATTCCTGACCAGTGACCGTGGAAAGGGCTACAGTACCATCCCTGTGCCTTGGAACTGACTCAGAGACAGAAGCCAGGAGAAAATGGGACACTGAGGCAGGAATAGAGTTGACCAGAGCATCAGATCCCCTAGCCTTCCTCCTCTACCCATCCAGGGTGCCAGGGTACCTGCCACATAATATTTCATTAAACAAAAAGATAATGGTGCTAAAAAAAATCCAACTGAGCATGAATTTTTGCACACAATTTCTCATATTGATGTGAGTGTGTGTACGTGTTTGAGAGAGAGAGAGAGAGAGAGACTGAGACAGAGAGAGAGAGAGTGTGTGTGTGTGTGCATTTCCAACTAGAATGTAATCCTCTCGGAGCACCTGGGTATCTCAGTGGGTTAAAGCCTCTGCCTTCAGTTCAGGTCATCATCCCAGGGTCCTGGGATTGAGCCCCACATCGCATCGCAAAGGGCTCTCTGCTGAGCTCTCTCTGCCTGCCTCTCTGCCTACTTGTGATCTCTGTCAAATAAAAAAATAAAATCTTAAAAAAAAAAAAAAGAATGTAATCTTCTCAATACCTGGCATCTAAGTACACAAAAAGGTTGTTCAAAGAGGATGTGCTAACAACAGTTGGTTTCTGTAAAAGGATAATTAATGCTGCAATATTCATAAGAGTGAAACTCTGATACAACTTAAACATTCAGCCAATGGTTAGGAAAATGTTACACTGAGCCATATTATGAAAGGATTTTTTTATAGAGGTAGATTTATATGTGCTCATATAGAAGACTGTTCCAGATATATTGTCAAGTATACTTATTTTATATTAGCATTGCAATGCTAATGAAGTATGAATCTCAATTTACAAACTTAGATATGCAAGAAATGTAACTTTTAAAAAATAAGGAATTCATTTTCTTACTTACTTTTAACCTTACTTTTATGTGGTAATAGAAAATAAATTTCTGATATTGCATTTGAGTTCCAGGAAGGTTTATGTGGGCCAAGTTGTGGGTGAAAAGACAGCTCATCCCTGGTTTTATCCTCTATCATACTGGTATCCTAGAATCTATTCTTACCCTCTCTGGCCACCCATCTTAGGATCATGCCAATCATTTCTATGTCTTCCCCTTCCTGAGTTCGCCTCTCCCAGCTACTCCCATGACCTTCCCAAGAGAGTCATTCCATACATGCTAGGCTGCAGGAAATTCTGAGAGACTGTCTAAAGTCTAGTGGGTCTTATGCATACATACAAGCAGTATATATTGGAGATTGTCTCAAACCACACGGAAAATGGTGGAAAATTCACCTTTGTCATTGCCAGAAAGAATGATTTATGGCTTCGTTTTTTCCTTAAACTCCCAATTTGGCTTCATATTATATCTTTTGTGGGCTTTTATTCCTGAATCTTGGCTAAACTCCTTAGGCTTAGCCTACTGGCCTCAAAATAAATAAATAAATAAATAAAACAACACAAACAAACAAACAAAAACACCACAAAACAAAAAACAAAAACAAAACAAAAAACTCAAAACCTATTGGTTTCAAAATTATTGGGCATTTGCATTTTCTGTCTATCTCCTCATTACTATAGTAATTGGTTATGTACTCTTCTTTGGAATAAACATGATGAGTACCTCTCCACTCAATGCCATTCATAAAATCATAGGTACTATACAAAAAATCAACAGTAGAAGAAATACCAAGAGACCATCCCAGGACTAAGAAATATTCCTATTAGTGGGGCACCTGGGTGGCTCACTTGGTTAAGTGTCCAACTCTTGATTTCAGCTCAGGTCATGATCTCAGGGTTGTGAGATCAAGCCCTGGGAACAGTGTGCTGGTATGGAGCCTGCTTAAGAGTCTCTCCCTCTCTCTATGCCCCTCCCCCTCTATTAAAAAAAAAAGAGAGAGAGCAAGAAGAAAGAAGTGTTCCTATTACTGAAATAAACCTAATGTTCTTTCTTGCTGTCAAAGACCTTAATGCCAAAAACTAAATTGTATGTAGACAAACACCTGGAATTTATTATAAATTTTTGATATAACTTTGACCATAATTTTGACTATCTTTTTTATTAATACCTGATAGTGAAATGTAAAAAAAGTAAGTTGAACTGCTCTTAGATTAAGTTCCATTAATATTATAAATGTTCTCAAATATTAGTTATTAATGGACAGAATAAATAAAATGCTGCATTACTATAAAAAGCTAGCTACCTCCATGGACATTTCTTTTCCCCCTCGGGGCCTTGCCACCACCCCTGCCTGAGAGTCTACCTAGAAAGCAGGCACAACATCTCTACCTTGAAATTCCCTAAGCCTGCTTTTGTCCTGTCTCTTTACTACCAAGTTCACTTGAATTGGGGAGGCAGGACAGAAGACCTTCTTTCTCAGGAACCCACAAGGAAAGGTGTCTCATGCAGTTACTTAGTTTGAACACTGTACAGAGACACATGAATAGGGCTGAGATCTAGAAAGGCAAGACCCTTGGCATGGGGCCAAGGTTGCTGGAAGAAGGACGGGCTTTTATCTTTACACAAAGGTGTTGTCAGCTGTCGAAGCCACTGCCCCTAGGAAGTATCTGCTCCACATGGTGCTTTATTGTAATTCATTCACCAAAAGGTGCCCTTTTTCTAATTTTCAGAGAGAAGCAGCATAAGTTGCCAGAGGTCCTTTCTTCCTACATCTCTCTCCTCTCCCAAGAACTGAAATCTTTTTTTTTAAATCTCATCTTAAAAGCTCTAAGGCCTCTTCTGACTTACTATATATTCTTCCAAATCTCTCTTTATTCCCTGTGTCTTTCTATCCCCTCAAGGACTAGAAACTCTAGAATTAGAGACTCAAAAGTTGTTGACTTCCTTTTTTTAATGTAAGCAGTTGGGTTATCTTTTCCCGGAGGCAGTGAACACCCAATGTGCCAGCTGATGGAATGGGTCAAAGGGCAGGACCACCAGGAAATGCAGTGGAAAGAAAACCCCTCGGTTAATATTTCAAAATGTCATCTGCCATTGTGTGTGCATAGACTAGCTCTAGAAGGCTACACACTTGTCTAAACTGTTAGCAGTAATTCCTCTCGGGAGTGAAATTTGGAGATGAGACCTGTATTTTTTGCTATATAAATTTCTGCACTGAAGTGTTTTTACAGGAGCTTATGCGACTTCTGCACATTTTTTTGAAAGGCAAACTTTTTTTCCAGAGGAAAAATGCTCCAGTGTACTTTCAGGGATGGTATTCAGAATGACGATTTGTTTGTTCTTGTTTCTCCTGAGTGTTTTGCGGTACATCCACCTCTCTGCGTCAGAGAAAACTATTTTTAAATTCTTTAATACTAGTTATAATTCTCACATTAATGTGAGTTATAGAAATGGCAGTAGTAATTGATGGAAATAATATGGACTTAAATGTACATAATTTGCATAATTCAATATGATTTACTTCCCAGGTTCCACACTGGAATGCCAATTTCCCATTTCCTTTCTGCAGATGAGGAAGGGCCAATACTTAACAGATAACAAGTCTAAGTCCCAAAGGGTGGCCCAAAGGAACAGAGCTAGGAGAGCTGGAACCAGAGTTCCAATTCCCTAGATTCCAGTCCAGTGTTATTTCTATTACAAAACATGCTTTCTCAGTTTGGTCTACTTCTTTCCTTTAGTCATAGAGGGACAATGCTGAGCAGAGGTGGATTTACGGGAATGAGGTTTAAGCTTCAAGCGCCTAGTCTGCATGGGCCCTTCCAGGGTTCTTTGAGGGCCATGACATTAAGTTCATATGGGCACATGATTTTGTAAAATGTGCAAAGTAATTTTTTTTTTAACAGCAATTGGTTAAGGCCACTGTCTCTTTCGAAACTCTCCAGGTTCTCCTTATACTAGGTGGTATTGGTAGCCTTGTGCCTTTGAGGATATGAGTTAAGGAGCAGTTGATTAAGCTGATTGATACACACAATTTCAGTATATCATTATTTATATGGTCCACAGTTAAGTTCCACGAAAGTTATTGTCAGCTAGCTATCCCAGTGTAGGGACAGATTCTAAGAATACTCTTACTGTCCACTGTGTCAATTCTACTGGTCTCTTGACACAAAGGTACAGAGCCAGAGGTTATTACATAGCTCAGTCTGACAGCATGTGGTGGTGGAGGTTGGAATTATGGGGCCAGAAGCTAATATGTAGAAAATTCTTCCAATCATCAAGTGCATAAAATTTTAACAGAGGGTTTGGTTTCCATCAAGATCTAGTTAAAAGAGATGCCTTTTCCTCTCAGGAATATATTTGAGAATGCAGTACAGACAACTATAAAAGCTCCACATTTTTTATAGTTTATGGTAGCTGTATGAAACAGAATATTTCAGGATTGCTAGGTTTGAAGGGAAGAGACCTGTAACTATACCAAAAATAGAGCAGGTCTGTAATAGTTCAATAGCATGACAAGAGGTTTCCTCAATTGACAGTGGTCAACAGCAGTCTGCATGTCATTACTAATAATGATGTGTTAAAATTTTATAAACTATAAATAATTTTTTAAATATCCAATCAACCCTAGAGCAAATTATTTTTCTATTCTTTCTACAGAACATAAAATTGATATTTAGTAAAGATGCAGTAAAAAAAAAAAAAAAAGGCAGTCAGACTACACAGCCAAAACAATATTTTAAGTATTACAGAAGTGTGGCAGATAGCTAATTAATTTAAAATTGCTCTTTGGGGGCTTTTTCTTTTTTTAAGTTTTATTTATTTAAGCAATCTCTATACCTAACATGGGACTTGAACTCCCAATCCCAAGATCAAGAGTCATATGCTCTTCTGACTGAGCCAGCCAGGCACTCTTCCTCTTTTTAGACTTTTCTTTGGTATTTGTGACTTTGTGAGCTTTTATAAATGTATAACTTGTGTGAACTTTTTGTATCTAATTTCACATTCTTTTTTTGAAAGACAGTCCCTCTGTGCATGCTTTGGAAAATTATTAAACTCAGATTCACCACTGATAGTGAACACAGTTTTAGATCTTCTTTTGATACTTGCCTCTAGCAACTTCGTTAACTCTGCATTTCACAGAGTTCCTATCCCACTTCTTTCTGCTTCTTCTCTCCCTCATCCTTGAAGGTAACATGCACAGAAGCCTTCCCAAGACACCTAGTTAGAATTGTTCTTTGTTTCAATTTCCATAGCAGCTGGTATTTAATCTCTGCCATCATATTTATCAGACTCTGCCCTGGATTAATTTACTCATCAAATACAACTTGAGGACCAATTATATGCCAGATTCTGTGCTGGGACTCAGTACCTCCCTTAGATCAGGACTTGCCCAGGCCCCTGTATTTTAGAAGGCCCTCAAGCCATTCCTCTCCAAATGGGCTAAGGGTCTGCAAGGCAAAGGGGCAGCTCATCCAGAATCCTGGTCTCCTTCCCTAGATCGTGTCTCAGGTACCTGGAATTCCAGAATTCCTAGCTTAAATCTGGAGTCTGCTTCTGTGCGGGCTTCTTCCCCTGGCCCTTCACCCAGAGGGCTAACTTACCTCTGGGATACTCACTCCATGGGGCAAGGAGAAGCTGCTATTGCAGTGGGGGAGAGAATCCACAGAGCTTGCGTAAAAGAGTTTAAGGCTGGCACGTCCACACACATGCATGTTACCCCGTAATGGGAAAAGAAAGGAACAAGTTAGTAGCCCTATTTATATTCATGCCCTGGACCCTACATATGTCAATTATGGCCCTGCTAAGACTAGTTGAATGTCTCTGTCTTGTTTTAATCTCAAAGATTCCTAAACTTTTTCTGTTTCCGTAAGTTTTTTTCATAGCATAACTAGGAAAGAAGAAATGTCCAATAGTTCCACTTTGTAAGTAATTCGGTCTGAACACCCTACTGGTAATAATTCACGTGGTGTCTGACAGACATCATATTGTTTCCCTCAAAAATGTAAAGTATCCTGAGGCTACCTGTGAATTTGTTAACAGATACCTGGGGTACTTGGACGCATAGTTCGAGAATCATGGTTTTATCCACTAGATTATGAGCTTCTTTGGAAAAAACGTTGTATTTCTTTCATCCTGGCAAACTGTATCTTTCAAAGATGACCACATTCTCAGTCCGACATGCTTTCCTAGAAACTTAACACTCCCTCAATGAGATAGAAAATCTAACTCTCTTCCCCCTGAATTTTGAGGGACTGGGGACTCACTAGCAACAAGGACACAGCTTAACTTGAATGGTTAGGTCATAAAAGGTGATTAGCTTCCACCCTGATAGCCAGAACATTTGCTCTGAACTGCCATGTAAAGGACCCAACTGTCTTGAGGCCATCATGCTGTAAGGAAGTCCAAACTAGCACACTCAGAGACACCCCACTGATAAACCCTGAAGCTGCTTGAAGGAAGATAAAGTCCTCAGTTCCTCCAACCCCCTTCTCTCCTACGTCTGACCAATACCCTAGTGCAACCACAAGAGATACTCAATGCCAGAACCATCCATCTGAGGCCTTTCTGAATTCCTGTCCCACAGAATCTGTGATCATAATAAAATGACTGCTGTTATTTTAAGCCATCAGTTTTGGGTGATTTCTTAGGTAGCAGTGGTAACTAGAAAACTCCTGGGGGAGGGAGCCTTAACAGCATGGTATTTTTTTTTAAAGATTTTATTTATTTATTTGAGAGAGAGAGAGAGAGAGAGAGAGAGAGACTGAGAGAGCAGGAGCGGGAAGGAGAGGGAGAAGCAGGCTCCCCACTGGGCAGGGAGCCCAACTTGGGGCTTGATCCCCAGGACCCTGAGATCATTACCTGAGCCAAAGGCAGATGCTTAACCGACCTAGTCATGCAGGTGCCCCAACAGCATAGTATTTTGAGTACTATGGAGGTTCAGTAAATGCTCATCAAATTGAATATAGAAATGAAAATCTCAAAATATTGATTAATCTGAATTTCAGTGATGATTGAAAAGAACAAAATTATAGATGTTTATTTTGAAAAATATGGGAACTTTGGTTAGATATATACTGATGCCACGGATATCAGGGTTTGAGTTTCCTCAGAGTTTTCATAAATCCCTTAGATGAGTCTGTTTCCTTGCCTCTGTTTTTGTCCCCTTAAAGGGCAGGGAAAGAATTCTAAACACTCATTTGCAAACTTGCTATAACATGAGGTCACCATAGGAGTTGTACATGCTGAATTTTCCATTCTAGTTAATTGAGGATTTTAATTAGTCAATTCGGACCAAGCAAGGTACTACTATAATTGGTGGATTCCAAAGGCAGCCATCTGTTCCCTTTGTGAATATTAATACTATGTCATGGAGAGTCTAGCAAGGAGAAGAATTTGTCCAGTAGGAATTTGTTTTACATTAGCAAAAGGTGAGTGCTTCAGAAATAAAAAGGAAGAGCTAGGAGAGCAAACAAACTGAAATTTTAAAAAAAGAAAAGAAAAGAAAAGAAAAAGACCAGGGAGAAAAGAAACAATCGAATTACTTGGTATGTTAAGTGAATCAACTGAATTTAACCTGAGACGTCTGTTTGTGCCTGGTGTTGTTTTTCATTGGAGTGGAGGGAGGTAATTAAAATGCCATGTAGCTGCTTGCCTTGTATGCATTTCTAAGCATAATTCAAACTCTTATGAATCTGTCCTCTCAAAGAAATGGCTGATTATAGAAACAGAACAAAACCTCTTTGATCCCTCTTGTGATACAACTAGGTCATGAGAAGCCGAATTCCAAATATATTCTGTTTTGGATGACTCTTCATGGAAAGTCTGACTTGGGGAGGATTTGAAATGAACAATGACAGAAACCAAGGCAGAATATAAAGCAAAAAGACTTGTTGGCATGAAAAAACACCAACTCTGCAAAGGTTACCTAAATGGACTTTTTGTTAACAACGACTTGTTTTCTAACTTCCTTCAAAATAGATTTTTTCTAACAAACAGTGCCTTAAAGGTATAATAATAGGTATCAGGGGTGTGTAAAGATAGATGAATTAATTGTGCCATGCAAAAACCCATAATATCTTGGGTACTTGTGGGAAAAAAAAGTATGGAATACTTATGAGTTTCTCATAAACTTCAACCTGTTTTGCTAGGGGTTTTATTATTTAAAACACATAAATGTATGTTTGTATTCTAATCAGAGGAAACTTCTGTGCTTTTGGAATTAGTTGTGTTTCTCTCTAAAAGCAAAAACGTAATCAAAATATCTTGTGGAGAACCTAACTTTTTTTAACAGTTCCTGTAAAATAATATGATTAGGGGCACCTGGGTGGCTCAGCGGGTTAAGCCTCTGCCTTCAGCTCAGGTCATGATCTCAGGGTCCTGGGATGGAGGCCCGCATCAGGGTCTCTGCTCAGTGGGGAGCCTGCTTCCCCCTCTCTCTCTGCCTGCCTCTCTGCCTACTTGTGATCTCTGTCTGTCAAATAAATAAATAAAATCTTTTTTTTAAAAAAAGAATATGATTAGGATGAGGCTATATATCTATTAAGGTTTTTTTCCCCTTGCAAAGGACAGGCAACCACATACAAACTGGCTTAAAACCAAAAGGGACCCAATGGTTCATAAAACAGTAAGATTCAGTGTTAAGACTGGTTTCAGGTATAGCTCAGTCAGGGACATGGCTCTCTTTGTCTACAATTTCCTTGGTTTTGCCCTTCTTTATAATGCCATCTTCAGGCATCCTTCAGAATTCCAAAACAGTCTCCCAGGAAGGAGGGTTTCATGTGTTCTCACATCTCAGTATGCTCCCTGGTTGATCAATCCCAGCAGTCTGGGC
Organism: Martes martes; assembly: GCF_963455335.1. NCBI lineage: Eukaryota > Metazoa > Chordata > Mammalia > Carnivora > Mustelidae > Martes > Martes martes. The sequence goes on along the minus strand of NC_137893.1, from coordinate 74,709,279 downwards.
ATACATAATCCTAGAGCAAGCACAAGGGGCATGTTCTGATTGGTTGGTCTATCCCAATTCAGGGTGTACCCCTGGACTAGAGTCAGTTCAATCTCACCTCAGCTAATGGCTATGACCTGGTGATTGGGGTGGCTCTTCAAAGGAAAATTTGAGTATTGTCACTTGGGGCGCAAGGGGTAAATAGGTACTGGGAAGATAATTAGTGTTCACTCCAGGTAGTTCTCATCAACTGTCAGAGTAGCTGTTCTATTTTCTGGACAAGTATAACTATGAAAGTATATGATTTTCATCAGAGAAAATAATCCTTCTATTTTAAATTATATTTATAAAATGTAGAAATAATGAGTTTATCAGAAACAAAGAATCAAATTAGCAAAGATTTCAACCAAGGGAAATGGTTTATGACAATAGTTTTGATTCCTTTAAAAACTACTTATGTGTATCAGGTGCTGTGCTAGATTCTAGACACCAAGGATCTCTTTACTATTTCTACACTAATTCTACATTACAAAAAAAAAAAAAAATTACCTATAAAACAAACAACAAAACTATTCATTTGTCTTTCCATCTTAAAGATTAATCAAAATCACATAAATTATTAGAAATCCTAAGAGGTTAAAAAATGACATACATGTTAAGAAATCCTAAAAGGAGCCTCTTCAACAAATGGTGCTGGGAAAATTGGACAGCCACATGCAGAAAAATGAAATTGGACTATTTCCTTACACCACACACGAAAATAGACTCAAAATGGATGAAGGACCTCAATGTGAGAAAGGAATCCATCAAAATCCTTGAGGAAAACGCAGGCAGCAACCTCTTTGACCTCAACCGCAGCAACTTCTTCCTAGGAACATCACCAAAGGCAACAGAAGCAAGGGCAAAAATGAACTATTGGGATTTCATCAAGATCAAAAGCTTTTGCACAGCAAAGGAAACAATTAACAAAACCAAAAGACAACTGACAGAATGGGAGAAGATATTTGCGAACGACATATCAGATAAAGGGCTAGTATCCAAAATCTATAAAGAGCTTAGCAAACTCAACACCCAAAGAACAAATAATCCAATCAAGAAATGGGCAGAGGACATGAACAGACATTTCTGCAAAGAAGACATCCAGATGGCCAACAGACACATGAAAAAGGGCTCCACATCACTCGGCATCAGGGAAATACAAATCAAAACCGCAATGAGATACCACCTCACACCAGTCAGAATGTCTAAAATTAACAAGTCAAGAAATGACAGATGCTGGCGAGGATGTGGAGAGAGGGGAACCCTCCTACACTGCTGGTGGGAATGCAAGCTGGTGCAAGCACTCTGGAAAACAGTGTGGAGGTTCCTCAAAAAACTGAAAATAGAGCTACCCTATGACCCAGCAATTGCACTACTGGGTATATATCCTAAAGATACAAATGTGGTGCTCCCAAGGGGCACGTGCACCCGAATGTTTATAGCAGCAATGTCCACAATAGCCAAACTGTGGAAAGCGCCTAGATGTCCATCAACAGATGAATGGATAAAGAAGAGGTGGTATATATACACAATGGAATACTATGCAGCCATCAAAAGACATGAAATCTTGCCATTTGCTACGATGTGGATGGAACTAGAGGGTATCATGCTTAGCGAAATAAGTCAATCGGAGAAAGACAACTATCATATGATCTCTTTGATATGAGGAAGTGGAGATGCAATGTGGGGGGGTTGGGGAGAGGTAGGAAAAGAAAAAATGAAAAGATGGGATTGGGAGGGAGACAAACCATAAAAGACTCAATCTCAAAAAACAGACTGAGGGTTGCTGGGGGGAGGGGGGACAGGAGAGGGTGGTGGGGATATGGACATTGGGGAGGGTATGTGCTATGATGAGTGCTGTGAAATGTGTAAACCTGGCGATTCACAGACCTGTACCCCTGGGGATAAAAATACATTATATGTTTATTAAAATTAAAAAAAAAAAAAGAAATCCTAAAAGGTAAAAAATGAAACTTTGAAGATGGTTGAAGTACTGAAACTTTGAAGACAAGTGACATTTTTATTAGTGATATCCAGAGTCTTTGTGATATAAATAAATATATTATTTATCATTGTGATATAAATATCTATATAGAGAGATTTTTTGTGATATAAATCATTATGATGTAAATATATCATTGTGATATAAATAAATATGTTAATCAGTTGCCTAAAAAGCATTATTAAAGATTAAAATAAATAGTATGTATGTGATCTTTCTGGGCTTTTAAAAATAATGACTTTTTTTCCAAAAAAAATATTTGTGACTACTATTGTGACTCACTGGTGATAGGGGCCCCAGATTGGGAACAATAATTGAAAGATAAAACAAAAATGAAACAAAACAAAAAAGTGTAGACACTAACACATAAATCATATAAATCCTATACACTGATAAAATTAAAGCTCACTTCTCCACTAAATCATTCTCTACCACTCTGATGAAGGGCCCGCAAGTTTCTCATTTGCCATTTCGTTCCCTACAGGAGTCAGATTGAGCCATTCTGACTCAATCTGAGCTCAACCTTCAAATGCTTCTTCATCATATGACCTAAGGGTGCCATTGGGTATGCAGTATACAGAATTAACCTTAAGAATTAACATCTTTAGTATTCAAGTAGTTCATACCACTCACAAATTCCTAACAAAGAATAGCCTGTATTTTATACATTAGTTGAAAACCTAGCAGAAGTGTGCACAGGACTCGCCAAGCACACAGCTGACCTTGTATCAGAAATGAATGCATGCTGAGCACTCACTTCCCACTCTTCATATTTCCATCCTGCCCCCACACAGACAACCTCTGCTCAGATGAGCATTTTTACTAAATATTTCACCTCCCACAAAGCAATAGTGTATAAGATTTATATAATTAATGTTTTTAAGGGACTGTTAGAGCCTTGTCTGAAAGATGCCTTTGAAGAGGAAAGGATTGTTGATACTGTGATGTCCTGGATTTTTTATCCTTATCAAGACTGTTTCTATGAGGAAAATCTACAGAAATGATTGATGGGACCATTTTCATTCAGCACAGTTACAGGTGGTGAAACACTGCTGCGGGACTCAGGCAAGAATATGTCCCTTGGCGACAACAACAGTACACACATGTATCCTGTCAATCACTAAGAATGCAGGTACCATACTTTATAGACCAGGGATAATGTTAATTCCATCCTGCTTACAGTGTGCTTTGTAATGATAAAGTTCAAGGAGATTTGCAAGAACCATAATTTAGCAAGGTGTGAAATGAAAGCTATATATAGGAAAATTGACACATTTTGAAACATTCAGACATTATCTTTATTCACCCATTAACCAAGAAGAGTTGACATTCAGTTTCAGTGGTACAAATGCATTTCCCCAAACAGACTATTTTTGTTGTTATTTAGGGAAGAAGGAAAAGGAAACAGACCTTCATTGAGAATACACAATGGACTATATATATTGCTAGGAGATTTCATGTTATTTATCTCATTTGATCTTTAAAATAACTGGGTGATGTCTATTTCATAGCTGAAACTAAGTCTTAGAAGAAAAATTAATATGGCTAAGATAACACAGGCTACTAAGTGACAGAGCCAAGAACTTAAGTCTGTATGATTCCAAAGTCCGCATGATTCCTAAGCCATTGCTCTTTCCATTATAATAAAGCAGGGAAGAATAAACACCACCAATCTAATACAGGGTTGGGAAGAATAAACACCACCAATCTAATACAGTTGACCCTTGATCAACATAGGGGTTAGAGGTGCTAACCCTTACATAGTAAAAATTTGCATATAAGTTTTGACTTTCCAAGAACATAACAACTAGTAGCCTAATGTTGACCAGAAACCTTACCAATAACAATTAGTACAAATTTTGTATATGTATTATATACTCTATTCTTACAATAAAGTAAGCTAGAGAAAAAAAATTATAAAAATCAAAAGAAAGAGAAAATATACTTACAGTACTGTACCATATGCATAAAAAATAATCCACACATAAATGGATCTGCACCGTTGAAACCCATGTTGTTCCAGGGTCAACTGTAGTTTCTTTCTTCCAGGAGCTTGTCCATACCTCTGCAAAGAACAGAAGAAACATAACTGTTTCAAATAAATTATTCTTTTTTTTTTTTTTTTTTTTTTTTTTTTAAAGATTTTATTTATTTATTTGACAGACAGATCACAAGTAGGCAGAGAGGCAGGCAGAGAGAGAGGAGGAAGCAGGCTCCCCACTGAGCAGAGAGCCCGATGCGGGGCTCGATCCCAGGACCCTGGAATCATGACCTGAGCCGAAGGCAGAGGCTTTAACCCACTGAGCCACCCAGGTGCCCCTCAAATAAATTATTCTTAAACACCCATGGAGTTTTCTCATAACATGCCAGTCTCATTTCTCTTTTCCATCCCTGACCTGTGGACTAGCATCCACAGTTTAGCATTTTAGCATTATTTACATTAAGTCTCTATTTTAAAATGGTACCTGATTTTTACCTACCCCTGCCAATCAGACACACAGGCTACCTCCAACACTTCCACAATAAACGGGCTCAGTAATGTCATTACTATGGCAGGAACTCCAAAAAGAAAGAAAATTAATGGGTCCATCAGCAAGGACAGAAATAATATGTGACAAAACAGGAATGCCTTCAGGTAGCTTGGATGGGCAGGCAGACTCAAGGAGCTGGCCCTCAAGCCAAAAATACATTAACCGTCTGTAGACTAGAATTTGAAAAAAATAGCAAATCATTTAAGCCTGCAAACATCCTTTTCCTAGAGTGCCTGGGTGGCTCAGTTGGTTGAGCAACTGCCTTTAGCTCAGGTCATGATCCTGGAGTCCAAGGACTGAGTCCCACATCGGACTCCCTGCTCCGCAAGGGGTCTGCTTCTCCCTCTGACCTTCCCCCTCTCAGGCTTGCTCGCTCTCATTCTCTCTCTCTCTCTCAAATAAATAAATCAAACCTTTAAAAAAGAATTCTTTTCCTAAAATACACATTCTTTTTTTTTAAGATTTTATTTATTTATTTGACAGACAGAGATCACAAGTCAGCAGAGAGGCAGGCAGAGAGAGAGGGGGAAGCAGGCTCCCTGCTGAGCAGAGAGCCCGATGTGGGGCTCCATCCCAGGACCCCGGGATCATGACCTGAGCCGAAGGCAGAGGCTTTAACCCACTGAGCCACCGAGGCACCCCCTAAAATACACATTCCTACTAAGAGGCATCTAACATTCCCAACTTAGGGACAATTCAGACTGTTTTCCCTTAGGGACAATTCAGACTGTTGTCTGTTGGTTAAGCACCTGCCTTCAGCTCAGGTCATGATCCCAGGGTGCTGGGGATTGAATCTGGTCCTGTATGGGGCTCCTGCTCAGTGGGGAGTCTGCTTCTCCCTCTACCCCTCCCCAAGCCCAACCCCCCCTTCCTGCCCCCTGCTCATGCGTGCTCTCTCTCCTGCAAAAATAAAGAAAATCTTTAAAATTTAAAAAAAAAAAAAGACATTGAGAAAATGTCTTCTAAAGTTCTTCCAGAAGTATAAACATTTATTTTTATTTTTTTTAAGGATTTTATTTATCTATTTGACAAACAGAGATCACAAGTAGGCAGAGAAGCAGGCAGAGAGAGAGAGGAGGAAGCAGGCTCCCCGCTGAGCAGAGAGCCGGATTCAGGGCTTGATCCCAGGACCCTGGGATCATGACCCGAGCCGAAGGCAGAGGCTTTAACCCACCGAGCCACCCAGGCGCCCCAACATTTTTTTTTTTTTTAAAGTAATCTCTACACCCAACCTGGGGCTGGAATTTATAAGTCCAAGATCAAGAGTTGCATGCTCTACCAACTATATAAATAGTTGGAGGGATACACAAAATGCAGTATTACATACAACAGACTATTGTTCAGCGTAAAATCATGACACATACTACAACATGGATGAACACATGCTAACAAAACAAACTGAAATAAATATATATGTATATTTTTAATATATGAGACAAACATTAAGTGCCTTGGTTTATATTTAGCAGCTTTGACTCAGTAATAAAAAAAAGACAACTATTTCAAGAGAAAAGTTAAGTATAATTTAAATAAACTAAGTCACAAAAAATTATAAAATTAGCCGTTAAGATTATGAAAAAAATCTAACATGATTAATAATAAAAAACTAAAATTAAAATGATAGATAGTATTTCACCTATCAGGCTGGCAACTATGTAACTATCTACTGTTGATGATGATTCAGAAATATGAATATTCTTTTTTTTTTAATATTTTATTTTTATTTATTTGACAGAGAGAGATCACAAGCAGGCAGAAAGGCAGGCAGAGAGAGAGTAGGAAGCAGGCTCCCTGCAGAGCAGAGAGCCCTATGCGGGGCTCCATCCCAGGACGCTGGGATCACGACCTGGATCTCAGGACTCTGGGATCATGACCTGAGCCGAAGGCAGAGGCCCCCAACCCACTGAGCCACCCACGCACCCCAAAAATGAATATTCTTACACATTGCTGGCAGAGCTATAAATTGGTCCAACTGTTATTAAAGGTAATTTGGCAGGAAATGTCAAAACTGATTACAATTTGGATACTGTTTGGTCATCTGATTCTATTCTCGATAATTTAGACTACAAATAAAACGTGCACATTTTTTTTTACCTACAAGGTTTCTCTAAACTTCAGCATTGTTCGTAATGGAAAAAAGTTGTAAACATTTAAATGCCCAATAAGAAACAGCTAAGTAAATTTATGATACATCCATACCAAAGACTACTACACTATCAGGGGAAAAAGAAAAAAGATGTTATGGACTATTTAATAAAGTGGAGGAAATGTTCACTATACTAACTTAGGTTTAAAAAGCAATTTACCAAATAGTATTAGGCAAAATGACTTCATGTTTTGTGAAAATGAAAAATATATAAAATTGGAAGGATAATCATCCTTATAACTAATGTGATTGATTATCAGGTTAAATGGCAATTTAAATGTTACTGCTAACTCAATTTACTAATTTTTTTGCAATAATCATATACTGGTACTATAATATAAAAGAATAAAACATGTTTTCAATTTCAATAAAGAAATAAAAGGTAACAAGGAAGTTGGTCCCCTATTCTCAGGACCCACAGTTAATTAACTAAAATATCTGTCTCTTTTCATGTGTCAAGCATATTACTAAGCACTTGACACCCATTATTTTATATGTTCCTTACCCTTTATTAGGTATCATTAACCTCTGAGGTCCTAGTTTCAGAAAAAGGACTGTGCTCAAGGCCATGTGGCTAGTGACAGAGTTGGAAATGACCCCCTAGTGTCTGAAGCCGAAGTTTATATCCTTAACCACAAACATTCCTGTTGTTAAGTAGTTAGGCTTTTTAAATGTAGACCCTCAAAATAAACAAATAAAATACACACACACACACACACACACACACACATAACCAAACCAAAACAAAAAACTACTAGGTATCACATAGCTGCTACGAGATTTGGCACTCCAAACAATACATTTATAAATGATCTTTGGGAAACAAATTTTTCTCAAGCTGTGCATTACTTCTACCTGTTTGCACTGGCTGTCTCTGTGTCACATGCATCTTTTTTGGAGGCAATATCCAGTAATGGGTAAGAGCACTGGCCCAGTTTTGGATTTCTGGAGTCAAGTGGTAGACTCTACCACTTATTACCCATAAACCCTTGGGCAGTTATTTAACCTCACCTCTGATTTCTCACCAGTAAAATAAAGATGATGATTGTCCTACCTCAAGGAGTTCCGGTGAGGATTAAAGAAATGAAGCCACATAGTGCTTTGTTAGCTAACTGATACAAAGTAAGCACTTGCTAAATGGTAGCTATTCTGATCATTAATGTAATCTCTGGATGGTAAACACCCCACCACACACAAAAAATCACATGTCACACTGCTTTTGAATTCCCTAAAGAGCTCACTAGATGACTGACCAGTAGATTGAAGCTGGATGTAAGGTAATATCCTATGCCAAATCTCAGCACTACAAGTTTTCCATTCTGATTCAATAATTCAATAATAACCCAACCTTGTTAACCTTTGTTCACTAATAGGAGCTCTATTTTATTCTTACCTGCCATGCAGTGACTAAAAGAAAATCACTATTTTAAGGCTGTCTTGCATTTCTTTCTTAAACATTACTGTTGTTTATTGATTGAATATTCAATATTTAAATGCAAGTGACTTTCACTTCCATAGGGCCTTTCAGGGAAGAATGTAAATTTATGAGTCTAAAAACAATTAAAGGACACCTGAAATGTAACATCCCTAAATATTTATGGCACCCTGTAGAAAAGTAACTGTAACTTACTTTTTTCTTACAGCAAGAAAATAGCAGGAAAGAATCAAGGCTCTATCTTCCACCGCAAGTACCTGATCTGGGTAAATCTGTGATAACTTGCAGTGTTCATGTACCACAGGTTACTCTGAAGTCAATGAAGCTGAAAAATCTCACTTTTAGAAAGTTGTCTTAATCCTTGAGAGTGTAACTCTGCGCTGACTTTAATAATGACATGGCAGATTTTTAAACAAATCTATAAATATTGATGTGTAATCATGGCATAATTCTGTGAATACTCCACAAAATAGACAGCGAACACATTCTTTCATCTAAACTGGGTCATATTAAAAAAACCCAAGAAATGTAATTAAATATTATGAGTTTCCCAAAGGCCAAGTTAACAGTCCTGACAATTCTCTTCCAGTGGCCAAAAGCCTTACACAGAAAAACAAGGAGTATCAAAAATTCCATTTAGAAACACAAATTTTCCTGGAATTTTTCTTCTACTGCAATGTTTTCAATTCAAATTAGTGATGACATAACAAGGAAGAAACATGATTGGATCAATCTAATTCATTATGGCTCTTGTGGGCAGGCAAGAGTCTCCATGATTTGGCTACAACCTAACTCATCTCCCCCAGACAACTCTCTCCCTTCTACCCAGCTCTTCCCCATATTCCTCACTCTAGTTAAGGATCATTTCTTTCCCTAAGAATGACCTACATCTTCAGCCTCTATGTATCTTTGCAAAGGCTGCTCCCTCTCCAAGAAAGTGTGCTTAGGATTGTCGCTAGTCCAAACATCTTTTAAGACTCTGCTCAAATGCCACTTTTTCTTTTAATCCTACGATTGCACCAAAGGATAGATAAAGGGTTAGACGACACTCCTCATAATGTTTGACAGCAATATAAAGACATCTCAATAAACATAACATCTAAATGAAAGCTGTGCTTTTTATGTAAGTGGAAATTGAAGACAAAAATCCTTGGGTCACCCCCACCCTTCTAACAGGATCGCTGCCTCTAATCCTACACAAAAATTTTGGAACTACCACTGATGAAATCACCCTCTAAAAATTAATTTTTCACTTTGTGCCACAGCATGCAGATTTCTTTTACTTTGGCCTTGAGTAACTCCCATCTTGTGTAACAGTCCTTTGTGTTTAGACTCCTGTATTATTTCTCCTGCTATTTCTGGAGAGTGGGAATTTGGTCTCATTCACCAGGTATTACCCACACTGCTTAGCAGGGAAAAGCTTAAAGTAGGTATTTAATACCTCAGTGGTCTGGAAATTAGAACAAATTTAAGAGAGACACAGTCCAAAAATTCAGGCATGATTCATAACTGAGTCTTACTACTTTCAAGTATACAAACTAACAATTCTGTTAGTGATCTGTGTTCATACTCTCTTTGGTTTCATTTTTAGATCATTTCCCCACAGTTCTGCTTATTTAGCCCCTACTGTGATGTTCCCAACATAGTAGTTCTCAAACTACATTTTTGAATGAGAACAGCATTTCATTGTTAAAATCAAAGTGTAGACATTCTTTTCCCAATTCACACAAAAACATTAAGTTATCGTTAGAATTTTTCAATTTTCAATTTTGCCCACAGCTTTGTTATCACAACTGGAATCTATGTAAACACATATATAGTTAATTTATCAATATTTCATGGGTTCACACAAATAGAACATGATTTTTGAGGTGTTTCACCTGAACACCAGAGAGACTCACTCTCCCAACCCTTTAATATAACAAACAATCTTATTCCCCTTGCACCAAGAGATTCAAAATACTAAAGTCTGCTTTTCCAAGGGTGTACACTTTAAAAATTGAAGAAACTGATTTAAAAATGTAGATGACAGAATAGACAAGAGATAAGGTATCTCAATATCTAAAATAAACTTAAATATAATGAATGCAATTTTCAGAAATAGAGAAAATACAAAACCTACAAAATTTGTAAATTCCATGTTACAAATGGTGGTTTAATTACACAATGCAGCATCTTCCTCTATGACTTGAACTACTGGTCTGTGCCAGATATTACCATAGTCTCTCATATATTAACAATCAAGTCATGTCAACTTAAAAACTTTGAATTATTTTGCGCTTTTTATATGCTATGTTTACAGACTCTTCTGTCTACTTATAGATGGATAAACACTTAAGTGTCCATAAACAACATTTGTATGGGTTTCTATTTGCTGTCCATATCTTGACCTATTTTCAGACTTAATTAATTAATATGTTCCTGTTGAGACTATTCTAGCAAAATCCTGACAGCCAGCCTTGAGAAGTAAACTTTACGATGCTCTGAGTTTTGATTCATGCATGATTCAATAATGCCCTCGGATTCTCAGATTAAAAGTGCTATGGAAACACCTTTATTACATATTCAAGGTGCACCTTTCTTACATATTTGAGGTACACCTTTTTTACATATTCAAGGCAGAGTACACAGCCTTTTCTATCCTACAGCTGAGCATGTTTGCTCTCTGGTAAGCACCACGACATTTTGTTTTCAAAGAGGGTGCACTACCTTGATGAATGTTGCAGTTCCTAAGAGAACTGCTATTTTTTTTTAAAGTATTGATCTCCTAGAAATGGAATGAGCTATTACTTAAGATCAAAATCTATCTCTAAAAAATATTGCTATCTCCAATGCCCACAATACATTATTACATTAAATTATTTTGAAGGGTATAGGCAGAAAATTTTTAAAACTTCTGTGTTTTGTCTCTCAACCAACAGATCCCCGGAGTTAGTTAAATTTGTATCTGCTAGAACCAATATAGTCCTGTCTTGCAGGGGGCACAGGGGGAACTTGCTATTTTTCTGTGTTTCTCATAAAGTATGTACTTCAATAGGTTTGCAAAGCTTGAAGGTCCAAAAATAGCCTGTTATTTTTTTTTCCACAGAAAATCTAAAATTAGCAACATCTTATTTCCAATCTAGGAGAGTTCCCCTCCCCAAAAAGTCATCTATCAATTTTAAAATAAGCAGACAAGGGCATAAAATGTGCACATATCTAATAATATTTCCAATGAAAGTATTATGGAAATATAGGTGTTCATCTGCATTCTAGAGAGAAATAATTTTACTCATATTTTTCACAGCATTTGGTATTTCAGAAACCTATAGTGTTTCTCTCTTTCACTCTCAACAAATAATGTCAACTAGCCAGTTCCAGTAATCTTTTATTTAATTTTTTTTCTAAAACTGGAAGCAGACACTTTCCTATGGAGAATTTAGATTTTTTTTTAAGATTTTTATTTATTTATTTGACAGACAGAGATCACAAATAGGCAGAGAGGCAGGCAGAGAGAGAGGAAGGGAAGCAAGCTTCCCGCTGAGCAGAGAGCCCAATGCGGGGCTCGATCCCAGGACCCTGGGATCGTGACCTGAGCTGAAGGCAGAGGCTTTAACCCACTGAGCCACCCAGGTGCCCCAAGAATTTAGATTTTTGTAACTGTTTGAGGTACTGGTCCTATTTATGTCAATTAATAAACTTGAGAGCTTAGTAGATGGCTCATTCAGCTATTAGGAGATAAACTACTGTCTTCATTTATACATAATATGAATGTTCATGTTGTAATTAATACAGATACTTGGAAGAGAATTTTAGATAAAGAAAATAATTGTTTTAAATAAAATAAACATTTTAAGTCTGTGAACAAAGCAGTCATGTAGTTTTAAAAGTCAGCTACTGGATAAAGTTTTTCTTTTTTGAAAAACAGATGTGCTTCCTCTTTTCTGGTTACAAGAATTAGAAAACTCACTATGTTTCTCTTTCTGACTTGGCTGCCAGGAAGCTCAGAGCTAAACTAAGATCCCATTAACAGTAAATGTTTTTCCAGCTTTTAAATTCATGGTTGTTTATTGCTATTTTATTATACTAATAAATTTAAATTCTATACATGTGCAAAGAAGCAGGATAATCATTAATTTCAAAAAGAATTTCAGTTCAAACCATTTATTGTATACCCCCTACTCCAGAGGATTCCGATGTAGTTAGTTAAAAGATTTTAAAAAAAAAAATTATTTCCATGAGAGAAGTGAATGTATCTAACCATACCCTTAAAGAGGAAAAAAAAAAGAAAAAAAGAAAAAAGAATTCCAGTCAAACCAACTTCAAGAAAACAAAAATTCAAAAGAATCTCCTTGAAAGAAAACCCTGCCAATATCAATTTAACCCTCACAAAGAAGCTGACAGTGTGAGTGTAGTTATCTTTTGGCTGTGGCTTACAGGGGTATGGAATACTAGTTACTTAATTATACAACCTTCTCCTCAAGGGTCCAGCAATAAAACCAGATTTCATTCTTCGGCATGTGCTAAGAACTAATAACACCATTAATGAAATAAAAGCTTTTAAATAAATTACCCCTTAATAACAGAGATCAATTTAAACATTCTAACTCCGAAGAAAGGAGAATTTGGGTCTAAGATTTCCAACCTCAGAGTTTTTGATGTAACAAATAAGTAGCACCTATTGGGGTGAGCCAAGAAATATGATGCACTTTATGTGACCAAGCAAGAATAATTGTTAACTAGTAAAGTAGTTCCTTTTTATAGTTGACTTCAAGGTTGGTGGGCCTAGTTTGCCCTTGCTTTCTGCTTTGTTTTACTTTACTGGCTTGCTAATATGTATCCTGTATTACGTGACCCTAGGTTGGCCTGCCTTCTGCCAGACTGATGTTGAGAAAGGTATTAAAATTTACAAGGATCTTGCCCTTGCCCTCCACCCTCAGGGTGCAGCTTTTTCACACACTTTAAAGCACTGCCAGCTCACAATAGCCTTGCAGTCAGGGAGGACAGCCCAACAAAGCTGCCCACAGATGCACGTGCTTGTCACCTGCCCCAGCAATTGCAAATAGACTACCACTTCTCAGAGCAACCTGTTCATCTTCCCTTTGCAAGAGAAAGCTCGTATATAATTATAATATATATTTCAGACAGGCCCAAAGTTGGATTTCTTAATTTGAACTATATGCACATAGGCTTCTCAGACTAACATAGTCTTTACATAACAGAGCTGCCTACAATTTCACTGAGAACCAAGTTAAACCATTTTTTTAAAGTGGTGTCATGCCTTGGTGACTTTCTAAGAGAAGCCAAACATTGGAATGGCAGACACTTTTTAAGTAATTGTAAAGAGCATCTCAAAGGATTCAGAGAGGTTACAAATAGCAAAGTGTGTGATAATTGATCTTGAAACATTAGAGTAGTCTAATGAAGAAAAAAGCAGACCAAGAAGATTTTTTTTTAATCCTAGGTTCCTTCCCTAAATGGTGCAAGGAGAATTTCAGAATTACAGCAAAGTAAGCACTTCATTAATCTGTGCAAGAAAACCCATGTTTTGTGGGACAATATAAAACTAAGTCAAGATCTCCAAACTTAGAAACACAGGTACAAAAGTTGTAATTTAAACAGCTGCAAAATTAAATGGGTAGAAGAGTTGGGGAGGGGGATCAAAGCCATTGAGCCTGATATTTCCACATCTTGGCATGCTACATCTTACTCCCACGACTTTCAGTGAGCTAAATCACATAAACACAAAACATGGGCTAAATGACCAATTTTGGGAAGAGGGCAGATTCCCCCCTCCTCCATTCCCTTTAGATCCTCGTCCTGAGCTTTCTCTCCTAATGGCATTTCGTCTCTAGGAAAGTCTCTCATATCTTTCGGTCTCATTATCTCATTGTACAAATCTTTGAAAAGGAAAGAGCCATGGTTTGCTCTATGCGCGGACATCTTTTCTTCTGCCCGGGCTCTTAGTAAGCCTTCAACCAACTTTCGCTGAAAAGGATGTCGCTGAGGGGCGATGAAGCTTGAAATCCTGCCGTTCTCTCATTCTTTTTTCTTTCTATCCGCAAAGGCAACCCCTCCATCCCCCTCTATCTCCCGACAATCCACAACTGTTTCTAAGTAAACCGGGGCGTTTCCTCCCTCTGTTTCTTCCTCTGACCCGAGAGTTACTTTCAGTAGAAGAGAGATCAGACAAGACGCCTAACCAGGGCATAGTCAAATGGAATACTTGAGGGGAATAAAAGACCTAATTGAAAAATCCCATGCTGCCTAATCGCGGTTAAGTATTTTGCAGATAAGTGAGGATATTATTCTTTTGGTAGTGTTCAAAACACGGAGGTCTTTTGACCTATGCATTCTTGTTTATTTAAAGGATTTATATAGCGCTTACCATGTGCCGGCACTGTTCCAAACACTTTTTAAAATATGGCGCTTTTTGCTTAAAGAAGTTTTCTAAGCGACATTAAATCCGCGTGTGCTTTTCGAACGTCCCTTATGTACTTTTTCTTGTAACACTTTACAGCAGTTAAGTCTTCAAAGACATATATGGAAAAATTATAACCAGTTGCTAGTTTATTGCACGCAAACCATTTCCCTCTTCGCAATTTTTCACAACTATAGTAATCAAATGCACTAATATAGTGAGAATGAACTCTCTTTTTTCAGTGAGGATCTCAGACTTTGCGTCCTGCGTTGGTTTATTTGCTCGCCTGGCAAACGTTAATTGCACCTGTAAGCCCTCACTTTCAGAAAAATGTGCAGCCTTCACTGGAAGTCGTGAAGGTTGAATTTGCGCCAGGCCTGGTGCAGCGTATTCACCTGTGGCCCGAGCTGACTGGCCATTGGCACATCCTCCTTTGGAGGTGGGGCGGGCAACCGGTCGGTCGGGCTCAGCATTGCAGGGCTACGGGGATCCCAAACGCGTGGCGTCGGGGGAGGTCGGAGCCTGTGGGTAGCCGACCCGCTCAGCTTCGCTCCGTGCGCTCAGCTCGCCAGCGCTGCAGAAGAGCAGAGGCCCAGAGACCCGTGCGGGCTGGGCACCCACCCTGAAGCAGGCAGCCGAGTTGGGGGGGGGGGCACCGCCCCCTCCCCCCCTCAGCGTCCCCGGCGTCCTGAGCTGACCTGGTCCAGCCCACCAGGGCCTGCCCGGCCCCCACCGACTGTGTGCTTTGCCCGAGGTTAAGTTTCAGAAGTCAGGATGAAACGTTTTGGGTTTCTGTTCACACAGTTATTGCAGGCACCGCGGTGGGGACCGCACAAAAGAGACGAGGGCTTGTGGAGAAGGGGGTTTTGTGTTTTAATGAGGGCTTAATACGCTGGCTGCAAGTCCTTCCCGCTCTCCCCCTCCCAACCCCCGCCCGGGCCCAGTCTTCCCCCGACGCATCCTTTCCTCTCCTCCTCCCGGCCCCGCGCCGGTCTCGTGTGGGGACAGAATGGAGTGTCAATGGGACGCCCTAAGCAGATCCCTAGAAAATCAGGAATCCGTCCGTGGCGAAGGGTTGTGATGAATGACAGACGCCCCTTTCTCAAAGCTTTCTCTCCTCCACGAAAGCACGGAGCCGTCCCGGAGCAACGGGTCTCCGGCTCGACCGCGACCCACCCGCCGCCCGCCTGGCGGTCCCGCGGCTCCGGGCCGGGCGAGCCCACACCGCGTCGCGCGCTCGGTCCGCTCAGCTCCAGCCCTCGCGGAGGCAGCTTGGCGTAGCCTGTTCAAGCAGCGCAACACGCGGGAAGAGCCGCTAGAAACACGTTCTGAAAGCACTTCTGTCGTTTTCACAAGCCACGTTGTCCAATGCTCTAAAAACTGGACACGAATTCGTGCTTTAGAAAAAACCGAGTTTCCCAAGCGCCAATTTTTTCACGTTCGGAATTCTCATTAACTCTACCGCGGCGACTGCACACACCAAGGGGAGTGGAGAATCGCCATCCTCTGCATAGTCCAAGCCCGAAGAACTCGAACTTGAAAAACTACTAAAATTGGGTCCTGAAATACCTGCATCATGGGTCTAGTCTTTCCTGCCACCAGAACGGACACAACTGCGGCTCACGGTCCACTCGGCGGAGTTTACTATCCACAGCCCCCGTGGCCAAATGGAAATAACTGATTTCGAGCCAAGCGAACGTCACATGGTAGCCGACCTCAGACCCTCCGACTGCCAGCGGTTAGGTACCTGGTCAGGGAAACTCACGTCCTTATCTGTCCACAGCCCAGAGGCCGCGAAGCAGCCTCGGGAGTTGCCAGGGAGAAAAGCAACTTTGATTTAAGGGTTTCAAAAACCCCAGAGGGCAAATGTGACCCTCAGGGTCAGCCAGTCAGCACTTTTGGTCCAGACAGGGGACAGCCGAGTGGGGCGGTTCGGTTAAGCCACGGCGCCTCCCAACGTCACTACACGCTCGCTCACACTCAGCCACGCGCTTGGGGTTATTCTTTAAACACAGAGCAGCAACTTCACCGCCAGACTGGGGGCGGGGGGTGAGGAGGAGGGCCGAAACCCGAGGTCTGGAGCCCGCCCCTCTAGGCCCTCCTCCGCCGCGCCCGCGCCCGCGCCCGCGCCCGCGCCCGCGCCCGCGCCCGCGCCCGCGCCCGCGCCCGCGCCCACGTCCACGTCCGCGTGCTGCCCTAGCGGAGTTATCAACCTCGCGCTCACGCTCGCCGCTGCCTCTCCCGCCCGCGCGCAGCTCCCGGACGCGAGGTGCGCGGCAGCGTTCCCACGCCTCGGCAGGAGGCTCACGGCGAGCATTGGCGAGCGCGGCCCCGCCCCTCCGCCCCAGCCAATCGCGGGCCACGCCGACCCCAAGGAGGCGGAACCCGGCGGGGCGGTGGGGGCTTAGGCGCGGGAGGCGGGCACGGTAGCCCCGCCCGCGCGGAGGGGCGTGGCCGGCGCCGGTTCTTGCGGCAGATCCCGGCTGCGGCGTGGGAAAGAGCCGCGAGGAGCCGACCGCGTCGCCGCGGCAGCCTCGCCTTCCCGGGCCCAGAAAGGGAGGGAGGAAGGGAGGAGGCAGGCCGGGAGGGCGCTGCGCCCCGCTCCCCGTGGCTCGGGCTGGGCAGTGCCCCGCGCCGTCTTCCCCGCGATGAAGCGCCCTTGCGAGGAGACGACCTCCGAGAGCGACATGGACGAGACCATCGACGTGGGGAGCGAGAACAATTACTCGGGGTGAGCGCGGGCTCGACGGGAACTGCCCGGAGCCCGAGGCGTCGGGGAGCTTTGTGCGCGAGCTGCTCCTTGGAAATCCCGAGGCTCCTCTCCGCGGCGTCCTAACGGAGCCGGGAAACTTTTGCCCGGGAAACTTGGAGCGGTGGGCGCTCACGGAGCGTGCAGTTGGGGTGGGGCGGGGGGTTGTCGGTTTTCACACCAGGGGTGGGGCGAGAGGAAAGGGGACGCGACTGAAGCACAGCGCAGGAGTTGGCGAGGGAGGGTCCCCGGCTGTCAGCGTTGGGCGAGCGGACGGGCGGGCGCAGGCGACGGGCGACGCCCCCGCCACGGAAACTGTGGGAGCACTTCTTGGATGGGCCAGCTGAAAAGAGAAACAGATTGATATTATTTTATTTTTCAGGAGACTAAAAAGATGACTTGCCTTTTGCAGAAATTAAAGCAATTTGTAATTTTAAGGCTACGTAGGTTGAGCTTTCCAGGTTGACTATGTGTGAGTGGGCAGACGGGAGGGTGAGTGACAGACGTAAGGATCGTTTCGGACGTAGATCATCTCTTTGCTTGTTCTTAAGTCTGGAAAAGATCGGGGTCGTGATCACAGAATCCAGACCTCCACTTTCCAGGGACAGAGGGAGATTACCAGGCATTTTAATGCCAAGGCGGGTCAAATGATAATTGCTTCTAATTGGCATCCCCACAAGCTCCTTAATTATTTATCTGCAGCTGTCACTCAAAGAGCGAAATTATTCCTACCTTTGGAAAACTGGTTTTCTTTCCACGTCGTTGTTCTAATAAGTAGACACCAAAGCGTAAAATCAGCAACGGCAGAGATATTTACATGAAACGCTGTTCGCGAAGTATCTTTTAATTATTAAAGTGTGCGTCATCTTAAAAAATGAGATCTGAAAAACAGAAGAAGTCATGTGAAAGTCGAAACCAGTTGGGACGGGGTGGGACTGAGGGGGACAGTTAACTCAGAAATAAGATCCAGAAGTGCGAGGTGAGGTAATAAGAACCTGGTGTGTGCAACAGTCCTAAAATGAAAGAGAACAAATAACAGGAACCTGGAGAATTTGAGAACATAAAGAAGTATAGTATCCATGAATTATGAAGAGAAACATGTACAAACTAGAAAGGATGACAAAAGCTGTAAGTGACAAAATAATGATTTGATTGCACTTTGAATGTAAAATATCTTTTCATTAGTAAACTCAAGATGGATTGCAGCTTCTAGAGGTTTAAGTTTAGGCTGAAGACTAGGAAGTACCTACAGTTTTATTTTCAAAGTAAAACGTTTACCTAGTACTTGATCTCATTTTAATTTCCCTATCAGTGGCACATTTAATTGGGGCATTCTTTTGAAAATTTGTATATAAAACGTAACATTTGTCATTTTTTTTTCCTGTTGTGAGATATGACTGAAGTTTTGAAATAGTAAGATAACTTCTGTTTATTTTGAAGATTGCATCTAGGGACAACAGTTTGGCATGTGATGACTGTCTATCTGTTTGATAGTAGTACTAAACATGGCCTTTATTTCAAAATAGCTTCGCTTTGTTTAGTGTATCTGACCAGAGGTTGGAGGAAGGATGCTATTAGAGAATTAGTTTATTTTTAAGAAATTTTTTATGAGTGGAGCTAGGAAGTACTAATAACTGACTTCTCACTCTGACTGCTCATAAGTTTTTCACTGCAAGACTTTAAAGTTTAGGGATCTTTTTGCAAGTGGATTTGATGTCTGGATGACTTGTTGAAAAAGCAGGAAGGGCATGATTCTTAACTGAAAATATATATAAGGACTGAAAACAAAGTATGTTTAAAGTAGAATTAAAAAAAAAAAAGTTAAGAATTAAGAATAAAATAACACAGACCTGAACTGTGCAATCACTCAATGTTTAATGGGTGCCATGAAGTACCCAGAAGAAACCATTGTTATTGTAATGCAGCACCTGACCTACCGTTCCTATTTCATAGGCAAAGTACTAGCTCTGTGATTAGATCCAATTCCCCAACAACAACTTCTCAGATTATGGCAAGAAAGAAAAGGAGAGGGGTATGTGATTTTTTTTTCTTTTTATTTCATGTAATCCAGCCTAATGTGTAACAGTTGTATTCTTCCATTAAAAGTAATTTTATGATTCGTGTATTCATAAATTTTTGTTGTTGTGTTGCTTCCTTTGGGATAGATAATAGAGAAAAGGCGTCGAGATCGGATAAATAACAGTTTATCTGAGTTGAGACGACTGGTGCCAACTGCTTTTGAAAAACAAGTAAGCTGCCCTTACCCCTGACTACCCCACCAAAAGCCTCAAAAAATCTGATTCTCTCATCTGGGAATGTGGGTTCTTGTTAAAGCTCATTAAAATAATGGTGTATGTGCCCTGATCTGGCACAGAGCAGCTATTTCAATAAAATGCTTTGTTGTGGCAAAACTATTAAAAACATAATCCATCATGAAGTTGAAAAACATTTCCATTCTTCAGCTTATTTTTCCCTTAAGGGTAAAAGTGTTCATGCTTTCTCTGTTCTTTCTATGAAGACCAGTAGTGGTTTTGTTTAAAACTGAGCTGTATGTCGTGCTCTTTTAAAAAATATATCATGTGAAATTTCATTTTTGTGTCAAACAGTTTAAAAAAAAAGTGCTTTTTATTTTAAAAATAACCAAAGTCCAGGAAGTAACATCTCTAGCTCTATTTCCTAAATGATAATACTAATAAAATCTTTTACCAAATTACTTGGTTTCATTTTTAGTGCCTGGATTAATAGAATAGCATTCTAGTTGTGGCATCTTTTTGGAAGTTTGGTAAAAATAGAACTAGCCATAAATTTCCTTTTTCAGAATTCAGGGTATTCCTTTACCCGCCCCCCCCCACCCCCGCCGCCAAAAAAAAGATTTTGCACACTCAGAAAAGGGAGAAGCCAAATGTTTAAATTTTCCTTTGTCATTTGGAAAAGTTTTATATCTCTTGCCGCAATGGCTAATGACAGATTTCTAAGAGCATCTTTCAAAGAATATGGCATCGTATGCTATTGAAAATACTTTGAATTTAATTAAAATAGGGTATAAGGCAGCAGTTGTTTGTTTATTTCATCTTGTTGTTTGCTTCATGAACCACAAACACAGCAAGCCCTACAAAGCCCTTGGAAATTATCCAGAAACTGTTATTTTGCTATTTATCATTTTCACTGAAACTGCTGTACATTTTCATGGATATATTTAAAATTGACAGAAGTACAAGATGTAATATGTTCTTGATTGTACATTTTTGAGAGAAAACAAGATACCTATATGCTGAAGCTGTCTTTGGTAAGCTAAATGTAATGTGGAAATTGTAGATTTGATAAGTAACGTTTTCAATGACAATAGGCTGAAAATGAAAAATATCAGTAATCGGTGTTTTCATTTTGAGTACTGAAATGTCTGCAGTTATGAAGAACAGTCAGTTTGGTCATTCCCCCCCCACCCTTAGTTTGTTAGGTTTTTTTTTTTCTTAAATGTCGACTTAAAACAAACCTTAAAAGCAAACCTCAGTTGTTTGGCAGTTAGTTACCATAAACACAGGCTTTCCCATTTGCCAAGCTTGGCTACCAACCCTAGTGAGCTGGCCCTGTCACAGTATGATTAGAAGAGTGTTCTTTCTAGCAGTTTAAATAACTCTGGCACTCTCACCATGTACAGGGTGCTGATAATTTTCACAAAACAAGTGGAGCATAAGAACCTGAAAAAAACTTGAGTTTCCTTTTCAAAAAGACATATTGGTTTAATTATTCAGCTTTTCCAGGAAATTAGAAGCCACCCACAGTCCTCTGAGGCAATTCAAGGTGGCACATTCTTATTTCAGTTGGTTTCCAGAGGTTGCCTTATTTTAAAAAGAAAGACATATAAATATATTTCCAAAATATTTTATTAAGAACTATTGTAAAGGGTTCAAACCAATAGTAAATAAATGGGTGCCGTTTGTTGCCATTAAGCATTTCTGATGCTTACTAGATGGGTAGTAAAATTATGCTTTCTTGTTTATGATTTTGGAATTCACAGTGACACCTGCTGGTAATTTTTGGAACAAAAACAAAAACAAAAACACCTTAAAAGTCTCCCCTTTTTTTTGTTTTGTTCTGTTTTGTTTCTGCTTACCTGGGGTATGTCTTAAAGACTTATTAGAACTTTTTATTTTTGAAAAATCTAATTTGCTAAGATTCTGTCTCATTATCTTTCAGAGTACTGGTCTAGTACTGTGGCATTATATAAGACTACAGGATGTCCCCTAATGAAATATAAGGTAGAGATTGGATGCAAGGTTTGAGATTTTTGCAGTTATAATTGTTTTAGTGGAGTGATTTTAGGAGTATAATTATTCTTAGGATTAAAAAATTGTTATTCCTTTTATTCTTTAAAAGATAAATTGGCAAATATCTATCATTAGGTATGCAACACAGTAATTATTGCTTACATGTAAAGTTTGCAAAGAACTCAGATGTTTCTGTGGAAAAAATTAAACTTAGAATCTTCTAATGAAAAGGAAAATTGAAAATACAGTGTACAATATTCCAAATCAGTTTCCATAGAACTTCTAAGACTTTATTATTTGTTTATGCAGGGATCTGCAAAGTTGGAGAAAGCCGAAATATTGCAAATGACAGTAGATCATTTGAAGATGCTTCAGGCAACTGGGGGTAAAGGTAAGTAGGTGGCTTCATTTTTACCCCCTTTCCACCTCTCACTTCTCATTTTTCCCCCTAAGATTATAGGAAAGTCATAGTTGAACAGTTCTTTAACAAGCTGAGATAGGAGGTCCCAGATTAAAGCTGTGGAAATCAATGCTAATGGCAGGATTGAACTCGTGGGAAAGAACTTCTGGAACAAAAGAAGCACTTGACCCTGGGCTTGTGTTTGCTTTCATAATACTGTGGGAGTAAAGCTTCATTCACAGCAGCCTGGTCAGAGATTTGTTTGGGACCTCAGGAGCACATGCTGGAATCTGTACAGAAAGACAAAATAAACACACAAACATCCAAACATAAACAGGAGGTTAAAGACAATCTTTTTCTCTTCTCCTTTCCCTTCCCTTGAACCCCCCCACCCCCCGCCATTAAGTCAAGACTAGGTCTCAACATAAGGCAGCCATTCCAAAGGAATTGACTTGAGGATTATTTTCACTATTTTCAGATTTTGGTCGGTCTTGGGTTTAGACAAGACAGAACATTTAAAGTATAGGTAGTGAATCTCTGTACTGAAAACTATTAGTGGAGCAGAGTCATTCCTGCAGACAGCAAACAGGAACAGGTACACTGGGCCCAGTGCCCAGGAGAGACGTCTTCTGTACTGGATAGTGATTTAGGGCAGAATCATCCAGAGGTCAGTGATGGACCCTCATGTCACATTAAAAATGAAACAAGATGGGATCAGGAGGGAGACAAATCATAAGAGACTCTTAATCTCACAAACTGAGGGTTGCTGTCGGGGGGGTGGTTGGTGAGAGGTAGGGCTAGAGTAGCTGGGACACTGGGAAGGCTGTGTGCTATGGTGAATGCTGTGAATTTTGTAAGATTGATGATTCACAGACCTGTACCCCTGAAGCAAATAATACATTATATGTTAATAAAAAAATAGACGAGATCCTGAAAGCTGTAATATCCATTCAGACTTCATGATCCCTCTTCTACTCAGACTTGATTTTGCCCTTTTATATCTTTTTCATCCTTCAAGCAGGCCTTTGCTATTCACCTTCACCAAGAGTGTTTTGTTAAGTAATATATTTGACAACTGGGTAGGGAGAGGCGGTTACCACCACGAGGGGCTAAGTGCTGCCCTCCACCTTGGCGGCTTCTCTGCTCAGCATTAGCCTTTCATTACAACATAGTATCACAGTTTGTCCTAGATCAGAGAAGGGGCAAGGCATTGGAGGTAAATAGCCGTTTACTGATTGCAATGGGAGTACTGAAGTATTTAACTCCAGTATGGCCATACTGTGGAGGACCTGTGGAACATCAGCCCTGGCCTTCACTGTCCTTTACCTGTATCAGGTATGGTGGTTGGGGGGGGGGGGTGTAGGGTGTGATCACTGTAAAGAGAAGCCCCCATGGTTTGACTTAACCTCAGTTGCACCTTCCCTAGAAACCATCCTGAATGGGTATGGAATTGTGATTTCTAATCATTAAAATGTAGCCCTCAGCATAGGATGCAAAAACTTTTACATAATAGAGAAGAGAACTGGATGAAATCGTAGAAACCAGTGATCCAGGCCACCTTGGCCATTGCCTCGCCTTTAACCCAAGACAGAAGTGCTCTGTTGTGCTGTGAGGCCTACACTAGCATTCTGAGCTCTAAAGCCCCTCCTGCCCCATGATTTTGATTCTGCACCTGCCACCTCAGGATAGTAGGAGACTGACTGAGCTGGTGATGGTGCAGGAACAGCAGTTTGATTACTCTGCCTCTCTTGGTAGTGTTCAGCACAAGGCTGAGAATTCTTATCAGGATTTCAAATATTTGGCATGAGCTAAACTTCTAAAGAGTAATATTGTTCTTACGCCTTATTATAAAAACTAGTTCCATTCTTGGTTGCTATTCTTGGCTGCCTGAACGGTCCTAAAATTCATCCCAGAATAGTTTATGAACAGACATTTGCAAGCAAGCACCATACAAGTCGCCTGACTGCCAAGTCATTAGAGAGGTCATCCTACAGGAGAAAGTATGGGCCTTAAAGGTGGGGGAGAGCGGCTGGCAATGTGGGCTCACATCATCCAAGACTCACAACTGCTGTGGGGGCCTCACAGTGTAGTGGTGAAGGACAGAGACTGCAGTTGGGTTGCCTGGTTTCCAAACCTAGCTCTGCCGTATGTTAGCTGTGTGACCTTGGGTAAACTACGAACCCCCGTTGCCCCAGTTTCCTCATCTGTAAAAGGAGGACAGTGATGGTGTCTACCTCACAAGGTTGTTGGGAGTTTATTCACCTAAAGCCACACAGCAGTGATGGCACAGAGGAAGCAATATGGACCCAAGTGCTTTCATTATTGGCCCAAGATTATTCCTAGGGGACAGCTGCTCATCGTCATTTCCCTCTGCGTTCAGCAATAGAATAGGAATTACACAATTTATATTCCTTAGTACACAACAGAGAACTCAGTCATATATAACAACGTACAACTGGCAAACCACAAATTTCAATCACTCTTTGCCCACTCATGAAAATTCTTGGAAGCCCCTGGGGTTCCAGTTCTGTTGGTCCGTTCTTTATAGTCTGTCTCAGTATTGCAATGGCCTCTGGAGAGAATTTAGTAGAGTAACCTACATTTCTAGATCCCTGTGTGTTTCTGGACTCTGTCTCCTGTTTATTACATCCCTCCTTCTCATGAAAATTAGAAGCCTACAAAGCCCAACAAAGAACCCTGAGGGTTCTCATGTGAAACCTTTCTACGGAGGCGTCTTCAGGAAGAGCTTTCCCTCTTAATCCCAGGGACTTTGTTGCTATCTAAGCTGAAGTCCTGGAATGATACCTATTTTTGTTGCTGATCTTCCATATTTCATGATATTCTCTTACATCAGATTTATGCTGTCATTGTTACTGTTTTAATGGTATATATTTTTACCCCATATGTCTTTTGGGGACTTTCAAATTTCTGCTGATATTCTACCTTTAGGAATTTGAATATTGTGACTTCTGTTTTCCAAAGTGCTTTGATTATACAGTAAGACGGTTTACTTTTTAGATGACAAATGAAACAGGTAATACTTTGATCTCCAGAAATGTGAAAAAGATAATGTAGTAAATGCTTTAGGTAAAAATAACTTTGAATGTAATACTTCTCATTTATGTGTGCCCATATCCCAAAACTGAGTAAAGATTTAATTTGAAAATTGCTAAAAAAAGAAAAAAAGTTGTAAATGAGAATCTGAAAAGGATACATTTGTACACATTAGAGGTCACGCATTCAAAGTGGTGACATTTCCCCAAATATCTGATTAACATTCTACCCTAAATTTGCACTGATAATAATGATACATTACTATTTTTTATCTAATTATTTTATTTGGATAAAAAGTGATTCTCATATATGTGACTCTGCTCTAGCCATTTTTAATGGTTGTAACCTTAGGTGGCGGAGGAAGGGGGGCATGCATGTATAGATACTGAAAAATTAATACACATTTTTTTCTTGGGTGGATGCCAGGAAAATGTAAGCTAACCAGTGAAGGAGATATATCTTTGAATTTCAGGAAAGCAAGGAGTTATAATAATCTCATATCAGTAAAGCAGACTTCTATTGCCTGATAGAAAAATAAGATCTTTAAATCAGTAACCCCCAAATTAAAAAAAAATCTTTTGTTTCATCAAATTTTTTCATATAATTTGCTAAAGAAAAAAAAAGTCAGGAAGCATATATGAATTTATAAAGAAATTCTAGCACATTTTTAAAGAAAGTCCTCAAGCTGCTAACATGCATTTTGTATCTCTGTTACAAATGCCAAGAGTAAGGATGTTTCAGATAAACCCTTTAATCTCCATCGCATGTGACAGAGACAGAGAGACTGAAACTCTGTACTACCGTGAAAAAGTTTACTAAGGAATTTCACTGTCACAGTACAGAAGGAGAGGACCCCCCCCTTGTTTTTTTAATAAAAGTATTGGAAACACAGACGTTCTTAATTTTTTCCCTCACGGTGATATTTGGTTGCAAGAACCACCATAGTGTATAGCATTGCTAGTGTTGTCACACATGTGAATTGCAAAGTTAATTTCTTCTACAAAAATTACAACCAGAAATAACTGGCAGCATTTTCAGAAAGGGTCGCCATTCTCCTTGAAACTTCGGAAGGACAGAGGGGAGCGCAGTTGGTGGTTCCTCATAGTCACCTTACCGTTTTCTCTCGCTCTCCCTCTCCCGGCGCCCCCCCTGCTCCATCCCCCTCTCAGGCTACTTTGACGCACATGCTCTGGCCATGGACTTCATGAGCATTGGCTTCCGGGAGTGCCTGACAGAAGTGGCCCGGTACCTGAGCTCCGTGGAGGGCCTGGACTCCTCCGACCCCCTGCGGGTGCGACTGGTCTCTCATCTCAGCACGTGTGCCTCGCAGCGGGAGGCGGCGGCCATGACGTCCTCTCTGGCCCACCACCACCACCCCCTGCACCCGCACCACTGGGCGGCAGCCTTCCACCACCTCCCCGCGGCCCTGCTCCAACCCAACGGACTCCACGCCTCCGAGTCCTCGCCTTGTCGCCTCTCCACCGCTTCGGAAGTGCCTCCTGCCCACGGCTCCGCCCTCCTTACGGCTACGTTCGCCCACGCCGACTCTGCCCTTCGGATGCCATCCACGGGCAGCGTTGCCCCCTGCGTGCCACCTCTTTCCACCTCCCTCTTGTCCCTGTCCGCCACTGTCCACGCGGCCGCGGCCGCAGCCACCGCCGCGGCGCACAGCTTCCCTCTGTCTTTCGCGGGGGCCTTCCCCATGCTCCCACCTAACGCAGCTGCGGCCGTGGCAGCCGCCACAGCCATCAGCCCGCCCTTAACCGTGGCAGCCACGTCCAGCCCACCGCAGACAAGCGGTGCAACAAACAGTAAACCTTACCGACCCTGGGGGACAGAAGTGGGAGCTTTTTAAGTTTTCATTGGACTTTTTGCAATAGTAACTGAATGTCCTTCATTTCAGAGTCAGCTTAAACCTCTGCACCCTGAAAGTAGCCATACAGATGTCTACAGATCCACAAAGGAACAATAAAGCTATTTGAGACACAAACCTCCCAAGTGGAAATGTGGTATTATCTTTTTTCTCGTGTTTTGTTTAAGGCAGCTTGGTAACTGACATCAGCAACTTTTGAAACCTTCACACTTGTTTTCATTTAGAAGTTTCCTGGAAAATATATGGACTGTATCATCCAGCAATGCATCAGTATGTCTGAATTGGGGGAAAAAACAAAAACAAAAACAAAGAAACCTGACTGGATTCTCTTGAAACTAGATGGAAAAAAAAAAATATTCGTGTTTCATAAGTGCCTGAGCTAGTAAAGTTTTCTTCTGAATATATAACATTGCACAAGTAAAGAAGAGTGTAGAGGTTAGGTTAAGAAAGGGAAGGGACAGAAGTCTTGCATTAGGTTGCAGACATTTTAATAAGGTGCCAGAGAAGAGTACTCTATTGAAACCAACAGGTTTTTCTTGGCCAAAAGGATTGCTGAAAATAATTTTCAAGTTGAAAGACCTAGTTTTATCTTAGTTTGCTTCTTTGTACAGACTTGCCTGCCAAGTGGTGACATTTAGCAATGCATTGGTATAAGCAATTATTTCATCAGTGCTCAGATTAACAACCATTTCTGCCTGCCTGCAAGCCCCCAGGCACTTTTTTTCATGGTTCAAAATATGGTGCTTCTTTATGTAAACCATGCATTTATAGAAAGAGTGCACCTAAAAGCAGTTGCCTACCATGTGCCCACCAGAAGCTATTTGATCCATGCCAACTTGAAAATTCTCCAGTTTGTAAAACTTTAGGTTAATTTATTGTTTCATTTAGACTATTTTTACATATTTATCCTCTTCATTTTGTCCTGAAATGTGTCATATCTATTCTTGTCACCCTTTGGGAAAAGTTGCATTTCTGGAGGTGATGAGACAGGGAGAGAGCGTTGGGAAGAGAAAAGCCACGATTTTTAAATGCTCTTTGTCAAGCTCATGATCGCATTTGATCCCAAATCAAGATGAATGTATGCAGTGGGATGTACAGAAATTATTTTTGTTCATGCCTAGACTAGTGCTACATAATGGTGTTTTTCTTTTGTTGTTTTTTTTTTGTTTGTTTAATGACAACATAATCTTTTAATACATTGAAATTGAGCACATGAGATTTTATGTTTGAAAGATAAAGACACAGCATGTATTCTTATGCACTTCATTTCTCTGCTGTGTGGAGAGAGCAATAAACATGAGAATGTTAAACATTATGCAAAATTATACATTTTAAATACTTGTTTTAAAATTATTGTACCCAGTCTTTTTTGCATTACTTTGTAACCTTTTTCTATGCAAAAGTCTACATATCACTAATTAAATGAAGTCCTTTTTGACTATTTTCATGTGGATGAGTTGCTTTGCAGAATGGAAAGTTGACATGAATTTCAAGCAAGGCCTTCCTTAACTAAGTTTAAGCGGTGGCTTTTCTTTTTCTCTTTCAGAGTCATTTAATATAATTCACAGCTTGCCTGAAAATAACATTTATCTGAGCTTGTAAATCAATTAGGCATAGGCAGGTATGACATTATTTGGAGACAGGAAGTGATTTCCTCTCCCTTTTATTCTTAACCATGGTTCTTGGAAAAGTGCAAATACAAGAACTCCAGATAATAGTAAACTGAACCTAGGATAATAAGCTAGAATGTGTCATACGTTTTGTAATTCAAAAATGTTTGTAGAGGGTTTTTAAAACATCATATGCATACGTGATAATCATATACATGCTTCCTGATGATAAATCCTCTGTACCTACCTCAATGAAACTCTTTTGATGCTGTAGAAATTATGCACATATCTCTCCTTCAATGAAGCCTAGAAGAGATTATTTCAGTACCTGAAGTTATTGGGCCAAACATAAGAAAAGAATAAAAAAAAAGAATGTTTTTATTCATATCAGTTACGCTCACAGTTAAAGAGTGCGAGGTTTCCTACATTATTTTAGTTTTGAAAAATTAAGTATATAATTGTTCTAATTTTTGTCTATAAGTGGGAAAAAAATAAGCAAAATCAGATCACTTTGTTCCTCCTGTCTGTAAGTTCTGTGGTCATTGTATCTTCAATTAGCTCTGATGGAATTAGGTAGTAAATAAGAAAATGAATTTAGTAGTATTTGAATTTTGCTTTTTAATCATGGTTTGTGGACAATACGCATAGGAATAATTCTTATTTTAAGATCAAATGCTGATTCTGTGCCTGTTGTAATGTCAGCATTCAAAGAATTTCTTTCCTTTTTTGGAATGTAAACTATTTTTGAGATCAGGAATTTTTATTTTTAATTTTGATTAAATATTTTAAGATAGCTCCTCTTCCTCCTTTCCTCCCTTTCTTGTCCTTTTTGTTTTTTCCTTATATTTTTTCCTTCCCAGTTACATATGAGTTGTTATTTTTCCAATTAAATGATTAAAATATTTGCCAAACAACTTGCCCATAGTTGCTAAGGGTTGTCATAGTTCCTAAAGATAATTGTCTGTAATTTTGGTCATGCGAAGTTAATTGTTTCTTGATAAATGTTTCACATCATCAGCTATTAACATCACATTTCACTGTTAAAAGAACAAAATGCGACTAAGTAAATTTAAAGATCAAATTGGCTTTATTCGACAATTCATGAATTGGGCAGCATCCCATCTAGCAAATAGAAAGGAGCGGGAAGAAGCCATACAAAATGGAAGGCTTTTATAGGCAGAGGGGGCTGAAAAAGGAAGTTGGTAACAAAGAGTGGATTGTTTGAGGCAAGGTCACCTTCCTTTGGGGGAGGGGAGGTGTCTGTCACACAGATGACCTCACTGTTACTGATTGGTTAATTCCAGATTGGCTAAAGGTCACTGGTTGAAAATCACTGCAATTTGGTTAGATATTAAGTCTTGGTTTGCTGATGTGGGGCTTGCACAAGTGATTCCATTTTGGCCTGTTGTTTCTTTTTAACAACTGTTCCCATCTCTGGTTCAATGTTTTGTGAAAGTGGTATCCCACCTTTAGGTGTGGTTAATTTTCATGTTCGTTCCCAAAATAGAAAAAAAATCAGTTTTTATGATCCAAGGGGAAAAGAACTTTTAAAGTTAAATTTATTGGTGGCTTTTATTTATGCCAACATTAGTCCTAAAATTAACTTAAGGGATTTGGGGAAAGAAGTGACATTTTTAGAAATTTGTTTTCCCCCAAATGTTAAAAGCTATATGCATGCCTAATGTTAAAAAAAAAAAACAATTAAAACAATTTAGCTGATACAAACAAACTTTAATACTTTATGAAGCAGTCTTCTTTTGGAGAACTGCAAAATGGGGCAGAAGGCAGAGAGATTTTATAGGATAAAGCATAAAGAGCAAGGAAGAGAAAAATGGAAAATATCTGATTGGCAGGGTTATGCAATCAACCTTGTTTAGAGTGAGAAGGCTCAGAGTTGGCTTGGCATTGGGGCATTGGCTAACTGGATATCCTGCATTTCTGCTCAAGGGGAACATTTACAGAGACTCAAAAGTTATATAAAGTTCCATTTGCTGATGGAGCACCTGGGCAGTAGTGGCTTCATCCTGGGCCTAGAAATGTATTTCAATGCTCATTAAAACACAGTTCTGTATTTCACATCAGTGAGCCAGAAGGTCTTTATTGAATACTATGCCCAGCACTGTGTGTACATGTTAACTTGCCAGTGACATGTGGTACATGCACATGTGCTTCTACAGGCTAACAGTGAAAGGTATGGCTGTCATTCTAGCTCTTTACAAGGACCCTCAAAAGAAGAAGGTGCTGAGGGGCGCCTGGGTGGCCCAGTGGGTTAAAGCCTCTGCCTTCGGCTCAGGTCGTGATCCCGGGATCCTGGGATCGAGCCCCGCATCGGGTCTCTGCTCAGCGGGGAGCCTGCTTTACCTCCTCTCTCTCTGCCTGCCTCTCTGCCTACTTGTGATCTCTGTCTGTCATAAATAAATAAAATCTTTAAAAAAAAAAAAAAAGTAGAAGAAGAAGGTGCCGAGAGAGTGAGGCAAGGGGTTTCTGAGAACTAGTTGGAGAGACTTGTTGGTCTCTTTGGGATCTTTTGCTATTATAAATATGATAATCATCATTTGAACAAATCTGAGGCACTTTAAAGTAAATTGAAACATAAAAAAGGCCAAATATTAACAGTGGTGGCTCTAATGATCCACATGTACATATGTATTGTAAATCTTAATGAAGCATTTTGGATCATCTTTGTATAATCAACTTGTTCCTTTTCCAATCATTACATGAATTCAAAGTAAGAGTGATCACCTTAGTTCATCATCACAAAGCAATTTCCATAAGTGTAAGATTCCAACAGTTGCAAGATACACTACTGGGTAAAGGTCAGTTTTTAAGGAAAAGAGCCACCACAAGACAACATTACCCATTGATCATAAGACGTCCCAATTTCCAGAGTGTAAAAATGAAAAAAAAGGGGGGGGTACATCTTGAATCTGAGGCAATACTGTAGTACAATAACATACTTCAATGCAAATTTTAAAAATCCATGGCTATGGGGTGTCTGGGCGGCTCAGTCTGTTAAGTGTCTGCCTTCAGCCCAGGTCATGATCCTGAGGTCCTGGGATGGAGCCCCATGTCAGGCTGGCTCCCTGCTCAGTGGGGAGCCTGCTTCTTCCTTACACTCTGCCTGCAGCTTCTCCCGCTTGTGTTCTCTCTGTCAAATAAATACATAAAATCTTAAAAAAAAAAATCCATGGCTAGAGATATACAGAGATTAAGATGTGGCTGACTTAGCTTACTTTAAAAATTTCTCATCAGGATGGGGTCCTAGTCAAATTATGAATCTGGATTGATTTTGTAAGTTTTTTTTTTTTAAGATTTTATTTATTTGACAGAGAGAGATCACAAGTAGGCAGAGAGGCAGGCAGAGAGAGAGAGGAAGGGAAATAGGCTTCTCAGTGAGCGGAGAGCCTGATGCGGGGCTCTATCCCAGGACCCTGGGATCATGACCTGAGCTGAAGGCAGAGGCTTTAATCCACTGAGCCACCCAGGCACCCCGATTTTGTAAGCTTAATTACCTAAAGATAGATATATTTTTGAAGCTTTTTATGTTTTTATTGCCCAATGGGACTATTCCCAGCTCTGCATTTTACTAAAGAATGGAGTTTGACTTCCCCTTGTAATTCTTTTAAGATCTAAGCAATAACTGAGGTTGTGAATATTTCAGCAACTAAAACAAAGCACTGCAGTAAATATGACATCATGAACTGTGACTATAGCTCAAATTCTTTGGAAGGATAAGTCTTTGAACTCAGATGGGAGAATTTAAAAAGAAAAAAAGCCCCTTAGCTTACATCGACAGTCTTGTATGTGGGGCCAGAGGCATATGAGAAATGGTTCCCTAGGTACCAGGTAGTACTTCTCCCATCCTTTCAACTTCAAAGGAATAGACAGGAATGGGTTTGGGCAGGGAATTGGGTCCTCTTATAATGGAACACCAGTACCTACCTAAGTCATAGATCTAATAAAACATGTTAATACTAACTACAAATATTGTTCAGTTGTTCTCTGTGCTAAATTCTATGCTATGTGTTTAAAATTTGTTGTCTCATTTAATAAGCTATCCTATGGAATGCGTATATTATTGTAACTGTCTTATGGAATGCATATATTATTATCTTTGTTTCACATATTAGGAATTGGAGAGTAAGAGGTTAATTGCCCAAGGTCATACCTAGCAGTTTGAGCTATGACTCAACCCAGGCCTGTCTGATTCTTCAGCCCATACCTTTGAACCTCTAGGCTATGGCTTTTGACACTGCTTTTTCAGACTCAAGAATATTTCAACAGGCCTGGAATCACTTTGAATTATTGACAAGAGTAAATCTCTCTATCATATTAGCAGAAAAATGTCTACCATCTTACCCTTTTAATATATGAAAGGGTTTTAAAAAAAGAATAACTCCACTTTATTCCATCATAGAGCATAAAAGGAAATAGTTTTGGCACTTTTCTCATTTTAGCTTTCAAGCAGGTCATACCTACCTTACCTTAATCAGTGAGCCTCAGTAATGGCTACCAAATTATCTCATTCAAGGTGGTTGGCAAAGGTAAAGCAAAATGGTGAATTATTAAGACAAGGTGTCTGGGGGCTCCTGGCTGGCTCAATCGGAAGATCATGCAACTCTTGATCTTGGGGTTGTGAGTTTGAGCCCCACTTCAGGTGTAGAGATTAATTAAATAAATAAAACTTAAATAA
The DNA here is from genome assembly GCF_963455335.1 of Martes martes. Taxonomy (NCBI): domain Eukaryota; kingdom Metazoa; phylum Chordata; class Mammalia; order Carnivora; family Mustelidae; genus Martes; species Martes martes. The sequence continues at coordinate 74,676,100 of NC_137893.1, read as the reverse complement.
GTAATAAAATAATAAATAATAAAAACTTTAAAAAAGAGAGACAGAGAGAGAGAGAGAGAGAGTGGGGCGCCTGGGTGGCTCAGTGGGTTAAAGCCTCTGCCTTCGGCTCAGGTCATGTTCCCAGGGTCCTGGGATCGAGTCCCACATCGGGCTCTCTACTCAGCGGGGAGCCTGCTTCCTCCTCTCTCTCTCTGCCTGCCTCTCTGCCTACTTGTGATCTCTGTCTGTCAAATGAATAAATAAAATCTTTAAAGAAAAAAAAAGAGAGAGAGATGAGGTATCTGAGAAAATCGAGTTTGAAGAGAAAATAACCCCCACCCCAGTCTCCCACGGGATGTAAAAGATAAGAGGTTATGGATGGGGGATGGGGATGGGAAGGGGGAGAATGCTGGATCATTCTGAATACTTGTATATTCCGGGGCCATCATGTCATAAACCAATACTCGTCATTTGGCCTAGAAAGACTTGCCCAGTAACCCATCCACTGTAACAATTCTCATTATCAGGAAAGAATTTCGAACTAGCCTGAACATTCTGGCCTACTGTTAAGCATGTTTTCCAAATAGCAGTTAACCATTTCTATGTGTATAAGTTTTTTAAAAATCTTATATCCAGAGGTATTTTTATATGCCTCTAAATTCTTAGTCTTCTAAGAACTGAATATTCTGTTTCCTTGACCTTAGTTGTAATCCTATTAGTCTGTGGGAATGAAGAGATTCATGCATATGAAGTGGGTATGCATGTAATAGAATGTCTCATAAGGTTTTTCGTTTTTTGGTTTTTGTTTTTGTTTTTTTAAGGGATAGACTGAGGCTGAGTATCTTTGACAAATTAACTAAAGTTCCTTGCAATTAAGGGTGCATTGTAATAGTTTTGTGTTTTCACCACAGTGATAACAAAGTCACGTTTTCTCATGTGGAAGAAAAAGTATTTTGCTAAGAATTGCTGTTATTCATAATGTCTCACTTGTACAAGTGGGATGATAAATTTTAAATTGCTCATAAACTCCTAAATAACTGAGTATTTTAACTGAGTTAACCCCTCCTTTTTGTGATTATAAGCTATCAAGCTGAATATTATTTACCATACTGTAAAACTCTGTTTCCTAGATCTCTCATCACTTCTTTTTAAACCTTTCCTTTAATTACAGAGAACATAAAGACTTTTATTTTTTTTCACCAAAACAATCCAACTAGCACTTTGTATAGCTGTTTGTGTAGACTTTCTCCCGGGCCAGCAATGGCTGGCCTCTTCCTTATCCTAGCCAGTCCGCCCCAGTATGCCTGCTTTAAATAGGCTTCCCTTGGGGTCTGGCAAGATGACAGAGATGTGCTCACAGTCAGGAGGGCAAAACACAGAGGCACATAGACCAGATTTTACTCTCATCAGAATACATTTCTCTGTCACAGTCACACGCCACCTCCTGAACAGGAACTAAGCCAGCCACTTTTTTTGTCTAGCAAGCACCCACCGCTAGGTTTATTTTATTGTTTTGACAGCTTTCTCTCAGAAAGATAAGCATTGCACAGTACAAGTGGCTGGGTGTGGTAGCATCATCAAGCCCGCCCACAGTCTGGTGATGCTCAGATGAGGGTACAGCCAAGGTTGGTAAGCAAGCAGTGCCTCTGATGACAAACATCATTTACTCCTACCATAAGGAGGCTTGAGGGGCCACTGTGCCCCCTTTCAAGGCTCAGTAAGCACCCCCACCCCATAGATATCCGTAAGTCCATCCCAGCTGAATCATTAAGCAGGGTTAAGACAAATGTGTTGCACCGAAGGAACAGATTCAAACACGAAGTGCCTCCTGACCGTGACCATCATAAGAACGGGTCGCAGCAATAAACTGATGAATTATCTGTCTGGCGTTGACCAGTTCTCAACAACAGAGAACACAGTTCCTTTGATGTGAACCATCAAACCTCAAGCCTGCCCAAAAGCAGGAGCTATAGACAAAACAACACAGGAGCAATAACTCAACCTAAATGCATTTAGCCACTTCTCCAAACGACAAGGTCTGGCAAGCAGCTTCCTTGCTCTGGGTATCAGAAGCTTGAGATGAAAGGAGAAACAATGTTCACCATTGTTTGTCATCAGGATATGATGTAGCGAGAAAAGTGATGGAAGCTGTTTGTCCAATTGTTTCTTTAAAATATATAGATTAAGAGTTAAAATTCTGCAAGCGTATCCCTGACTGATACAGCAAAAACATACAAGGAAATGGTTTGCTTAATAATAGTGCAACTTGGGGCGCCTGGGTGGCTCAGTGGGTTAAAGCCTCTGCCCTCGGCTCGGGTCATGATCTCAGGGTCCTTTGATCGAGCCCCGCATTGGGTTCTCTCCTCAGCGGGGAGCCTGCTTCCCTTCCTCTCTCTCTCTCTCTCTGCCTGCCTCTCTGCCTACTTGTAAAAAAGAGGAAAAAAAAAATTGTGCAACTTCCCAGCCATATCCAGGAGAGTGCATGTTTAATTCATTAAATCAAGTCCATTAAGCAGTTTTGTTTAAGATGTGGGAGCTTATTAAAATTCTTGATACTTATTCAACAGATCACTTACAAATAACTTGAAATCTGTATTTGTGATTCTAGTGAAGTTATCTCTATTTTACTCAATATATGTGTCATTTTTAAAATTCCCAACTCTTCAAGGAATATAATAAATAGTATAATAACTAAAAGGACAAGTTCTGAAATCAGACAGATCAAGATATATCTTGAGATGCATTAACAGTGTGAGTTTGAACAAATTACTGAATCTGTATAAGCTTTGTTTTTTAATTAGCAAAATAGGACTAAAAAAACAACACCTATCTCACAAGAATTTTCTGAGGATTAAGTGAGATAATGTTCATAAGATCTGGTACATAATACATTATCAATAAATGGTAGTGTAGGTTATTCAAATTTAGTTTATTGAAAATGTCTTAAGATCCAAAATAAGTCTCATTCAGTCCCATTCACACACCTTTATTCAAATTCATACCAAGTTACTTCCTCAATGCCTGTTCTCTTTACATTATTTGCCTGTACATTTTGCTTTATATAAATAAATTTGCAGATTTCCAAAATTTCAGAGTTAGAAGAACATAACGTAGACTGATGCTTCATTTTACAGAAGAAGAAAACTGAGTCCCAACAACATTAAGATCATCTTTCCCACAGTCCTGTGACACCGATCTCCTGATTGCTAATGCATGGTTCTTTCTGAGACAACAGGACAATAAACATTTTCTTTCATATCTTTTATATTTTAGATGCCAAAGCTTTGTATTTTGTTGTGTGTGAGCTGAATAGGTCTATTGGTTGGTTAAGAAATCATGCTTTATGTTTCCCGTCTTCAAAAGCAATGGTTATTAGACTGATTCAAAATAAATACAATGGAGTAATGTCTCTTTAGAAGAAAAATCTTGAATCTAATGAATATGGCTGAGATTGAAATTCTATTACTGTCTTTAAATGATGTCCTTCACCCTCAAAAGGCAAATCACACACACACAGGTGAGCAGAGCTGTGCCCCTTTTTGGCCCCTAAGGCAGAATCTTCCCTTGACACAGACGAAGCTGTGGATTTACCAGTGACATGTCAAGGGCTTTAGGCCATGCCTCTCTGGCTCTCCTCTGTAGCTCCCCAATGCTCTCAGTACGAAGACAAAATCCTTACCGTCAGGTTGAGAGCCATGGAAGAGTTATCTCCTGCCCACTTCTTAGGTCTCTCCTCACCTTGCCTTACCACCTCTGACTTGCCATCCAGCCATCCGGGCTTTCTTTCAACCCCTGATAATCTCCTTGTTCTCTCCTGCTACCAGCATTTGCACATTTTCCTTCTACTTAGAATGGTCTTTTCTCTCCTTTTTACCTAGGTAACTCATCTTCATTTTCCAGATCTCAAAAGGTGGGTCGCTCTGCTGACATCTCCAACTGATTCAAAACCCCAGTGTGGAATCACATACTTCTCCTTATGGAATCTGTCAGTTGCAATTCAAATTTGTAAGGATATGATTATTTACTATCTCATCCACTATGTGAAAAGCAAACGATAATGACTATTTTTTGCTCATAGTAAGTCTCCAGGGCTTCTTTGACTTACGTCTGGTACAGAAAGAGACATCAACAAATATTTGCAGACATTGGTTAAATGAATGACTATATGAGTGCATGACCGAATGAGGAATGAAGGAATAAATGTCACAAGCGGGACCTGCATCCTTGCTGCATTGGATTTATTTGAATTGCTTCCCTCAAACTTCAATCTGATGACACAGAATATATGCAAGTAAAATTAAGCACAATTGATGAAATGAGAAGAAAGAAGGTAAAAGGATAAAAATATCCCCTACTGCTCCCTATGAATACAATAAACTCTAGATTTTAACTATACTCAACATTTCCAAAGCAAGTGTGTGTTACTTAGATTAAATGTGTCTGAATGAGACACATGAGTCTATGATGCCACCTTGTGGTTTATTTTCACATTTGTCACTTACAAAATGCCTAGAACTTCCCTACTTTATAGAAAAGCACCATTATAAACTATGGCTATCAGGAGGAGTGAGATTTTGCTTACAGGCATGCCATCATCCCAAAGAGTTTGCCCAAACATAGCATTCATTCCCTTTTGTTTTTTAATTAAATATCGAACTGATGGAGAAAACTAGTGTAATACATTATAAATAATCAAATGAGAATTAACAACTGTGTACAACCAGGCTAGAATTACCAGAATTTCAAAATACCCCTGCATGTGTCTTGCCTCCCTCTTTTCTATCAACCAGCAATAACCACTCTTTTGCTTTTCTTTATAGTTCGCCATCTGTTTATATATTTACCAGTGAACACTATTTTTACTTTAGCATTTTAAAACTTCAAATAAAGGAATCATTCTGTATTCAATTTGCTTTTAAATCATATTTTTCTGGATTCATATGTTGATAAGCGGAGCTGTAATCCATTTATTTTCACTACACTGTAGTATTTCATTGAATGACTAAACCACAATATACTTAGCTACTCTACTCTTGATGGCCATTGAGATTGCTTCCACTTTGGGTCTATTATGATGGTGCTGCAGCAAACATTCTATGTATCTCCCGGTGCCCCTGTGCAGGGATTTCCCAGGGGTTGAATTGCAGGGCATGGGAAACTCCAAGTCTACTAGATAACACCATACTGTTTCCCAAAGTTATTTTAGCACGCCAGTTTACACTTCCACCATTAGCATGTAAGTGCCGTTGTTCTACATCCTTGTCAACACTTGATATTAAGATTTTTTTTCATTTTTGCCACTTCGATGGGTGTAAACAGAATCTTTTAAATTTTAATTTGCATTTCCTAATTACAAAAGAAGTTGATACTCTTTTTTAAAAAAAAATTTACTGGTCACATAGTTTTCTTGAGAGAAGTGTCAGTTCCAGTCTTGCCTCATTCTTTCATTTTTCCACTCAAGAGTCATTTGAATTGCTCCTATGTGCCAAGTACTGACACAGCCTTGGGCATACAAAGAGGAATGTGATACAGATGTTGCCCTCACGGAGCTCTTGGCTTACTATCCCGTTAGTGCCTTCAGGCATCATACTAATTATCGAGACCAAAAAACAGCAACAATTTTTGGCCACCAATGATATGATTATCACTTTGCAAGGCAGAAGAAGTATATATTCCTAACATCTAGGAATTTATGAAAACATAACTAACACAAAACTATAGCATGTTATATAAACTACAATGTGTTATGTGATATATATTATAAAAATTCATAGGATGTGACAAGCTGGTAAAAAAGCTAGTCATGTCAGTCGTAGTTTAAATTTAAATTGCTTTCCTTTTATGTAACAAATGTAAAAATATTATTTTTCTATAGCCTACCTATTAAAGGAAGAATATTAAAAAAAGAATCATTTTTAAGTCAATAAAATAATAATGATCAAGTGGAGATGTGGTAAAGATGATTTTTAAATAAATAAAAATTGTACCAAAGGGGAAAAAAACCACTTTCACAAATCAACATGCTTATCCATAAATGTAAGTACACTGTCTTTGCTGTTGAGCTTGTTTCTTAACTAAAAGTTTTCCACGGTGCCTGGGTGGTGCAGTTGATTAAGCATATGACTCTTGGTTTCAGCTCAGATCATGATCTCAGGGACTTGGGATTGAGCCTAGCTTTCAGCTGCACCTAGTGTGGGGTCTGCTTGAAATTCTCTCTCTCCCTCCCCTTCTGCCCCTACCACTCCTGCTGTCTGTCTGTCTCTCTCTCAAAAATAAATAAATAAATAAATAAATAAATAAATGTTTTCCACATGTTTCTATGGAATCTGATAGCCCCCAAAACTACTAGAGTTGACTTTTACTAAATTTTTCGTGCATAGAATTCAATTATAACTTTAAAAGAGAACCTGAAATGTCATATACTTCTGTGTAACACTCCCTATGAGCCATCCTATTTGTAAAGTGTGCTCTAAAGAAGATGCCAATGTGCCAATTTGTTGTAGTGTGAGCAATCTTAAAGAATATCAGATTTAGAATGGGCAGATCAGGTTGGAATCCTGGTTTCCCCACATACTTGTATGATTTCAAATAGGTTAAATAACATTTCTGAGTGTGTGTTTCCCAAACTACAAAACAAGGATAATTGTTGTATGAATTTATTTGATTATTGTAGATAAATGGCTTAGTTCAGTGCTCAGAATCTGAAAGAACTCATTAAGTTGTGTATTAAGATTGACTCAATGTAATTCCTTTTCTACTTCTTCCAGTGGAAATACAGAGCTGTGGTTCATTAAAAAAAAAAAAGGAATTATGAGGGCTGAACATATAGATGATTGTTTTCAAGTGAAGTCTTAGCAGTCTACTCCTTGATTTAATTGACAAAGTAATCCATTAATTCAGCACCAACCATATGTCAAGCACTACACTAGATGCTGATGAAAGTCCTTCCCTTCCTTCCTCCCCACCCTGCTTCCTCTCAGCCATCTTAATATTCAATTATGTATCATTTGATGGTTTTGTGTTTAAAATGAAATAATTTGATATTTGATGATTTTGTGTTTGAAGTGAAATAATTTGACAAGTTCAGAAAAATGTTTTTGGTATGCAGCAAATAACCTTTGCTTTCATCTATGCTGGTTAATTACTTTCTACTCCTTCATATTTAAGGAAACTCCTCATATGTGGAATATTTCTACAAACAGTCCTTCAGCATTTCCCCCTTTTCCATAAGGACGGAACAGAGCACAATATTCTGGCTCTACAAAGCAGCAACTTTGTGCTGTGTGTATGTAATGTGATATAGTACTGCTGTGTCTAATTGACAATATTATTTAGGAAAAGTGTACTTATTTAACTAAGAATAGCAATTGTATTGGTGAAACACAATAAGGATGACACCAAGACTAAATGAAATAAAACTCCACTAAAAAATTAATCAAGCAGGGAGCCTGGGTGGCTCAGTGGCTAAGCGTCTACCTTCAGCTTTGGTCATGATCCCAGGGTTCTCCCATTGAGCCCCACATGGAGCCCTGAATTGAGGCCCCCATAGAGCCCCACATTGAGCCCCTTATCAGGCTCCCTGCTCTACGGGAAACCTGCTTCTCCCTCTCCCACTCCCACTCCCTGTTCTTGTGTTCCTTCTCTCTCTCCGTGTCTCTCTCTCTCTCTCAGTCAAATAAATAAATAAAATATTTTTTAAAATTAACCATGCAAGAAAAATACCTTTTATTTTTAAATATTTAAATATTTTTAAATACCTATTAGTGGGTACACTGCAATTTCTAGACTCTCTTCTTTGGCTTCTTTAACCCTGACTTGTACTGACTCTTCTCCTTCAGGCTTTCTTAGTTTGTCCTCCTCTAGTGGAAGTCAAGCCTGCAAACCTTGCCTCTTTATGCTGCATTCAATCTCTTAGGAAGCATTTCCACTTTGGGTCCTTCACTTCTCACTTTTCAAAGCAGGATCTCCTCCAAATCTATCATTATTAGTCAAAAATTGCACTCCATACATACAGGACAAATTCACTTGGATGACCTCTTCAAACCAAATCTTACTGTAACACAGCTTCCTGCTTTACCACTCTCCCAGTTAGCACCCTTTCCAAATTAGTGACCATATTCAAAACCTTAAACATGTTCTCCTTTGACTTTTTACACGACTGTGATGGGCAGTTTTATTTGCCCCTTTATGTGCTGGGTGGGGGTCAAGGCTCCCCTCGATCTACTTCCGTCCATTTTTGTTTTAATTATGTACAGAGGACCTGGTCAGCCCAGGGTTGGAGTGCTTGCTCTATCTTCACTGCTTTGCTTCTCCTTCCTCAACGTTCTTGCACTCTGGTTTAGTTAAGGAGACATGCACTGGAACAGGAAATGTCCCCCATTTCCCCACTCACCACTCTCCTCACTTTCTTCTTCGCGCACCTTCCTCTATCCAGGCCTCCCCTTCATGTCTCACAGGACCTCCACCTCTCACTTTGTTCCCTTCCAACCCTCCAGTCCCTATCTAGGTAAAGCGTCTCACCAGGTGCTCCAGCAGGTGGAAGCCGATATTTACATTCTCTTCTGTGCCAACAACGCGGCGGACGCTTTGAGGAACAGGGATAGAACCTGCTTGCTGTACCCGGGCGGAAATGAAGGCGTGTTTTAAATCTTAGATTAAGTAACATTTAAAACGAATTCAACTTTTACGATCGAACAAAATGAATATGATTTAAAAGACAACTTTTATGATCGAATAAAATGAATATGATTTTTAAAAAACAACAAAACCGCTAATAAGAACTCCGAGTATTTTTGCAAAACGAATTTTCCCTGACCGGGAATCGAACCCGGGCCGCGGCGGTGAGAGCGCCGAATCCTAACCACTAGACCACCAGGGAAGTTAACACGCCACCTCCTTGAAGTGTATTTGCCACTTTAAAAATCTCTACGTCAACCAGACCAGTAGAAAGAGAGCTTCTTCGCCCTAAGCTCCACCCACTCCGTTCCTGTTTTGGGTCACGGCCTCCTAAACTGATGCAAATTTTGCGCGCTCCCGGCCCAGCACCCAGGTGGCTCCCGAGGGTGGGGGGAACTGGACCCTCCAAGTCCGACTGCCCCGCTAGAAAAGACTAATTATACAGTTCATGCTAATTATGTAACATAAATATCTGTACCTATACAAATGTTAGAGTACTGCGGGAAGCTTGTCACTTGCTTTGTTATTTTTTTTAATCATCTAGCTGCTCTTTCTAAATCTAACCTCGGTCTCCTTCTGACCTTCCCTCCCGGGCAGATGTTAAGTCCCACTAAACCTTGTGCTAAATCTGAAGGTGGACTGCCACCGGCGGAGAGCATTCGCGTAGTAGAGCTGGGGGTGACACCGCCCACCTTGGCACGCCGCGCGGGCTCTGGGACTGTGGGGACGAAGGGCCCCGCGGCCTTCTAGGACGCGATTATCTGGCTCTCGTGACGATTACTTACTGAGTAAGTACCAGGCTAACGAAGCTGAGAGCTGGGGGAGACGTGCCTAGAGCACTGCGGAGAGCATCTGCACCCAGATCCGAGGAAACCCTTCCGACCCACTGCGTTTCCATCATCCCCATATTTTTTAAGTGTTATTACCCGGGCAATTGCTTCACGGCTCAGCGTTCTGTGCAAGACACGGCCAGGAAATGATGCAATTACCAGAGGAGTAAAACAAAGCAAAACAAACAAACAAACAAAAAACAACCAGTCTTACGGCCCAGCCTCAATTCAGAAACCCTCATGACACAGGAGCAGAAGGCAGCAGGATGTAACTCCACTTTGAAGTGCCAACCGTTCCAGTTGAACAAATGCAACCCAAGAGACCCAGCTCCGCCGCAAGATGGAAGGAGGCTTAACTAAAGCAGATAGAAATTCATAATGAACTTGCTCACAACCTCCGGCGCCACGATGAGTTCCCGCTGTCATCCACCATCGTAGAATTTAGGTGAGCCTCTGTTTGAATATTGTTTCTTGTTTTCAGGCACCCCTGAGATGGTTTAGATTATTGATAAAATTTGTCTAAAATGTTTAATAATATGCAAGGGGGGTGCTGGGTGGCTCAGTCCGTTAAGCGTCTGTCCTCCGCTTGTCATGATGCCGGCGTCCTGGGACCAAACCCCACGTCGGGGTCCCTGGTCAGTGGGGAGCCGGCTTCTCCCTCTCCCTGCTGCTCCCCCCGCTTGCACTCTCTCTGTCAAATAAATAAATAACATCTATAATAATAATAATATGCAAGCAGGAAGATTAAATGGATTTTTAAGGGCTGATAAAGATAGAAAAATCACAACAAATTTCTAAACTTAATTATATTTTAAATAGGACACACACTTTCCTCTATCAAGGAATTCTTAGGAAATCAAGTTCAGTAGGTGGAGCTCTTTCCTCTGAATTGCGAGTTATCAGAGCTTAGTGGAAAAGGATCTGGTTTTGAACACGAAGACAAAGCAAATATTATTTTTTTAAAATAATTTTAAGTTTTAATAGGCTTGGTCACAATATGCTCAAAAGGACAGAAAGGGGCAATAAACACCACCATCCCTCTCTTTTCCCCAGTCACTAATTTCTTCTTCCCAGAGGTAACCAGTGTTAAGTTACTTCTGTATCCTAGAAACAGTCTATGCATACACAAACTAATCTCTCTCTTTTTTCCAGCTTTTTATCTTGAAAAATTCCAAACCTACAGAAAATAGCAAGTGTAGGACAATGAACACACATATACCCTTCATCTGAACCTATGCTGTCCAATTTAGTAAGACCAGCTGATGTGACTATTGTGGATTGAAATGCAGCTAGCGCAAACTTAGATGTTCTATAGGTGGTGACTGCCTACTGTTTGTTTTTGTTTTTGGTTTTTTTTTTTAAGATTTTATTTATTTATTTGACAGACAGAGATCACAAGTAGGCAGAGAGGCAGGCAGAGAGGCAGGCAGAGAGAGAGAGAAGGAAGCAGGCTTCCCGCTAAGCAGAGAGTCCGATGCGGGGCTCGATTCCAGGATCCTGGGATCACGACCTGAGCTGAAGGCAGAGGCTTTAACCCACTGAGCCACCCAGGTGCCCCTGCCTACTGGTTTTTTAAGCCTTAATATAGAAGGAAAAAAGAGTAAAATAGCTCAATAATGTTTACATTGATTGCGTTTTCAAATTAGAAATATATCGGGTTGGGGCATTTTTTGCTATATTTGCTTTCTCTTCATCTTTCTTCTGAAGCATTTGGGGTTAGTTGCAGACATCATAATACTTTACTTTTAAATACTTTATCCTGTATTTCCTAAGGACAAGGAAAACAATTATCACATTTAGGTAATTTAAAGGTAATACAATATTATTATTTATTATACAGTTAAAAACTAATGTTTCAGTGGTCAAAATAAGACTTCTTAGACTTTTAAAATTCTGAAACCATTATTCTGGAACAATTCTGGAACAATTCCCAATTTTTCTTAACAATATTGATCTTCTTGAATCGTGAAAGACAGTTGTTTCAGAACTGAATTTATCAATTCATATAAATATCTCTTTTGAAAAGAAAAGAACCTTAAGTTATGTGTCCTTCTCAGTACATGATGTCAGAATGGCATAATGCTGATGTATCATATTGTCTCTCATGGTCAATGTTGTAGGCAGAATAATGGCCCCCACAGGGATGTCCCCGTCCTAATCTCTAGAACACATGAATCTGTTACTTTACATGGCAATAGGAACTATGCAGATGTGATTAAGGATTTTGAGACACAGGAAAGTATCCTGGATTCTCTGAGGGGGCCCAAAATTATCATAAGCGTCCTTATAAGTGAAGGAGAGAGGTAGGAGAGTTAGTGTCCCAGGGATGTGATCTGAGGAAAACTCAACCTACCTTTGTTGGCTTTGAAGAAGGGGAAGAGGACCTTGAGCCGAGGGATTCAGGTGGCCTCTGGAAGCCGAAAAAGGCAAGGAAGCAGATTCTTCCCTTGAGCCTCCAGAAAGAAAACAGCCCTCCCAACACCTAGATTTTATCCTAGTGAGACCCAATGTCAGACTTACGGATTATAGAATTGTAGGATAATAAATTCATGTTTTTTTAAGCCATTGAGTTTGTGCTAATTTTTTACAGCAGCTATAGGAAACACATAGTAAATTCGAGCATTTGGTTAAGGTGTCCACCATGCTTTGAGAATGTATAAATCTTCTGTTCCTCAGCAAACTGTCACCCACTGACTATCTTTGCTTGAATCAATTATTACCGTGGTGATTGCAAAGTGGTATTTTAGTTTTATTTTCCCTTTCTCTCCTTTCTCTTTTTATTCTCTATTTTTTTTTTAAGATTTTATTTATTTGTCAGAGAGAGAGAGAGCACGAGAGCGAGCACAGGCAGACAGAGTGGCAGGCAGAGACAGAGAGAGAAGCAGGCTCCCTGCCAAGCAAGGAGCGCGATGTGGGACTCGATCCCACGACGCTGGGATCATGACCTGAGCCGAAGGCAGCTGCTTAACCAACTGAGCCACCCAGGCGTCCCTATTCTCTAATTTTTAAATATCAGTCTGGATTCATATATCCTTTTTCTGTTTTTATTCAGTGTGTTATAATCCAGCACTGTCATTTTTCTTAATAATTAAATTGTCCCAAATTTGGCAAGAGGAGTCCTTTTAAGTTTGTTCCCATATTCTTTTGATATGTCTCCCTTATTTTTGAGCACTTCTTTACCTTCTGTCCCAAGATGGTTCAGGCACACCCTGTAGTTTATAGATTGGCTTAGAAAGAATTAAGGTCTTTATGCATATATCTTTTCTTTTTTAATCTCTTTGTTTTATTTTTACACAAAGAGGGACATACTCTGCATACTTTTTCTAACTTTTTAAAATTAATCTCTTTTAAAAGAGGGCCATTCTTTACATAAAAAGTTTTCTCATTGCTTTTGATAACTACATAGTATTCCACTATTTAGGTATTTTATTAAAGCAGTACATATCAGTCATTTAGATTATTTCCAATCTTTTTCTTTTACCAAAGTACTAATATGAATAACTTGGCCCAACATAATTTAGCATTTAGTTTTTACAGATTTGCTCCGAAATGACTCAACTTATAGAGTACCGATTTCTGATTTGAAAATGTTGCTATATATTGGAAGAAAAATCACTGCATCCAATTCAAAGTCACTTATAATTTATTGACAATTTTATTTTTCAATTTGATTTCAGTCTGACTCAGCTATTCTTCTGTTCATTAATTTGTTCATTTATTAAAGAAAAATTTATTCATTACTATATGTCAGGGACTATATTAGGCAGGGACTATATTAGGCATGAAAGACATCAAGATGAACAAAATGGGATTCCTGACCTTGAAGTTCAGTCTGGTAGGGTTCAAGTAAATAAGGAATTACAGTGGAGTAGTGAATATTAAGAGATGTGTAGGACTATACTTTAATAAATATATTTAATAGATTAAAAATGTGCCACTAATCATGCATACTTTACTGATGGGATTGTAAAATGGTACAGCTACTCTGGAAAATAATTTGGCAGTTTCTTATAAAACTAAACATGCACTTATCATCTAACCTGTCACTTGTGCTCTTGGGGACTTATCCCAGAGAAATGAAAACTTATGTTTACACAAAGTCTGTCTACAAATGTTTATAGCAGCTTTTTTTTTTTTTTATAATAACCCCAAACTGGAAACCAGAGAAATATTCTTCAGTGGGTGGACAGTTAAACTGTGGTACATCCATACCATGGAATACTTATCAAAAAAGGGAACAAACCGTCGATCCACATAACAACGTGGATGGATCCCAAGGGAGTTATGAAGAAAAATCCAAAAAGTTACATACAGTATGATTCCTTTTATATAGCGTTTTTTAAATTTTAGAGATGAGAAGGGATGAGGGATTTGCAGGAATTAGAGATGTGGTGGAAAGGAAGATGGATGCAACTATAAGGGAGCAGGTCATGGGAGCTTTGTGGTACTAGAGCAGTCCTGTGTCTTATTGGGATAATCTGTACAGATGATACAGTTGCATAAGACACACAAACACAAAAGAGAATATGTAAAACTGATGAAATACAAACAAGCTTGAAAGATCATACCTGTGTCATTTTTCTGATTTTGATATTCTACTGAGCTACCCAAGATGTTACCATGGAGGGACAACTGGAGCTGTGGGAGAGGGGCAGGGAAAACCTGGGACTTCCATATTTTTTTTTCAATTGTGAATCTATAATTACGTCCTTTGAAAAAAAACCCTTTTCAGTTCATTGCACTGTAAATTTCTTTCATCTAAAGAATCCAAGGCAACAACTACCAGTTCATTTTAGGCGTTCATTTCAGAATTTTAAATTATATCTTAGCTGCAATATCTTTGTACCTGCTTATTTGACTAAGTTTTCCAGAAAATGTAAAAAACATGTAATGAACTCAAGCTACTGAACAGACTTTCCAGCAGAAATAAAACAGCAGAAACTCTCCAAGAGCAGATAATTTTTTAAATGAACTGTGAATTTTAAAAAAGGGCAAATTTGTTGGGCTTGATATAAATAATCAGCCATTCGTTCTGCATGCGGACAGGTGACCAGACAGCAGTCCATTTCCACAGATGTCAGTATTTCTTTCTGAATACATTCTGGGAGCCTCAGCCTCCTCCTCTCAAACGACAACGAGAATTCTACCTCCTCCTTAGACTTTATAACTGAGAGAAACACTGAGCCTAGGCCCATCCACAAAGACCTATTTACATTTTTCTCAAAATTCAAGGGGTATCTGTGATGTGCTGGACCAATGACAGCAGCTGTAAAAATGAACTACTACCTTCAACACTATTACACAGTGAACTCAATTCTGTCTCTTTAGGTCCAAGATGGCTACCACAGATGTCATTAGCATTTACCTCCTGTGGAACTCCTGTGTCTCACACTCAAGTCAGGAGTGTGAAAGGAGGTGTTTCTCTGCTAGGAAGAGAGGGATAGGTTTAACCACTAAAGAGTGAACTTTCTTGGTACCAGCAGACTAAACTCATCACCCAATACACAAATCTTCTCTCCGATACCTTGAAGGAGAAAACTTCCAAAGGAGTTTCAGTTCTTTCAGTGGTTGAGAGCTCATTGCTTATCCAAGGAGCCTTTCATTTTGGCAAACTATTAGAGCAGTATTTGCTGATGTTCCTGGAATTCCAGTTCAAGGAAAGGTAACCAGTGAGTGTTGTGCTTAAAAACAGACACACTAGGGGCACCTCGGTAGCTCAGTTGGTTGAGCTTCTATTTGACTCTTGATTTCATTGAGGCCATGTGCTCAGGGTCATAAGATTGAGCCCCCACCTTGGCCTCAGCATGGATTCTGCTTAAGATTCTCCCCTCTCCCTCCACTCCTCCCCCCATTCCCCAATGTGGGCATCCGCTCTCCCTCCCTAGGGGGAAAAAAAAGACACACTAGCCACACTTCATTACAAAATTATCTTTACTTTTCTTTGTTTTTCCTTTTTAAATTTAAATTCAATTAATTAACATATAATGTATTGTTTCAGGGGTACAGCTCTGATTCATCAGTCTTATATAATACCCAGTGCTCATTACAATACATACCCTCTCCAATGTCCATCACCCAGTTACCCCATCCCTCCATGCCTCTCCTTACAAAATGATCATTAGATAGATACATAAGAAAAATACTGCACACATTTGCAGTGTCAGTTGCTATTGTTTGTTGATGTTTCCCAAAGCCTCAACAGACTCTGGGCTGAGCCTGGAGCCTGTGGCAGGGCTTGATCTCACAACCTTGTGATCATGATCTGAGCTGGAATCAAGAATTGGAAACTTAACTGACTGAGCCACTCAGGCACCCAAAGGATACAACTTTTAAGAAAGAAAACCTTTACTATAATAATGTATATTATAAGAGTCAGAGCTAACTTTTCTTGGTCATATTCTAAGTCGAAGCATCATTCATGGATTACCTCATTTAATCTCTATATCCATCCTGTAAAGTTGATACTATTATCATCTCCCTTTTACAGATAAAGCAACAGAGGTTAAGCAACATATCCTACGTCAGCACAAGTAGAGCTATAGTCTGAGATCAGAGCCTGAATTCTTAAGAGACTGCCGTGTTCTTAAACAGTACATGTTCTAATGAGGTTCAATCTTTAGTGTACTAAGATTTCCCAAATTACTTTATGTATTTCATCTTATCTCCCAATTAAAATTCCACCTTCTATTTAGAGTGGCACTGTCCAGAATAATTTTTTTGTAATACTGGAAATGATCTATTCTATCTAAAAGAGTAGTCCCGGGCACCTGGGTGGCTCAGTGGATTAAGCCTCTGCCCTCGGCTCAGGTCATGATCTCAGGGTCCTGGGATAGAGTCCCGCATCGGACTCTGCTCCGCAGGGAGCCTGCTTCCCTTCCCCTCTCTCTGCCTACCTCTCTGCCTACTTGTGATCTCTCTCTGTCAAATAAATAAATAAAATCTTTAAAAAAATAAAAAAATAAAAGAGTAGTCCCTAGCCATGTGTAGCTCTTCAGCATTTAAAGTGTGGCTAGTGTAATGAAAAAATACATTTTTAATTTAAATTTAAGTGGCCACATGTGGCTACTGTTGGACAGTACATATCTACTAGGGGATAAGGAAATGATTTTTTTTTCCTCTGGTGTCTCTCTCCAGAAGGACAGGGCTTGGGCAAATCAATAAACGCTAAATTAATAAGAAGAAACTCGTGATGAATCTTTAAGGGTAATTTTTCTCTACTTTTAAGCTGGGGAGCAGAAATCCCTATTATACCAGGATAGATAGTCAAGAATTGCCACTCAATGAACATTTCTACAAATGTCCTATAAACTGCATTCTAAGGCAGACTTCTTTATAAACATTGTTAGAGTAAGCAACTGCTAAATTCTCATTAAGTGACTTCATTCTGTCCTTACGCATCACATATATACATGAACATTTCTATAATTGAGTTATCCTGCATTTGGGGGGAAATATCATGAATAATAATAGGTATCTTTTGAATATAAACTGTAGCTCTCGATCAGAGTCCTCAAAGTGGAGAAGTCATGAGCCACTGTTTCCTGGCTCCTAAGCAGTTCAGCTTCTACCTTGCTCCACGTGGAACTCCTCTCAAGAAGCCTTAGCGATTTTATCAGTTTGTACTCCTATGGAACATGTCTTATCTTTGCCATTTAAAAAAAAATCTTAGATTTCAACATCATAAAAGCACTCATCAAACAAGTGTGAGAATGGCTCAGTTTCTCTGGAGATCGCAAACAATGTTCTTTTTGATTCAATAAAATCAGCTCTCTGTATTTTAAGAGTCTAATTTTTCCCTTGAAAATAATTTGCAAATAATTGTAAATGCCTAAACCGGATGTCCAATTTTATATATGTTCAGTACAGAATTGGACAATTATTCCATACCTTGCAAGATAGTATAACGTGACCGCTTGCAACTGAAATGCCCAAGCCCATAAGCGGCATCAACAACCCAGAGGCCACTATCTAGTGTGCTTGTGTGTATGGCCTGACATACCAATGTTATCAGACCAGCTGCAGACTATGCCTTGACTTTTTTTCCCCCCTGTGTGTAAGGGTAAACCTCAAGGCCAAATCCTCCTAGTCATCTTGCAGTGCTGGTCATGGGACCAAAGAGGAAAGAGCTCTCAAGGAGGAATGGGAAGCTCACCAGCACTGCCCCGTTGCTGATGCAAATCCTCCCAACCAAGGCTCTCTAGGGTCTCTGCCAAGACTCGGCCTGGAAAATCCAATAGCTACGTCCCTACTGCTGTACTGATTGCAATTTGGCAGCATCCGGGATGCTGTACCAGGTCGGGAGCGGGAGGGGGAGGAGATGGTGGGCCCCTTTGAGAAACGTAAAGCCGGAAAGGACAGAAGGATGACTTTATTGTGGCCAGTGGTCCCCAAGCTGGACGGAAACTCAAGGCTTTAAAACTCGGAGAGACGCTTTATAAGTCCAGCTCTGCTCTCAAAGCCTCACTTTCCACGAAGAGTGGTGCCCATGGCGGGCCAGGGGTAGGGGATGCGGCCCGGGGCGAGGTAAGACGACCCTCCCAGGCTGCGCCGCCCGACGTCCGGCCGCCCGGGTAGCAGCGAGCTCCCTCTTGGACGCGTCACAATGGGCCGAGGCCTGCGGAGGCCGCGCGCGCAGCTCTCCGGGGCGGAGCCGCCCGGCCAGGGTTGGGGCTGTGTCGGGCCGCGGAGGCTGCGGCAGCTGAGGGGTGGCGGGGGTACTTAGCCTTCCAGCTCGGAGGTCGCCGGGGCGGGGAGGATGCCGCAACCCAAGCCGCCGAGCCCCGCCGCGGAGCTTCCTGGGCCCCGCCGAGGCGGAGGGGCGCAGAGCGTGGCGCGGGCCGGGCGGAGCTAGAGGCGGGCGTCTGCACCGCGTCGCGCCACCCGCAGTTCCCCGCCTCCGGCAGGGCCCGCGAGCCTGTCGCGGCCGATGCCCTGACCGCGGGCGCAGCTGCAGGGTTGGCAAGGTGCCGCGCTCGGCGAGAGGACTGAGGAGTCCTGGCGGCGCCGGAGTCCACCAGCTCCGGACGCCGGTCCCCGGGGGCACGCGCCTCGGCGCTCCTCCCTCCCGCCCCTGCTCCTCCTCGCCGCACGAACCTCCCCCGACCCCTCCTTCCCCCACCCTAGAGGATGCGCTCCCCCGCGCCGAGCTGCAGAGGCCAGCGCTCCCAGAAATGCGTGCGCCCGATCCCCTTTTCCCGGACCCGAGGAGCCGGCGCCCCCGCCCTGTAGGTAGGTGGGTGAGGCGGGGACCAGCCCTGCAGCCGCCGGCCGCAGCTGATGCTGCCTCTGGGGAGAGGCGGGGGAGCCGGGGCCAGGACCCGCCAAACTTGCCTCCCGCCCGGGCTCGGGAGAGCGCTCGAAGGTGTGCTAATGGCGCTGGGCGCAGACCCTGTGAACCTGACAACCTCTCCTGGAGCTCGTAAGGCCGAGTGGTGGCGAAGGAGAGCTTGACCCCTTTCCCCGCCCGCCTCCCTCCCGCCCGGGTGGGCTGCGTGCGGCGGGCGGGGGTGGGGAGGACCGGTGGGCTAGTGGCTTATTTGGGGGCCGGGGCGGGGCGGGCCGGGGTGGGGGGGGGGAGGGAGGGAGGAGTACCGTTGGATTTTCAGCAGCTCAGGTAAAAAATATGTCACCGTAATGTTTCGACTGAATGAGCAGATGCTTTCTTCCTGTTTTAGCTAAACGTGTAGCCACGCAAAGCGTTATTTTAGCAGCACGCAGAAGTAGCCGGGGATTTTTGTATATTTCGGAACCCGCTGTGTGCTGTATACACTTGGTGATCGCTCAGTCCCTTACAGGCAACGTTTTGGTGCCAGTTAGGGAAGGCCCTTCTAGAAGGCAGATTTTTCCGGAGCTACGTGAGGCTGGAGTACTCTGGTGATGCCTACTCGGGAACCTCCTGCTTTCCTAAAGGGATGTGTTTTTAGAGTGGCAAGTTTGATACAGGTGTCGGGAGTTGAGAATCTGCTGGAAGGATGCACCCAGGCGGCCAGCAGAGGCAGCCTTGGGCACAGCCTAGCTTCCAGCTAGGTGTTACGGTTCGTTTTTTTTGAGAAACTGGTTTATGAATTCTTTCTTTTCCCCCAGGTGTGAAGTTCATACATCAGGGCTTTGGGCAAGATTATCTCTTCACGGGCTTTCTTTCTTTCTTCTTTTTTTAAAATTTTATTTTATATTAAGCAAGAAGATTTAGAGTTTTGGAAAGTAGATCGTTGTGAACTCTAATTTTATACTAACGCATTAAGGTTTAGAGCTTTGGAAAATTAGCTAATGTCATCTCCAGGAGGACGGAATCTTGTTCAGTTCTGTAATCCTCTGCTTCTGATCCATGCTGGGTGCTCATTAGTTATTTGTTGAATGAACTGTGTTTCAGACTTCATCTAAAGACAGTTTAGGATTACACTGTCCTGTGGCTCTTGAAGTTTAACTGGATTTTTAAAAATTGCTTGTTTTTGGAAAGTGTCAGATTGTCTTTACATTTAAATATGAATTTTGGCATTCTTAGGACCACATGCTTTTTTAAAAAAATTGTGTTATTAAATGAAGTAATTCTCCTCAACCCCTAATATAAGTGCATTTCATGTCTGAGCTTGCAGATTTTCTGGTCTTGTTGGTAATCAAACATATTTCTATTAAACTCTCAAACACAATTTCAAAAAAATACAACTCATGTTTACAAGAAAATTCTGTTACTCCAGAGGTAACAGTGTTTTGGTTACTAAGTGACATATTAATTCTGTTTAGACTTGAGTTGTAGATGATCTAATTATAATGTATTTTATTACAGGTAAAAGTAAAAATAAAGCATTTAGGGGTGTCCGTGGTTCCTAAATGATTCAGACTGTACAGGCTTTCCTTAGTGTATAAGCATATCAATTTCCAAATTTGATAGTTTGCATGCATTGGTGGTATAGTGGTGAGCATAGCTGCCTTCCACATTTCATAATTTGGAAATCAGGGTTTTGGAAGATTCAGTGTCTTTTTGCTTTTAAATTCTATGTTATCTTGGAAGAATCAAGGATCACTGCATCATATTTCATTTGCTTTATTTTTGCACTGTGAGATTTCCTGTTTTGATTTTGTTTTTATTTCCCTGTTATGTAAGCTTTATGAATCAGTATTAACCTTTTTCCAGTAACTTTGTGTAACACAATTATCTGGGAGTGGTCCAGTCTTTTTATTCTCTTCCCTTTTTTCTTTACTTTTTTGGTCATTTTATTATTATTATTTTTTAAGATTTTATTTTTAAGTAATCTCCACACCCCACATGGGGCTTGAACTCATACCCCCCAAGATCAAGAGTTGCATGCTCCATAGACTGAACCAGTTAGGTGCCCCTTTTTTGTCATTTTAATACCTTGCCACTATCCTCAGTATATATTACCCCAAAGAGTTATTTTCATAGAAGGACAGTAGCCATAGTTTATTACTATTGTTTCTCCATCCTGCTTGGGCCTTTCCTATATGGTGAGGAAATCACACTTTTATGTAAAAGGTGGTAAGATTGGGGGAACCAACAGTGGGAGGGAACATATGGAAAACATTACAATTTATTAAAATGCAGCAAAAGTCCTCCCCCAGATAAAGATAGTTACATTTTATACATCTTACATTTGTGATCAAGAATATTGAGCAGTTAATTCACATTGTTTTACTTGTTCTTTAATTTCTCAAAAGAGCCCTCCCCTCTGGTTACAGTAAACTCTTTCTACTTTGTTGCAGATAATAAACACTTATTTGTTCATTTGACAAATAGAAATTGAGTACTTAGGCTGTGCTGACACTCTTGGCCTTGAAACCAGTCAATTAAGAGCTAGTTTTTAATCTCAGAATGGGAGAGGAATTTTTCTGTGTGTGTCCTTCATCCAAATGCGCAATGCCTCTGTGATTGGATGACTCACTCTCAGGGCCCTGTCTGGTGAGCCCCCAACACCCCGCCTCCATATGCACCACTAGAATGCAATTCTAAGACCAGGTATAGTCTCTCCTCTCTTTCTGTATCTTTCCTAAGGTTTGTTGCCAAAACCTCTATCCCTTCTTTGCTAAATGTTATTTACTGTCCTTTTTTTTTTTTTTTTTTTTTTTTTTAATACCAGCCCATACTTTTTGTTGTTGTTCTTTACATCTGGTGGGATCCACTCAATTTACATATGTTGAAACCAGAATTGTTATAATTGCAGAGAAAGTATGGAAAGGAAAATTTGTATGACCTCGAATTTCAAATATGGAGAGGTGGTGGTTGAAGAATAGTTGTCTACTAACCTCTTCTGAACAGTGGCGTAGAATGCCTTTATTTCTGCACATGCCAGAGAATATCAGTTGTCAGCTCATAAATTTGATCTGAATCTTAATGGAGAGAAATGATGGTTCTAGAAGGTTGGCGGAATAAAGGCCAGAAACTCCACCCATTCCATTCCAGGTCTAGATGTTAGACTGGGAGTCTAGCGAAATTTTCAGAAATGAGTACATTGGTGACCTTGTTTTGAATCTTTTGTAACCCCACCCCACCCCCAATTGTGCACATGCAGAGGGATTCTACGAATAATAGGCGTCACAAGGAACCTGCTGTTGGGTTACTTAAGAGATGTGGTTACCAAGATCATTGTTCCTTTTGCAGCTCTTGTGTGAAGACCCAGGCAAGTTCCATTTAGCGATAGAGGACAAAGAAAAGCTTTACTTGCCCTGCACAAATGTTGTGTACCTTTTTTTCACAATGCAAATCTAGCATCAGATAATCGATTATATTTCCCTTTCTGATTTGGCAACTAACAAATGCAGAATCAAATTTGCAACTAGATTTTAACTATAAAAACCTATGACCTAATATTGATGTTCTAACTTACCTTTGATATTGAGCTTCTGTTCTACTTTGTTTTTCTTGATTCTGATTTTTATCTAATTATATTTTCCCACTATATTGAATTTATTATTTAAAGCTGACTCATATCCTTTGTGAAACAAGGCAAAACATAATACATAAAACCAAATGAAAACATTTGCAGAATTGATCTCTAGATGCATGTTTTTGATTAGCAAGTTTAATCAATTCCATTCAATATGTTTTGAATAAGTGTTGCAAGTTTAGTATATTTGAGGTTATACATCCACATGGAAAACAGTGTTCTCTAGTTTCGCAAAACTAAGTTCCACTCACGTGTATTTGTACTTAGATAGCCGAATGGAAAACAATGTTCCATAGTTTTGCAAAATTAAATTCCATTTATTTTGTAATATTAAATTATGTCCACTTACCACCAATTTAAAAATTGGTCAGATCATTAAATTTAAGTCAGTTATTTCTGGAATCTATCTTATGTACTTTGTTAGGCTGAACAGGAGATTCATTCCATATAACTTTTAAAGTCATTTTTAGCTCCGGGGGCTAGCCTAAACTTGCTTAACACTCACCACACCAAACCTCAAATCTGACCTCTTTCGTATCATTATCATCGTATGGTATCATCTCTGTTTTAATGAATCAGATTAATAGATTCTTCTTTGTGTCTCATTTATTTACCATAAAATAGTTAGTTGTTAGTTAATTGTTAGTGAATTGTTAATAGTTTAGTTAATTGACTAAAATTTCTTCATTCTGGTATTTTGATAACTACCTGTTAAGTTGGCTGAATGTAATCAGGTATTTACATTTATATGATGCCAAGTGCTATATGATAACGGATTCGCCCAGATCAACAGAGAGATTGGCCCTTCTTAAGGTTCACTCATGGGTGTGGTGCAGGAGACTTTGAGGAAAAATAATCTGAATTCAAAAGGGGAATGTGAAACCTTAGTGTCCTTTGAAGAGAGATGTGGGCAGATTTTTACACAGAAGCATTTCATTTCAGTAACCTCTATGTCTTTTTCAAAATTTATTTTTGTGGCAGTTAATACCTTCATGTGATTCAGAAGGTGCAAATGGGTATATAATAAAAGGACTCTCTCGTCCCCTTGCCCCAGTTACAGGCTTCCGCTATCCACTGGCGACCAATGCTATCTGTTAAGTGGGAATCTTCCGGTGACATTTGATGCATACACAAGCAAATAAGAACATTCGGCCTGTCTGTTACATCTCCCTACCGTTTCTCGAAGTCCCTTCTCTCCATTCCCACTGCCCTTGTTTGGCTCCTCAGATGCTTTGGACTGTTGCCTGCATTTTACTTTCTGCCACATCTCAGCTCTCCACTTTCCAGCCAGTCTTCCTTCTCAGCTTTCCTCTGAGGATCATTCTACATGGGAAGGAGTCTGCCGGAGATCTTAGCGGTCTCTGGGGCTCTGAGGAATTCATCTGTTGCCCCCTGTACCTCCCTGTCATGGCTTTGACCCGCATTTGTTCTTCACTGCCACATTACCCCTGCCCTAAATTATGGACCCTTTATAAAAATCTGATAAAAGTTCACGGTCCCATCACACACCACACACCATTTTGCCTGCACATCCTTGTGTATGGATTGCAAGTTAAGAATCTCTGCTGTCATACGAAACTGCTTGTCACTTCTGGAACATGCATAGCGTACGATTTTCCTTCTCCATGCTGTTGTTCCCTCTGCTTGGAGCTCCTTGTGCTCCCATTTTCCTTAGCAAGCCACACCCAGGTCTGGTGTCTTCTCTAGGGGCCATTTTTAGTTGAGACTCCATAAACTCACAGAGACTTGCCCGTGTAATTTAGTGCCCCAAATCAGTTTCCATACTGGGAATAGGGATTTCTCATAAACAACAAAATTGCTTTTCTAGTAGAAATTTACTCTGATTTTGGATAGCATGCTAAGATTGATTAAAAAAAAAAAAAAACCACCCAAAACACCCAGGTTGAAGCTTTTATTTAACCATTCATCCCTCTTCTACTCTTCCCCTCAGCCCCCCAGTAGAATACATGCCTGTATCATTTTCTCTAGCATCCTGCCTTCTCTAATTCTCTCTCAAATGTTGTGTTAACACTCATTTGAAATAACGTTTGGATTTATTATGGCCCTCATCTCGGAGAGTGTCTTTTATGCCTCTGCCCTCGTGTTTCCCTCTGCAATTGGTACACAGAGTGGCAAAAACGTCCAAATAGGGTGCCATTAAACATTGACCCTGACAGATGACATGAACCATCTGGAGAGAATGGTCTATCCTAAGAAGTGACTCCTATGCATGCAAATGAGGTATTTTTAATTCCAAGCCGAGTAATCAGGGTGTCCTGTGTGCTCAGTTTTATTGCAGTGTGCCTGGCACGAGGTCGTTTGCTGTTGACTGATTAACAGAGAATTTAGAGAGTAGGACTATAATAGTGTTTGTTCAGCACTGTTCATGTGGAATCCTGACTGGTGGATGATTCTGGTCATTAATCAGGTATGCCTTGCAGAGTAGGAAAAATTCGCGAGATGACTTTGTAGGTATGAGATCCTTCAAGATCTTTCATTTTCTTGCTGTAATTGTGACCTCACTCAGCGAACATCAGATTTACTGATTTGTTTCCTCAGGCATGTTGATCCTAGGGTGTCCTGAGGGGTAGTAAAGAGTATTCTAGCTGTTGGATAAGAACAGTCCCTGCTGTATGATGATATAAAGCAGTTTTGGGCCATTAGTGTGTTGGGAGGGCCTGCTCAGTCCCGGGAGTTACAACTGAGCCCTCCTCCCGAGGTCCTGGTGATTCCACTCTTTTGGGTCCCGCTGAAACAGCTTGTGAGCAGCTCTCTGATACCTCAAATTGTAACACTTTGCAAAGTAGTTTCAATTTAACACACCTTAGCTCTTCAAAGAGTATTCTAGTAAGGAATTGTTTTAGTCCATTCAGGCTGCTTGTAACAAAATACCATACACTGGATGGCTTATACATGGCAACATTTATTGCTTACAGTTCTGGAGACTTGGAAGTCCGAGATCAGGGTGTCAGCATGGTCGAGCTGTGGCAAAACCTCTTTCCCAGGTTGTGGACTGCTGACATCTCCTCGTATTCTTAACATGGTGGAGGGAGCTAGGGGTCTCTCCAGGACCTGTTTTATGAGGGCACTGATCCCGCTGATGAGGGGGCTGGTGTGACCCCATGACCTAATCACTTCCCAAGGGCCCCACCTAATACTATTACCTGGGCATTAGGTTTCCAATGTATGAATTTGGGGGTGGGGGAAACAGTCTACAGCAGGAATAGCAAATTCACAAAACAGTAACTGCAAATAGCCAAGACAGGAAAACATATTCAACTTCATTGCCCCAAAGAAATGCAGGTTGAAATTAGATTTTAAAAGTCCATAACGGTGCTGGCAAAGTTGAGGTTGAGTCATAGTCCTTTCTCATGGATGGTGAGAGGGTCTGTTGGTATACTTTAGATTGAGAACAGTTCAGCTAGTTAAATTTTTTGGCACCAGTGGTTCTAAGAGTACATCCTAAGGGAATCAGGAATGAGGTTCAATTTCAGCAATCAGCATAGTGTCTGGGGGGTTGTGGGGAGGGGGCATGTGGAATGGTCAGGGGTTATGAGGAGGGATACGGGAGCGAGTTGTCTGGCTTGGAACCCTCTCCCACCATTTACCAGCTATGTGAACTTAGGCAAGTTAATTTCTCCTTGATTTTCTCATCTATAAAATGAAGAGAATAGTATGTACTTCCCACATGGTATTGAGAATTAGATGGATTAATATATGTAAAGTCCTGTCACAGAGTAAGCAACTGCAGTAATTATTATCAAGGGCGATAGTTGGAGAATTTGAGACAAATCCAACAGTATTTTTTAAGTGATAGTATATAGTTTACCAAACTGTATGCCCAAAAGGATCCTAATTTGATTTTAAAATGCACCTGCATGGAAGAAAAGACAGGAAAGTGACAAAATAGTAGAGCTTTTTCCCCATTGATGGGATCATAGGCAATTTCTATTTTTCACATTTGTATTATCCATATATATTATAATGATACTTGTTAGAAACTACTAAAATTAAGGTGTCCTAGGATTCTTATAGTCTCAACTTTTCTTTACCAAATGCATATTCATTTTGACATATTTTACTTTCTTTTCCTCCTTTCAAAGCTACTAATATTTCACTTCCCCAACATTTTCACCCACATGCCATCTGCTTCATATTTTCTTGCATGTCGCTTGCTTGTTTTGGGTATAGATCAGCCCCAAGGCTAGTTCTTCAAGAATAAGTAGACCAAATAAAATGATTGATGACATTTTGGTGGTGGTGGCTTTCTTGTGGAAGCTTAAGCAAGAAAATGCAGCTAAGGCTGTGTATCATCTCCACATTTCAGGCACTGATCCCTGTCTCCCACTGCCCACCTGAGTGAACTTGGCGCCCCAGTACCCCTTTCACACACTTGCTTTTTGACTGCCCCCTTTATCTGAAATTTCCTTGCACATTTCTTCCTTTAAACCCAACATTCTGCATAATGTTGATGCTTAATTACATGAACACTTCCCCAAACATCTACTCTACCCCTAATTTTAGTTATTTTGTCACTTAACTATTTGTACACAAATTAAACATTGGCTGCTTTATGGCTTAGTTGTTCTTACAGTAAGCTGATAGGACTGTGTTTTATATTACTCTGTGGCTTTCAGTTTTCTAGCAGTGTTATTCACATATATGCACATGGGGCACAGGAAGATTGGGTGTTGTTGGGTTGACAGTGTTCTTAAGACATGATTTATGAGTTTTCCATCTTTCCTTTGTCCAATCTTCTTACTTTCTTTTCAAAATCAGAATGTTACCTCATTTGGTTCTCTGAGTCTTATAAATATTTACCTGAAGTTTTGATAATAAATTTTCATTCTTAAAGCCTAAAAACTAAAGAGCTCAATTGCAGAGAACACCATGGTTAGCAATGGATTTACAGTTGGGGTCCAGTAATATACAAACTAATCCTAATTGCAAGGATACCTCTATCATCAACTCAAAAATAGTGCTTGTTTGATCAAGACAAGTTAATGAATCTTCCAGAAAATGTGTTTAAAGTTCATAAATATGATAGATTCTCATAGATCTTGCATTTCCTGGAAAGGACAAAAATCCTAGGAAATGCTTTCATATATCTACTCATAGTCTGGACCAGTGGTTTCCCAACTGAGATACATGTGCCCCATGATGGTAATGGAAGAAATTGCTAGAATGTATCATCTTTTCATGATTTCTATTTTTGTCACATGTTTTATAATGCATGTATTAGTCCAGAAGGCATGTTTTTTACAAGTAAAAATATATACATATGGGGCACCTGGGTGGCTTAGTGGGTTGAGCCTCTGCCTTTGGCTCGGGTCGTGGTCTTGGGGTTCTGGGATCGAGCCCTGCATCGGGCTCTCTGCTCAGTGGGGAGCCTGCTTCCCCCTCTCTCTCTCTGCCTGCCTTTCTGCCTACTTGTGATCTCTGTCTGTCAAATAAATAAATAAAATATTTAAAAAAATCTATATATTTATATACATATTAGGATTTTATGCTCAGATACTTGTACTAATGTGGAATATAACTTTTTTAAATGGAGACCATTGATCTAAATAAAAGATGAGACTTTTTTTTTTAAAGATTTAATTTATTTGACACAGAGAGAGCACAAGAAGGCAGAGAAGCAGGCAGAGAGAGTGGGGGCGGGGAGGGGGAAGCAGTCTCCTGGCTGAGCAAGGAGCCCGATTTGGGGCTCAATCCCAGAATCCTGGGATCATGACCTGAGCCGAAGGCAGAGGCTTTAACCCACTGAGCCACTCAGGCGCCACTTTATGGCCATCTTCTTAACAAGGACACCAGTCTTACTGGATTAGAGGCCCACCATACTCCAGTATGACCTCATCTTAACTAATTGCATCTGCATGTACCGTTTCTCCAATTAAGGTCCTCTTATGTGGTACTGTGGCTACAACTTAAACATTTTGGGGGGCAGGGTAACACAGTTCACCTCATAACAAAAAGTAACATCAAAGTCTACAGATGTATGTATATACCAAGATGTGCAGAAGTTACCCTTGGTGTCAGATGATGCCTTCTGACGGCTTAACTTCCATAGCCACTCTCATTGGTTACGGGGTGAATGACAACTGCAAGGAAGGGAAGCTTTCCTGGCTATTTGTGTTAATTGGCTGCTTCTGTCTCTGGGCTTTGGTATTCCACGCCTTGGTAGAGTTCTTCTTATAGACAGTAGTATGTACTAACTATGTGGCTTTGGTCTCCCTGGTAAAAATCCACAAAGTAATTTGCGGATCAGGATATTTCTAAGGATGTTTTGGGTTTTTTTGTTGCGATAACGCTGCATAACTGCCTCCAAATCTTAGTGGCTTAGAACCACAATAATTTATTTCACATTCATAAATCGGCAGACTGACTGCGGTTTGGCTGCTCTTGGTTGGGTTTGGCGGGGGTGAGCTGGCCTCCAAAGTGAAGGTAGGAGTGCAGGTCTGTTCCACACATCTTGATCCTGGGAAGGGGCTGAAGAAGGAAAAGTTGGTACCTGGAACATTCCCTTCTGAAGGAGAGCCGACCTTTGCCAAGCCTCTTAGAGCCTCGACTTCAATTAGGTACACTGTTAGCTCTCAGTCTGTTGGTCAAAACAAGCCACCTGGCCAGGTGGGTGGAGATGCACCCTTTGCATAGTCGTGCAGAGCACCACAAGGTGGCATAGCGGAGAGTGTGGATGTATATTTTTCTCACAGGGAACAGGTACATCATTGAGAACAGCAGTCCAGTCTGCTAGAGGGCAGTTTTTCTTGTGAATTCTACAAGAACTTTTATGTGCAGCAACTTAATAAACCTTCAGAAGAAAATGTATTAAACCATAGACTTGGTTTCTTAACCCAGTCTCTTGGAAAATTATAGTTGAAGTCACATACATTTTTTTTTTTCTTCCAAGTAGAGGTCATGGTACTTCACAAAACTGATTTAATTTTATGTTGGGGAGATTTCCTGCCCCTTAGACACTTTTCATTATGCCTTGTTCCTGAAACCATACTCGTGTATTCAGCGCATTTTCGATTGTACTGACCAAAGCACTACGTGACCCTCTCTGTCATCTTTGAGACATCAGAGGCAGAAGCTAGTAGACTCATCGTCCTCTTGAGCATGCTCTGATGGAGAACATTTTCATTAAGGGTAAAACTGTTTCTGGTTTACAGATACGATTGTTAATCTTGTAGCACCATTGAAATAGAACCATGAATGGTTGTTTTCAATGTGGTCCTACTTCAGGCACCTTTCCTAACAACACTGGCCTGTGTGACCTGGCCCTTTTCTTTCTACTAATGCTTCTCTGTGCGTAAACACATTTTATCAGTCATTAATTTTTGTCATACCCATTTTTGTCTGATTGTTTTATTTATGTTAATTTTGTCTCGTCAAAAAAAATCAAAGTTTTCTTAAAGAGTCTATTGAGTCCTTTTTTGTATTCATAGGTTTTAGATAAATGGTACAGCGGTACAGGAATAAAAGAAGTTTTTGGTAAATGCTTACTGAATTGAAGAGATTGCATATAAATATGTGACAAAGCACTATTTTGAAGTAAATATAAATTATTTATTGCCTCCTTAATCTCCAAGTAAATAAATATACTGAAAGTACATTAAGAAGAGTAATAATTCAATTATTTTGTAGTTCGCATTTTTACAAGTATGAGCATATGCTGGTGTATTTTGAAAATGCATCCAGTTGCAGATACTATCCATAAGAGAATGAAGGAGTGTGTCACCCTTTCTGTAGTGAAATAGTTTACCTGGTAGAGTGAACTTGTATGTCTCTTGATAGTTCAAAAGATGCTCAAATCGAATTGTCGAAAACTAGTGTTTGAAGCCCATAAACTGTATGTTCTTTGTAAAGGCATGCCACTTATGATATCTTTTATCTATTAAATTTTATTGGTTTTGTTTGCATCAGTTCCCTCTACTTCAGATCTAGCAAATAGGCACCTTCCATCTAATTGCTAATAATAACAACAATAAATGAGTAGTAGTAACCACAGCTCACAGTGATTTCTGTCCTAAAATCGAAGGAGCTGGGGCATATAAGACCACAGCCCCTGCAGTAGTGACAGCATTTGCCACGAGCCCAGGGAGCTGGCACAGTGATTCAAGTTGGCATCTATTCTCTGCAAGGCCTTGGGGAATGAACTTTGGTTCTGTATCAGTAGAGAGACGCCAGAAGAGTGTGGAGCTTATTCCTTTTGGGCCAAGTCCAGAAGAGGTCTGGAAAACAAACAAACAAACAAACAAAAAACCCAAAAGGCCCAAGTTCCTAGGATTTTAGCAATGGGTCTGAGAATATTGAAAGGAAGTCCAAAAGTAATTGAGGATAAACTTTTGTTCCCATGTCACCCGTTCCTTTCTTGATGCTCTGTGGTGTCTACCACATTTAGATTCGTCTTCAAGATCATCTGGGGGATCTGGCAGTGCTACGGCAGTAGGGATGTCCCCAGAAACCACTTCTGTGGATGATGCAGGCAGCAGATTTCCCCCCACTCTTGAGAAAGACAATCATGCATGTAGCAGAGGCCCAATAAATAGTGATTGATGGTGAGAAAGAGGAAGTTTTCTCTGTGTATGAGAAATGAGTTTGGCAGAGTGGACTCTCTTCTGTTTTCATTGCCTCTAGTAACTTTCTATATGACTTTCTGCATATTTTTCTCCTCTAATCTGTCTTCGTGCAATGGTAGAAAACTGCAAAACGGAACTCTTATACTCTTACGAATATTAATGAAAGAATGCATGCAGTACATTAAAAGCCTCTCATAGAATTTTTATAGAATCATGGTTTTTAGTTCTAGAAAGGACCTATGATTTCAGTCCCTAGGAAAAAAGGACTCTTGTAACTTAAATAAAGAGGGGCATTTGGGTGGCTCTGTTGTTAAGCATTTACCTTCGACTCAGGTCATGATAACCAGGGTCCTGGGATCAAGCCCTGCATTGGGCTTACTGCTGGGGTGGGGTGGGGGATCCTGCTTCTCCCTCTCCCCCTCCCCCTGCTTGTGTTCCTGTTCTCACTCTCTGTCAAATTAATAAATAAAATCTTTAAAAAAATCAGTAAAGAAATGTTATTTTATGAGATTGACGTGCTACGTACTGTGCTAAGGAGGCACCTAGAAATGTTATTTTAAAAAGAATAACTTCCACTTTCTGATTCTCTGTCTTTAATAAATTCCACTTTCCGATCCTCTGTCTTTACTAACTTTCAGTGGAAAAATATTTGGATTGGCAGAAGATTACTTTTCATAGCAGAACCAAATGAAAGATCAACTGCTAAGAAATATTTCTGTCATATTCAAAGTTATGTCATTACTTCTGTCCTTAAGACGGAAGAGGTAATCCATTTAGTTTAGTGAATTAAGGGAGTGTGCTTTCCAGTTAGCTCTTTAAGTCTAATTCAGTGCAGTAAATATTTATTGAACGCATAGACATGTTCACTGCAGTGCTTTTATTAACAAATCGTAGTGACTAGTGTGAACACAGTTCAGGATTTACATCCTAAAAGACAGCTCGCCAGAAAGCTGGGTGTTCACACTCTTATTCTTTTTACTGGTGGGTAAATGTAGGAAGAACCAGGCAGCTAAAGCGAAAAGTCTGTGTAGAGATCTAGCCTAGCATTAGAGGCCATTACTAGTGGGTTTGACTTTGGAATCAGGTAAAGCTAATTATTCTGGCTCTCACTCTGTGGCTGTTTGACCTTGATTAAGTTCTTTAACCTTTCTGAACTTCAGATTCTTTATCTGGAAAGGATTAAGAACATTAACTCTCTCATACACTCCTAAAGATTAAGCAGTGTAACAGCATCGAACAAAAAAACTTGCTGCATGTGGTTAATGTTCAGTAAATGTTTAACTTTTGCAATTGGTGTCATCTTTATAGTCGCTGGAGCTGTCTAGCTGCAGTTAGTTTCCTGTACGATTGTTCTGTTTGGGACAAATTTGAGTCTAGCTCTTCTGGTGGTGTTTGTGAATATTTGAACATCTGGGCTCTCTGGATAGAGTTTTCTGTTCCATGGAGCACTAGACTCTAATAGACACCTTTGAAACCCATTTAGTCTCTTAGATAAGGACATCGAGGACCAGAAAAACTGAGTAAATTGCCCAAAGTTACATATTTCGGAGATGCCGGAGTCTGGATGTTAACCAGGCCCGTCCTGTTCAGTGGTGCTGCAATGCCCTGATAGAGTGGGTCAGAGAGGTCAGGTGAAGCACGGGCATCTTGGAAACAGAACTTCTCATGTGTGGAGTTTATAAAATCTCAGCTTGGAAGTAATTTTTGAAATTAAACATTTTTAATTAAAAAATTTAAGTATTAGTTTCCCTACAGACCTTCACTTTCCTCTGTAATAGTAGCTCTCCATGAGTTTAGTATCCATCCTCCCCCCGCCCAGCATCCCTCCTTCCCCTGACCAGGATGCAGTTTGTTTCCCACCGTTATGGGAGGGGGCGGAGCACTACTGGCGTTTAGTTGAGGGGGAGGCAGAGGTGTCGTGTCAAATGCTCTGTAATGAGCAGGACAGTTCTAGACAATAAGGATTGTCCCTTACACTCAGGTATTTTATATCTTCTGTAGGACTATGTGACTATTTATTGGGACATTCTCAAGAAAAGAGAATAGCTTTAAGTTACCATGTTTAGAAATACTCAGTTATTCTTCATAGCACTAGTTCTTATTCTAATGTTCTCTGTACCCCAGCCCCCCCATTACCCACTCTCCCTATTCCCCCTCACCTCGGTTTTTTTAAGATTTTATTTATTTGTTTAACAGAGAGATACACATCGAGAGAAGGAACACAAGCAGGGGGAGTGGGAGAGGGAGAAGCAGGTTTCCCACTGAGCAAGGAGCCCGACACAGAGCTTAATCCCAGGACCCTGGGATCGTGACCCAAGTTGAAGGCAGACACTTGACGACTGAGCCCCCCAGCTGCCCCTCACCTCAGCTTTTTCATTTGCTTATACTTCTCATTTGTAATGAAATCGTTTCTGATCCCATCTCTCCTATAGCTAAACTTGCCCTGTAGAAACAGGTGCAAGCGTCTGAGTATTTCATTATGTCTTTTAGTGAACTAGTGCCCGAGAATTTGCTTATTGAAATAGCTGTTATAAATGACTTTCCTTTGGGGCATTATATTGCTTTCATAAAATTTGGTGTATAAGTAGATTATATTAGCTATGAACTTCATTTCAATATCGTTAATGGGCATATTGTGAAATACCTATTTATTTAGAGGAGGGGTGTTGATTTTGATAAGGTTGAGAACTGTGGATCTGTAGCTCAGTCACTTTTGGAGATCAAGAAGCCGCCCTATCCTGAGGTGGCTGTTTGCATCTGTCTGTAAAACAGTTCTTATGTTGAACCAAAACCCCTCTCCCTACATATCTAATGCTCAGTCCCGGGTATTCCCCCTCAGAGGTGTACTGGTTCAAGCCTAAATCCATGACCAGATAAGATCTTTCAGACATTTGAATATAGATGTCAATTCACTCCAACTCTTTGTAGGCGAACCCTGACCAGGTCATTTGACTATTAGTCTTAAAGCTTAGTTTTATGTCACTTAACCACCCTGGTCGCTCCACTTGCCTTCTCGTTCTCCTATAGTGGAAGAGGAGAGTTAAATGCAGTCATCCTGATAGATTCTAATCCTCAAGAAGGGTGGCACAGACCATTCTAATCTTTTTTATTCTGGGTTGATTAAGTGGGTTTTTTTGTTTGCCTTGTTCTGTTTTTGGAAGGCAGGGCGGTGGAATGTCACTACTGGGTATATGGAGTTTACTGTCACCGAAGACGGCAGGTAATATTTGCTGTGCTGGTGCTGAGCCGTCTCTCTCATTCCTTAGCTCCTCACCCAGATGTACAACCTCAGGTTCATATGGGGTGAATTCCACCTTCCTACAGATAGCTGACGTCTGTCTGAATCCAAATGCTGTTATCCGGGATGTTAGTGATCCCTCTTCCAAAAGTCTAATAAGGAGGTCCCTGTTGTCATTCAAGTAGGTGGTAAATTTACTGATGAGGAAAGGGGCTAAGAACAAATATTGCATTAAGCTATTAGCGTCCTCCCTCCAGGCTGAAGATGGAGGTCAGCTCCGGGCTCTGGGTTGAGGTCAGTCAGTTGGTCAGCTCAAACCTCCCGGCACAAGGGTTCAGTGCTTTTCTTTATCCGTGTAATCATCGAAGCATCCACCCATGTCCAGCCCACATTTCTCCGTCTTAACCACAAGCAGATCAAGAGAAACTTAGCAAATGCCTTTAAGTACAGTTATATTGTATTTTACTTCATTTCCTTAGTGTACGAGAATAATAGCTATGTCCAAGAGGGAAATTAGGTCAATGTAATTTGAGTAAGCCACCATTCCCTGAACTTCCTCCCCTCCACCAGCCCTGCACTCCAGCCACCCCAGACCACTCAGGATTCTCTGGGACCGCACAGTCCCCGACTCGGCTCGCTCGGCCTTGGTCTGCCTAGTGAGCCCAGCCTCACTAGGGCTTCTTTGGGGGAAGCCCCTGCTCCTCCTTCATAGCCCAGCCCTGGCATTGCCTTCAGAGGTTCCTTGACTCTCCTTCCCTTCTTAGCAGTTAGTTGCTTCCCTCTGTGCTCTGCCAGTATCTGGGGACTTGCCACCTGCCATACCAGCTGATGGGTTTAGCTTGCCTGTTTGCCTGAGTTTCTAGGCCGATGAATGTTGGTGTTCATCTTTTATCTCCAGCAGAGTACTTGGTCCAAGATAAGATAAGATAAGACCCCTTTAAGAAGGGGTCTGCCTGTTTGTTATTGTTCCACTGAATGGTTAGTTTTCTGTAAACAGTCTCCACCCCAGGTTTCACTGCCTCTTCTTCCTAGTCCTGGCCAACCTGCCTGTTGTGATCATTTCCTAAAGTTTTGCTGGGAATCTGTGTGATCTACAGTGTGTGATTTACACAATCTCTTTCTAACTTTTGAAATTAAAATGTATTTGTCCGTTGTCATGCTGCTGGCACTTTCCACATCTTTGATAATTCCTGACCCTACTAGTGACTTTTTAGAAATCTCATTTGCACATTCTCTTCCTAGATGAAACATATAATATGATCTAACTAGCCTAGAGATGGGTCTTCATTTAAATTATCTAGGATCTTTGGGTATCTGGATGCTAAGTCAGTTAGGCATCTGCCTTTGGCTCAGGTCATGATCCAGGGTCCTGGGATCAAGTCCTGCATCAGGCTCCCTGCTCTGGGAGTCTGCTTCTCCCTCTGCCCCTCCCCACTGCTTGTGTGCTCTCTCTCTCTCTTCTCATCCTCTCTCCCATGCTCGCTATATCTCTCTCAAATAGATAAAATCTTAAAATACCTAGGAACTTTGATGAAATCTCTCTACTTCTCCTTTTTTTCTTTTTAAGTAAACTCTATGCACAATGTGGGGCTTGAACTCTGGACCCCAAGATTGAGAGTTGCATGCTCTACGGACAGACAGCCAAGCGCCCCTCTTTATACTTGTCTTAAATCAAACTCACTTTTGTTTAATTCTTTTCAGCTAATTCCAGTTCCTTAAGCAAAGAATAGTGCCATAAGAGCTGATGAGTTCTCCATTCATGTTGCCATCCACTGGCTTTGTTGCCCCATTGTCCCAAGTAGCCGAGACCATTGGCCTGTCCTTGATCATCACCTTGATTCAGACGTAACTTTTTAGCTCTTGGTTCTGTTCTACATTCTGTTTTCTGTTGTTTTGGTTTTGTGACACACATTTGTCTACTTGGGGGCATTATCTCCTGGTTGCTCTGCTTACATGTTTGTGGCAGCCTTTCCTATCTGTTGCTATGTCTGTCTTCCCAGGTTTCTTATTAAAGGAAGTATTCAAATTCAGACCTTGGTTAATGCTGAAATTTAAATATCCTTCCTTTGTTTAGATGACTGTGGCTTTGAGAAACACTGAACACCTCTTCTATTTCTGTAGAAGTATAAGTATTCTTGAGGGGGAAATGTCTGCATAGAAAGGTACAGTTTGGTCTGTCCCCCAAGGGGCCAAACATAGTGTGACCAAGCCTCAAAGCATGTTTTCATCATTATTTCATGTGTATAATAGGAAACATGTTGTGGGGAAAACAGTTGATGGACATCATAGGTACACCAGTGTTTTTCTAGTTCAGACTGGTTATACCTGAACATGCAAGAAACGGCAGGGTGTTAGATTTGAAGCCAGAAAGCCACCCTGGGCTGCGTGGGTCCACGCTGGTTTGATGTACTCCAGGAGTCGCCTGTCGCTCTGTGCTTAAATTCTTTTTGAGTGGCGCCATGGTCTCAAACAGGGAGCACTTCGCAGGTAATAACAGCAAATATTTTGTCTTCAACACAGCGCTTATAAGGTAAGGATTTTGTAGGTGCCTTTTTTATTTGCATAATGGAAGGATTTGGGGTTGAAATTGACCATCCTGATTTCAGATAACAAAAAGAACTATTTAGATA
Source organism: Martes martes (assembly GCF_963455335.1). Taxonomy (NCBI): domain Eukaryota; kingdom Metazoa; phylum Chordata; class Mammalia; order Carnivora; family Mustelidae; genus Martes; species Martes martes. Next base: position 74,639,266 of record NC_137893.1, on the reverse strand, counting down.
GAAGATTCATCTTGTGCTTACCTCACGAAATTCTTTTTGGTCTGTTATGTGCCATAAATGCAGGAGACTCTTGTAATTCAGTGTTTGGATGAGTCTAGAGTTTATTGATGTGAAGAAAAGTCAACATTAAATGAAAGAAGGGCTTTTAAGAAGCCCATTATGACCACTTATAATGGAAAATGTAGTTCCCATTAGAGATTGATTTAAGGAGCTCTGGTTCTTCGGTGAAGCATGAAGGCTGCTCTGTGGTGCTCCGTGCAAATCATTTTTACAGCATCCTTTGCCGCTCTCTTCCTGGTTAATCTGTTGGTGCGTCTGGACCTGAAAGGGCTGCATATGTCTTGTTTAAGGAATACAAAAATCCCCAGACATTTAAAAGAAATCAAAGATTAGTATATTTTTTGTTTATCAAAGAGAATACTTAAAAAAATAAAAAAAGCTTCGCAAATTCTAAACAGACGCAGCGGCACCAGATGTCCATTCTTGGATCATTTAATCTTTCTCTCTTGTGCTTCTTCTTGTCAATATTTTTCCACTAGAACCAAATATTAGTTTCTGGCTCAGCTTGCAATATAAAAATTTTCCAATTAGATTGTTATGACTTCATTTTTATTCATGAGGAGAAATCTAATAAACAGGGATCATCACATATGGCGGCATGCAGGAGAGGTACTTTAAAATAAACCACCTGGCCCAGGGCAGGGATTCTCATCTTTTCTGGAGTCGGAGAGAGACTGGTTTGCATCTATATCCCTTGCCCCCACTTTATTTATTTATTTGCCTCCAAGTAATTCTTAATTGTTGGTTGGGGTGGGGGGAAATTCTTGGATTTATATCAGTCAGCCATATAATTGACCTCACCCCAAGCTGGATTAATTCCTCCCTTAGCTTTTATGTTGGTTTACTGCCTAGTTCTGTGTTAAGTATTTAGGGATGTAAAAGGAAATTGTGAAACATGGTGGGTTTTGTGTGACCCGAAGGAGCTTTTGATTTGTTTGTGGCTGAGAAGGCTAAGGGAAGCAGCATGGTCACACAGTGAATGACTAAGTGCTTCACGGGGAAATAAGCTCCTGAGGGAGAGAGAGAGAGGAGAGCACCCAAGTGGTCAGGGAAGGCTTTAGAGCAGAACTCGGCCTTGTGCTAGATCTGTTCAGATAGAGGAGTGTAGTCAGGTCACCTGAAGCTTGAAGAAAGAGTAAGGATTATGGTGCAGAGTCAGTGCAGGGGAGGGTAAAGGGACCCCACTGGGTTCAGGCCACAGTGTGAGACTGAGCTCGGGAGAGCTGGACACCACGGTCTTTTCTTTCTTTCATCACCCAGCTTCTTCTTCTTCTTTTAATTAACATATAATGTATTATTTGTCCCAGGGGTACAGGTCTGTGAATCATCAGGTTTACACACTTCACAGCACTCACCATAGCACATACCCTCCCCAATGTCCATAACCCACCACTCTCTCCCTGCCCCCCACCCCAGCAACCCTTAGTTTGTTTCGTGAGATTAAGAGTCTCTTATGGTTTGTCTCCCTCCCGATCCCATCTTGTTTCATTTTTTCCTTCCCTACCCCCCACAACCCTCCACCCTGCCTCTCAAATTCCTCATACCAGGGAGATATATGATAATTGTCTTTCTCTGATTGACTTATTTCACTCAGAATAATACCCTCTAGTTCCATTCCTGTCATTGTAAATGGCAAGATTTCATTTCTTTTAATAGCTGCATAGTATTCCATTATAGCTATACACACCACATCTTCTCTTTATCCATTCATCTGTTGATGGACATCTAGGTTCTTTCCATAGTTTGGCTATTGTGGACATTGCTGCTATAAACATTCGGGTGCATGTGCCCCCTCGGGTCACCACATTTGTATCTTTAGGGTAAATACTCAGTAACATCACCCAGCTTCTTGAATGAACGCTCGTTCCTTGAGGCATGGCTTCGACCCCTACCCCTCCCCTGGTGCTGTCCTGTGGGAGGGCTCAGTGGCCCCCTCCCCCCACACCCAGCTACATTTGCTCTGACCTGCAGACTCTTTGCTGAGGCATTGGGTGCTGTTGATTCTAGACTGCTTTTTCTCACTCATTTCCAAATATTTCTGACTCCAAAGGTTATTGAAAGGCATCGAAGCGTGCACCAAACTGGATTTAAATCATTTCTCCACCACAGCTGGTGCTGTGAAACTAGGGAAATTAGTATCTCTCAACCTCCATTTAGTGGAAATAAGGATACTGAACTTACAGTATGGTTGTAAGGATTAAAAGAGATAACGTGTGGATAATACGTTGAAGTAAATAACTTCTGGTAGGCAGGCATTATGATTGGTTTTCTTTTCTTTTTTTTTTTTTTAAAGGTTTTCTTTATTTTTTTTTTATTTATTTGTCAGAGAGAGAGAGGAGCGAGAGTGAGCACAAGTAGACAGAGTGGCAGGCAGAGGCAGAGGGAGAAGCAGGCTCCCTGCCGAGCAAGGAGCCCGATGTGGGACTCGATCCCAGGATGCTGGGATCATGACCTGAGCCGAAGGCAGCTGCTTAACCAACTGAGCCACCCAGGCGTCCCATGGTTTGCTTTTCTTAACTGGTAGCCACTTTGTCCTTCTTGCTTGAACGTGTCTTGTTCTTTTTCTGTCCGTACCTACACCCAGCCGATCCGTCTTTCTGGAATTTTCTCTCTCTTCTTTTTACCTATTGAAATCCTCAGGGCCCTTAAAGACTTACTTTATCACCTTGATCCAGAGTGAACTTTGTGTCTTCTCTATTCTTACTATCTTTATTTGGACAACTCCAAGTTACTACCTTACATTTTAGTGTTTTGCACACATCTTATTTTCCCTATTGTGTGATAAAGTCTTCTAGAAAGACACATCAGAGACATCAGGGACTTGGCAGAAAAGCCATCAGTTCAGACTGTGATCCATTGTTTCCATGGAGGGCTTTGTCCATAGCTGTCATGTTTGCAGGGTGTTATTGTATTTTTGCTTTCTTGTTTGTTTGCTTTTCTTTTCTTTCTTTTTTTTTTTTTTCTGACTTAACCACAACCATACACTGATGATTTCTAAATCTTTTGCCCTAGCCCTCACCATGCTTATGTGCTTGAAATGCAATCAAATATCTGATGAGTGTCTCTAGCTGACTATCCCATGGGCACCTTGAAGGCAATGTGTCTAAAACCTGTTCTTTTATCTGTTTCTGCGCCCTGACCCACACCCGGTTTGCCCCTTCATGTTGATGGTGTTTCAGTCTGTGGTGTCACTGTCTACCCAGCCCCTGCGGCAGAAGCTTGGATGGCATTCTTCATCTTGCCTTTCTGATGTTGTCCACACTGAAGGAGTCACCAGACCTTGACTCATTGGCCTCCTAAGTTTTTCTTGAGTGCATCCCCCACTCTTTCTGTGTTGGATACTGCTGCCTTAATATAGGCTTCCTCTCTGAACTAGTTTTACTGTAGTTTCTTCCTAACAGATCTATTTCACACTCACTCAACCCTCTCAAGTCCATCCTTCCAGTGTGGGTGTATCACAGTCCCTCGTGTAAAACACTTTGGTGATTTCCTTCCATGTACATCAGGGATGAGAAAATTGATCTGATCTCCTGTTGATCAATTCAGTAACGTCTGTAGCAAGTAAGACACTCTTGCTTAGTGATGTCTGACGTAGGAGCCGCGAAGGGGCACGCAGCACATAATGCATAGCCAGGATTAAGATCAAGCTCTTTAGTGGGACATAAACGGCCGGCCATGCCCCTAATCCTGACTTTGTCTTCATCCCCACCCCCACCATTGCCCTGCTTCACATTTAATCCTGGAGCAGCAGAGAAGTACTGTTCTTCTTGTGTTGTTCATGCTAGACCTGCTTCCCCGTACCCTTAGTAGGAGATCCATCCTCATCCTTGCAATCTTGGTGTGCATGAGGAGTCAAGGGGGTGGGCCGTGCATGAGGCTGAGAGTGCTTCCTTTGGATGCTCCTGGCACCGGTGTCTCCTCCATAGTGGTCAGTATCCCATGCTCTGAAACCCTAAGCATCTCCCTTGTAAGGCAGTAAACTCTGTTAGGGCAAATATCATGGCTTATTTATCTTTGGCCTCTGATACTGGTCACACAATACCTTCCATGGAATGTGTATTGTGAATTAAATTGTTCTTCAAAGGGGCACTTGGCTGGCTTAATAGAGCATGTGGCTCTTGACCTCAGGGTTGGGGACTTGAGCCCCACACTGGGTATAGCAATTGCTTCAAAGTCTTTAAAAAAAAATCATTCATTGAATTGAATTAGCAAGTAGTTTTGATTGATGAACGTTCTTTGCTTTTACTTTGATACTCCTCAGAATGAGAGGATAGATTTTAGGGAAGGTTAATGCTTTGCAGAAAATTTAGGTTAGTGAATCAGGCAGAAAGTAGACATTGGAAATTTTTGAGCAGGGCTGTGGTATGATGAAAGTGGTATTTAAGGAAGGTTGATCTGGAGACAACCTTTTATTATAGGTTTTAGGTGCTCCTGGGAAGCCTAGGTGAGGGTAGCAGGGTGGGGAGAGGGAGAGGCAGAGACAAGCATAAAGCCATTTTGAAGACTAGCTTCCGGAGGCTTTGTACTTTCATTTCCACATTTGCTCAAGTGGGATGTAGTCACTGGCATGTTCCCGAAAATAAAATGGGACACTGATGTTATTTTTAAAGAAAGAACATTCTTGTAAAACACCTAAGTGATCCATTTTTCATAATTATGTATGAGATCTATTCATGATCAATTACTTATAAAGTGATTATGAATTCATAAATTTCAAAAAAAATTAGCTCTTCTGCATAGGCAGCCTAAAATCTTCAAAAATCAGTGATTTTCATTTTAGCACATTTTGAAATAATTGTTAATTGTGAGGAAAATACTTCAGTTTTTTTTCCAGCTACCTTTTAGTTTAACACTTCCATCCTGATGGTAGGTTTTAATCCCCCCTACACCGTGAACATTTGCATTTTGTGTATTACTCATGTGACCTCGTTTACTGGTTCAAATTTATCTTCTGTTTGCGGTGGGCCATGTAGTTCCTCTCTGCTTTATTCTTCATCTCGGCTATTATAAACTTCATAATTTACAGTCACTTTGTTGTTTTTTTATTACAGGGTTATGACTCACTGATAAAAAAGAAGGACTTCTCCAAATACTTCGCGTTGTGATTGTGTATGATGGATACCAAGGAAGAAAAGAAGGAACGGAAACAAAGTTATTTTGCGCGGTAAGCGTTGCTTTGCAAAATTATCATCAGTATTTAAATGTTTGAGGAGGGACTTTGTCTTCAAGTGTAAGTTGGCAGTCTGTGTTTGGAGAGTGTTTGTAAAGAAAGCAGGTGTCCAATAGGAGTTAAGTGGGCTTTGTTTTCATCTTTTTTCTTGCTTGCAGTAGAGGAAGAACATTCGGTGCTTGTCTTTCCATATTTGACGGTTATCCCGGGCCGGTCATTACGCACTGAGCTGCATGTTGCTTGGGACCCCGCATTTAGCAACCTACATGAAATCTTAGATCCTAAATGCTTCATTCCTGCTGCTCTAGTAGCTTACTTGGTTTAGCTATAACTAAAAGTCTATGACCTATTTAAAGCTTATTATCTTGTTGGAAGTCCGTTCCTGAAAAGTATTTTTGTAGTTAGGTGGAATAGATGAAATTCTGCCATTGGAGCTCATGTCATTACTCACGCTGAACTCATGCAACATACACGCAGTTCTTGGTTTGTGAATAGATGTAATCTAGTAGATGATCAATTACTCTTCACAGATTTAGCCGTATATTGGGCAACTACTCATCACAATAAAGTACATGATATGCTAAAACATTTACCATTTTGATAGAATGTTTTCAAACTCAAAGTGAGAACACATAGGCTTAAAATTATCATTATGGTCTCCTAAATCGAATCATTTCTTAAGAACTGAATTCAGCCTCACCACATTCCCAGTCTGTGCTTGTTAAAGATGCGATTATCATATGGCTTCACTCATATGTGGAACATAAGCAGTAGCACGAGGGACCATAGGGCAAGGGAGGCAAATCTGAAGGGGGAGAAATCAGAGAGGGATATGGACCATGAGAGACTATGGACTCTGGGAAACAAACTTAGGGTTTCAGAGGGGAGGGGGATGGGGGGACGGGGTAGCAGGGTGATGGGTATTGAGGAGGGTGCGTGTTGTGACGACCACTGGGTGTTACGCATAAATGATGAATGAATCACTGAACACTACATCAAAATCTAATGATGTACTATGCAGTGGCTAACTGAACATAATTTTAAAAAATCAGTATGTTGTATACCTGAAACTTATACAATATTATATGTCAAATTTATGTCAATAAAAAACAAGGCCCCACCAAGGAAAAAAAAGATGCTTTTCTTGTTTTCCAAATGTAAGCCTTTGAAACTGAAAACCAAAAATTTTTGTTGATATTTTTTTATCCAGAAATAAAGCTAGGTTCTAGATTATTAATAGGAAAAGGAAGGAAATAAACTTTTAAGGAACTAAAATGTGTAAAGTTCTTTACTTATTATTTTATTTATCTTCACAATAAACCTAACCTACATTTCCCCCTATTTTACCAGTGAGGTAACTAAGACCAAGAAAGCATTTTGCCCATTTCATGCAGCAGAAAAGTCAGTATTCGAATATTGGCGTGCCCCAGTGAGTAATAGTAAACCGTGAGTAAGAGTTTTTGGAAAGCAAGAGTTAAACGACTTACTGTAGTGTGATGTTTTCCACTATTAAGACTGCAGAGTTGGGGCGCCTGGGTGGCTCAGTGGGTTAAGCCTCTGTCTTCGGCTCAGGTCATGATCCCAGGGTCCTGGGATTGAGCCCCACATCAGGCTTTCTGCTCAGCAGGGTGCCTGCTTCCCCCTCTCTCTGCCTGCCTCTCTTCCTACTTGTGATCTCTCTCTGCCAAGTAAATAAATAAAATCTTTAAAAAAAAAAAAAGGACTACAGATTAGCAAGATTGGGAAAGGAAGAAATCAGGCATCTAATGGGTGGAACATTAGACAGAAGGCACTTAAAATAAGGACCATATAGTGATGTTTAAAAACACTTTATTTTGAGATAGTTACAGATCACATAGAGTTGTAAGACGTATTATGGAGAGCTACCCCATACCCTTCATCCAGTTTCCCACAATGAGACCCCCTTATATAACTGTCCTGTAATATGGCCATTAAGAAGTTGACATGGATGCAGTCCACTAACCTTACTCAGATTTCACCAGGGTTACAAGCATTCATTTGTGTATTTGTGTGTATCTAGTTCTGTGTAATCACATCACGTGTACAGAGTTGTGTGGCCATATCAAGATCGAGATACAGATCAGACAGGTCTCTTGGGCTACCCTCCTGTAGTGGCATTCCCTTCCTTCCCTCTGCTTGCCACCCCCGACAACCACGAATCTGTTCTCAGTTTCTGTAATGTGTCATTACAGAAATATTACAGAAATGGAATCCTATGACATGTAACCTTCTGAGGTGAGATTTTTTTCACTTAGTGCGGTTCCCTTGTGTTTTAGACCACTCAGACTGCTGTAACAAAACACCATAGACCGGGTGGCTGATAAACAACAGAAATGTATTTCTCAGAGTTCTGGAGGTTGCGAGTCCAAGACCACTGTGCCAGGTTCTGTGCTGAGAGGCTGCTTCCTGGGTCATCTAAGGCCGTCTTCTCGCTCTAACCTCACATGGCATAAGGGGCAAGGAGCTTTTTCATACCTCTTTTATAAGGGCACTTATCTCATCCATGAAGACTCCACCCTCATGACTTAATCACCCCCAAAGGCTCCACCTCCCAACACCATCACATTTGGCATTAGGTTTGAACATGTGAATTTTGAGGGTACACAACATTCAGATCATAGCATTTGAGATCTGTTCAAGATGTTGCATGTATCAATAGTTTGTTCTGATTTATTGCTGAGTAGTATTCCATGGTGTGCCTATATCACAATTTTCAAGTATTTGCCTATTGAAGGACATTTGGGTTATATCCAATTTAGAGCTATTACAGATCAAGCCACTAGGATCATTTGTGTACAAGTTAATTTTTCTGGGATAAATGCTCAGGAGTGGAATTGCTGGGTCAGATGGTAAGGGCATGTTTAATTTTGCAAGAAAGTGCCATCCCCTTTTTCAGAGTGGCTGTACCACTTTATATGCCTTCCCATTAGCATTGCATAAATGACCCAGTTTCTCCACATCCTCCTCAGCATTTGGTATTATCACTCTTTCTTATTTTTAGCCATTCTGATAAATGTATGTTTAATTTGTATTTCTTTAATGACCAGAGAGGCTGAACATCTTTTCGTGTGTTTTCGTGTGTTTATTAGTTGTCTCTCTAGCTGCAGAGCAGTGCCTTTTCATGTCTTTTGCCTATTTCCTTATTGTTGAGTTTTTTTTCTTTATGCACTCTAGATACTAGTCCTTTGATGGAGGGTTTGTAGCTCTTTTCTCCCAGTTTGTAGCTTTTGTTTTCCTCTTCTTAGCAGCATCTGTTACAAGAGCACAAGTTTTTACTTTTGATACGATTCAGTTTATTAGTGTTTACTTTTATGGATTATGCTTTGGCTTTACCCAGCTGTAGGTCCTAAAGATTTGCTTTTTTTTTTTCTCCTACATGTTTTATAATACTGTGTTTTATACTTGCCAGTCATCCATTTGGTAATAATTTTTATATGAGATACAAGTTCGGTCAACGTGTTTTCTTTTCTTTCTGCTTATAGATGCCCTAGATAGTGATTTGGAAAGCTTCGGTGCCTTCTCAACCTTGAATGCACACTGATTCCAACAGGAAGGGTGACGGTTGGTTCAAAACCTACTCAAAGTTAATCCCTCTAGTGTCTAAGATGTAGAATAAGGGGAACCCCTTCAACAGAGAATGAAAGAGGAAACTGTTCTGGAAGAACAGCACCATTTTTTTTTTTTCAGCTCAGAAATGCAAAATTTAATTGTCATGCTTGCCTTGACCTCTTGTGACAAGTATTCTAACAATGAAAAGGAAAACGTCCAAAAATTCAGTATGACCTTATAAGCATAAGGATAACAGGCCAAGAACAAACATCAGTGATGCTGTTCCAACAGCACGCTAACAGGATTAGTTGTAGGAACTGAGAGACGGAGAGAGAGAACAGACAAATCTGTAGTTTAGTTGTTACCGTGCATTGGTGGCCAAAAATGGTCAAGCTATTAAAAGCAAAAGGGAAGCCAGAAAACCCTCCAGTATCAGAAAAGAGGCAACCAATGCTAATACTCTTTTCAAATGCTTTCTGACTAAATGGTGGAATTACCATAATATGGAATTACCAACAGGACCTACTTGAAAGTCAGTTTCTGACAACAGGGCTGATTTCCCTGGAGCAGTGTGTATAAGGGCAGTCCAAGCAAGATTGCCACAGCAGAATGTTGAGTCAGACCAAGGGTAAGGCTGAACTGATGAAATCACACCACCTGACATAAATCTCTACTAGTGTACAGAGGAGATCAAAAGAAGGTTTGTCCTTATTTCTACCTGTTACCATAATATGTATCTGAAACCCCAAAAATTGCTTTTAAACTCTGTTCCCCCTCTCTTCATCCCTTTTTCCTTCCATGTCATTAAATAGCCTCTATTTCTTTGGTGTACTTTTTTTACCATGTGGTTTCATGAACATTGTATGCTTCACGTGTTTGGTAAATAATCCTTTATCTACCTCCTTTGCTGAGGTTCTTCTCCCTCTCTCGGAATTTAACACCGAAGCAAAGTCAAGTTTAAAAGAGCCCATTTTAATCATTTTTGGATTGAAATTAGTGATTTGAGGATCACCCAATACTTCCTTTCTTATAATTTATCTTGAAATATGCCGATATAACTCTAAATGGAAGGGTGAATTAGCTTTACTACCAGATAGATTTATTTTGCGTAAGCGCTTAAGAGTTTTCAGGATCTCCTGGCCTGGTCCACCTGGTTTTCAGGATCTTTGGTGTTGTTTTATACCAGTTGTCTATTCCGGATTGAATGATTCATGAGACCGTTCCCCATGCTCTTGCAAAGAATTTGTGTATACAGAATTAGTGTATTATATATGTGGATTAATTCCATGATACTTGACAGATCTTGCAACTAAATGAAAAACTGAGTTATTAAAGCAGATTGTACTCCCTGTGTGATCCTCTGCAGTGTTCATTATTCATTATGGCCCCTGCTCCCCCTCCTTCCCCTTACAGTTGGAATGCATTCTTTTTTTTTTTTTTCAGTAGTGCCAAACACTATTTCTTCCACACATTGACATTATATGGCTTTTGCAGAATTTAGAACCCATTTGGTGTGTTTTTGTGCAGGTCTATGTTCTTTGTGTGTTTGAACATTTTTTAAAAAACAGCATTCAGGATTGAGGGGTAATGTAGGATATCAAAAATATATTTTCAGTGAACCTAAAGTGGTGTTTTGTGGGAGATTTACTTTTCCCCTTTGCTGAGGTCTGATGGGGCCTGTACATAGACACTGAGTGGTAGAGGCTCAGCAGTAGACTCTGGTTTGTATGGGTCCCTCTTGCCACTGCTTCCTGGTTATCTGGAAGAGCCGACCTGCTGCTGCCCCCTGCTCTCTTCTTCCCCACGCCACTGCCGAGCCAGTAGCCTGCAGCGTGGAGGGAGGTGACACTCTTCTCTCTGCCTCACCCTCTCACCCCAGACTCTGAAGGTTGCAAACCGTAGACCACATCTTGGCTCCGATCCCCACTCCTCTGACACTCCCCACTTCCGTCCCCAGCGTCCACCCCAGTAGTTCTTCATCCTTGAACCTCTGACCCATCAGCAGAGCTCCTTGTGTTTGAAAAGCACTCCCGGGTATGACCTTGGCCAAGTTTTCCAAATTTCACCCTGCATTTCTTGTTGTTAAGTGTGGCTAATAATAGCCTACTAACAACATGGCTTTGAAGAAGGACGCTTCCCAGCCTGAGCCAAGGTGATTAAGTCCAAATGGGACACAGCAGGGAGGACCAGAGTTGAACCAGGTCTGGACCCTTACCCACACTATTTGAGGTTTGGCCCCTTCTTCAGGGAGGAGGACCTGGAGGCTGATACTTGAACCCACTGATTAGCCTTTTTGTTAAATATACAGAGTCAGTTGTGGGGCTCTCTCATTCAAACAAAACCAAACCTCGGTGCTGTGAGGTTGAAGGTAACATATCTAGAGTGCTTGGCACAGTGAGTGTCAGCCACCTCTGATCTTGGCTTCTGTGCTTACCTGCACCTTTGTCTTCACCTAAAAATCTTCGTCTTGGTACCCTACTCCCATTCCATGAGCTGCTCCTGTGGTTCAGATTAGGGAAGCAGGAGTAATCCCAGCAGTCCAGAGTGGAGTCAGCAGTTTCCCAAAGATACATTGTTAGAGCACAGCCAGGCTCTGGAATAGCATAAAGTGGAACGACATAGTCCAAAGGGCTTTAAGAATTCTTTATTTATTTATTTATTTATTTTAGAAAGGATTTTATTTATTTGGCAGAGAGAGGTCACAAGTAGGCGGAGAGGCAGGCAGAGAGAGAGGGGGAAGCAGGCTCCCTGCCGAGCAGAGAGCCCGATGCGGGGCTCGATCCCAGGACCCTGAGATCATGACCGGAGCCGAAGGCAGATGCTTAACCCACTGAGCCACCCAGGCGCCCCCAAAGGGCTTTGCAAATTCTAAGGCACACTTCTATTTTGTAGTAGGAGCCCAGGCCCATGGGTTGAAATTGTCAATGACCTGCTGTCCCACACCAGGCCACTTTATGTATAGTAACTGGTCATCAGAGCCTCACCACTAGGGTTTGGCCCACTCTTGCGTCTTGGGTGTGCGTGCCAGGGACACCGACTCCTCAGCCCTTAAGGGTGGCCACGTGGGACCACATAGGCTGGTCACCTTTACCCAAGAGTAGCATCTTATCCCGGGTAGAGTGTATTATCTTCTGTGTGCGCGCTTTCCTGTGAAAAAGTTTGAGAGAACTGGTCCACCTTACCTTCCTACCAAGCATCTGATCTATAAAAATTTTCATACCCAAATACGATTAGATTGTTATGGAAGTTCAGACTTCCATTGTTGGAGTTGGAGTTGGAGAAACTTGAGTGAGTTGAAGAAACTTGAGTGAGATGAGACAGCAGGTGGGGGACGCAGGATCAGAGCCCAGCTCTGTCCTCCTGCAACCACAGCTTGTGCTCTGCAGCGCAGCCCATGGCAGTGGGGCACCTATTTGGCAGAAGCGGGCCTGTAGAACACAGGCTAATTCACATCATTGTGAATTCATGTGCAGAAGTGCATCCCAAGTTCTAAGTGACTTCTTAAAAAGCTCACTTGTTTATAGCTTGTGAGGACATCCCATACTATGTTTTGTCAAGTTTAATGTCAGAGAATTGACCAACTAAGGCAGTAGGAAACATGTAGTCTGTGTAGCCCACCTATGTAAGTCAGGATTACGTTACAGAGACCCTTGTTACTCGCCAGGATTGCCTCTTATCTAAGAGTAGTTGCCTATAATAGAAATGCATGCAGAAATACATTTGGTCAGAAAACCCCAAAATGCCCTTTTGGGCAAGCACAGAGTCCCAGATCTCGTGGCAGGTATCCACTGGACGGGTCCGGCTGGTTGGTCTGCAGCATTGCTGAGGATACAGGGAGGGCCCCCTCTCTCCAGCCTCACAGAGCTGTCTGTGAACCCTCGGGAAAAGCTACACTTTGTGGCATGCCTGTGCTAAGAATGAACATACCACATGGGTGGAGTGGTGGGATGTGAACTCTTGCCCTTCCTTTAATTAACAGTCTGTAGACTGTTTTTTCCTGCTGGCCAAGGATTATTAGAGAAGAACCTTAGCATGTCCAAGATTTGAGGAGAAACTTTATTATTACCAGTGGCTGGATTCAGATATTCAGTCATAATACAGGTTTTCATTGAGCTGATACATGAAAAGCATACAGACCGGGTTTAAGTGCTTGGTAAATGTTATAATGCTATACTGTCTTAATATTTGGTGAATATTTTATTCTCTCAGTTTCGCTCTGTCTTGTGATTCTAATAAAAGTTAATAATAGCATTTGTTGGCCCTTTACAAAGCGCCTCCACGTGCATTCTCTCCCTGTATCCTCACAGTGATCCCGTGAGTAGATAAAAATGCAGATGACGCAGCTGTAGTTCAGGAGGTTAAATAACTTGCCTCACATCACTTACCCTTTAAATGGACGAGCGGGGAGCCCTGAATCCCAGTCTGCTTTGTCCGTATCTCTGGTTATTTTTCTTGATTCATATTATCTTGGTTTCAGTTGCATTAAGAATTAATTTTTACTTTGAGAGAGGGACTAGAACATGTTATTGGCATCATAATGTAAGTAGGAAAAATTATACATGGCTTTGGAAGGAGAATGTTTTCGTTGGTTTTACTGGAAAGCGTATTTGATTTCAATTTCTAAGAACCATCCAAGAAGACTGTCATTGCCATTAGTGCCTGCAGTGATCCATAGCACGGCCCAGGAACACTTCCATGTATGATCTTCATAGCTCTTGTTCATGGGTTTGCACTGAGTCTCCCCCGAAATGGGCCATCTGGAGGGGTGGGATTCTCCAATAGGTCAGTGCTCGTTCCATGTGCCTCGTTAAGTAAATAGTGGTTGGCATGTGGCAAGTGTTAAATATATATATATATATTTTTTACTGACAGTATTTAAAACAGCTTCTTTAGTGTAGGATCTAAATAGTTAAAGTCTTAATTTTTTAAAAGATTTTATTTATTTATTTGAAAGAGAGAAAGAGTGAGCGAGAGAGAGCATGAGCAGCAGGGAGTGAGAGAAGCAGGTTCCCCGCCAAGCCGGGAGCCAGATGAGGGCTTGATCCCAGGACCTGGTGATCATAACCTGAGCCAAAGGCAGACGCTTCACTGACTGAGCCACCCAGGTACCCCAAGGCTTAATTTTTATCACCACAAATTTTTTAATATTCAGCAATTTTATTACTCTTAAAAAACATCAAGAATATTTTAAAACCATTTCCTGTAAAAGTTGCTTGTGCCTTATTTGAAAATATTACTAATTGCTGATTAAACTCTCGAATGAGCTGTAATGTCGTTTAAGGCTTATGCTTCGTATTTTTTTTTATTGAGTTCAGATCAAGCAGCACGTAAGAGAACATTTACATATTGCCTGGCACTCATTAATGGGAAAAATGTCCGTGGTCAAGTTGGACCTGCTGGTGTTTTTAAGAAATCATTAACTTTTTTCTACAGATTTTTTAAAACGTTTATAAACATTTAGACATTTACAGATAGACTCATGCTTTGTTTTAAGGAACACGCAGGGTTACTTGATTTAATTCCGTGTAGTGTACTGCTTTTCAGTCTGTAGGTTACAACCCATTGGGGCATCATGAAATCAATTTAGTGGATAAGAACTAGCATTTCTTCTAATGGGATGGAACAGAATAGATTAGTCTGGACTAAAGCTAGACTGAATAGAAAAGATTGGAATGCATTGTAGGTAGTCAGAATATATAGTATTTCACAAAAATTTTGTTTTAAATGTAAATAAGTATGTATATCTTGAGTCAGAGTTTAAAATTATTTTTTATTGTGAGCTATGATCAAAAGAACTCATTATTCTGGAGGAGTCCTTGGTGGTTCGTATACTGGGAGTGAGGTTATTTTCCTCACTGAACAACAAATTTTTTTAAAAATTGTTCATCTAGGGGCACCTGGGTGGCTCAGTGGGTTAAGCCTCTGCCTTCAGCTCAGGTCATGATCTCAGCATCCTGGGATCGAGCCCCGCATCGGGCTCTCTGCTCAGCAGGGAGCCTGTTTCTCCCTCTCTCTCTGCCTGCCTCTCTTGCCTACTTGTGATCTCTGTCTGTCAAATAAATAAATAAAAAATCTTAAAAAAAAAATTGTTCATCTAATACGTGTTAACCAATTCTTCAAAGACAGCTGTACATAAAGTACCTGTTATATAAATATATTTTCCCCCAGTGCAGTATAATGGCTTCCTATAAAACTGATTTCAAGGATCAGTGACAAGCAGGTGTCGAAATCTCAGGCTGATCTGGATTGTCCTAGATCTTGGAGTGAGACCTGGTGAAACTATAACCTTATAAAACCACCAAATGGAACTATTTTGATCATGAAGCTTGGGGAACTTGTGTATGGTCTGCCTCTCCTCTGTAGATCTGCTTACTGGCTCTGGGGCCTGGGGTATAGTTTTCTCCAAAATGAGAATAATAACAGTACCTACTGTAAGATATTGTTGGAGGTTTGACTGAATTAAAATAAATGTATAAAGTCTCTAGAGTAAATGCCAGTGAAAAATTAGCACTAATGGACTAAAAGCATGCTGCCTAAATGAGGAATACAGGAATAATTGAGAAAAAGTAAGAATAAATACATAGGCATACATTTGGTGTACATTTTCAGGGAGTTTATATGTCCCTTGAAACTTGTCCATAAGCATGCTGTGGTCACAGCACTGAAGGACTGTAGTCCTTCAGTGAAGACCCAAGACTGTAGACGTAGATAAGATTAAAGCACTCGAAAAGTAAATGATAGAAGCTGCCTCCCTCCTTTTTTAATGTTGTTGCTGATAGTTGAGGAAGACTTCAACTGAACTGACTTCTGAATTTGTCTGAAACTTGGCACTGTCTCAGCTGGAAAGAGTTTGGCACATGCCTTTGAAAACTTTTCCTTATTGCTGTTACAGTGACTCTTCAGTGTGAGAAAATGGAGTTCAGAACCAGAAAAACGCTTTGTGCTCACAGCTCTGGAACTTCCTAGCTCATGCCGGGACTCCAGGTGTTGGTGATTTTAGTAGAAAGTTTTCTTTTTCTCCGAAACTCTTATCTGAAAATTCCATCAGTCGTCACCCCTTCTACCCTCGTAAGTTAAATGCTAATTGCGTATCTTCCCACACATCTTCCCAGATTAGTCTTCCTGAGACAAGGTTCAGATATGTCACTTCTGCTTCCCAGATTCTTCTCTCAGATTTGAGGTTCTGCACAATATGGCTCATCCCTACCTTTCTGTCTTTATGTCCTACTTGGATTTTTCTTTAATGTCTTATGCTTTATTTGTATGATGAACTTTGCTATCACTGTCCTCTCCCTGTATACAGTGATGGCAAACCCATCTCTAATTGTCATACTGTCTCCTTGACACATTTCCTATTTCACTTAATTCTTAACTGCTCCCCCAAACACACACACGGCTAGATGTGCCCTTCCCTGCCACTGGACTCAGAGGTCATTGCTAAGGCCTCATTCTGCCTCCTCCTGGGGCCCTTAACACACTGTGTCTCTGGATGTCCCCGTAATGCTTCTCTGCCCTATTTTTTGTTGTTTATTGTTGGTTCTTTTTCATTTTTATATTTTGCACAAGGTATAACTTCATGCCCTGCATCTAATGGTAATTCAGTGTGAATGATAGCATTTGTTGAACATTTGCTGTGTAACAGACACATTTGTGTACTCATGTAATCTCCTAATTACTCCCTGAAGTAGGTCCTATTATCATCCTAATTATAGATAAAGATGCTAAACTTTATTATAGGTGTTGTGGAATTTGCCCAAAGTCACATAACTACAAAGTGGCAGATCCAGGACTCAACCCAGGTGTGCCAGACCCCCAACCCATGCCTCTAATCATTATGCCATATTCTTCAGTAAACTATGTTAAATGGAATCTCATAGAACTTTATCAGTTTTCCAGGCAAATATAAGTGAGACTCTCTGATCTAGATCATTAAATGTGTTACAGTACTAAACATGTATTTTCTGATTTTCAATGCAAAATTGTTCTTAAGAGCTTTGGAACAAATTAGGAGTCTCTAGTCATTCAAGGAAACTTTGAAAGTCTTCACATACCAACAAAAAAGTCACCAATCTCCTGACCTTTCTCTGTATTTTTGGGGATGTGGCAAGAAGTGCCCTCTTATTTCCTCTCTAGACTCAAAGTTGGAGGCCCTAACAAGCTGAAATTCTCCTTGCTTGGGCATTTCTGTTGTAAAGATGCTTGGTGCTTGAACCATGGGTCATGTGTTCTTGCGTTTTTACTTCCCTTTTCCTTCATTCGCCATTTCTTTTTCTTTTTTTAAATTTTTTATTTTTTATTAACATATAATGTATTATTAGCCCCAGGGGTATAGCTCTGTGACTCACCAGGTTTATGCACTTCACAGCACTCACCACAGCACATACCCTCCCAGTGTCCATAACCCAACCACTCTCTCCCTATCATTTACCATTTCAAATAAAATTTGCCTAAACCACATGGTTAATTCCCCATTTTTTTCTGGACTCATTTTGTGGTGTATTATACCAGTGAAGGTGCAACAGCTCTGCCTACTTTTTCTAGCTTTTTTCTTCTCACGTGTAAATGAAGTTGGTCGTGAAAAGGATAACAGGCCAACTTTAAGGAGACCAAGTGAGACGCATCGTACTCCATGATTTGCGGTGTGATTCAGCACCAAATAAGGCAGACTGTTGTGTCACTACCATAGAGCACGAACCCAGGTGTCGTAGGGTAAGAAGACACGATGAGTTAGTTGGATCTGGGAAACCCTGGGTCCCTTTCCCAAAGCAAGAAGGAATTAGCTTCTGCTGAGGCAGAGAATGGTGGACAGCAAAAAGGAGGTCTTTTCTCAGTAGTTCTGTTACTAGAGCCAGTTTCCCTTGAAGAATCAGAGATGACTGTGAGGTGGAGCTCTCCTGTCTAAAGTGAGAAATGTAGCTTGATAGTCATGAGACATGAATTGTGTAGGTGTGAGTATAGCATATGAAGTAGACACAGAAGAACCAAAGAACAAGAATATGGATTACATCTATATTTTAAAATGGTTTTTATTAGTGTATCTATAGAATACTTGACAGACTAGATGACCAAAATACAATCATGTGAACTTAGGGAAGAATTAAATCAGAGGCCAGCATGCTTCAAATATTCTTTTCTATACTAAAAAAAAAAAAAAAAAAAAAAAAAGGAAAAGAAAGAAAAGCCAAAAAACGAAACCATATTATATTTCTGAATCACTCTACAGCATTTAAAATATGGTTTGCACATACATTTTCAAGAACACATCTGTTGTACAAAGCAGAATAGATGCAAAGTTGATGGATTCCCATCCTGAATAGGTGGCGTAATTTAAATCAAATTACCGTCAAGGATGGTTTGAGCCAAGTCGTTAATCATTTTATTCATTTCTCCTGTGTCTGTGAGACCATGTTAGTGTTGATTATCACAACCGCATTGTGTGTTCTTCACAGTTTAGAGCCAGTAGAGGCTTGGGTTTAGAAGTTGTATAATACATAATTTAAAGCAGATGAATTTTGATATTTCAGATTAATTTTGTTAGCACAGCAGAAAGCTGAATGGTAATTTGGTTATTGCAATTTCAGAAGGTAATTGAAGCAGATGCTGGTGAGGTCACTGGGGACTGAGTCATCTCCAATTCAGTAGCTCCATCATTTTGTTTTTAAAGTGTGTGTGTGGGGGGTTCTTTTCGCTAAATTGACTACCTTTACTACATAGTGAGAGAAATTTAATTTTTCTAACTCAGCCCTGAATATATAATCAGGATTTCACGTTATTTTTCTTTAATAAGAGTAAATAGATTTAAAGTGCAAAAACATTTAACAGTTTTTCTTTTATAAGAACATATGGATTTTTTGGGGGGACGGGAGAGGGTGGTGGGGAAATGGACATTGGGGAGGGTATGTGCTATGATGAGTGCTGTGAAATGTGTAAACCTGGTGATTCACAGACCTGTACCCCTGGGGATAAAAATACATTATATGTTTATTAAAATAAAAAAAAAGTATCAAAAAAAGAACATACGGATTTTTTAAAAAGATAAGTTATAAATACATATCTAATCTTTAAGTGCAATTTGTACTGTCTTAACAGATCAATGAAAACTTAAAATTATAAAATTAATTGAGTTATGAACCTAATATAAATAATCTTGACTTTCTTCCTGTTTATTTTTAACCCACAGGAAAACCTTTTTCTAAGTTTGAGTAAATGACCATATTGGTTTTTATATTATCTGATGCAAGTAGATACTTAAGACATCTCTCAATTCTTTGACTTAATCAAATGTAAGACTTTGAGTCATGTAATGTTTATCCTTGGATTTAAAATAGATTCTTGTGTTACGGGGAGAAACTTGAACATTGCCTATATCTCAGAAAGACCTTATGTGCCTGCATCTGTTAAGTCCAGTGGGTGCAACGGTGAACACAATAAACATGGGTCTTGTTCTTACAGAGATTATTTTTCACAAAGACATTAAATAAGGAAATACAAATGCATATGTCATTAGAAATTGCAGGGTTTGCTATGAGGGATAATAACAGGATGTTATGAAAGAACTGTAAGGGCAGTATCTACTTCAGATAGGAATGATACTCAAGGAAGACCTTTAGAGAATAATGATATTTAAGCTGATCTTGGCATTGGGCAGGATTTGCCATATGATCTGTGTGTTTAGGAGAAGGGCTGGGGAAAAAGGAAAGGAGGAGTCTGTTCTAAGTAGAGGAAACACTTAGATTCCAAGACCTTAAAGGGGTGGTGGTTGGGGGGGGGGAGGCGTGGCAGATTTCTGGGTCTGCCGAAAAGCCATTAGGGCTGGAACAGAGTGCTTTAGGGAGGATAGCACAAGAACGGTGGAGACGTGTGCTGTGACAAGTCACGCAGGTGTTTGTTGGCCACGTTTGGGAATTTGGATTAAGCAACTAGGGGAATGGAGGTACCATTAAATGAAATGGGAAAACTAGAAAAATAACAGTTTTGAGCGGGAATTTCAAGAATTTAAGTTTGGACGTGTTAATTTTGAGATGCTTATGCGCCATCTCAGTAGAACTGCTAACCGTAACTTGGGTATACGTGCCTAGAGTGAAAACAGAGTGGTCTAGGCTGAGGTAGAAGTTGAGGAGTTGTTGGCCCCAGCAAGCAGGGGAGTGGATGAGACCATATAGGGAGAGAATGTAACGTGAAAAGAGAACAGAACTTAGGAATGGGGAACAGAATTGATAACTCCAGCATTTAGTGGTCTAGTAGGAAGAAATCCAGAAGAGTTGGAATCACAGCAGCCGAGAGAAAAGAGCAAGCATTTCAAGAAAGAGAGAACGATCAGAGGCTTTGGAGGCAGTGAGAGGTCAATTAAAATGAGGACTGAAGATTATATATTAGGTTTGGCCACTTGAAGGTCACTGATGATTAAATAAAAGTAGTTTCAGTGCAGTATTGGGAGAAGACAGTGTAATGCAAATGGGAAGTAAGGGAATGGACACAGACCTCCAGGCTCAACTTCTTCTGGGAACTTGGCTAGGAAGGGAAGCCAAAAATTAGGGCCATGGTGGGAGGGAGATGTGGAGGTCAAGGAAAGATAAGTTTATAAGGATGGAGGAGGAAGAGAGGTAAAGCATGTTTGTTGGTTAGTGGGGATGGTCCATCAGAGTTGGGGGGTGGGGGCCCTGGGGAGGTCAGCTTAGTGACCGACCCTTATGTAAAGTCATGGGAACATTAACAAAGCAATAAAGCAGGAGATGAGCCACACCAGATTTCCTATACCCTGTCCAACTGGGGCCTATAACATGCTATAAAGTTTTACTTGTGTGTATTGACAGTTCTACCCTCTTTTTTGCTGATTGCTCACTGTGTGCCAGGAGGCTTACAAATATGACCTTATTTAATCCTTAGAACAACCCATGAGGTAGATGGTGGTATTTTTCTCATTTTGACTGGCAAGAGAGCAGGCTCAGAGCTGTTCAGTAACTCCCCAAGAGATAGGCTAGTAAGTAACAAGTCAGGATTTCTTCCTTTTGTGTTCAGCTCTTAGGCCTTTATTAACTACGACTTCCATACTACCTTCCAAGTATAATATAAAAATAAGTAGAATCAAGTCTATTCCATATTAGACATTTTCAGTTGTAATATATTCATTTAGAACTTTATAGAAATTTTGTCATAATTTTTTTTTTGTTAGCAATGACTAATGTGTCCTCTTTGTAATATATGTCCAAAGGTAGCTGGAGAATTCCTAAGTGTTTAAGACTTTTTCCTTATCTTAAAAATAAACTATAAGTGACTGGGTTTTAAACTGTTGGCGTTTTAACATAACTTTTTGTTATAAGTGAGCATCAGTCATTCATGTATACTTTAAATGAAGAATGCCGATCTAAATGCTGGGGGCAGGAGCTTGATGTACAATACGTTTGAGGAGCACAGCTCCTGTTCTGTAGTAGCCTGTCGTAGTATTCTCTGCTGGTTACAGAAGGCAGGCCATTAGCAAATGCATTTGCAGGTAAACATCGTACAGTGGAATGGTCATGTCTGCACAGCTCTTGTAACAGCTGTTCAATTTCTGTTCCTGCAGTCGGAATTCTAATGAGTGTCTCGAAGGCCTTTGTTTCGCGCGCTGTCTCACAGTGACTTCATTTTGTAGACACATCACATGAGGGACTTCCGTCCCTCTCCAGCAGTAGGTGTGGGATATAGAGGTTTACCAAGTAATGAGGTAATTCATTAAGGCCCTAAGAAGTGACTGAGAAATTAGAAAGAAAAGATAGCATTTTCTTTAGTAAGCATCAAATTCATGTTAACTTGACATTTCATTTTTATTCTTCCATTCATCATTTTAATACGGGCACCATGTCTAAGTTCAAAAGCATAAAATCTTTTAGGGGTAGGGCCGAGGCCATCAGGGCCAAGAGGCCAAGGACAGAATCTGCTACATCTGACAAATAGGCTTTTTTCAACCTGGATTTGAGCTTTTCCACCTATAGGGGCATACCAGGGGTTACCCCCCCCCGCCCCGCCCAAAGGCTACTCATTTGTTTCTTGAAAAGCTCTTGTTAGTAGAAAGTTGTTTTTAAATTTTGTTAAAATTTATTTTTGTTTTTATTTATTTATTGTTAAAATTTATTTTTTTTTTCAACTTATCCTACTTATATTCTGAGTTACTGAGGATCCAGGCAGAATACATCGAGTCCCACTTTCATATATTATCATTGTCTGTATTTGAAGGCAATGTCATGTTCTTCCTGAACCTTCTCTTTTCCATGCTGAATATACCAAGTTTCTAAATCTCTGCATCTGGGGCTCCTGGATGGTTCAGTCAGTTAAGCATCTGCGTTCGGCTCGGATCATAATCCCAGAGTCCTGGAATCCAGCCCCACTTTGGGCTCCCTGCTCAGCGGGGAGCCTGTTTCTCCTCCCATTCCCCCTGCTTGTGTTCCCTCTCTCACTGTCTCTCTCTCTGTCAAATAAATAAAATCTTTATAAAAATAAAAAAAAGTAAATCCATCTAAGACAGTTTTCAGATTCTTCACTACCTCAGTGTGGTCTGATTAATGCATTTATATTGTTATCCTTTTGTTTTCATTAATATAGTATTACACTTTGTTTGTTTGTTGATAACGGTTGTATTCACACTGAGGGGAAAATAGGGTTTTTCCTTATGGGAATTGGACTTTTAATTTTATCTTGTTTGTTTTCTATCCCTTAATCTAATTTTCCAGAAATTTTGAAACCTGATTTCTTACATCAAACATAGTTGCTGTCCTTCCTCACTTGGGTCAGATAAACAACCTGAGCAGCTTGCCTTCTGTGTCCTTATCCAAGTAGTTGATAAAAATGCTCAATTGGAGAGCTGTACCCATCATGGCACGTTAGTACCATCAGTGGATTAAATAATTATCTTTTAAGTCTTTCAACTTGCTATAAATCATCTTGCTCTGAGTTCAGTTAACCAAATTCTTTAGCCCAGCTGTTTACATCTTATTTTTTAAGAAGGTAATGTCAGACATTCTGAAGGGCCTTACTAAAATCTTGATATACTGTCCCTTGTGACATGCCCGTTGATAAGCGAAATCTAGCAGTACTATTAAAAAAGAGAATTATGTTAGTTCGTTTTCCATCATTTTCTTATACCCGTGGTGGTTCCTAGCAATCAGTAAGTTCTCTTCAAGTAATCACAGCTGATTGGACTAATATCTGTCATTTTATTTTTTGGGGAATCATTATCAAGCTGCTCGGTGAGTCATTTCTAGAATCTGATTTTCTTTTTCTTTTGAAAACCAGATTTTTAAAAAAAGATTTTATTTATTTATTTGACACAGAGAGAGAGATCACAAGTAGGCAGGCAGAGAGAGAAGGGGAAGCAGCTTGATCCCAGGACCCTGAGATCATGACCTGAGCTGAAGGCAGAGGCTTAACCCACTGAGCCACCCAGGTGCCCCAAGTTTTGTTTTGTTTTTTTTTTTTTTTTTAAAAGATTTTATCCATTTATTTGACAGACAGAGATCACAAGTAGGCAGAGAGGCAGGCAGAGAGAGAGAGAGAGAGAGGAGGAGGAAGCAGGCTTTCTGCTGAGCAGAGAGCCCGATGTGGGGCTCGATCCCAGAACCCTGAGATCATGACCTGAGCCGAAGGCAGAGGCTTTAACCCACTGAGCCACCCAAGCGCCCCTGTTTTTTTAATTCCAGTCTTTCTCTTCAGAGATTACTGGTAATGGTTCACAACTCAGGGAGTTGTTTCTTACAGGGCTAGAGACTTCGTCCTGGATTTCATTTCCTTAGCTGTGATGCTTCATCCTCTGTAGTTTTTCCCTTAGTCTGTTTGAGAGAGCTGCCGTGCTGGAATGGACTAGATCCACGTTCTCTCTCTTAGGAGTTAACTTCACCCGGTGTGCCATGGGCAGTGGCCCTGTTGCTTCTTGAAGCCTCATTCTCTGAACATCCCGAAAATTTCCTTGTGACTTTTTCCTTTGCATTGATTACAACCATCTGTTCATCCTGAGCTTCCGATGTCCACTGTTGTTCCTCTAGGTTTCTGTCATTTGCTTGTTGCTTTTGTCTGAGCTTCATTTTGTTCCTTTCTGCCATTCTTTGTACATGTCTGCCGAAAACTCGAGTTCATCAGGATACATTTGGTTCCCAAGATGCTTTCTGCTTTGCCTCTTCAACAGGCTCATCTGTGATGGAGTTGACAGAATTTGTTTTGAAGAACCTCATCTTTGTTGAGCCATGTTCCTTTTCAGCTCTGGCCATGAGATTATATTCATTTGTCCTTTCCCTCAGCAAACATTCATTAGTTCGCTCCTGTGGAATCTTCTTTTTTTTTTTTTTTTTTACGATTTTATTTATTTATTTGACAGAGACACAGTGAGAGAGGGAACACAAGCAGGGGGAGTGGGAAGGGGAGAAGCAGGCTTCCCATTGAGCAGGGAGCCCGACATGGGGCTCGATCCCAGGACACTGGGATCATGACCTGAGTGGAAGGCAGACGCTTCATGACTGAGCCTCCCAGGCACCCCATTCTTGGGGGATCTAAAAAATAAAACAAAGGAATAAACAGACAAAATCAGACCTATAAATGTAGAGAACAAACTGATGGCTGCCAGAGGGGAGGAGAGTGGGAGGTGGAATAAAAGGGGTGGAAGGGAGAGGAAGATACGCGGACTTCCAGTTATGGAATGAATAAGTCATAAGAATAAAAGGCACAGCATGGGGAATACAGTCAGTTGATACTGTAATAGCGTTGTATAGTGGTAGGTGGTAGCTACACATGTGGTGAGCAGAGCACACCATATGGAGAAGCTGAGTTACTGTGTTGTACCCCTGAAACTAATGTAACATTGTGTGGTAACTATATGCAAATAAAAAAAATATTTGTAGGAATGTACGGTCTGGTATCATAACAGGATGCTTATAAAAGAGGCAACAATGGGATAGTACCCGATAAGGGGACTGCCAAGTGCTAAGAGTATGGGGCAGAGGAAGTGACTATCCAAAAGAGCCTGGGCATCATCATAAGAAAGGTGATACTGTGCTGTCTTCAGATGTCATGGGGAGAGAGGGAAGGGAGGACATTTCACACGGGGGGATGACTGTGTGTAACGCATGAAATACATGGGATTTACATGTGACTGGGACACTGAGATGGAGTCCTTATATTCGTTAAGAAAAGCCTATCATTTGGGTCAGTTCTTTCTCATTATCTGCTGTATATTTCCATACTTTCTTTTGACTCACAGTCATAATCTTCAATTGGAAGGTAAGGGGAAAACATTGTTGAAGACCCAAACCTCTAAGATTCCTACCTAGGACTTCAGTCACTGGAGAGTCCGTTCATGTTTCTTCTGTTGGGGACCAATCCCTTGACCAGGTGTCTGGACCAGTTACTCTTTCTTGACTGATGGTTTTGATCATTCTTAGGCTGTTCTCTGCTACTTTTTTAATTAATGTGCTAAACCTAATTCTACCAGGGTGAATTCAGGTTGCCTTTATTCCCCCTGACAAGGAGCCACCAGATACCTTCCTCTTTTCTTTTAATTATTAGAGGGGTCAGGGAAATAATTACCAACTTAATTTTCTTACTTCGCAGGCAAGAGAGCATATATCAGTTCATTGGTTATGCTACCTAAGGATTAAAGTTTGCACCCTGGATAGGAGACACGAGTCCACAAGCCCACAGATGATTGGCTTTAACCAATTCCATTTTCACTGGTCAGTAAAGAGCCTTCATTTATGGCCCATGAGGGTCTAGCACACCAAAGATACTCAAAGTTCTCAATTTTTAAAAAAAAAATCAGCTTTGGCTGGTAGCCTACTCAAAATTCACAACTGATTTATAGTGAAACTCAGCACCAAGTTTACTTCCTGGGGAAGTGCTGCTGGGAGTGGGAAGTTCTCGGACAGGACTGGTGAGGAATTGCTATGATCTCTCAGGTACCTTTGGTGTTTTCTGAGGCCACTAGTGGCTCTCCCATCCATGGCACTGATGCTACCTCCCCGCACGGCATGCTGTCCAAGGCTTCCTTCTCCCTGCCACGCGTTCTGGCCGCCAGAATTCTTTTACTGGTTTCAGTTTCTCTCTGGAGCTTCAGACTAATTTTCTTTCTTGTATCTTTGATAAATTATTTTCCAATTTCTGGAAATGCTGTTTAAGGAAATATTTCTGTTTTTCAAAATAAAAATGTTTGTGTTACCGTAGAGTGAAACTATTGGCTCTGGAAATCTGATGGTTTCTTAATATGGGGTCATAATTTTAAGTGATTCTCATAGTTTAACTGCATTGAAGGGAAAAAAAGAAATTAAGGGGAAAAAATCAGAAACCAGGAAAGACAAATGTGCCTATAGTGAAGGCCATATACAGACACAGGAAACATTTAGTTGATGAAGCAGACAACTAAAACTCTTAGAAGAAATAAGTGGGGCTGGTCTTTGGTGTCAGTCAGGATGTAGCCTTTCTCCCCTCTCCCAATGACCATGTCATCAGCACTCCTCACATACCACTCCAAAATAGTAGTCCTGATTAAAAAAAAAAAAAAAAAAAGTCTACTTGCTTAGCAGATACAGCTTTAAGGCAAGGCTCAGAACCTTTCCTAACCCTCCCAAATCTCAATTCTGTTCCTCACTTCCTCCTGGAACAATTAGAGACTGACCCCACTTGCTTAAGTAAGGCCTTCTTGCCTCTGTCTCTTCCTTCCTTTTTGTTGGTTCTACATAATTGTTTCCTCTGAGAATAATGGAACTTTTAAAAAAAAAATGGCATGTTAAGCCATGAAGTTGTCACTATTTATTAAAAATCATACTGCATGCAAAAATATTTTTGTAGGGAGCTAATCAAGAACTGATGAATCTTTTTTTTTTTTTTTAAGATTTTTTTTTTTTTTGAGAGAGACAGAGAGTGAGAGAGCACAAGCAGGGGGAGTGGCCGGCAGGCAGGCAGGGGGAGTGGCCGGCAGGCAGGCAGGGGGAGAGGGAGAAGCAGGCTCCCCACTGAGCAAGGAGCCCAAGGTGGGGCTCAATCCCAGGACCCCGGGATCATGATCCAAGTCCGAGGCAGACGCTTAAACAATTGAGCCACCCAGGCACCCCGCAGAACTGATAAAGAATCTTTAAAAATAAGTTGTAATTTAATGCACAGTGAGAGAAGTATTAAAAGAAACTTGTGGGTGGCTTATTTTTGTTTTTTTGTTTTTAGTAAATGCAGACGTTTGGCTTTAATCATGGAAGTCTCTCACAAAATACTTATCTGAGTGTCTGAAATCATCACGAGGTAAAACTAAAGTGACTTGAAAATATAAATGATGCTTATTAAATACATGTGGACATAGTATAGTTCATCCTCTACACATAAGAAAACTCTAGAAAATTTCATTTAAAATAATGAAGAATTTTGTTCTCTGAATAAATTAATCTTCCTGCGATTTAGATTTATCTCTTAGTTGTTTATTTGTATGGAATTTAGGGCTAGAAAATATCTTAAAAACTACTTTAGCTGACTTCTTGCTCGAGCTGAGTTACTGAGCCTTGAGAAAGTAGTTCTTGAACCGAAGTTAGTGGCTAGTGAGGGCATCATTTACCCATTCATTCAGCAAACCTATTTTGCTTCTGGTGTATATCCTGGCTATTGTATAAGCACTGAGTATACAGGGATATGTAACTACGAGGGATATTGTCCCTTCCCTCAGGGAGCTTACATTCTATGGGGAGAACCAGATGTTGAACAGCTACATTGCAGCAGTGGTGATGCAGTTAGATTATTGATAATTGCTGCAAAGAAAAATTAGTGGTGAAATAGCACTGGTGGATCGTGGAGATTGAGATGGAGCCCAGTCCAGGTTTCTATTTAAACAGCTGAATGGACAGTGGTTTTCCAGTAAGGGAGGATACATCTCAGGGAAACCAGGTTTGGGGCAGATAAATGACAGGCTGGACTTGGGTCACCTTGAATTTGGTGTGCCTCCGGGAAGGGCATGTGGAGAAGTGGAAGATGTGATTGGATACATAGGGGAGAAGCTCAGAGCATAATTCTGAACTGAAAGTATAAAGTGGAAAAGGCATCAGTTTAGGAATAAAAATGGAGTTTGTGGGCCATGGGTCCTCTGAAAAGAGAGCGGGAAGAGAGGACTCCCAACCCTGCCCCATCCCTGATCTTCCCCATGGCTGCAAGTACATCTACCCCTTAGCTTAATCTGAAAATCTGGGAGTTGGTTTTAATCCTGTTTACCTCACTTTCCACACCTGATTCATTAGCAAACCCTGTTGACTTCACCTCCAGAACATAAGCTAAGTCTGTTCACCTCCTTCATCCTCTCTCTCCGGGACTGCTGCTGTAGCCTTGAGCTGGTCTCCTGGCTTCTACTCTTGCCCTTAACAATCCCAGTCTTCACATAGGAGTCAGAGAAGAACTTTCAAAACACCTATCAGACCACCTCATCCTCTGGATTAAATCTTCCAGTGGCTTCTCATAGCCCTTGAAATAAAATCTAAACTCTTTACCTTGGTACAGAGCCTGCAAATTTCAGCCTCTGCCGACCTCTCTGATCTGGTCTTCTCAGTGTTCACCTGGGCACCGCCTCCCGCCCCCAGCCCACGTGGCCTTCCTCCTGGAACACAAACATGAGCAGGGTGTGGCATCAAGAAAGCCAGAATATATCTATCTGATTGGTAGTGTTGATTGCCGCTGAAGGGTCAAGTGAGATCAGAGTTGGAAAATGTCCATGGAGGCCTCCCAGCCCTGGCTCACTGCTCCCTCCATCCTTGCTGCGCCCTCTGTGAGGCATTTCCTGAAGCCAGCTGCTCTGGGACCATAGGGCCCCCAGGATGAGTGTGGAATCCTGCGCCACCAAGGAGTTTGGAATCCCAGTTGGTCAAAGGAACTGCACAGTGAAGTGTCGTTCTCCATAAAACAGAAAATAGAGACCAGAGGAGTAGAGGATAAATGAGAAAATATACGGTTTTTACGGATTGCAGGGCTCACCCATGTTTCATGATTAAAAGCAACAGTAAGTGATGGTAATAAGAAATTGAAACAGTGAAAAGAGGGTAGCGTAAAAGACTTAAAGTCCTGACCTTTTCTTTTCTTCTCCCCTGCAGTTTCCGTTCTCTAAAGATCATCTGGGGGATAGGATCATATCGATCCTTTTAGAAATATTCTAACTAGGGGCGCCTGGGTGGCTCAGTGGGTTAAGCCTCTGCCTTCAGCTCAGGTCATGATCTCAGGGTCCTGGGATCGGGCCCTGCATCGGGCTCTCTGCTCCACGGGAAGCCTGCTTTCCCCTCTCTCTCTGCCTGTCTCTCTGCCTACTTGTGATCTCTGACTGTCAAATAAATAAATAAAATCTTAAAAAATATATATATATTCTAACTAACTGAACATACATACATACATAAAGTAAGATGTTGCTACTTTGGGGATGTTTTAGTCTACATCAGTCTCTCCTTTCTCCCTTCCTTCCTGTTTCCTATCTTTTTGTCTTTCCTCATTTTCTGTTTCCCTTTCCTAGTTTTCCTTTCTTCCTTCTTTCCCTTTCTTCTTTTCCTCCCATCCTCCCTCCTTCCGGGCGTCTGTATTTACACAGAGGCCATTCCACACCGGGGAGCGTGCTGTAACTGCGCTAAGCAGCTCACCTGATCTTGAGGGAAAGGATAATGGAGCTCCCCACCGCTCAGCTCTGGTGCCTGCCGGGATACTGCAAGCAATGAACTGTATGTTCATTTGAGAGCATCAAATACATAGGAGCACAGGCACAGCCAGTATGAAGAGAAATGGAAGGTGCTGGAGATATTTAGCCTGAAGAAGAAAAGTTGGTGGGTGGGCGTGCTATCTGCTTCCCATCTTGAAAGTCTCTGTTCTCTGATACAGGGGAGGAGAGAAGGCAGACCAATGGCTGGAAGTTTCAGAGGCGGATTCTGGCATTCAGCATCACAAAGAACTTTATAAATGCCATTTATAGATTTATGAGTAATAATTGTTTTCTAGATCAGTGAGTGCTCCTGTTGATGCAAATGGCAAGAAAACCCCAGGAGACTAGGCGAGTCCTTCAGAATGGCCGACTTCCGGGTTTGCATGCTGTGACGTTCTGCTCTGTTTTCCCCTTCACCCTCAGACCCCCGCAGTGCTCTACTCCTGGGGCTCTGGACCCTTGGTGTGTGGTAACAGCAGACTGCCAGCCTCTATCTTCCTGTGTAGGAACGAACAGGAGTGCCTCCTGGTGGCTCTGTCAGTTGCCCAGCTCTGCATTGCTCTGACTGGATGAAGTGAAAACACCCCTTTGGGAGGGGACACAGGTGGGGAGCGCTGGGGAGCGCTGGGGAGCGCGCAGTGGCCAGTGGTCCTCGGCACTTCCTGTCTTGCTGAACAGGAACAGCAGGTTTTCCCTGCTCTGCCAGTGGGGCAGTTCCCTGGTCAGTTCCCTGGCAGTTCCCTTGAGGCAGCCACTGTTTCTGCTCTTACCCATTTCCCTGACGACACTGAGGAGGGGGCCCCTCTGGGAGCTGGACTTCCTCAGAGCCCATTTTCTGGTGGCATAGATTTGGGGACCAGGGCATTACTTTGGAGTTGAGCATTTACAAGTTCATATGTTTGACAAATGAGGGGTTTCTCTGGCAGTACAATTCATTAAAAATTTTGCAGGCTTTAATTCTTTTTTCACTGGCCACACTCCATGGGTTAGTCACCAGGACCGTGGAACTTTGGATGGAGATAGCTGGCTCAGGAATTTTGGTCTCTCAGCACTGGGCTGGTTAGTCAGCTCATGCCGTGGGCCTTCAGAGCAGCGCTGCCCTCTGGGCCTTTGTTTCAGGGCAGTAAAAACCAGTGGTCTGACCTGGGGAGACGCTGTTTATTTGCTGCTTAGGAGCCCTGGACTGTGTTCCAGCTGCATCAGTGCAGGTGGGCCACCATCCTGTGTGTGCGGCAGAGGGAATGAGTGGAGGTGTATTGGGAGAGCCTAAGGAGGAGCAGGTGCTTACAAACCCTCATCTCAGTACAGCAACGTCCCCTACCTTTTTTTGCACTGACTTTAGCTGGGGGCAGATAATTTGGTTTTCCCACCTGTGCAGGACTCCAGGTCACCAGGCCTGCAAGCCGCAAACAAAAATTTTCTCTTAGCAAAGGTGTATTTTCATCTGGTTCTCCTTTAAGCTGATAAATTATAGCCTAAACTTGCCTCTTTCTTGTAAGATCTTACTGAAGGCTGAAAGAAATGGAGAGTTCACTCTAGAATCCTAAAAATTCTCCTAAGTCCCCTAGTAATGCAGTTCTGATCGGCACACTATCTGGTTTTAAGGTACAAAAGACATCCATTTTATTGTCATATGACAAAGACATCCAACCCCAGCTCAGCCAGTCCACATTTTGGGATCCTTCACAGGAAACAAACCTTACTTCTTATGTAAATTTCCATAATAGTCAGGACGTTTTTCCCCTTTGTTGGGAGCAGAGAGCAAGAGTCCCAAGTAAGAGAAAACAGATAAAACTCGCTGAGGAGAGAAAAGAAGGCATTAGGGGATTTACTGGCACACGTAAGTTAAGTCCAGGTTAAATTTTAGATTTGACTTCTGGAATGCCTGGATTGGGGCTCAAATAATGTCATCATGACTCAGTTTCTCTGTATCTAAGCTCTTCCACTCTTTTGTCTTCTCAGATTTTCCTTGGCAAACACTGCGGATTCAGGATGTCCCTTGTGCAACATCAGGCAAAGCGAGTGTGTTTGCCAGTAGTTGACGCAGGATTTACTGTGATTGGACCAGCCGAGGCCATGTGCTGGTTCTTGGAGTCACTGCTGCTAGGCAGCTATCCGAGGGGCCTCGGTGCTTTGATTGGCTTGGGTTGAGTGTTTCATCCCTGGAGCTGGGGGGGGGGGGTGCCTTACCCAGATATGGTAATAAAAGGGGGGAGGGTGTATTTACTGAAAATTGAAACTTGATCTTAAAACAAGGGGAAAAGATAGTAGGGAGGCCAGCAAAAGTCAGCTACAATTATCTGTAGGGTGTTAGACACTGAACTAGGCACTGCAATTAAAGTTTTTAAAAAGAAGAATGATATATGTTGAGTCTCATTGAGTTTCTAGGAACTGTAGAGTTTTGAGAGAATCTGTAAATATAGTACTTAATTCCATCATTGGATGATTTGATCAGATATGTTTTAAGGAGCTTTCCTACATGAGATTTTATAATTTATACTTCTTGGAAACAAACTGGAAAAGACATTTTTTTTTTTTTGCTTAGGTAATTATCTTATCATTTTAAATTATCCTTTTAGGATTTTTAATATTGTGACAGCTTTATGTAGAATTCTGAAAATTCAATTCAGTGCTTTCTTTGACGTTACAATTCCTGTAAAACAATGAATATGGAAGAATATAGAAGAACTAATATACTAATGGAGAATACCTGCTTTTTTGTGTGTATAGTAACTCACTAAAGATATAACAGTTGATAAATGCTGACTTAGTTTTTATCCATGCCGCTGTGAAATTGTATTTATGGGTTAAATACTGAAACTTGCTTTTTTATCGATTTGAGCTTTATTGTCTAATCCATAAAAACAGCAATGAAACTTTTCTTTATTTGATTTTCATTTGAACTGTGGCTAATCTACTCTCTGCAGAGAATCTCCACAATAGTTAAAAACATATTTATTTTCCCCCATCTTATGCAATATCGTTGCCATTACATTTTTATTTTCTTCATAAACCTTCTTTAATCTCAGCCAAAATACGGTCCAGCTGAGTTTTCTTATGGTTTACCAAAGGAACATGGGAATCCACAGGAATTTTGGATGACTATTATTATTCTAATGTTATAAGGGTTTAAAAAGTTTTATAATGTGTATTAAAAGGAATCCCTGAGATCAGAATACTTAAAACTATATAAATAAATGCAAATCTATGAGAAATTACCTTGCCTTTTATCAACAATTAAAACTCCGAGTGTAAGTTTCTTGGTACAAAATTGCTATTGGAGAGGGTGGTTTGATGACTCAGTGACATATAGTGAACTCTTTTTTACCTCTGTGTGATGAGAGACATAGTCCGTACAAAGAAGAATTAATGATAAGGAAGTCCAGTTTTCTTTATTTGGGGAAGGAGGCAGGTGTTTGAATGGTGGGGAAATTGTTAGGTCTTGCCTCTCAAAACATCTTATATTCTTTGAATTAATAGATTGGTATTGGGTGAAGTTTGATTTCTGTCATTTGAAGGGTATAGAACAGCTTCCCTTGATATGAGGTCCATTTTAGTCTATGTGGCATGGTCAGATTCAAGGGTTTTATCGATTTCTGAAATTTGACACAGATAAAACTAAGCTTGTCATTGGCCCACTTTATCATTCCAGGACTAATCTTTGTTCATTTCCTTATTTGTTTATGTATTCATTCATTCATCCGTGTTCCACCTTATTCTACAAGGATTTGAGATACCTTATAAAAATTACATGTGTGTAATCCACATGCAACCAGCCTTGTTTGTCCACTCCCAGCTTTAAGTCACGTTCAAAGAAATAAGCACAACAGAGAAAATAATTCAGATATTTACTTCAACTCTCCGGAAACCTCCAAGAGGGTAGTTAATTCTATTTGATGGAACTTTTTTTAAAACCCTCTTTCGCCATCTGAACTTCTGCATGGCTGTTGGCTATTTCACCAGACTCCTTCCTTTTTCTTGACCCTGAACTTCATGCTATTAGTTGTGTAGTTGTTCAGAACTACTTCTGTGGTCAGTGTTATGAAGGGATCCCATTTTCAGGGCACCCAGCTGGCTTAGTCAGAAGAGCATGCAACTCATGACCCCAGGGGTCATGATTTGGGTATAGAGGTTACAGTCAGTCGGTAAGTTAGCCAATAAACATACACACATATGTACGTACGTTAAAAAAACAAAAACAAAGGGACGTCTTTCCACAGTTCTCCCTGTTCATGAGTAGAGCACATACTAGTTTTCCAGGTGTCAAAATCCTTCCTCACCCTTAACCCTAAAATTATGTAGGACCTCACATCCAATTTAAAGGAACACTAAAAAGATGTGGTAGTAGTGTCTGTTATTAACATTCATAAATGCAGTTTATTGCAGCGAAAATGTCAAGAGAGGATATGATGCCAGTATAGCACTCAGTAAAAGATACTCTGCAGTGGGCCCACATAGCATGGTCCAAGACTGCAGCTCTCTGATGATCTGAATTGACCCAAGAATAAAACTTTATACTGTCTGGAGCAAAAATTGCGAACACTGATCTTAGAGACCAAAGCGGTGATGGAAACGAGTGGACAGTAAGTGGTAACTGCCAGCCTCCGATTTTGGTGCACTGTGGGGACGGAGGACTGGGGCCTGGTGATGACAGCATGTGCCTTTTCCAAGGAGGGAAGTTGCTGTTGCTTTGTTCAGCCTGGCTGGCCAGGCGGGGCCCAGGACCAGTGCTATTATGTCTGCTAACTCTTCAATGTGAGCCTGAAATCTGCCTTTTTATGTAAAATATCCTCATTTTAAATGCTATCTTTTAGTCATTAGGATTTTTAAAAAGTGCTTGTGGTCCAAGCAGAGCATACCAGCAGGCACTGAGACACATCTCTGATTGAAAAAAGGGTTGCCTACTTGTTTTTTGTACAAATCCATCAGTCTCACTTTCATCTTCTCTGAGGTGCTCAAGATTGGTGTTCTGGCAAAGTCTAGAGTCTGGTGTTCTCTGATTCTCAACATCAACTAGATATCCCAACTATTCAATTCCATTCTGACCCTGACAGGCCCTGAGTCAGTGTCAGAGGCACAGGTTCAAGAGCTCAGTCCCTTGAGACGCTCCTCGCTTCAGATGCCATTCATTAAGTCCTGAATCCCCAGTCAACCCACACTTACGTCCAGCTTGGCTCTACATTTGGGAGTTCCTGGATCCCACCTCAGGTCTGACAATTCTAAAAGAAGTCACAGGACTCAGGAAAACACTTTGCTTACATTTACAGGTTTACTATAAAGCATGTAATTCAGAGCAGCCCAATGGAAGAGGATGCATGGGGCAAAGTGTGGGAGTGGGAGGGGGCAGAGCTTCTGGGCCTGCCACCCTCCCAGCACCTCTGTGTGATCACCAGACCAGAAGCTCTCCAAACCCTGTCATGTAAAGGTTTCTATGCAAGTGTCATTGTAGAGGCATGACTGACTGAATCAGG
Organism: Martes martes; assembly: GCF_963455335.1. Lineage (NCBI taxonomy): Eukaryota > Metazoa > Chordata > Mammalia > Carnivora > Mustelidae > Martes > Martes martes. The sequence continues at coordinate 74,604,333 of NC_137893.1, read as the reverse complement.
GGCGCTAGTGATTGAACTCCATGTCCAGCCCCTCTCCCCTCTCCAGAAGTCTGGAGGTGGGGCCAACATTTCCAGTCTCCTAATCAAGGCTTGGTGTTTCTGGTGACCACTTCCTGTCCTGAGGCTGCCTTAACTGCCCCCGCCCTCCCCCCCCCAAACAACAGGAGTCATTTATTAACACACAAAAGATATTCTTATCACTCAGGAGATTTGAAGTGTTTTAGGAGCTGGATGCCAGACCAGGGAGGGACAAAGACAAGGCATTTATTTTTTATTACAACACAGGGGTTCTTTTTTGGTTGGTTAAGAGCAAACTAGTACCCTTGAGAGATGACCACCCTTGAGGCTTTTTGAAAAGCCCAACCAAGGCTGCTATGTGGTTGGAAGGTCATGCCCCAGAGGCTGGCCCTCAGAAATATGAAAGCAAGGCCAAGGTTTTTCTTTAAAAATCTATTTTTGGTGTGCCTTTACATATGAATGAATAACCTCAGAGTTCGACAGCAATTTTAGAAGAGAAAAAATTCAAAGTAGATATTACTAGTCTCCCACCCCCTGAATCCTATTTTCGAGCAATGTCATTTCCCAAGGATATGGACGGTATGTATCAAGTACAGAAAATACTCATAAGAAATTGAATGGACATATTGGATGTGAGCCAACTAAATTGAGAGCATCTGCCAGAATAATTTTTCAGATTTTATACCTGATAATACATTATTCTTTCTGAAAATACCTATAATGACAGGAAGAGTTATGAGGCTGCTTCTAATTTATAGCATTGAAATAACATTATCATAAAAGAGGAAGCATATGTGTGTGTCTAAAATTATTCAAAGGCAGTTAAAAATTATTAGAATATATTTTAAAAGTTGAAAGGAGGAAGAGAAGTTGAGTTAGAGCATATTCTAATTTTATGCCACTCATAATTGTTTTCCTTAGCGGGACATTTCTGCTGATCACAAATGTTACGTTTCACTCATGAGGCTTTTAGGAGAGTATTAACTTATATACTAAACTGGCTATTTCTGGACTGTATTTTTTAGCTTTTATCTTCCTCCATGTTTCTATAATTTAAGCAGTTAGGAGGGAATAGATTAAAAATCAGAGAATAAAATCACTTTATTTCTGCTGGGAAAATTTCAAGTAGCTCTGCTTTAGTTAGTTGCTTGTTTTGCTGGAATAGCTTCAAGAAATTAAATTGTTTCTGTTTTTCCAGAAGAGTCGTGTCTTTGAAATGTATTGCTGCTACGCTGAAATATGTATGTCATTGAAATAGATCCTGGTGGTGTCACTGGGGAGTGCAAGCATGTGATTGGTTTTGAATTTAAAAAAAAATTTTTTTAATAGTCATTAAAAATGACTTCTGGCACAGTAAGGAGCTCCAATAAAAGGAAAAATATTTGGAAGACTTCTTTAGCTTTGTAGGTGATTATAAACAGTGAAAGACTGAGTTTCAGTGATGATTGAAGTGATCAAATAGGAAAACAAGATTTAACCCTTTGGAAATCCAGCCTGTTAAAATTTTCCTTCCAATATCCCCATCTCCAAGAGGCTGAAGGTCCCCGAACACAAAGTGAAAGCTCACGTCTGTAATATTTCCACTGCATCTTGAGACTTCAGGATCATTTTAAGTAGACTTTTGGGTTTTGCTTTAGAAATAACATGTTTACTACCACTCCCTGCAAACAGTGAACTTTTCTGAGACCTAGTAATGATTTGAACATGGGATATAATGTTGAGTTTATAATTATCTATATCACACATGCTAAAATAGCCAGTGTGGCAGACTGAATAATTACCACCAAAGATAGCCGGATCCTGATGCCAGAACTTGTGAGTGTTACCTTATATAGCAAAAGAGACCTTGAAGATATGAGTAAATTAAGGATCTTGACATGGGGGGATTATCCTGGATTTATCTGGGTGGGCTTCAAAATGCGATCTAGGTGTCCACTACGAAGGAGGTGGAGGGAGGTTTGACTACAGAGAAGGAGGCAGGGAGACACTCAAGCCAGAGACGGTGCTGCTGGCTTCGGAGCTGGAGGAAGGGGCCACGAGGAATGCAGCCCTGCGGCTGATTTTGGACTTCTGACCTCTAGAGCTGTCGAGAATAATTGTGTGTTATTTTAAGCCCCAAGTTTGTAGTAGTTTTTTACAGTAGACATAGGGAACTAATAGAACCCCTTAGTTTCACTGTATTAAATAAACCACATGCAATACATGGTAAAGCAAAAGAAATTTAACAGTTTATACTTTGTCGCTTCTTAACGTTTCTACTTGCAGGTTTTGGGTAAGTTCTGTGTTGCTGTGTTTATCAGCTTATCCTTGATGGAAAAGCAGTAAAATTCCCAAAATGTCAATACCATAGTTACAGGACTTTGCTGATTCCTCTTGGCACAAGGCGCTTCTCTTATCACCTGGAGCAAGTTCCCTTTTCCGCTTCCCTTCCTCGGTTTATAGCTGAGTTCTTTATTACTGTGTCAGTGCCTCTGATTTCCCTGTAACTTTATCAGGCTGTGACTCAGCATCCTGACTTTTTAGAAGAAGGAACCAGACTCCCACACGGGCGATCTATATATGCAACAAAAGCCTGTCTTGTTTCATAAACACAAGGCAAACATTCTACACAGTAAACATTCATTTCATGGCAGTGCCATTGTCAGCCCGGTACTGAGGAGGGGCATATAAGGTTCTCTGAATGTCCCTTAAGAACCCACGCCAGGTCTCTTCTGAAATTGTGACACTTTTGCATCCATTCCCGGCACCTGCCCTTTGATTAGCAGAGTCCCCTATGAGCTACTGATCTCACCACTGTTTTCATAGAAATCCTAAAAAGGGAAATTTCGGTATTTTGTCCATGATTGGCATTCCATTTAGCAATCTGCATTAGAATGCATTTATTTTTTGAGACGAGGGAAAATTCCATTATGTGTTCGTGTGCTCACCTGTGTGGGTATATCGCTAGTTATTGAACTCAAAGCCGGAGGATCTCTTTTTCTAACTGAATCGGTGTTTCTGAACTGGAATATTTCCATTCTGACTGATTAATTTTCTTTGGCGGGGGGTGGGGGAAAATCTCATTGTCAAAATTAGACAAATCAAGAAAGAGAATGTGCATCTCAGGGGTTGGCCCTAGAATCAGGTACATTTATAGACTTTTCTAGGGATTATTCCTAAGCTTTTTGGTTTTATTTGATCATAATTCTAAGAGGAATTTTCATTAAGTGAGTGTTTTTGTTTTTAACTGTCTTCCCCCTCTGGCATGAAGTTAAGATGTTATTTGGCACATATCATAGTTGGGAATTCGCAGTGGAAACTGAAAACTGACCTTCCTTTTGTGAAAATACAAAATGAAATATTAGAAGGGATATTCTGCTAAAAATAATAAATAGCTTGTACTGGTGACTAAATTCATAGCAGAGTTAAATTAATATTTATGTATAGCAAGAAAAATAATGTGAGCACTTGATAACATCTAGAATTTATCAAATACCTTCTTTGATGTGTTACAGTGCTTTAGATGTTAGCTTATTTTCTTGGATCCTGAGAAATCCCCAAGTGATGGCAATAGCTTCAGCACAACAAACGAGTAACTTCTGGTTATTGAGCCCTTGCTGTGGGCCAAGCGCAGGTTGTGTTCAATAGTCATTGTATGCTTTCTCTCTGCTGGTTAGTTTAGTCATCACGAAAAAGCCATCTGAGGCCATTCTGTCCCTTTGAAGCCAAGGAACCTGAGTTTAGATTTAGTAACTCACCCAAGGATGCACACCAAGAAGGAACAAATGAGGCTTCAAATACAAACGATTCTGTCCCCTAGGCTCAGCTCATTTCGTGATGACACTCCATTTCCCTGAGTCTGGAAATGGCAAGAGTCAGGTTCCGGCAACCAGGAGAAAACAGCCCAGGCTCTGAGAGCAGGGCAATGACAAGGTTGCAGTGGAACAGCCAAGAGCAAGACCCATGAGGTAGTCCCCACCAAGGGTAACAGCCCAGCTGTGTGTGGTAACGGAGGGAGAGGGGCTGTATTGCAGGATTTCGCCGTGATAGCTGGACTCAGGAGAAAGAATAAACCACAAACAGATTTGGCCAAATGTTGCCATAGCTGCGGATATTTAATTTTACAAATGTTATTAGCCTGATAATTACAGAAGCAACGTATGATTGTTGTACCAAAAATACCAAATTATATAAATGTGAAGTAAAAGTTGCCCCCCCTTCCTCTGTTGACCATTTTCTCATACCCTTATATCTAAACGCATGTATGTATGTATCGAAATGGGATAGTTGCTGATTTGAAAGGGTTTTGCTTTGTTTTTTGTTCTCTTTCACAAAAACAGGGTCAAACTGCAATACTGTTCTGTAATTTTTTTTCATGAAAGACTATGACATCTATATCTTTTATGTGAGTACTCCTCTATTTCCCTACAGAGGCAATTTTGAGGAAAAATATTTGTATTAAAGAAGACTGCAGATAACTCTTGAGCAACACAAGTTTGAATAGTGCATACAGTTATACCCACAATTTTTTCAGTAAACACAGCACTGTGAATGCATTTTCTCTTCCTTATGATTTTCTTAATAACATTGGCTTTTCTCTAGCTTTCTTTGTTGCCAGGATACAGTGTATAATGCATATAACATAGAAAATATGTTAATTGAATGTTGATGTTATCAGTAAGGCTTCCAGTCAACAGTAGGCTATTAGTAGTTAGGTTTTGGGGGAGTCAAGAGTTATATGTGGATTTTTGGCTATGTGGGAGTTGGTGCCCCCACCCCTGCCCTGAGTCATTCAAGAGTTAGCTGTATTTTAGAGGGGTGGGCAAAATGGGTGAAAGTGGTCAAAAGGTACAGACTTCCAGTCATAAAATAAATAAATCCTGGGGATGTAATGTATGGCATGGCGACTATAGTTAATACTATTATATCGCTTATTTGGAAGTTATTAAGAGATCTTAAAAGTTCTTACCACAAGAAAAAATTTTGTCACTGTGGTGACAGATGTTAACTAGACTTGTTTTTGGCAGTCATTCCACAATATATACTAATGGCCAACCATGATGATGTTCACCTGAAATTAATATAGTGTTTATGTTCATTGTATCTTGAAAAAAATGATGCAGGGCAGTCCCATACAGTTTTCTCGGTCAGAACTTGGACCTGACTTGCTTGTATACTTCCAGTAATGGGGACGCTACTTTATGGAGCAGTCAGTTCTGTTATTGGATTGCTCAGTTAGAATGTATACATACATACATACATACATTGTGTGTGTGTGTGTGTTATATGTTTAAAGATTTTGTTTATTTATTTGAGAGGGACAGAGAGCATGGGCAGGAGGAGGGCCAGAGGGAGTGAGAGAAGCAGACTCCCCATTGAGCAGGGAGCCTGATACAGGGCTTGATCCCAGGACCCTGGACACAGGACCTGAGCCAAAGGCAGATGCTTAACTGACTGAGCCATTCAGGCGCCCCAGAAAGTTATATTGAACTAACCTTTATTACTCTGTGGCTTCCTCTCCTTCATTAATATGTTCTCTTGAGTTCCACAGACCAAATCTCATTCCCTCTTCACCTGTAACTGAATGAAATAGGACAAGAAGGGGTATCCTTAAGGAAGATGAAAAAAAACAACACAAAACTGAAAACAAAAAACAAACAAGTAAAAAGATGATGTTATTTTTCTCATGGTTCATCCATTCTGACATTTTCTACTTTTCTTCATGGAGCTGTTTGCTTCAAATCATAGAGCAGTGCTTTATTTGCCTTTTTTTTTTTTTTTTTAATAGCCTTTGTATGTCAGTGGTTCATGTACAGTGGTTCATGCATCAGTGGTTCCAAGTTGGCCTCTGGACTTTCCCAGGGACGGAAGCTGCAGTGAAAGGAGAATGTACTCAGATGTGCGGGAGCACAGGGAAGTGCAGAGTCTGGGGAAGCTTTAGTTTGGATTTAAAAGATTTTTTTTTTTAACCTCAAAACTGCTTCAGCACATTTCTCATCCAGCTAAGTGTAAACTGTGGGAGCCAGACCAAAGCTTGAAAATCCTGTCATCAGCCTCTTGCTTTGGTTTTACCTTAGAAGTGCTGGAGGGTTCATTGTGCTTTCAAAGCAGATCCCAGCTGATTACACAGAGAGCCACGCCTAGAGTTGAAATCTTTCCTTCCTGCGAGCGTGTTCTCCATCGAAGCCCACTAGATTGCCAGTTATGTCTCCCCCAGATAGTTCATAGAATTTCCAAAGTCCAGTGAATTTTATTTTAAATCAAGATACATATGTATGTGTAGAACACTTGTAGACATGGACCTGGGAGGCCCTGAGGCTTCTGGCTCACACCTAGCTTTGTGAATTCCTGCACACTTGACTGTGCCCTGTGGATATAGAAACGTTGGGGTTCAGTGTCAAGGGCCAAGAAAGAATCCTTGAGATGTCTTTGGTGCAAAAAGGTGGTTTTATTAAAGCATGGGGACAGCACCCATGGGCAGAAGGAGCTGCACTGAGGTTGTGAGGAGTGATTGATTATATAAGATTTTCTGTCCTGTAGAGCAGGGAGGGTGATGTTAGGGCTCCTGGAACTTGAGCTTCTAGGCTTTTGGGATTGTCTTTTTTTTTTTTTTTTTTTTTGCTTGTAAATCATTAAGACAGTTGCAAACTGATGGAAACTCCTGTCCTGCCTGCCTGTGATCTCTATCAGTTAACCATTTGTTTTTCCCTTTCCTTTGTTCTAGAGCAGCTAGGAGTGCCTGAGGAATGTCACATGTATCCCACCTGGGGGAGGGGTACCGGGTGTTAGCTTTGTGCTTTGCATTTAGCTTGCTTTTTGCTCCCTCATCATTTACCGCCCCCCCCCCCAACAGTCTTGATCCTTAAATCTTTAAGGTTGTTGAAGGTGGAGGGTCTCACTCTCTGTAGCTTCTTCCTGCTGAGTAGGGGTGTAGAGATATCCCTACCTATGGGTCAGTATTAGCCAGGGAACATACAGTGGAGTTGCAAAAGGGGGAGGCAGTTGAATCTAACTTAGTAAAGAAGTACCTCAGTACATCTTAAATCTTTGGGAATCATCTGCGGACGTGAAGTCGTTGGAGGTGGAGTCTTAGTGCCAAGCAGAGAGACACTGAAAAAGGCAACATACTAGGATTAATATGGCTATAAGAATGAGAAGTCCAACAAGGAGACCCTTTGTAGTTGACTGTAGTCGTCCCCCAGACTCAGGAACTTAATCCCTGAAAAGGAGAGAAGGATTTCATGGAGCCTCAATTTGGGTATTCAGATTTTTCAAAAGCCCTGTGCCATGTTTGGGACAATCTGGAATGCATACATAGCATTGGGTTTTTATAATGGCCCATGTACAGCCTTGTGCTGCTGCTAAAATGTCTAATCCCGTTCTATCTTGTAGAATTGTTTTATGATTGAGTTCTTTCAGTGTTTCATAGAGAAATGCCATTTTGAGTGTTATTTAGGGCTTTGACTGTGTACTTATTAAGAGCGTCCGCGTGCCAAATGACATCTCCAGTCCTAAAGAGGGAACAAAGTTGAATGCCAGGTGGTCGTAGGAATAAAACACAGAACATGCCCACTGTTGTTTTAAATTTGGAGGGTTGGCTGTGTTGTTAATAGCTTTAATAATGTGTCCTTGCATCCAGGCAAAACCCAGAGTCCAGCGGCCTAGCCAGCCTGGGGGAGCCAAGGCCACAAGTTAGAGCTGCCTAGCCATTGGGTCCTGTTAGAAGTCAACCCTCTGATTATAGGCCTCCTCCAGGTGCAGTCCGGGTATCAGGGGCTGTTTGGTTTTGGAGGGCCTCCCTTCCAGAGGACTGTGGATACCAGGTCGAATATAGATAGTAACTGATTTTTAAGGCCCGAGCTATTTACTGAGCTATTTGTGCAATAAAAGATGGTTCGTTGTCACTTTGTAGGGCCCCAAGAAGTCCAAATCTAGGGACAGTTTCTCTTAGCAAAGTTTTTGTCACCTCAGTGGCCCTTTTACCCAAATGAGTAGCCCGGTGTAAGCCCTGTATTACCTTCCATTGGTTATTTTTAGGTGTAAGATTTTTTTTCCCCTTATTATTAACAAGCCGGTCCTATGCATTCTTTAATATCCTCATTCCTGGGCTAAGTGAATTTTTCGGTGTGATGACACTGGAGTTACGGACTTCATTGGAGTTAATATTTACTGATTTTATGCTGCCTGCTTGGCTGCACAGTCTGCCACATTGTTTCCTTTATATTCTGAGGTCATACACCTTTGGTGTCCTTTGAGGTGGATTACAGCTCCCTCCGTAGGCAGGCGTCCAGCCTCAAGAAGAGTCAGAATTTCAGGCCCATATTTGATTGGGGAGTTATGGCTTGATAATCCCTTTCCTTCCTAATTGCTCCATGGGCATACAGGACTAGGAAGGCATATTTGGAGTCAGTATAGGTATTAATTTTGAAGCCCTTTGCCAATTGTAAACCACAGGTGAACACTATGAGCACTCTTTTTGGACACAGGTATTTGCTGGGAGGACCTTGGCCTCTACAGTCTGGAAACTGACTGACTGACTGACTGTGGCACACTAGCTATTCTTGTCCCTGTTTTCCGAAACTAGTGCCATCAGTAAACCAACTGCTGTCTGCATTTCTATAGGGGAAATCTCTCAAGTCTGGTCAAGTCTAGACTAAACAAGATCACTAATCTCTAAGCAGTTATATTTTAATGTGGAAGTACCATGATCAGGTCCAGGCCGAGAGTAGCTGGGTTTAAAGTTTGACAGGTTTAAAGTATTATTTCAGGTGTATCTGTAAGCATAGCCTGGTATTTAATAAGTTAGCCTCCCATTATCCATTGGTGGCCTTTGGTCTCTGAGACACTCTGGACCTGACATGGAGTCATTACAGTCAGGGACTGTCCGGTAATGAGGTTTGAGGTGGTGTCTACCAGGAGGACTCTTGCATGCTCTGCTAAAGCCTCTGTTTGGAGTTTTACATTAATAGAGGTGGTTTCTGGGACAAATATGATTAAGGAATAAAACCATCAAGAAATTCTCTTTATTTGGGGTCTAGCCTTAATATTCCTAATTACAAGGAATCACTGGCAAGTGGGAGAAGACTTGTCTCAGGAGATAAGGGCATCCCCAAGTGGATCATCCAGTCTAGTCATAAGGAAAGTGGGGTCATCCATTCTCTCCATAAGCCCATAGTTAACCCCAAGGAGTGGGATATGCTCTGGCTTTTAAGGAGTGATTTTGTCATCCCAGCCACACAGAATTGGTCAAGGTGATCGCTGAAGTCCTGGATCTAGGGTACCTCACGGCCTTTGTCTTGTTTCCTACAGAGGAGATCTAACTGGTGGATGGTACTGAGGCCATGCAGTGCTATAGGAGATCAGTCCTTTCTTAAATTTTGCAATCTGAATTATTTCCAGTGGGTTAAAAGGCATTCCAAGGGAGAATCCTTGGAAACTGAAGAAGAGAGAAGATCCCATGCTTCTAGGAAAGTAGAGAAGGTCCATTACCAAGAACCCTGCCCCTCCCTCTCTGACTCCTGGGTGGCATCCCATGCAGAATGTCCAAGGTTCCCGGTGTTAGAACAACCCAACGTGTCCCTTGAATGAAATCACTGTGATCAGTGCCCTGCCATTAAAGGTCCTGGAGGAGGGAATCGTATCCCCTGTGTCTGCTTCCCCATTGCACTCTAGACTGCAAAATGGGTGCCAACAAGTGGACTGAGATACTGTGTCTTGTCTTGAAGACAGTGCCACGAAGGCCTTGCCTTATCTTGCCTTGCCTTGAAGTCTGTGCCTTATTTTGCTTTGCCTTGAAGAACCTACTGTTTATAACCCTTGGAAAACACTAGAAAACTTTTATAAGGAGAAATTACTGAATTTTGTAATTTAAGCAGTTAGTAGGGAACATTGATGGAAAACAGTCAAGATAGAAATTCATGATGGTCTGAGCGACCTTCCAACACATGTAATTCCTTAGAGCTGAGTTCTCTAGGAAATGGCCCCCTGTTGGGTTGTTGTTGTTGTTGTTGTTTTTAAAGAGTTTATTTATTTATTTGACAGACAGAGATCACAAGTAGGCAGAGAGGCAGGCGCAGAGAGAGAGGAGGAAGCAGGCTCCCTGCTCCCTGCCGAGCAGAGAGCCCAATGCGGGGCTCGATCCCAGGACACTGGGATCATGACCTGAACCGAAGGCAGAGGCTTTAACCCACTGAGCCACCCAGCTCCCCCCACCCCCGTTGGGTTTTAATTCAGTTGGTTACTGGTTTTGTCTGGCTTTGTGGGGGTGTCTGTGGCTCATGGCTGGACTAGAGATGTGGAAGAGATCACATTAGACCAATGAGGAGGAAACCTTACATGGGAGTCTCAAGACTGGCGGCTGTCCTGGTGGACTTAGGTGGCGTTCCCTTGCCCAAGACAGACAACTTTGTATAGGGACAGGAATAAAGAGAGGGCATCAGGTTTCTGGGTCTTACTACCATTCTGGCCAGGGGACTAACTTCCAGCCAGAAGTCAGACTTTCTCCTCCCTATAGAGCCATGGGCTAGTGGATTGCATGCAGCCTGAGCAATGGACATGAAAGTGTTCCAGTAAGACTGTACTCCTTGAAAAGCCCCTCAAATGAAAGTAAAGGAAGAGAAGAGAAAGGGATTCACCACTTTGCACCGTGGCTCAGAGTCCAGATGAGAAGACTGAGACCCGTGTTCAGATGCCAAATGATATGGAAATGTTGGGATTGGGAGCCCGGGGCCAAGAAAGAATTCTTGAGATGTCTTTGGTGCAAAAAGGTGGTTTTGTTAAAGCTCGGGAACAGCACAGATGGGCAGAAGGAGCTGCACTGGGGTTGTGAGGATAGCTGATTGATTATATAAGATTTTCTCTCTTGTAGAGAGAAGAGGGTGATGTTAGGGCTTCCGGAACTTGAGTCTCTAGACTGCTGGAGATTGCTTCTTTTTTTTGCTTGTAAATCATTAAGACAGTTGCAAACGGATGGAGACTCCTGTCCTGCCTGCCTGTGATCTCTATCAGTTAACCATTTGTTTTTCCCTTTCCTTTGTTCTAGAGCAGCTAGGAGTACCTGAGGAATGTCACGTGTATCCCACCTGCGGGGGGGGGACAGGGGTTGGGGGGAGGTGTTAACTTATGGCTTATGCTCAGCTTGCCTTTTGCTCTCTCAACGTGCTGTGACTTTGGGAAAAGGCCCTAATTTTTCTCAGCCTTCCTTATCTGTAATAGGAAGATAAGATTGCCTACCATGCTGGGCTTTTGTGAAGGAGAGATAGTATTTGTATAGTACACAGCATGGTGTCTGGTTCATTAGTCAACTCAACAGTAGTTTCTGTTAGAAGAAAACTCTTTCAAACTTCTCATAATAATTTTTTTTAAGATTTTATTTATTTATTAGAGAGAGTGAGATAGCAAGAGAGAGCACAAGCAAGGGGGGAGAGAGAGAGGCAGGCTCCCCACAAAGCAAGAAGTCTGATGCAGAGCTCAATCCCAGGACCCGGGGACCATGACCGAGCAGAAGGCAGAGGCTTGTACCCACTGAGCCACCCAGGCACCCCTCAATAATCTTTTTTAAAGAGCAAAACTTGATTTTTAAAATTTGGCAATATGGGTTAAATTATTATGGTAGGGAAGAGATTTCAAAGAACAATAACTTTAAAAAATATTTTTCTGACTAGCTAATATTTATATGTGGTGTAAAATTCAAAAGACACAAAAGAGAACACAATGAAAAGTCAATTTTCTTATTCTGTCTTTCCTCCTTGCCACTAACTTTTGCCGGAAACTCACTTTCCCGTTTTTTCATGTGTACCCTTGTAGACATAGTCTATGCATTAACTACATAAGTTGAAGTAGTCAGTGATTTCTGTCTTCACCCTTCCCTCTAGTCTCTTTCTAATAGGGCTAACTGTTGAATCTATTGAATCAGTAGCTCTAAGTCAGTACTGTCCAACACTTTCTGGGATGAAAGAAGTGTTCTCTATGTTTGTCACCCACTGTGGTGCCCCCTAGCCCATAAGTCTGTTAAGCTCTTGAAACATGGCTCTTGCAATTGAAAAACAGAATTTTCAACTTCTGTTTCATTTTAATTAAATTTCATAACTGCAAGTGGCTGGCTAGCGGTGACCATATTGGTCAGTGCTGTGCTAGATATTTATGTCTGCGCACTTACTACGTACAGAAACAATGGACCTCAAATTGTGGAGTTAGGGAAAGAGTCATCTAGAACTACTAATTTAATATTAATTAAAGAAGTCTATAGTTCAATACATTTTAGATTATATGTGGCAAATATATTTTCTTTTCAAGTCAAGTATCTAATTAAGAAGATGTTTCTTTTTGACACATGCTCCTAATTAAGAAGATGGCGAAATGTCATGTTTGTAGGAGAGCCCTGGCTCCGAGTGCAGATCTCAACCAGATCAGAACAGAACCCTGGTTATCTGCTCATTCATTTGTTCATGCATTCCAGAAATCCTTCCTGATTACCTCATGTGTACCGTATGGCATTTTAACAAAACCTAGACAAATCCCTGCCCTCAAGGAGCTCTCCCTCTAATGCTCACAGCCTTTCTGTGCTTCATTGCCTTGGATGTCGGAAGCAGCAAGAGACCTCTGCAGAGGCAAAGGAAGGAACTTGCTCTAGGCCCTGGCTCTGATTGTTGCCGGTGAACTTTATTTCCTTTAGGAAAGGAAAAAGCTTCAGAGGAAAACAGTTTTCATTCAGCCACTAAGAGTGTTTTCTTTAGCAGAATCACCTTGTTTTTTTCCTTCAGTCTGCTAACTCTGGGTTGGGTGCTGTATTTAATTTTAAAATTTCAATTTAAAAAAGCCAAGAGATTCCAGAATCAGTCCTTTAACACTCCTTTATGGTAGGGAAGGGGCAAATAAGCAGCTCAGAATCCTGACTGCCAGCCACTCTGCCACATTCTTCTGCACTTGGGGAAGGTCTGTGATTTCCCGAACCTTCTGGCTTTCCTGGTCTCTCTCCCAAACCGTGACTACTTCTTAGTGTCAGCATTTCATTTGATATAAGTTCTATGCTTTTTACCTTTCTGCATTCTCAATATTTTTTAATATGAACACGTATGAATTTCATAATAAAATAAAGAATAATTATCTTGTAAAAAATAGTCCAGAGAGATGAAAACCTGAAATGATTCACTGGGTGCAGCAGAGATCAAGAAGAGAAGGTGAATTTGAGAGGGAAGGATTTAGGAAACAGAACCGATAGGGCTTGGGTAGAGTAGTGGGAGGAGATTGAATAATAAAACTTGTTTTAGGGTCTCCTGGGTGGCTCAGTGGGTTAAGTTTTTGCCTTTGGCTCAGGTCATGATCCCAGGGTCCTGGGATCAAGCCCTGCACCGGGCTCTCTGCTCAGCAGTCTGTTTCCCATCCTCCCTCTCTGCCTGCCTCTCTGCCTACTTGTGATTTCTGTCTGTCAAATAAATAGATAAAATCTTTAAAAAAAAAAAACAACTTGTTTTATGTAATTATGATTTCTTTTAAAGAAAGATAAATGCAGCATAACAAAATAAAGGAGGTTTTTGGACTCATATTCGCAGCTATCAAATATAAATATGTCTCATTGTTTACAGTTACTCATCTGCTGAACATGATTTGCTAAGTATTTTTTTGGTCCACAATATAAATGTACATTTGGGGTCATTAAAAAAAAACTTGGTTTATTTTCTTGTGTAACCTTTTTTTTCAGTTTACCTTAATTTGGTGATAACAAAACCCTTTTCTGAGACTGTCTTACCATGATAGATACTGACTTGCAGAAAAACAGAGAAGGCTTAAGTGGGAACGTTTGAAGAGCAATAAATATACCACATACGTCAGATGGCAATTATTCCTTCTTAGACAAGGCCTTAAAAATGTATTCTCTGCTTTGAAGGAAGGATTTTACAGTGGGCTTCCCAAACTCACGTCATAAGATCAGAATGTTTTGGTCATGTTGATAAACTCCAGAGAAACAAGTTCTCATGAGTACTCTAGTCAAATCAAAAGATGTAGCTGATTGTAAAATTAGTGAAGTATTACATTGGATTCTGTTTTCTGTTAAACAAGTTTGGTATTGCTATTTTCTAGCCTTTTTTTTTGGGCGGGGCGGGGGGGAAACAACTACTTTTGGCTGTGAGTGTTGAGAGTAATGGTCTGTGCAGAACAGGGTCAAATGAATAAAACAATGTATCCCATTTTGTTATTTCCATGTGTGAAAATCAGTCTTTAATGAGATGTCCCCAGACAGTGCTACTGTTCATCAAAACATGTGCCCTAGATCTGAGTGAGTTTAATTATCACGGGGACCGTGAAATGAGGACATTTAAATCAAATTAAAGTGGAAAAATCCAGGAGAGGAAGAAACAGTATATTTCAGGCTGCATAGAATTATTTTTTGACTCCTCTTTTCTCTTCCTAGAAGGAACGGTTTTTGGAAGTGGGCAATAAGGTTCATCTCAAGCATGTTTTTGAGAAGCTCAGGCCAGCCATACCCAGCTTTTTGGACACAGGGGTCAGCTCTTTGCATAGACCTCCCTAAGTGAAGTGCTGGTTTCAGTATATTTCTAGGTTACTGCATACTAATTTCAGCCCCACATAGTAATCTTGATCAAGAAAGAAATTGTTTTATTAAAAACCTTAACCGACTCAACATGGAGCCACCCACTCTTACCAGAAATAATTAATAATAATAATAATAATAAATAGTTTAAAATCTGAGGTTAGAAGATAAAAACATGTCTGTTGAATAGAAGTCCTTTTTATGAATCCTCGGTTTGGTTTGGTTTGGTTTGGTTTGGTTTTTAATGAGTAAGCATAAAAAGATAGCTAAACTGAGAGATGGGGAATGTATTCATGTGTGGTTTGTGTCCAGCTGTCCTTTCTCCTAGGTCATATACTCTTTTATTAGCCAATGAAAATCTAAGAGCATGGCTGCTAAGTGTTCAATGAATGATAGCCTAGTTGAAATATTTTGTTAGAATATGACACCTTATTTCCAAAGCTGAATGTGTCGTGTATCCTTAGTTCTCATGTCATTATATGATTTTTGTCATATGAGGGGATATTTTATTATTTCTGTTTCTGTTCATTTGTGTTATATGTTGACGTAGATTATCTCAATTGATGTTAGTAAAAGACCCTGTTAAATAAGGGTCTCTTATTTAAACAAGGGACCTGTCCAAATTGTTAAATGGGTTTATTCAGTGTCACAAAGCAAACAAGTTAGTCCCTTTATTATCGTATAGGTATCTCATTTTTCTCCCAGAACATTTCCTTATCCTTGCCCAACATCGAATTGTGTAGATAGATGCTCAAGAGAGCAAAGGAACTAGACACACATGTGTAAGAGACCACTTGTAAACAGAAAGGGAGCGAGCCCAAAGAGTCCTAATTAAAAATATTTATGTAGGAGCAGACTGTCACATATGCTAGAGGCCAAGACCCTGGTTCTTTACGTTCTGGTAAGGTGAAGGTATTCTTCAGAAGGGTTGGTAAGTACAGAGTGACACATCAATTAGAGTGAGACATCAATTGGAAAATATTATGAGTTATTGGATTTCAGCAAAGTATAGTAAACCTCATCTCTTTGACTTAGGAGTGAGGAATCAAAAACATATGTTAACTAATTTATCAGTCAGCTGGTACATTAGTGATCATAATGATCACTTCATATAGTGTCATTATGGCATTTTGTCTCAGGGGTTACAGCTCTTCCTTCAGTACTACTGTGATATGTGTAAAGGAAAAGAATTGGTCAGACCTGAACCAGCTTGCCAAACTTTTATATAACTCCGTGTGTGAATCAATTATAAAGGATTTATTTTTACAAATGTGTTTGCCCATTGAAAACTGGAAACTCTCTCTCTCTCTGGTTTTTTTGTTTTTTGTTTTTTTTTTGTTTGTTTGTTTGTTTTTTGATGTAACACTGCAAACGTGGCAGCCATATATTTTGATTAAGAAAATCTTCAACATTTAATAGTCTGTAGAAGAATCTAGTCTTTCCTCAGGCCCAGAGGATTTTTTCCTGATAATTTTCTGAGATGTTAAGTATTAAGGATGTAAAGTGGAGGAAATGCTACAGGTCTCCATGTAAGAATTTTTAAGTGATTAGAAAAGAAAAAATTAGCAGGAAAATGTGATTGACAGTAATATAAAGAAAGTGTGTTCTGTATCAGTTAATTCGTTTCTGAAAGCCCAACAGCATGAAACTAATGTAATTCCTCCTAGAAAAGCATTTCTCCAATGTTTTTCCTTTTTTTCCCCCTCCTTCCTAGATTGAAAAAGAAAAAACAAGCCAAACAAAATGCAGAGACAGCCTCAGCCATTGCTACAAGGACCCACACTGGAAAAGAGGATGCTAAAGCAGTCATTTTAGAACAAGACAAGGGCAACATTGCTGTAGAAGAGGAATATATTACTGACGAGAAAAAAAAGAGAAAAAATAATCAGTTAAAGGAGATCAGGCGTACAGAACTCAAGAGATACTATAGTACTGGTGAGTATCGGTGGCAGTGCTGCAGTATTTTCATTTTAAAAATCTATCATAGAGGCGCCTCAGTCCATCAAGTGTGTGACTCTTGATTTCGACTCAGGTCACGATCTCAGGGTTGTGAGATCAAGTCCACATTGGGCTCTGTAGGGCGTGGAGACTGCTTAAGGTTCTTTCTCTCCCACTCCTTTTGCCCCCGCCTCCCTTCTCTCTCTAAGAAAAATCCCCAAAACAAAAACAACTAGTAATTCTTAAAAGACTGTTAATTTATAACTGCTCATCATTATAATAATAACAGCAGCTTATTGAGAGCTATGATATACGATGTACCCTTGTTTTACATACATAGTCTTGTATAAAGGTATAAGAGGGACATAATTCGGTGTGTCTCATTAGACTTTGTGTTTCCAGGATCCAGCACTTAGTGTGTGCTAATAAATATCTATCCAGTCACCTTCCCTGTATGAGAAATATTTTTCTTGATGTATGTAGACTTTTCTGTAAATACGTTGCTGGAAATGTCTGAACTGTTTGGCATCAGCTGGGCAATAGAAAATGGCAGAGATAAGTCCTAACATCCATCGGTTAGAAAAAAAAAATACCACGACTTGGGAGTTTTAGTTAAGGGATTTTTTTTTTTTTTTAAGGAATCTCTAGACCCAGTGTGGGATTCAGATTCTCAACCCCGAGATCAGGAGTCACATGCCCCACCAACTGAGCCAACCAGGCACCCCTAGTTAAGGGGAATTTTGAAATAAGTGTGCAATATTATAGAGTTTCTCAGAATATTCCCTGTGCTGGAAACCATATTAACAGAAGTGGCATAGCTAGCATGGTGGAGGCGATAGCCCTGCTTTTCAGGGATCCATGTCACACCGACTGGTCCTGTCACATGCAGGGCTGGGGTGTGTGCAGAGGAGGGTGCAAGGAACAGGAAGTGGGAGTCAGACCTTGCTGTGGCATGCTGGGTACTATGTGCTAAGATCGCTAGGCTAAGAGACAAGACAGGGTCTCAGAACGGACTGCAGGACAGTATGTGATATGGGCTCTTATAGCAGATTCTCCTGGGGACCCCACATTTGGTCGCAGTTAATGCCAGCCAGAGTTCCTGGAAGACAGATCTTGTCTCCATGTTTAATAGAACTTTCGAGCAGTGCTCATCAGAGATAAAATGGGCTGCCTCTGGGGGGCTGATCAGGGTGACTTTGCAGGCACTGCTCCAGCAGAAGGCAGGTGAGGTATCTGCTGTGGCGGGTGTGTGGTTTGTAGCGGTCCATTTGGGGTTATATCATGTATGCATGGTAATGTGATTATATCGTGTAGTACAGAGCTTAACTGTTGCTTTCAGTCTCAAGCCACTTAGTATTTTATAAAAAGCTGTAACTGTCACCTACTGAAAGAAGCTTCTGTGTGAGTGTCATTAATAGACTTCCCTTAAAATTTGAAGTGTTGAGTATTATCCCTTCTTTCCAAAAAGAGGAAGAGGATTAAGGAAAATCGCATTTCTCATCTTCTTTTACATATGAGTTGTGCACATTGGAGATTTGGAAACGTGTGGTTTTGAAGAGTTGTGCAGCTTAAAATATTATCTTTTTTTCACCCTTATTGTAAATGTTATTGCTTAGTGAGTATTTTGAAGTGGAGACATTTGCTCTGTAGGATTTCCCTGGAAGATGCTGGTAGAGTCCTGTTGACTGAGGTTTCTTTTAGTCAGGATGCTGTACTAACTGTAGATGCTGTGTTAGGATAGCTTTTTAACGTGCGGCCCTCTGTTGCATGTGTAATGCTGTGAAACCGAAACGACACCCTTCACTCTGGCCTTTACCTATCCAAGTCTCACTTGACTTCAAAATCAGCTCAGTCATCATTTCTTGTAGGAAGCCCTCCCTGCCCATGGCTAACTTAGACTCTCCTTCTGCGTTGTCATTATGGATTTATTTATCTGCTTTCCTGTTTATGGGCTGTCATCACATGGACCCTGTATCATTAGCTTGGCGTAGTATTTGAGTTACGGGTGTTCTTTAAATGTGCATCAAGGGCATGAATTAATACATAGGTGAATGAATACTGTTTCAGTAAGCTTGAGTTTCATGAAAATTCTGGGAGGATATAGGTCAGAATTAGTCTGATTTCCTTTGGTCATGGTAAGTAGAGATGCCATCATAGCTTTTCATCTCTCAAGAATGGCGATGATAATTGGTTTGGACCCATGTGGGCAGGCTTGCTTGATCTGACCTGGTGTATTCCCCGGAGTCCCATCCTGGGTGTTGTTCCATACCACTAGGTGGGGCAGTAGACCTCAAATCAAGAGTAATCCCATTTCTAGTGCTTTTGGTGGCTCTAGTCTGAGAAGAGACACTAAAATGGGAGGTTCTCGTCAGCCACGTTAAGGATTTGGACTTAGCTGGAGTCAGTGGGGCACTGTTGGGGGAATTGCATTAACTCTGTGTTTTACGATGATAAATCTGAGGACATTGGGTAGAAATCAGCTTGACATCAGGTAATGCTGTTTGGAGACTGGGGAAGAGGAGAAAGGCACCCGACAAAGAGATTTTGCTCATAGAATCAGCAGTATTTGGTGACCATTGTAGGGTGTGAGGGACAAAATGAACACAGTTAAGAATTGACAAACTGGAAAACTCAAGAAGGAAAAAAGAGTTCAGTGTGTTTGTGTTTGGAGATGTTTTTGAGGTACCAAGTGGATATGTCTAAAGGGACCTACACTTCAGGTGAGAGGCCTAGAAATTGCTACTTAAAGGTATGACATAAATCCACACATGTAAGAGAAGAAACAGGGACCTGTACAGAGTCAAAAACAAAAAGTTAATGGATGACAAATGATAATGAATATAGAAAAACAGACTAGAAGAACCTGTAACAATATGTTGATAACTGTTTTCTCAGAGTACAGAAATTGCAAGGGAGTTTTGTTTTCTTCATTTTTTTTACATATTAAATATTTACTGTTATTTTTAATGTTAATCAAAAAATGCAGAAAAATGAATAACAGAGTAAACCCAAGAGGTTTGCAAAAAGAACATTTAACAAATGTAAAGTTCTATAATCAATAAGGGAGGAACATAGTAACTTTCTATGGGTATCTCTTTCCGCATCACCAACATCTACCTAATCTAAGGAACAAAATAACATTTTTACTTGTTGAATTGGATTTATCTGTGCCTCATGTAAGCCTCTGGTAACAGTTCATTGCTATCTCTTAAGATTTAGACAAACACAACAGTTAGATAACTATAAAAGATGTTACAGAAAGATCGAATCACTGCACTTGCCCCATTGTAACAAAATGGTGCAGATGCTAAAAATGTTTTGTTTCTGAGAGAATGGAGCGGGAGAATGGAAGTGAAGTAATTACAGGGAGGCAGATGGCATCAGATAAATCTAGATCCAACACCTAATGTAGCACCTGGCACACAGTAAATATCTCCAGACTTCTCCCAACCCACAAAAATTTCTAGAATATGTGAAGGCAACTCTTCCATGCTTGCACTGTTACTGATACATAGGAGTCTTTCTTAACTTGTGTTTATTTATGTGAACTCTTAAGGAGTTGTTTGGTAATAGTGCATCTCAGGATATTTTTCAAAATTAGCTATTAAGTTATTAAATTGACACAGTTATGTTGGAATGTGTGCATATGTATCTTTTGTCTCATCAATATTACAGTGTCCAAATATATTTAACAGCATGAATTATATCAAAAATTCTTTCATAGTAAAGGAATAAATTATTCCTTAATTTAGAATAACACACATCCTTCCTTTTGTCGAAGTGGAGATGGGAAGGGGAGTTTTACAAAATGGGTAATGTCTCATAGGAAAGTTATTTAACTGAAACACAGGTGTGCAGGTACAAGATTTGAAAAAGATAGAGAAATTTTATAAATGAGGGAGGCAAGCCTAAATTGGAATAAAATATATTATTATGATTTTGTAGTGCTTTGGCAGAAAAGATTAATACTAAAAATCCTGATAGTGAAGTAGACATTTTAAGAGAATTGGGAGATTATTTTCTCAAACAGAAAACACTTAAGTAAGAGTGTAGCCAGTTTTGTGATAATCACAGTCAAAGATTTGTTTAGAGAGAAAACCTCTGTAGGATAAAGAATGAATTTAGCTTTCAATAATGAATCTGTAATGTCTCTATTAATCATTTCAAATCATGTCTTTTCCTCCTGAATTCAGAAGAAATTTAATAAGAATAAAATAATAAATGAAGTTCTCTACTTGTCCTTTTTAAATATTTTTGTGTTTTGCCACAACATGAAAGTTACCAGTCAATGAATTATTTTCCACAATGCAACCATGACACTTTTCCTTATACAGATTACTTTTTCATAGAGTTGTTTTAACTACACATGTGACGATTTCATATCTGTCATTTCTCTGTTTCACTTAAGAAGTTCAGAAAGCCAAAGTTATGTTATTATCATAAATGAATTCCCAAACATAAAAGTAGGTCAAACCACAACATAGAATCGTGTTGCCTTCTCCTCACGGGTAATGGTCATTCTGGTGCTTTAGAGCTCACAGAATCACAGAATATAGGATTAAAATGGACTTTAATGTGGAAAGAGGATATCAAGAACCAAATTAATGTTTGGGTTTTTTTTTTTTTTTAAGATTTACTCACTTATTTGAGAGAGAACACATGCCAGTGATGGGGGGGTGGGGAGGAGGTCAATGGAAGAGGAGAAAGAGAATCTTAAGCAGACTTGCCCCTGACCTCTGAGCTGAATGTGGGCTCAGTTCCATGACCCTGAGATTGTGACCTAAGCTGAAATGAAGAGTCAGGTGCTCAACTGACTCAGTCACCCCAAATTAATGTTTTTTAAATCAGGCAGAATATAGAGACTTGAGGGACTTGGCTATAAAATAAAGTGATATTATTCGGATGGAAATAATTGGACCTGTGCTTCTTGGGGCCATCAAGGAACTCCGATTAATGTTTAAGTGAAGTCATACTGTGAAAACCCAGGGGGTACACAAGACAGACCTGACAGGTACCCCCAGAATGCACAGGGTTAAGGAAGGAATGCAAGTGATACGAGAGAAGATGACAGATATGGGAGGCATGAGTGAAGGGTCTAAGAATCAAAGGTGTTCTTGGTGAAGAGATGTAGTAATTAAACACAGCATAAGAAGAATGCTTTCATACCTGACTTTGGAAATCAAAAGAGCTTACCGTATTTGGGCAGAATGAGGGGGGAAGACTCAGCATGTAGAGAAGCTATGGCACATGTTTGTAGGTTATGGATAAATGGTAAAAACAATCTTTTTTAAAAAGAATGTTAGGTACAGGGGCACCTGGGTGGCTCAGTCAGGTGTCTGCCTTCAGCTCAGGTCATGATCCCAGGGTCCCCGGATTGAGCCCCGCATCTGGTTCTCTGCTCAGTGGGGAGTCTGGTTCTCCCTCTGCCTCTGTTGCTTTCTCTCTCTCTCCCTGTCAAATAAATAAATAAAAACTTTTAAAAAATTTTAGGTACAAAGGAATAAAGAAGAGAGTCAGGCACAGACTTTACAGCGATGAACACCAAAAGAATGAAATCTTCAGAGTTGTGGAGTAAAAGTTGTTTCTCAAGGTCAAAGAAACAGGATATTCTCCCACGTACTTAGTCTCAGGAAATATACCATTTATGTCATACCTTTCTTAAAGTTACTGAATGGGAGAGACATTTTTTCCCGAGACACACATCAAAAATCTAATCCTCAAAAATGAAAAAGTTATTTTATGAAAGAATTGGTGATGAGCATTGTAACTAATTAAACATAAAATTAAAAATACATAACCATTGCAAATATGGTTAAGAGCATGAATATTAAAAAATTTAAAAATTTAAAGAGCATGAATACAAAAAGCTGTCCTCTTTTTTTAGCTTTATTGACTATAACTGCGATAACATTGTCTAAGTTTAAGGTAGACTGCATGTTGACTTGATACATGTATATATTGAAAAATGATTACCGCCATAGCTTTAGCTAACACCTCCATCAGGGCACATAATTACCATTTCTTTTTTGTAGTGAGAACATTTAAGATCCACTTTTTAGCAACTTTCAGGTATTTAATACAGTATTATTAACTGTGATCACCATGCTGTACCATGCTTTTTGGTCCTCAAAACTTACTCATCTTAGAACTGGAAGTTTGGACTCCTTTTTTTTTTTTTTTTTTAAGATTTTATTTATTTATTTGACAGAGAAATCACAAGCAGGCAGAGCAGGCAGAGAGAGAGAAGGTGAAGCAGGCTCCCTGCTGAGCAGAGAACCCCATGCAGGGCTTGATCCCAGGACCCTGGGATCATGACCTGAGCTGAAGGCAGAGGCTTTAACCCACTGAGCCACCCAGGTGCCGCGAAGTTTGGACTCTTTAGCCAACATCTACCCATGTCCCCCATCCTCCAGCCCCTGGTAACCTGACAGTGATCAAGGGGCATTCCTTCCTCTTCTTTTCCAACGCCAGCGCTCCCATTAATGGAGTATATTGTAATGCATTCTTGTCATTGTTGAAGCAAAAAGTACAGTCACTGAACCAAACAGCTATGTTTTAAAACCTGTTGTCCTAGAGCTAGGTCTGAATCTAGTCCTATTACAATTGATCAGTGTAGTCCAAATAGTGTTCCCTAATTAATCTGTCATATCACATTTGTATTGGGAAAAATCTCGGTGTACGAGAAATATCCAGATGGAATTTGGGCTAAAAAAAGGACACTAAATATTGTCAGTGATTTTTCGGCTTAAGCAGTTTTGAGAAGTTAAATTAGGAATGACCTGGGGAAAGGGCAAAGGAAAAAACGCTCCAATAGGTTGATAGTGGGAGAGTAATGTGGTCAGATCTTTCTAGAAGGCAGTAACCATTATTATCAAGAGACTTATCTTTTCCATACCTTTTGACCCAACAGTACTTTTGTAGAAATTCACCCTAAGAAACTAGTCATGAGCATATCAGAAGATTTAAATACAGTGACTATCATTTCATTGTTTATTATTTATTTTGTTCCTACATTTATTTGTTTGTTTATTCTTTAAGTTTTTATTTTGATTCCAGTTAACATGCAGCGTTATATTAGTTTCAGGTGTACAGTAAAGTAGTTGAACAGTTCCATACATTAGGCGGTGCTCATCACAAGTGTACTCTTTCATAAGCATCTATTTAACTCATTCCCCCAGTCCTCTACTGTCTGTTTTTTTCCCTTTGCTCACTTGTTTTGTTTCTTAAATTCCGCATATGAGTGAAATCATGGTATTTGTCTTTTTCTGTCTGGTTTAGTTCATTTAGCATTATACTCTCTAGTTCCATCCGTGTCATTGCAAATAGCAAGATTTCATTCTTTTTTATGGCTTAATAATATCCTATTATATAAATATACCACATCTTCTTCATTGCATTGTTTTAAATAGTGGGAAAATAAAAATAACATAAATGACATAAGATGGAAGACTGTGTGCTGTTTTTAAGTGATGTAGAAAAACACTGTGGGAGGGGCACGTAGGTGGCTTAGTGGGTTAAAGCCTCTGCCTTTGGCTCAAGTTATGATTTTGGGGAGCCTGCTTCCCCCTCTCTCTTTCTGCCTGCCTCTCTGCCTACTTGTGATCTCTGTCTGTCAAATAAATAAGTAAAATCTTTTAGAAAAAAAGAAAAACACTGGGAAATTTTCACAAAATACTATCATGGTAGGAAAGCAGGTTGGCGATAGTATATAGATTATGATTCCATTTTTGTTGAAAAAAAAAATAACTCTTCTGTATACATACAAAAAGGGAGATGGAGAACTGCTGGTGTGACGGTCACCAGAATGTAAACATTGGTGCTTTCTGAATGGAGTAACATGGGTGATTCTGTATCTTCTTTTCCTGTTCAGTGGTGTTTTTCATTTTTTCATGACCATTTATAGTTTGTATTTGTACAGAATTGGTCTTTATAGTTCTTATTCTCTTCTAAATTTTAAATTTACCCAACTAAGTTTTTGGTCCATTTATTTAAAAAAAAAAAAAGCTACCTTGAGTTTTCGGATGAAAGAGCCTATTTTAGATGAGTGTCTCCTGTAGGTTAGATGCTTTATTTCATTATTTAATTTACTAGTAATCATGATCTGATGCAGGTGGTAGGAGCCTATTAAACAGATGAGAAAATCTGGAAGCTGAGTAACTTAACCAGAGGTCCCACTGTGGATCGGTATAAAGCAGGGATTTGAGCTCAGCTCTGGCACGAAAGTCCTAACGACGCCATTGTACATCGTTCTGCTTCCCCAAAGTCAGCTCTCAGGGAGAAAGAAGCCAAAGGTTGAATAAAAAGTTTAGATCTTGTGGTTTCTTAGTAAGGAGAAAAACTTGGTTATACATGGAGTTTCCATTTCTCCTGAACTAGAATGTGAATGACGATAAGGTTGAAATTTCTCTCTGGGCTTGACCTAGTCATATATGTAGTTAGAGTCAACACACTCACCGGTTTTATGGCTGGTGTGTCAGAAGCTGACTCAATAACTGAAGTACTTTGTTTGCTTCCATACCTAGCGAGAGGTTAGTTGACCCATTCTACAGGTACTTGAGGGCCAGCTTCCTGCTGAGGGCACTACTAGGCTCTGAGGTCAAGATTTCCACCATAAACAACTCCCCCACCCTTCTTGCATTCTAGATTGTACATCAGTGTGACTGTGACTCCACTCACGTTGGTCATGTGGCATGCTTGAAGGAAAACAACATCTGTATGGCATTTCCCTTTGTGTCAACAGAGGAGGAAACATGGAGTTCATATTTAGTGTACTCTGTTCTTCCTCAACCCCTGCCCTCTCCATCCTCAAGAGGTGAAGATTCCTCATGGCATACCTTTTAAAAAATTTTACTGTAACAGCTTATGATTCAGGTGTTCCAGAAGTTGCCCTTAGGATGCTAAATAATAATATTTAATATTTTCATTATACTCTTGACAGAGTGAGGCCAGTAATTTCAGAAGTGTGTATCACCAAAAGAGAACATATTTCTTTAAGCAAATACGAATCCTATATTTTTCTTCAAGAACATTTCTAACTTCATATTTTTAACTATTAGATCTTTAATCTGTCTGCATTGATTTAAGAGTGGTCTGGATTTTTCTCCAAATCTTAACAGTGTTCACCCAACCTCATTTAATAGTAATCCTTAAGGTTTCCTGAGTCCTTGTTTCACACATTGTGCAGTGCTTTACCTTAATCAAATTGCCTTATGTAATCCTTCCAGTGTCTTGGTGGGAGTCCAGTTGGTATCCCCATTTATCTACTTTTAATTTTTTTCTTTTTTTTTTTTAGGTAGGCTCCACGCCCAACATGGGGCTTGAACTCAGGACCCTGAGATCAAGAGTCTTATGCTCTGTTGGCTGAACCAGCCAGACACACCTGTGTTCCCATTTTACATGCTGGGAAACTGTCTTTGATTAAGTAAAGTTACTTAATTATACAGTGAGCTGGGGCAGACCAATACTGTCATTCAGTCTGTCTGATGCCAAAACCTCCCCCTCTAAGATGAAGTTACATGACATTTATGGGAAAGGCTAGCCTTTTCTTACTAGTTTATAAAAGCATTTTTGTATTGAATTAAATTCCTTCAATATAGACCTGATTTTTTGTACTTCACCTCATTTTTTAATTGCTATGGCTTTATAATCATTCGTTTGAACATCAGTACAGGGTTCCTACTGTCATTTTTCTTTTAAAAATAATTTTGGATACTCTTATGATCTATTTATGCTTCCAAAGAAATATGATGATCAATTTGACATGTTTGCCTTCTCCAAAAAAATTCTTTTTATTTGAATTGCATTTAACTTAAACATTAATTTGAAGAGAAAGTGAAATATTTACAAGAATGAGGTTTCCAGTTTAGGAACATTATATACCCTCCCTTTATTCAAGCTTCCATTTATATCAACTTTACTAAACCTTTTAAAATTTATATATATATATATAGCCATTGTCTCATTCTATTTATTCCTAGGCATTTTCTAGTTTCTTACTATTATGCCTGGTACTCTTTGTAATACATTTCTATCACAAATATAAAAGACTCATATCTGGGCACCTTACTGAACAATTTCATGATTTTCTGGATATTTTAAGATGTTGGTTCTTTAGGTAGACAATTCATCTGTGAATAATCAAAATATGATCTCTTTTATCTCTCTTTTAAAAATCTTTTATCTTTTCCTTTGACTAGGGATTCCAAAACACAGTTGAGTATAAACCATGGTAGTAGGAATTCTTGTATTTATATTGGTGTTTTAATATTTGCTTTCAGTTTCTGATATAAGAGCTCATCTCTGTTGCCTCAGGTATGTGTTAGGAGAGCTTTGCTTGATTTCTAAAGAGACAGTTGGTGAACAAGTGGGTACACATTCTAGGCAGGTGCGGGCGTTGTCTGGCAGTGCAGCGAAGAGTGGCGGAGATTCCCTCTTCAGCCTTGGGAGTTCCAACCTGCCGGTCTCTGTTGTCTTTGCAGTGTTGGTGCTTTTATCTCCATGACAACGTTTATTTTTATGACCTTAAATTCTTGTGGTTTAGTCTTATATCATCTTAGGTTAGCCTCTGTGTTAGAGTTTAGCAGAGTGGGAGATGTTACGTCCAGAAGCCTTAGAGCTTTGCTGGAATTGCTCTTAGGCCTATGTCTCCCACAGAACAACTCGGACAAAAGAAGAATAGGGTGGAGCTCCCGCAATGCCTGGGGGCTGTTTCTCCTGCTGCAGACCCTGGAGTCTTTCTTCTAGAAAGTTGGGGTGGGGGTGGGGACTCACTGGTGCCTTAGTTCAGGCTGTGTTTAGCAAGGAACAGGCCAGTACAGACCAGGAAGTGATCTCCTGAGGTCGTTCAGCTTCCTTTCTTACAGGCAAATTGCTTTTAATATACAGTTTTTAGGGTTCTGTTGATTTTTCAGGAGCATATTTTTTTTTAAGATTTTATTTATTTATTTGACAGGCAGAGATCACAAATAGGCAGAGAGGCAGGCAGAGAGAGAGAGGGGAGAAGCAGGCTCCCTGCTGAGCAGAGAGCCCGATGTGGGGCTCCATCCCAGGACCCTGGGATCATGACCTGAACCGAAGGCAGAGGCTTAATCTACTGAGCCACCCAGGCACCCATTAGGAGCATATTTTTAATGCATATCAAAGAGTAACTAAAAGTTCTTTGTATTAGGGGAAGTTCACTCCTGTTTTTTAGTTTTCTAACTAGTGTTATTATTTTTTTTTTAAGATTTTATTTATTTGTTTGACAGGCAGAGATCACAAGTAGGCAGAGAGGCAGGCAGAGAGCAAGGAGGAAGCAGGCTCCCCGCTGAGCAGGGAGCCTGATGTGGGGCTCGATCCCAGGACTCTGGGATCATGACCTAAGCTGAAGGCAGAGGCTTTAACCCACTGAGCCACCCAGGCACCCCTCTAACTGGTGTTATGTTTTTAATTTTTTTTTTTAATATAATGGCTGTTTAATTTTGTTGAAGGCTTCCTTGGCATTGAATCCAAGTGATTGGATTGGGTTTTTCTCTTTTAAACAATTCATAATCATCTGTCAATGTTCTGTCACTCCTATGTTTGGGAAATGAAATCTTTTTGCTTGAGGTTTAGAATTCTTTTCATACCCTACTCTGTTTAGATTCCTATTAAGTTGCATTGACTGCATTATTATTAATACTAGTCTTTGTTAAGCACTTACTCTGTGCCAGGCTCTGAGAGAAACACTGTGCTTGTCATCTCATTTAATCTTTTGAACAACATTATGAGATAGCTCTGCCTCTTAGAGACAAGGAAACAGAGGCACAAAAATTTCAAATAACTTGGTTAACGTTGCACCGCTGTGAGAATTTTTCCGGTTTGCTTGTTGAACTCAGCTCATTTTGACCCCCAAACCAAACCGTGATCAGAAAAATGTTTAGTGACATAAGGGAGATGGCATATGACTTGATTTTATGGTTAATATCATCAAACTGTCACAGCCAAATGCATCAGTTCCTAGGATAGAGATATGCCTGTCATTGGAAGTAGATTCTTCTGCTTGTCAATCAGGGTGCCCCTTTCATAGAAAGATCTGGAGAGACAAGAGACAGTTTTTGCCTCTACAAATTCATCTCATTTGGATGCCATGGAAAACTGTCCTCCCTCTTTAGACAAGTTCTTGTGGGTCCTATGCTGTCAGCTCATGTACCCCATTCAGATGGTCTTATGATGGAGACGGAAGGAAGGGGGAGAATGGATTGCTCAAGAAGAGTAAGAGGAGAGGACACCCCCACACCGATTAAGTGTAAGGCCAGTACAGGATTGGCCCTGATACTTTTCACATTCTGTTTCTGCTTATTCAGATAATTGATAGCAGAAAAAAAGGCTACATACTGTCTTTTTTGTCTTTCCTGTATCTATACAGAGATTATGGAATCAAGATCCAGGGAATTCACAGTTGTCTTTTGTCTCTGTTTTCAAGGACAGTAGTGAACAATGTCTGTTGTCCTGACTTCACCCCATCTCCAGTGGTCTGTGACAGATGCTCAGGTTTGAATGACATTGGTATTGCCTTATTCTTGGGTGTTTTTTTTTCTCAGAACCAGAACATCTAGCCAGTGCTGCATTCCTTAACATCCCCTACCCATCCCCCAGCGCACTCACAGCTCAGATCACTACTTGAATCCCCAAAAATTCCCTCTTTGAATTTGAGCCTCTTATCTTTTCCTATATTTAATTTTTTTTTATTTTTAAAAGAGTTTATTTATTTATTCTCGCTGTGACAGACACAGCGAGAGGGGGAACACAAGCCGGTGGGGGAGGTGGTGTGTGGGAGAAGGACAACCAGGCTTCCCGCTGAGCAGGGAGCCCAGTGTGGGGCTCGATCCCAGGACCCTAGGATCATGACCTGAGCTGAAGACAGACGCTTCACTAACTGATAAAGGTGCCCTTATCTTTTCTTATAAAACTGTTCTCCACCTGTGGTAGGCAGGTATGTGTCCTAATTTCCAAAACCTGCTAGGTTACACAACAAAGTCACGTTAAAGTTATAGATGGAATTAAGGTCCCTTAATCAGCTGACCTTAAGGAGGCATCCTGGATTATCCAGGTGTGCCCAGTATAAAGCCAAGGGTCTTTAAAAGTGAGAGAGCAGCAGAAGGGGAGCCAGAGAAGTGGCACGTGGGAGGACTCTGCTGGGTGTTGCTGGGCAGGTGGAGAAAGGGACCTTGAGCCAACAAAAGCAGCCTGCTTGTAGGAGTTGGAGGAAGCAAGGAAATTAGTCTTTCCCTGGGACCTCCAGACACTGATTTTAGCCCACTGAGACCCATGTCAGACTTGGAACCTACTAAATTTGTGTTTATTTTGAATGCGGAGGCACTACATTTGCGATAATAGAGTAGCAATAGGACAGGAAGACGTCAGGCCACTCTCCTTGCTGCAGCGTCTCAGGGCTCCTCACCTGCCACTGCCCTTGCTTCGCTGCCCTGTGTGCGTGCCTGACACCCCCCAGGTGGCTATGGCAGCATGGGGTTTGCTTCCTCCACACCTGGCCCGTCACTTAGACCCCCTCCCCCTGCCGGGAGGCCTTCCTGCTGCTTTCAGTCATCATGTGTCGTTGAAACCTTAGTAATTCATCCAAATTTCACAATCCCTTAAGCTCCCAAGCCTGTCTGTGACCCGTTTCACTTTAGCCAAAGGCCTTCTCCCTGCTTTACCGAGAGGGTTAACACCACCTGTCTTGCAATCTTTCCAGTTTTCACGGCAGGAACTGTGTGGCCTCCCAGGGATCCATTTGCAGGTGTTCATTTCTCCTCCTCTGTGCGGCAGCGGCAGTGTTAAACGCTGTCAGCATGATCTTCCTGTAACTTTTCTCCATGTGTGCTCCCCACTTTTACTCCCCACTCCCAGGAGCCGCCGTTCTCTCCACTCCCCACGTCTAAGCTTTCCTTAGGGTCTGCCCTCAAACCTCAGATCCTCTAAGAATGCATTCCTGCAGCAGCTGTAACCCCATCCAAGACTTCACAGACCACAGCTGCAAAGGATTGCTTCACATCCAGCCTTCGTGCTCCTGTGGGCCCTGGACAGTCTCCTGAATGCCCACTGCGTTTAGCCCCAGTGCTCGGGGAGAGAGGAGTCTACTTTCAAGAAACTTGTGTCTAGGGACGCCTGGGTGGCTCTGGTTGGGCCGCTGCCTTCGGCTCAGGTCGTGATCCCGGGGTCCTGGGATTGAGTCTTGCATCGGGCTCCTTGCTCGGCGAGGGGCCTGCTTCTCTTGCTGCCTCTGCCACTCTGCCTGCTTGTGTGTGCTCTCTCTCTCTAACTCACCCTCTCTCTGACAAATAAATAAATGAAATCTTTAAAAAAAAAAAAAAAAGAAAAGAAGCTTATGTCTAGAATCTCAGATGCATGGGCCGGGAGCCTTGTGTTGGGGACACTCCTGGTGCTCCTCTGGGGTGGGAGAGAGGAGGCAGGACCGGAGGCCAGGCAGGTAGCCCCACATCTGCAATTTATGAGAAATGAGATGGGATGGGCTAGGGGCCTGCATTTCTCTCGTCTAGGGGTCCTGTCAATTTTGTCACAGTTCTTCCTTACTAGGCTCCAGAACGCGGCCTCTGAAGACTTTTTTTCCTGAGGCGGGGCAGGCCGGAGGTTCGGCCGCTGTGCTCTCATAGTTTCTGACGAACATCTGGCCAGGTCTCCCCTCCAGCAGTAAATACTATTCCATCATTGGCTCCAGGTTCTCCTGAGCAGGGGAGGGTCCGAATGTGTGTAGATATAAGGGTCTGAGGAGGCTGACGCTGGACGTGACACTGACAATGGGAGAGTCCTCCGTCCTTATAGGTGGTCATGGACCCTCCCCAGAAACACAGGAGATGGAGCCCCATCCTGCCTCGAGGCCGAGTAGTCCTTGCCCAAGGCCACTGCTGTCCCTTCTCAACTCTCCTTAGGGCCAGAAACCTCTCCCGGGCTTCATGGGCTATGTGCTGCAGAGCCTGTCTAGGTAAGGTACGCAGGCCTTCACTTACAGAGACACGTACTGGCCATCTTTAAAACTTAACCTTCCCCCCCCCCCCAAAACCCTAGGAAGCAGTATGAACCTTCACCCTGTGCTGTTATAAAAAGAAAAAGGTTACTTGAAAGAGAGAGAGAGAGCATGAGCAGGGTGAGGAGCAGAGGGAGAAGCAGACAACCCACTGAGCAGGGAGCCCCATGCGGGACTGGATCCCAGGTCTCTTGAGTTTGTGACCTGGGCTGAAGGCTGACTGAGCCACCCAGACACCCTGCCTTGTGCTATTACATTGTGAAGATAATTGAATTAGGTCCTTGGAATCAGACAGTTCTTTGATGTCTGTATTGAGTCAGTTGTAAAAATGGCTTGTGGCTTTGATAGGTTCATATGATATTCTTGGTGCAATGTTCTGTCAGTGACGATGTTGCCAGTAATCTAACTTGTCAGGCTCATTGACCTGTACTGGGAAGTTCGTTCAATCATACATTCTGGGTATCATATTAAGGCACAAGACATCCAAAGATGGGTAGACATCATGGTCCTTACCTCAAGAGTTTCAAAGTCTTGGATTCTGGAGGGAAGGCTTTTTCTCCTCCTTTATTTATAATGTTACTATGTTTGACATTTTTCTGGCCTACCCACCTGTGACAAAGGAAAAGTAATTTTTGTACTAATACAGGTATACAAGTTCGCTTTATCCTGAAAGGTTCAACAAGCACCTGTTTTTGTTTTGCAGCTGAGCAGTATGGAAACTCATGGTTTGGTGCCCAGCAGTGATCCACTGGGACCAGAAATAATTATGCACAGTTGATGTGCAGGCGTGGACTGGAAGCTGCCACAGATGGGAAGAGGATAGGTTCTAGAAATGGGAAGTGCTTACAAAAGAGTGGGAAGGGCCTGTTCTGAAAGCAAGAGCAGCTACAGTGACAGCTGTTTGTAGTGACAAGAGAAGGGCAGGAGTGTGGACCAGAGAGTAGAGCTGACATATTAAAAGGATGGAATACCAGATCGTAAGAGTCATAAAGTACTGTGATTGGGTTTTTCATCGGGCTGTGTAAATTCTCCCTACCTACAGAATCTAGAGATCTGGAGATCTAAGAAAACACTGTCTGTCTCATCTTCCTGAAGTAATTTACATGTGGCCACCTGAGGGTAGGGGGGTCACTTTCTTTATAGTCTGGAGGAATTTCCAGAGTCTCTTTGGTTCTATAAAAGGATCCGATTGAACATAGAAATGACTGGAAAGGAACTCTAATGACAGCACCTCTTCCTTTTTTCTTGGTTTTTAATATTAATATAAAGGAAATATTTAAAAGGCAGATCAGTACCACATGAATTAATTCTTTCATGTTGCTGTGCTACCTTCCAGTTCTCAGTACACTCCTATTTGTCATGTGGATGCAGTGATCTTGTTGATCCGCGATCCACGTGTACTGTGGGACATTGTAGGACCCCTGATGTAGAGCACAGAGCTAATTTTCTTAGTTCATGGCATATCATCACCGGCCGAGCTGGGCTCCTCGTTATTTATTTATTAATTTCCTTGTATCCTCATCCCCCCCTCCCATTTCTCTCCCTACTGCACACATCCTGCTGTGTTTGGTGTGTAGACTTGTATTTGGACGTGACCTTGAAAAATGTGTACTTTCTTTGTGTGCCTCTGTTTGAAATACACCTCATGGTATTGTTCTGTAGATCCCCTTCTTTTTCTCTGATGTAAACACACGACAGTGTATACTTCTGGCTTGTTATTTCTAATTACTGCCTAGAATTCCAGAGCATTTCTACTAAATTTTGCTTACCCTCCAGCTTCCTGCTGCCACCGATGAGGCTGTTCGGTATATCCTCCAGCAAGTGACTTTCTGATACCTATAAAGTATATACCTCCTGGGAGAGGATGTATGTCTGTCAGATTGCTGAGTCATAAGGGCTGTACAGATTTAATTTGTTGTAATGGTTATACCAGCTTACATTTCTACTAGCAGTTCACATCTCCGCCGACACTAAAATTATCCAACTTTCTGATTTTTGTCATGCTCATAGCTGGGAAATGATACCTCATCTTAGTTTGCATTTTTCTGATCACATGCAGGTTAGAGCATCTTTTCATGTCGTTAATTCAGTTGTATATTTCTTTGTCACTTAAATTGTTATCCTTTGCAGTATGTCTCTCTGGTTTTCAATATCTGGGCTGATTATATAAGGATGTATTTAACCATGAGAATTCATTTAAATCATAATGCAGCTGCTAAACCTTAGGTTGACCTATTTTGACCTATAAAAATGGCAAAGTCTGTGGCCCAACTTACAATATGTTGTTGGGCATATCGGTCTTCCCAGATTTTCAGTATTATAAATAATACTGCACAAACCGTATGTTACAATATATGGTGGTTTTCCTCTTTGGATTTTTTGCTTAGGATAAATCCCTAAGGGAAAGATTACTGAATCAAAGAATGAACATTTCTATGGCTGTTGGTACATATTGACAAATCGCTTTCTGAAAGGGCTGGAAATCCTTGTGCG
Source organism: Martes martes (assembly GCF_963455335.1). Lineage (NCBI taxonomy): Eukaryota > Metazoa > Chordata > Mammalia > Carnivora > Mustelidae > Martes > Martes martes. The sequence goes on along the minus strand of NC_137893.1, from coordinate 74,570,350 downwards.
CTGTTGGTGGGAATGTAAATTGGTGCAACCACTGTGGAAAACAGTATGGAGCTTCCTCAAGAAATTAAAAGTAGAAATACCAGATCCAGTAATTCCCATTACTGAGTATTTACTCAAAGAAAATGAAAACATGAAGTCAAAAAGATACATTGTAGCACTATTTATAATAGCCAAGATATGGAAGCAGCCCAAGTATCCACTGATAGATGAATGGTTAAAGATGTGGCTGTGTCTCACACACACACACACACACACACACACACACACACACTGTGTGTGTGTGTGTGTGTGTGTGTGTGTGTGTGTAATATTACTCAGCCACAAAAAGTAATGCAATCTTGCCGTTTGTGACAACATGGATAGACCTAGAGGGTATTATGCTAAGTGCAGTAAATCAGACAGAGAAAAACAAATACCATATGATTCCACTTATATGTGGAATCTTAAAAAACAAATGAACAAATTAAACAGACTCTTAAATACAGAGAACAAATCAGTAGTTGCCAGAGGGGAGGTAGGGAGGATGGGTGAAATAGTTGAAAGGGATTAAGAGGTACAAACTTCCAGGTATAAGATAAATAAGTAACAGAAATGAAAAGTACAACATAAGGAATATAATCAGTAATAGTGTAATAACATTGTATGGTGAGCATTGAGTAATAATTGAGTAACTGTTGATTCAGTGTTATTTTAATTATACTTTATAATGAAAAAACAAAACATGAAAGGATGATATTGATTTACATGATGCCTCATGTATATCATAAGTATACTAGTTTAATGGTATCATTATATATTATCATTTAAACCATTACATTAATAACTATAAAACATTGCCTCGTTGTTATTTGTACTATTTGATTATAGTTAACATAAATCATTTATTCAAGTGTTCATTGATGAATAGTATTTTTTTTTTAAGAGTATGGTCTATTTGTGCCTGTAGTCCATTTTTCTAGTTGTGTCTTTTTTTTTTTTTTCAGTCAGTTTGAAAGTGTTTTTTTGTTTTGTTTTGTTTTTTTTTGAAGATTTAGTTTTTAAATAATATCTATACCCAGTGTGGGGATTGAACTCTCAACCCTGAGAACAGAGTCTCATGCTCTACTGACTGAGCCAGCCAGACATCCTGAGTGGGTTTTATTTATTTTTAAAGATTTTATTATTTATTTATTTATTTATTTGAGAGAGAATGAGAGGAAACCATTGGGGGGTGAGGGTCAGAGGGAGAAGCAGACTCTCCACAGAGCAGGGAGCCTGACGCGGGACTTGATCCCGGGACTCCAGGATCATGACCCGAGCTGAAGGCAGTAGCCCAACCAACTGAGCCACCCAGAGGCCCCTTGAAAGTGGGTTTTAATGTACTGTAGATTACCCTACCCTCGATCCCTGAAAATGAAATTATTCATTTGTACATATTTTATTCTTCAGATGACAATCAAAACAAAACACATGATAAAAAAGAGAAGAAGATGGTGGTTCAGAAGCCCCATGGTACTATGGAATATACTGTAAGTATAAACAGGAGGTATGAACATTTGTTAATACCACTGGATTTACGTGATGTTTCCCCACGACACATCCTGTCCCTTAGCTGCATTCCTCTTGTGTGCCCATTAATTAATGAAGCTTCTTAAGACCTGTTCTAGGTCATTTTTCTTCCCTCCATATTCTCTCTCTAGACAATGTCATGTAAACCTGTAACTTGCATTATCTTTGCTGTGCCAGCAATGGCCAACTTTAGGTCTCATCCCATCCATGCCTTCTGAGTTCCATAACGAGAGTCACTTGCCTGCTTATCATATCCATTTAGATCTCCGGGCTTGGTATTTTTTTCAAGAAGCAATGGCTCCATCAGCCACCCATTTCTACAATCGGAACTTCGTCCTTGACATCTTCTTCCCATGACTCTCCATGTTCATTCTTATCCCTGTGACCGTTCAGCCAGATCCCTTCATTTTACCTCTCATAGATTCATGTTCCTTTACAAAATTTATCTCAGTTTACTGATTCACTAATGCGATTGTTATTTTATTTTATTTTTTAAAAAGATTTTATTTATTTATTTGAGAGACAGCGAAGGCAGGAACAGAAGCAGGGGGAGTGGGAGAGGGAGACGCAGGCTTCCTGCTGAGCCGGGAGCCCAGTATGGGGCTCAATCCTAGGACCCTGGGATCATGACCTGAGCTGAAGGCAGACGCTCAACGACTGAGCCACCCGGTGCCCCGTGATGATTATTTTAATGTCTGTCTTGTGCCTTAATTCATGGACCCATGGGGAAAGACCCCTCTTTGGTCACCATTGTTTTTCTGGGGCTTGCAAGGTGTAGGCTTCCATATTGTTGAATCAGGAGATGAATAATGCTGTGCATGTGTCCATTCCTGTACCTCCACGGTATGTGCCATGTACGCCTCTCTCTCCTGCAGCATGAAGTCCTGGAGTCCAGGAGCTGCGTGCATTTATCCCAGCTCTGCTACAAAGTGAACACTCGGGTCTAGATTTATTTTAATTCACTTTGAAGGAGCATGGTTGAGGCGTGTTCTCTGACTGCTAACAAGGAGTTAAGTGCTGTCGCCATTGCCTGGTTGTGATTTTCTCGTGTGTATGTATTTTCTACTCATTACTCGTATGCTGTGCCAGGCTCTCTATAAGGCGAGCAGCGAGACCTGATCCTTCCCTGGCATTTCTTCTGGAATGCTAAGTTCTCTCCAAGCCCTTCTAGAGTCACACGGGAGAGCCTGGCACAGGCATTTCATGTTCGGTGTTCTGTGAACGTGTCCAGGCATCTTCCTGGGGGTTAGAGGACTAGGCCTTTCCAGAAGGGATTTGAGGTGATTTTTTAATTTCACTTTGCCATGGTCTACAGTATGTTTTTGATTCCCATAACACCTTGCACAGTGCCTAACCTCCTAGTAGGTACTCAAGAAGTGTTGGATTATATATCATTAGTAACGGTATTAAGTCCAAAGCCATGTGTATCCAGCAGTATCATTCCCAAGCCCCCCAAAGAAATGAGACGTGTTAATGGCCAGGAGATGCTTCACAAAGTATATACTAACTGCTGCAGCGAGGACACACGGCAACGCCCATGTTACTTACAGAAACAAGGGATCAGATTCGTAATGCAGCCATGCCTTCCTGTTTGATTGACAGGTTATGAGATTGGTTTTACTTGGCAAGTTATTTTTTGTACTTGTCATTGGAAATAAAAGGTGATTCATAACTTCGTGTTTAGAGAACCATGAGAACCACTTACTGGATTGCTTATTTTGCTCCAGAGCTGTGGTTGTTCAAACATCTGTTCAGTTTTGGTTTTGTCTGTCTGTTTGTTCATTTGTTTTTTGGGTTTTTTGCATCCGTTTAGTTTTCAACATTTAATGATTCCAGTGTCTGTCCTAGGGTCTATGGCTTGCTTCTCTATTTATGTCTTATCCTTATGTAATAACTCCAGATTGTTAATGTTTTTCTCCTTCCTTGAACTCCCTAACCAGTATATTCTACAGGTGTTTTCTTAAAAATATGAAGCAAATTTTTTGATCACTTGGCATGAAGTAAGTGCTATGAAGTAGGAATTGCAATTATCTTTTTGATGGAGAAAGAAACTGAAGCACAGAAAAGTTAAAAGCAAGTGACCCAAGGTCACACAGCTAGTAAGTCGCAGATTCACAATTCAGATCCAACAGTCTGGCTCTAATTTCCATTCTCAGTGTGTCTTGTACTGACTCCTATACCCGGAACACTCCTAGATTTGAATATATTATATAAATATCTAATATTGAAAAAATAATACATACTTTAAAACATTTTTTTTTACACTCTTTGTAAGGCTGGTTTTGCCCAGGGTAGAAGTAGGGGCATATGTTATTAAATTTTCAATGACTTTTTAAAAATACTGTCTTGTTCCAGAAATGCTTCAAGGTCATTCTGGTGTCATTTATAACTGTGAATTTGATTAGTCTGAGACCATTCATCTGGTTAGGGGGTTTTTGATGCTGAGACTGGTGATGAGTTTCATTCTACATCTGCATCTTCCCTGGTCCACGACCTCCCATCCCTGCCTCACATTGCTGCCTCATTCAGGGTTTACCTGGGGGAGCCAGTTTTGCGTATCAGTACAGCCACGGGTCTTGACCCGGGACTGTAGATGGGAACTTCTTAGTGACACACACCAGAGTGGCATCCCACTAACAAGTTCCATCCAGTGACCCTAGACAGGGAGTTTGGGATATTGACCTGCCCAGAGGCAGCAGACTTTTTTGGGTGGAGCTATTTACTGTGAAGTTTCCCATCATCTCATTGCCGTCTTTAGGCCCGTTTCTCCCCTATTAGCAAAGGAAAGAAACCTCCATCTGGGGCATGTATCACAGGTTTCACAGATTTAGACAACCTTAATTGGCTGACCATGAGAAGTTGTCATTTTAATGATGAACAGTGATGGGTAGCTAATCTGAATTTCTTTCCCATTTCTTTGCCTTCCATTGTATTCATTTGTCAAATGTTTGAGTACCTTCTGTGTGTTGGGCACTGTGCTGACACTGGGGAAATCAGCCATTAACTGGGCACCCTCTAGGAGCCTTTAGAGCAGCGAAGAGACTGGCAAGAGACAACATTGAGAATAGAGAAAGTAGCCCTGACTTCCCTTTTGGGTGGGTACGGTGTGCGTGCTTTATTTCTTCTCTACTTACAGTTTTGTATTGTATCTCATGGACTTCTACTCCATACAGGAAGTTGTGCCAAAGTAGGTTTAGAAATCTAATTAGTGGACACTGAAATTTGAAGATAAGGAAGCCCAGAAATGAACTGATTTAAGACCTCGCTCTTCGGTGGTTTCATTAAGACTTGAGACTCTACTCACTTTCTTTTTCAGGATATGTCTGGCTAGAACTACTTTCATTCACGCGTATTGCAAAGAGATGAATGTTGGCTACTACAAGGAAAGGTTTTTGGGTTTTTTTGTTTTTGTTTTTGCTTTATATTTTGAATCTTGTTTGTCTGATTATTCTAGGCTGGAAGCCAGGACACCCTAAACTCCATAGCCCTGAAGTTTAACATCACTCCCAATAAATTAGTGGAACTGAATAAACTTTTCACACACACTATTGTTCCAGGCCAGGTAATTCTTTTCTTATTGGATATTACTTTTTAGGAATTTTGCATTTGTCGTTAATGCCATTTTTAATGCTTCGCTGTTAGTGTCACAGGATCCACATTGGTGATAATGTGCATTGGTCCCAACTTTCCCTTGGATCAAGAACTCTAAAAGCATTCTGGAACTGAGGAACTGTGTTCCTCATTTTGCATTTGAAAATGATTAGCACAGTTTACTTAATCATTAGTGTATGTTGTGGATGTTCCCTGTGGCAGCAAGAGAAGTTAAATTTGACTTTTTCTTCTGTAGAATGTAACTCAAATGTTCCTAGAATGTTTAATTTAGAAGTGCAAATTTCAGTTTATTCTACTCCTGGGATACATAATGACCTTCATTTGATTTTAAATTGGGCAGAATTTTGGGGTACCAGGGTAACTCTGTCAATGAAGCATCCAACTCTTGATCTCAGCTCAGGTCTTGATTTCAGGGGTCATGAGTTCAAGCCCTGCAATGGGCTTCACACGGAACATGGAACCTACTTAAAATAACTAAATAAATAAATAAGATAGAATTTTGTCATTTTTGTCTTGATTTGATACCCGAAAAAAATGGTCAGTCAGCCCAAAGCAGAGAAATTCAGTAGGACTATCAAGTAAAAGCTACACGAATTTTTCCCCGGGTTTTTAATGCTTTATTTATTAAACCAAATGAAACTGACTAATTGTGTAATTTTGCCACTGTCAGTTAAACCATCAAATTCTTTTAGTACCTTCCACATATTTAATAAGATATTCTTGTATTTCTACTTTAAAACTACATTTAGCCAATTAATATAAGTGACCTAGTCTTTGGCAGGTCCTAACTGAGGCCAAGTTTCCCTTCCCATCCTTAGAACTGTCTACTTGCCATGAGCACCTGCTGGTTTCATTGCTGACTTACTTGAACATCTTTCTGCCCCTCTATATGATAGTGACATTTGATTTCTTTCAGAATAGATACTACTACTTTTAAGTACAAGGGCCCCATATGAAGCCAGTAGGACCTAAGTTGGTCAGTTTGTATATGGTGCCTTTACTATTTAGTATTTGGTATTTACTCTTTAGTACTTTTGGTGCTTTCGTATTTAGTATTTAAAAGAGAAATTAGCATACTACCAATACTGGGTAACTGAGGGGAAATATGCATTTAAAACTCTTTAAAAATTAATGAAAATTTATGTCTAGGAAAATTAATAGTAGATTTGTCCTTCTTGGGGTTTCTTATAATCTGGAGTGCTGCTACATATCACTGACCTATAGTAGAGAACCTGGGTGTATATTTACTAATTCAAGGCTAAAGACTATACTCAGTAGAATGCAGAAATAAAATTTAAAGTGATTCCTTATTTTTTAACTATGTCCATAAACATAGCCAATTGGAAGTAAAAGGACTGTTTTAATATGCAGATTGTAATGGCAAAAATACCCAAAATAGGAGCCCTAAAGCTTTATTTCTGACTGGCCTTATGGTAGCTGTTTGAGATGGTCAAGTCCCTTCCTTTTTGGGACCTCAGTTTTCTAATCCCTGAAATGGGGGGACACAATATCTCTGATGTGTTTTCTATGATAGCCTTTGCTATACTGTCTAGCCCCTCATATAACTATACAGTTACATGCTGTTGGCTGTCCCAGGACCCAGCTGTAATGAGGATTTTGCTAACGAAGGTAAGAAATCAAGAAGAGTGAAATTGAGGGGATTTAAAAAACTGTAGATAATTTTTTGTCTTAGTGCCTGAAAGGGTAGGTATTCCTTTCATCTCAGTATGTCTCATAACTCAAAGCTGGTTTTATCTGCTCTGATTCCAAAAAAAGTTGAGACTCACCCATCTAGAGACCAATTTGATGGTCACCATGAGGTAGGAAAGGAAACTGGTCGGACTGGGTGAGTACATGTAAGAGGTGATTTTCAAAGGAATCTGTAACTTACTGAACAAAAATCTTACTGTAGACCTTTTATAGTTTAAAAGACCAAAACCAATAGCAGACAAACCTTAAATAACTGAGGCATAAAAATTTTTTTAGAAGGTCCTGAGTTTGGCTGTTAGTTTGGATACTTACATCAAATTTCAGGAAAAAGAGTGTACTTTTTCAAGTAGTTTATCTTGAACACACTCAGAAGTTCCCTTGCAGAGACATGGTTTAAGTTTTTTTTATTTTCACTGGGTGGCTTTGCTACACACGCTTACAAAAATTTCTAAGCTAAAATGATGACAGGCTTGTTTTACAGTAAAGAACGTGATGACCTCATATCCCCCATTTGCCTGTGTGTTGGAGCAGACCTAGCATTATTTTCTGAAGTCAGTAGGCAACCTTTACCCCTGCCAGAGTTCCAGGCTCATTTCCATGTAAGGTAGCAGGTGTTCCTACTGAGCTTCCCAACATCCAATGGTCACCTCTATTTGCACTGCAACAAACTGTGTAAACACAGAAATTATCTCTTTGGACATTTAGAACAGGCCAGACAGTAGACTCTTAACCTGTGTTGCCTAACACTTGTCAAGAGCTCAGATACAAAAAAATATTCATGGAGAATTGCTTGGAAGAAATGTCATCTCTTCATTCCTCTGGTCTAGATACGTAAGGTAAGTAGAAGAGCTGTCTACCAAGACCGTGTAATTATAGGCCTCTGTAAGTTGCTCTCATGGAACTCTACACTTTGGCATTTGCCACTCACTCACATTGAAGATGTTGTAAAGGACAGTCCTCCAGAACTGGTTACTGTATTAACTATCGCTGTGTCATCAAAGACAAGTAGTTCAGCCTGGGACACTCTTTATGAGACGTAATGAGAAAATACTCAAGAGAAACTGGTTTTTATCTTATGGTAGTTGAATTCTGTTGACTAATGATGTCCATCCCTTTGCATTGGTTATTTGGAAACTGAGAACCTGTTTAATGGCTCACCCCTCAATGAGCGGTAATCTTGGAGCACGTAGTTTCAGTAGTAATTAGTCTTCATCTTATTTCTTCCTGATGTTGGTTTCCCTATCTTTATCATTAAGTATCTTTTGTTGTTGCCTCACATTTTTCCTAGATTGAAGAGAGATTTGAATAACTAAAGTTAGAGCAGAGACAAGATGGGAAAGAGTGAATTACAAACACTGTTGAGCAGTTGTTACATGATTAGTGCTAATTATGTTTTGTAACAGAAGTCATCATTTTAATACCGTATATGATATATGCCAGAATGTCACATGTCTCATTATAAGTGTGCTGAATGACAAGATCATAATGACATTTCAGGAACCAGTACATTTTGCAAAAGGAGGCTATTTTGTACAATTTGGGAGATTTTAATACTTGTTTTTTGATAAGCTGACAGTGATAGAAGAGAAAGTATTGAGGTTATTGATAATTACCTTGTACGACTTACTCTACAATGGTCTTAATATGTTAGCACTCAGGGCCTGCTTAGAATTAGCAAGTGTGGATTTGTTCCATTTCTTCCTGATGCAGGTGTTACGTTTAGAAGCACGCATGCTACTCTCTCTTTCTTCCCTGGTACTATTAGTACCCTTCCCTGGAAGCTTCTTTCCTCCCTATTTAAATCTCCCATACTGCTCAAAGTTTCACTTGGGCCCACTTGCTATCTACAACCTGCCCAGGGTGCTCACCCACCTTGTTCTCCTCTTCTGTGAGCTCCTGCAGTGTCTGTAGGTATGTCCCATACCTTTTGCACTACACACATTCCTATTGTAGAGCATTGTTTCCTGGATTAGTCTAGAAGTCCCCAAAGTACTTAGGCATTTTGCAAAGGCCAGCCAGGTCTTAGCCATGTACTTAGCATGATACTGTGCAGAGAGCAACAGTTCTAAACACTGCCTAGTGTGTGCCTGCCTGATTCTTCATCCTCAGCTTTTCTTTCCCATTTGCAGGTCCTTTTTGTGCCAGATGCCAACTTTCCTTCCAGTACCTTAAGGTTATCATCATCCAGTCCTGGTGCTACTGTCTCTCCTTCATCATCAGATGCAGAATATGATAAGCTGCCTGTATGTATGTCCTGTGTGAGCTGACATATTTATCAAACACATTTTTTGAGTTGTAGAATTTTACATGTTGTTTTTCACAGGTTTTCATCTGAAATGCCCCCAGAGGGGTGGGGATAAGGATTTGTTGTTAGTTGAGAGAATGCATTCCCATTAAAAAGAAACCTGTTCACATTTAAGATCTCAGAGGCAAAAATGCACACCTCGTTTATGTAAAAGTATGAAGTTAAACTCTCACTGAGACTGATCGTTTGTTTGTGTGGCTTTTACTCCCTTCTCTAGAGAACTTGAGCCCTGAGTCAAATATGAGTTCCTTCATTTAGGTTATTTTCTAAAAACATTCGATGAGCTGTTTTTACGGTTTCATACATATGCTCGTGTTGTTGTTTAAACCTTAATGCTATTTGGATACTTACTGTATTTGTGATAATTTTTGAAGGACAAAGGATATTTGCCTCTTTTTCATGTTCATGTTAAATAGAAACAGGTTCCTTACAGGAAACTTATGTGGCTTGATTTATATGAATAATCTGTTTAAACAGTGCTTCTATTTGATTTTGGGGATTTTTGCTTTCTTCAAGGATGCTGACTTAGCAAGAAAGGCCTTAAAACCCATTGAAAGAGTCTTATCATCCACTTCTGAAGAAGATGAGCCAGGCGTGGTAAAATTTCTCAAAATGAATTGCCGATACTTCACCGATGGAAAGGTATATGGCAGTGTAATTTGTTTCCTTCCCTTGGACTCCATGGAAAAATAAAGTAGGTTCCAGATTACTCAAGACATTAAAATATCTTTCCCAGAGTTTCATCGTAAGATTTCATAAGTGTCCGTTTGTTTTCACCTGTTGGATGCCTGGCATTTTACTTATTATGTGATTCCTTGTGACCTTGGATTTATCATTTCCTCTTTCAGTTCTTGGCCCATCCAATGCTAGGGAGCCAATATAGTACACGCTTGATAGCAAAGACTGGAGTTAGACTCGGTGAATTTAAAATCCAGTTCTGCTACCCACTAGCTCTGAGACCACAAGCGTGGTATTAGAGTTGCCCAAGCTTCCATTTTCCTCATCTATAAAATAGGATCAATAATAAAATTTAATCTTGGGGGCAGTGGTAATTAAAAGGAATGGTCCCTGTAAAGATCTTAGCACCTAACCTGGAAAATGTGAGATTCTCAACCCATTTGCTGCTGGAGATGCTGGTGTTAAAAATAATGTCTGTGATGTGTGGTTTTTTGATTGTTGGTGTGTTTTAGAAAGCAAATCCAACTTCTAGTGAGCCTCTGAAGAAAGGGTCATGTTGATACAAAGTGAATTCCTATGTTCGTAGTAGAGACTTCATGCCAGGTTCCAAGTGGTCGGAAAATACATTATTAATATGCATTTATAGCTTTTGAAACCAAGAATAAGTGATGCTTGAATTCACTTGGGCTCCTGGATGGTTCTGTGGGTTAAGCCTCTGCTTTGGGCTCAGGTCATGATCTCACGGTCCTGGGATCGAGCCCTGCATTGGGCTCTCTGCTCAGTGAGGAGCCTGCTTTCCTTTCTCACTGCCTGCCTCTCTGCCTACTTGTGATATCTCTCTCTCTGTCAAATAAATAAATAAAATCTTAAAAAAAAATACATTATGAAATGCAGAATTCTTCACAAAGCTGAATCAGTACTTATTAAGAGTATGAAGATAAATGGTCTCCCTATAGGGCGTCCTGTGTATCCTGCTGCCTCTGAGATAAAAGTAAACTGACCAAGCTTCAGACAGAAGTTCCCACTGAATTACTGGGTTTGGCCATTAACTTCCACAGTTCAGTTGTGTTTATCTCTGGCTGCAAAAATTTCATATTCTAATTTGTGTCCAATTTTGCTGAAAGTGGCCTTTCTAAACATTTTAGAGAAAACTATTAGGACTCTCATTTGGCACCACGGCTCTGAGACAGATGCTTCCTGAGCCCAGTACCATGCACTTGTTGGACGCGTGGGGAATGTGTGCTGAGTGAATTCTCAAGTGGGAAAGCACTTGGAACAGCCCCTTCTATTCTACAGGGAACCGTGGCGTGTGAGGCATTACAGCCAAGGTTCCACCACGGTTGTGCTGTGGCTGGGCTATGCCAGAACTAGGCTCAGTTGATGACAACAAGGGGGCAGCTCTGTTTTCTCAGCCTCCCCACACAGTACCCAAGGTCACATTCCTGCAGCCTGTTGTCCTAGCCCTCTGAAAGGGGACACGACTGTCACATCAGATAACCATGCTTCCCCAGAGTCAACCAAAAGGCAACAGGAGTTCATTAAAGTGGTTGTGGTGGTTGCCTTTCTGCCAGTAATGATTCTGTCCTGTCCCTTTCTCCTGCAGGGGGTGGTCGGAGGCGTCATGATTGTTACTCCTAACAACATCATGTTTGACCCTCACAAGTCTGATCCCCTGGTCATTGAGAATGGTTGCGAGGAGTATGGCCTCATTTGCCCCATGGAAGAGGTGGTTTCCATTGCTCTCTACAATGACATTTCCCACATGAAGATCAAAGATGCCCTGCCATCGTAAGAAAGATTTCTTTGTTTACCAAACAAATAGACGAACCTCAGGTGTTTGGAGAATTACATGCAAGTAAAAAGTGAGGGCATTGGCAGGAATGAGAGATTGTGCAGAGGCGAATCCGAGGGCGGAGGATGGGTGCAGTAAAGTTTTTTAAAAAAATAGACAAATGAGAGGAAATGGAGATAAAGGGAAAGGTTGAACATACACAAATGAAAGGAGAAAAACAAAAACGCCAGCGCATTAAAATGGCATTTCTTTTTCTTTTTTTTCTGAGAAACAATGCATATTCTTTATGAATTAAGGAAAGAAGAAATGAAGTTTTTCTGAAAAAAATGCTAGTCAGGTCCAATCAGAGAATAGTGTTTTCCTCTCCATTTAGTTGTCGAGCAGAGTTAGGTTCTTCTCATTCAAATTCTAGGATAGGCAGTCTTCCCACCTCACGTTCTCCCTTAATCCTGCATGGAGCGAGCTTGGCATGGACAGCGTGGAGGCCACTGCCTCTGTAGCCAGACCACCCTCCGTGGTGTGAAGAGGGAGGAATACTGGTCTGTTTGTCTCTGAAAAGTAGGTGAATATTACCTTAGGCTTGATTATTTTGCCCTTTTTGATTAAAAAAGGAGAGAGAGAGAGAGAAGGAAGCTCCCCCATGAAAAAAAGAGAAAGAGCGTTAAGACAGCTCAGGGAATTGTTTCATTTAGAGGGATGGTTGGATTCTTACTGTCACTTTGTTAGCGTTTCTATTTCTCTGTGTCTGCTAGAGGTAAAAATCTTTAGAAACCCTCAGTGATAGGAAGGTTGAGGAAAAGCAGTGGGTCCTAATTGTGCAGGGTAAGCTAGGCTCTGGGACTTAGTAAAAGAAGGGAAGGTAGTTGGAGAACTAACCCAGACACACAGTCCTTAGGGGTTTATACCAGCAGGAATCCCTGGACCCTCACAGTCCTTGGGGCCTGACCCCCCTCCCCCGGCCCTTACCCGACTCCAGGCCATTGAAGCTAGCACAGAGCACAAACACTGAAGTAGCTTCTAAATTCTGCCAGAAGTATCCAAGTGAGAGCATAGGAGGCGGTGTGGCAGGCCAGGCAGTTCTGCCTGAAGACTAGGTCTGGAGCAACACTGCCTGGGTGGCTCTGGCTCTGCCACTCATGGCTCCATGACCTTCCCGGGTTTCTCAGTCCCGAGCCTCACTTTTCTCATCTGTTAAATGCAATGAATAGTATTCTTCAGATTATAGGGCTGTTTTAAGAACTAAATGTATTGATACGCCCAGACTCTTAGAAAATAGCGTAATTCCTACGAAGTATAAGCTGTTATTACGTGAACCTTTCGTTCATCTCGGAAACCCTGTTCATCGTTCTGGGATTCTCGTTGTCCGTGCAGTTGAGGTTTCTACTTCATCTTAGTGCATGGCTCTTGGGCGGCAAGGATATGAAGAGGAGTGGCTCATGGCCTCCACCCTTGAGGAGCCTGCAGTCTACTGGGCACAAGAGACAGCTGGGGAGAAGTGATAATTGTGTCGTGTGCACAGAAGGGCACATAGTGTCCCACGTGGACCTCTGTGAGGGAGCGGCCAGCTACCTTGGAGTCTCAGTCAGCAGAGAAGAGGACGTGAGGGATTGGTTCTGGAACTAAGGAATGAACGTTAGGTTCTCTGTGACAAGAGGAAAGAAGATGCGAATGAAGAAAGCTATAGTTCAGTTTAGAAGTGGATGGCCAGGCAGGAGGGTATTTCTTGCCCAGTGGTGGCTTCTAATGGAGGCATAACTCTGGCATATCCTTGGCTCAGGACATTAAGGATTCTTTTTAATAATAAAAAAGGAAGGTATGTCTTTACAGAAAGATTTCCCTCATTGTGAGACTGCGTTTAACGACCTGGGGTACAGGGTTAATGCTGTAGCTGGAGGGAGAGGGAAGAGTTAAGAATTGGCTCGTACTGTGTTCAGTTTATTTCCGAATGGTGCAGATTCCTGCCTTGGATGCGAGTGTGTGAAGAAGATTTTTCAGTCTAGAGAACAGTTTGTGTACCAATGGGCAAAATAGAATGTGCGAGTGGGATCGGTGTGATATAAAATTAGTAGTGACTTCAGCACTCCAACAATTCTTTAAAAGTTAAAAATAGGGGGGCGCCTGGGTGGCTCAGTGGGTTAAAGCCTCTGCCTTCGGCTCAGGTCGTGATCCCAAGGTCCTGGGATCAAGCCTCGCATCGGGCTCTCTGCTCGGCAGGGAGCCTGCTTCCTCCTCTCTGCCTGCCTCTCTGCCTACTTGTGATCTCTGTCTGTCAAATAAATAAATAAAATCTTTAAAAAAAAAAAAAAGTTAAAAATAGGTTCAAATTTCATTATTGCTAGAAGTTGTCTGGTGAAACAAGAAGTACAAGTGATCTGACTGCAATATGCAAATCATTTTAAGTGTGTGTGTGTGTGCGTGTGTGTGTGTAAGATCTCCTCATCCTCCCTTCACGCTTTGTATTTTGTGTGTGGGCTATTTCGTAAGTCCAGCTGCCACAGACAGATAATAGGAAGGGGACAACTGGAGGGATTACTGGTCACCCTTGGGTGTCTGGCTGAGTCTAGAAAACATTAACAGTCATGCCAGTTGACTCCACTGTGTACTTTGCCCCAACAGTGCTTGGCAGCTGTAGCACAAAAAAGCAGGTAAATTAATCCCCACTTGGACTAGGTAGATGAGGAGGAAGGTAGGGGTGGACAGGGTAATATAGGAGGCTGAGCAGAGAGCAGCCCCATCTGTTCGTGGGAGCCAACTGGGCAGAGAAGGAAGAGATGAGATGGGGTCTTGGATGTTCATGGAAGAAAGTTTGGCTTATTAACCAAGCATGTGAAGAGCCGAGTTTCTGTGCCACATTAAATGTGGGGTCCTAAAATGGAAATTAGGACACATGATACTAGTTTATTTGACTCTGGGATTGGAGCATCTTTCACGTCTCCCGGGATGCTAATGTTGGGTAGGACATTCTTGGGCATGCAGGTTCCTGCAGAGCAGAGACTCTGTCAGAATCATCGTTTAGCATATGGCATGTAGGGGCTCGACAAATGCTTATTGAATTGCAATGAATTACGAACTAAAGAAGGTTTTCAAGCATCTGTCAGAGCCTAGCTATTATGTAGGCTTTTATTTGCTGTTGGAAAAAGCATGGATGTTCCACACCTGTGATTTATAAAATAAGTCTGGGGGATAGTCTTATAACTGAGGACTTCCTGGTACTTTGTGGCTTTCTTGCCCTAGTTTTTGGACAGCCAGAGTAATAAAGTAGTACCCGAATGTGATCTAGCCTTTTTAGAAAACAAAATTATTTCTGAAATCTAAAAATGTTCTTTTTAAAAAGGGTCTTTATATATCTGTGTTTAAACCCAATATCAGTACTAAGGTAAGTGAAAATACAGGTTATGCAAAGTCATGCCAGTCGAGGCTCAAAGATTATATTTCCTGAGCATTTGTTTTAAACTTTGGAAAACATGTCTAATCAATATTCTTGTGTCATTCAGATCTGGGTAGAAAAGCATCTGTTGTTAAGGGACAGTATGTTTCAGCTGATAAACCGGTGCCCATTGCCATAAAGTAAAATGGTGTTGTTATGAGTCAAGAAGTTAAGAATTTTAACCTAAGTATTATAAGAGCTTACTTGATTTTCTTTTCTGTAAATTTTAAAGTGTAAAATGGAGCAAGTGCTGTATAGTCACTATACAGAGGACAAAGATTCTTGCATCTCCCTCAGGAGTAGAAGGAATCTGTTATTGGAAACATCAGGTCCAAGTGCTGAAACTCAAAGTTAGGGTTCAGGGCTAGTAATTTATAAAACAATTAAATGAGTAGCTACTCAGTCAATGAGCCATTCAGAATTAATGCAGTTGGTTTATATCCTATTTTATAAAAAGGAACCGCTTTGAATACTTAAAGAATTTAGGTCATAGTACTAAAACGTTTCCTTGGTCCTTTCCTTCATGAATATCAGAAACATTGTTTCATCATTAAAAATCTGGTAGGTGATATCTCCATGTTCATAAATGACTTCAAAAATCATTCATGTCCTTCTAGTAGGATATGCAGCTCTCATGGTTCTTTGTTTTACCCCTTCACGTGACTTATTTATGTTTCATTTTTGAAGTTAATTTCTTGATTTCATTTCCTTATTCTGAAATCATTTCAACATAAATTTAAGTTGTTGTATATTTATGTTTTAGTTTTTGGTTGGGTTTTATTTTAATTTTTGCCTTTCCTCCATTTTGTTTTTGGTTTTGTTTTTAACATTCCATGTGCACCCACCATTTTTCCCCCGACAGTGACCTACCTCAGGATCTTTGTCCTCTGTACAGGCCTGGAGAATGGGAAGACTTGGCTTCAGAAAAAGACATCAACCCCTTCAGTAAGTTCAAGTCTCTCAACAAGGAAAAACGGCAGCAGAATGGGGAGAGAAGCATCACTTCAGATTCCAAATCAATAAGACCTTTGGAGAAGTCAACAGAATACACATACATGAAGCCCTCAGATAGCTCTCTGTCAGGAAAGTTAAAGACACTGGAATCTTCTACAGAGGCAACCAGTGGATCTACCACAGTGACTAAGGTCAGCAAGGAGCCTTCTGACACTCGTGCTGCATTTGAATCTATAGCCAAAGAGAATTCCCTTTTAGGGGAAGATGATGACTTTGTGGACTTGGAAGAACTTTCTTCTCAACCCGATAGTGGAATGGACAAAAGAGACACCTCAAAGGAGTGCCTTTCTCTTGACCCAAGAGAGCTAAGGAAGGCTAAGTCCCACATCATCGGTTCTACTACAGAAATGCAGGTGCAGCCAGCCCTGAACTTTTCAGGAGGAGATAATGATGCTGAACTGAAGGGGGCCCTAGATTTAGAAACCTGTGAGAAGCAAGATATAATGCCAGAGGTGGACAAGCAGTCTGGTTCCCCGGAAAGCCAGGTGGAAAACACACTGAACATACATGAAGATCTTGATAAAGTTAAACTCATTGAGTATTACCTTAATAAGAACAAAGAAGGGTCACAGTTAACTGAAAACTTGCAGAAGGCAGAATTAAGTGATGCCAAAAAGACTGAGCCAGTGGGAATAGATATCACCCTTAGTAGTTCTCTTCCCCAGGTGGGTAGTCCCCCAACTGAGGGCAGTAAGGAGCCAGATAAAACCTGGGTGAAAGACAGAGTGTCCCTCCCATTGCAACTTGCGTCTTCTACAGAAGAAAATGTGAATAAAGGGTCTTTAGACACCTCTTCAGAATCTACTCTGGACAACAGCTGCCAAGGCGCACAAATGGATAATAAGTCTGAAATTCAGCTGTGGCTATTAAAGAGAATTCAGGTACCCATTGAAGGTAAGCCACTTCTCTTTAGTATCTTTATATCCTGCTGTACAGTTGGCTTTCTGAAACTTGTGAATACAAGCGAAATTAGGACAATTGTTTGAGAACCGTGTTCTCCATAGACCGTATCTTTACTGATAACATTATTTGGGGAAAAACTTAGCATTATATAGTATCTATTT
The DNA here is from genome assembly GCF_963455335.1 of Martes martes. NCBI lineage: Eukaryota > Metazoa > Chordata > Mammalia > Carnivora > Mustelidae > Martes > Martes martes. The sequence continues at coordinate 74,553,200 of NC_137893.1, read as the reverse complement.
TGGAACTTGAACTGTGACCTAGATTTTTAGGTCAAAAGTAGTTTGTTTTTTAATTTCAAGGGACTTTCCTTTTCACCTTGAACTTTTAAATCTAAAGGGGTTTGAAATGTTGTGGAAGGTAATTCAGTGCTAAGCCAGATTGCCTTATGGTGTAAGTGGGTCCTTAGTGTCATTCCTTGAGAGGTATCCTTGTGAAGTGCCACATTGTGTGGGTTTTTATGCTTATTCCCAGCATGTCGCATCTTACGTGATGCAGAACCAACCGAAACTACAAACCTTGTCCTTTTTGTGCTAAAGGAGGTCTGGAAAATGTGATTAGTTCTAATAATTCTATTTCTGTCATATATTTTGATTTTCTGTCACTAAGAGGGGATTGGGAGCTGTTCTTTACAAGTTGAAAGGTTTTACTTTCACCAGTATTGTCGATATTGAGGAAGGTTGTCTTTTTTTTCCCCCCACGTGTGATTCAGATATGCTTCCTTCAAAAGAGGAGAAAAGCAAGACCCCACCCATGTTTCTGTGCATTAAAGTAGGAAAGCCAATGAGAAAATCCTTTGCCACTCAGAGCGCAGCCATGGTCCAGCAGTATGGCAAACGAAGAAAGCAGCCAGAGTACTGGTTTGCCGTTCCTCGGGAGAGGTAATTGGGGGCTGAAATGGAAAATGTTGGGCTACTAGATTCTAACTGCAGCTTGATTTTTTTTATTTTAGCTCTTTAAATAGTTAATCTTAATTTTGAATAAGACATTTCTCTTCATTGTATCTTTTAGAATTTCTAGGAGGACTTTTTTGAGTCGTTTTCTGCTAATGAGTGGCTTCAGTTTAGCAAATTTGAGGTCATCTGTGCTGAAACCCTTTTATGACTTCCTACACAGTTGAATTTTAAATGAAGGAAGATTTAGATATTCTCAAGTGCTGGTAATTGGAAGTGCAATTCTGTCGAGAATAAAAGACTGCTGTGGAACAGATCGAAACCTCTCTAAGGGCAGGAGGCAGGCATGGGTACAATTCTTGAAGTGCTTATTATTCTAGGGAACTAACGGTCGCTTTGGTCTTGAGGAGGGAGTCTCAGTGACTCAGCAGCTGAGATGGCTTGGGATCACCTGGGTGGGTTTAAGGGACTGTACCCTCTAGAGAGATCTGTATATTTAAAACTGCCAGAGAAGAAGTGTTACTGGTTATATGAGTCTAGGATGGCAGGCCCAATGGTACAGAATTTTTTTAGTGGTATATCATTAGGGATATCTTTGTAGTAGAAAATAGTTAGGAGATATTATTTTTAGGAAAAATTAAGTGTTTTCCTTTTGTATGTGCGGTAGAATAAAAATGTCTTTACAAAGGTCTTGCAGTTAGTTTTCAAAATTGTAAAACTCACATATCTTTCCTCTTTCTGCCTAGTTGTTAACATTATCATCTGGGCAGACCTCTTGGCTAACACATCTGCCAAGAACGAATATACTCAGCAAACTTCCTTAGGCATGAACTGTTAATAAAGAAAAATTAAACTCCAGGCAAGGGCACACCTTCTGGTTGATTAGTATCTAGAATAATTCTCATCAAGGGAGTTGCCCTGTTTTAATAAATTATAGTTTAACCTGAAAAATAGTTAATAGGATTTTAATTAATGAATTTGCCCGTATCTGTTCCCTGTATTAGATACAAAGCTGTGTTAACATGGGACATTCAACATAATTTTTGTGTTTATGTCTTACACTTTCCTACCCATGCCTGCAACTGCCACGGTGTTTCATGGAAACTTTCAGGATATTGGGGAGATTAAAAGGAAAATGAATGTCTTTTTTTATTTAAAAATGTTTAACAGAAGCAATGTTAAGTTTCTGACGACCTGGTAAAATGAGAGTTCTAAAATCGAATTTCACACTCAACAATTCCTTAGAGATTTAAGCCCACTCCTGATTTTTTAGATGAGGAAAACAAAACACTGAAACTTTCATCCATGTTGCTGGTGAGGTGGACTTACAGAGTCTACCAGAAGAATCACCTGTTATATATCACTTTTTCTTTGGGCAGATGTATTATTTAAAATATAAGAAAATTATGGTTTTTTCCCTATTTTATTCTCTTTAATGAAACTGTGCACACCAAGGACTCTTCTAGAATAAGTATAGCAATCCCACACATGTAGTTATTATATTAATGTCATTTTTTAACCCAGAAGAAATCTGTAATGTTGAAATACTTCTCTTTGATCTCTTACACAGGTGGTATTTGTGGGCTTTTAATTAATTAATTTATTTATTTATTTATTTATTTATGAGAGAGGTGGGTAGGGGCAGAGGGAAAAGGAGAGGAGCTCAAGCTGGCTCCACGCTAGGCATGAGCCCAAGGTGGGGCTCTATCTCAGGACCCTGAAATATGACCTGAGCCAAAATCAGAAGTCCCACACTCAGGAGCATCTGGGTGGCTCAGTCAGTTGAGTGGCTGCCTTCGGCTCAGGTCATGATCCCAGGGTCCTGGGATTGAGCTCTGCATTGGGCTCCCTGCTCAGCCGGGAGTCTGCTTCTCCTTTTCCCTCTGCTTGCCGTTCTGCCTACTTATACTCTCTCTCTGTCAAATAAATAAATAAAATCTTTAAAAAAAAAAAAAAAAAGACAGAAAGAAGTCCCAAACTCCAACTGACTGAGAAAGATGACTGGGAAAGATGGCGCAGCTCTATAGTTAATTCCCACCTAGAACTCCAAGTACAGAGTGAGAAATAAGAAAAGGTTGTTTTTATTCCCAGTTTATGAAAATCTTTTGGACTTCAGACTCAACCATGTCCTTGAGGAGCTAAGACGTGGCATGCAATACTTTCCTCACTCCGATGATCATTTCTGGATTCCCTTGCTATATCAAATGGAGCATTTCTACTTGCTTTTCTATTACTGGATCTCTGCATCCATTAGAGTTTCAGGAGCAGAGTGAAGTCCTCCTGGTAGTGGCTCCCTTTCAGGGTTAAAGTGTCCTCTCAAAGACCTTCCAGATGTGGTGCCGTATTCTCACTGGAGGTCTCTCTCATTCCTCCAGCATCGAAGCTTCTCGTCACAGGAGATAATATTCTCATGTCGACGTAGCTTCACAAGTGTGTTTCGCTCTTATTCTCTGTTGTTCCTGATATTTTTAAAACATGTTTATTCTTTCCCCTTTTGTTATTATTACTAAGAAATTAACGCTACCAAAATATTTCCTTCTTCACTTACAGCATGCCCTGTGGTTTCCAGGGCACCATTGCCTAATGAATGGTCTACCAAGTAAGAAAGTGGGGAGGGCGGGAGCCAGGGGAAGCAATCATATAGTCACTCTTTAACATCTTTGTTGGGGTTTTCCCCCCTGCAATCCTTGTTACTCAATTCTAGATATAGAACTCCCTAACTACATAGTAACGGTTTTAAATTATCAGAAGATCTGACCACTGCAGATCCAGCAAAGCTGGTGGTTGGTTACCCCTTGCACCCCCGTATGCTGCTACTTGAGACGTGTGCGTTCACTGAGGACGAGGTGCCTGTCGGCTTGACACCCTCCCTGCCTCCATCGCAGCTTGCAGATTGACACACTTCTCTTCAGTCAGCAGAGGACAGTAGTCTGCTGGGGAGATCTGCCTTGTCTGGAGCCTCGGACATCCAGCCTTTTCCTCCTCTCACTCTTGGTGCTAATCTAAACTTGAGAACGGTGGATGGTCTCACCTTCTGTTAATCATCTATTATAGGATTTCTCAGCCTTGGCACTGTGGACATTTTGAGCTGTTTAATTCTTTGAGCGGATGTACTTTGCATTATGGGTTATTTAGCAGCATCTGTGACCTCTACCTCCCCAGTTGTGACAACTGAGAGAGTCTCCAGTTACCTGGGGGAGAAGTTGTCTGAGGGACAAAAGAATCTCACGCTGAGAATGACTGGTCAAGTATGAGACCATGAGACCAGGTCCATACACCATTCAGAAACTGATTATGAACCATAATAGCCAAATAATTTAGGGCTTTGACTACTTAAAACTTCGTTATACTCAGTCACGTTCACTGTAATTTACTGATCTGCCTATACTCTATTTCCTTTACTCGACCCTAATTTTTTGCAGAGAATTTCATTAAAATTTTTTGAACTTAGTTATTACTCTATAGTTTTATGCCTATAAAAACAAGACTGTTGCTCCTAAAGAAATAATTTATCTGGAAGGAAGCCCAAAATTGATAGAATACAAATGAGAAAGTCTGTGGTGTTGACAGGCATGTATTTTTGCCCCTTGACTCTGCACAAGTCTGTGCTAGCAGCTGTCCCGGGTGTAAGAAGACGACTGTCTCATGCCCTGCCCTGGAGGGCATGTGGAGTCTTGGGCTGCCCGGCTCTGGCCAGTGGAATAGTGAGTCACAGAATCAGGCAGTGATGAATGAGAATCCCTAGGAATAGTGTGCCTTAGAATGAGGTACTTTATCCATTTGAAACATAGTTTCTTAATTTGGAAAATGGGTCACTGTGGAGCATTAAGTAGTTAGATCATGTTTGAACACTTACTGAGTGCATAGGACTGGGCAGGTGTTGGGCTAGTTCTAGATGAATGAGATTGGGAGTCTACCTTTAGAAGCTTATGAAAAGCTCTTGAAATAGTTCCTACTTCTTTTTAGAAACTTGAGAGGATTGTATTCCATAGATTTGGATCCTGTTCTGTGTGAAAAATGGCAATTGTCTTTTTTCTTAATACTAAGAGATTATTTCTTTTTTAATTTAATTTAATTTAATTAATTTATTTATTAACTTGACACAGAGAGAGAGACCAATCCCAGAACCCTGGGATCATGACCTGAGCCAAAGGCAGAGGACTTAACCCACTAAGCCACCCAGGCGCCCCTATTTCTTTTTTTAGAAAGAACCAATAATTCCTGTTCATATTGAAACAGCCTTTTTTTTTAAAAGATTTTATTTATTTATTTACTTGAGAGAGAGAGCACGAGAGAGGGGAGAGGGTCAGAAGGAGAAGCAGACTCCCCACGAAGCTGGGAGCCCGATGCGGGACTTGATCCCGGGACTCCAGGATCAGGACCTGAGCCAAAGGCAGTTGCTTAACCAACTAAGCCACCCAGGCACCCTTGAAACATCTTTTTATCCCGAATTCCTTATGATCTCTACCCGTGAAATGTTTTAGAGTAATTGATTTCATATTATCCAGCTTTTAAAATAAGATGGAATTAAATGGCAGGAACTGTGTAGAATTTGCCAAGTCAAGCATAAATGTTAAATCCAAGCTGAATTAATTGGTTAGTGTGATTCGTGTAATAAGTAAGCTAATAAGAGAACGGAAAGGGAGAGCCTGTGGGTGTTTTAAAATTCTTTTATACTTGAAAATAATTATGCTATGATAATCTTAGCTACACTTGAACACACAGGTATTTTGAGGGGAGCAGAATTTATTTAGCAATCTGCTTTTTCCTGTACTTAATGTTATACACATTTTCTACATGAAATAGTATGTTATTATAGATATACGAACAACATAGCACCCCTAATACATTCCCTGGATGATTTAATGATGCTCCTGCTTTGGATGTTAGGTGGTTCCAAATTTTTTGCGATTAAAAGCAGTATTACATTAAACATCTTTATAAAATCCTTAAGATAGTCTTACCATTTCACGGGATATGTTTAGGGCACGTGGAAGTGTGTGACAATTTGTATACCACCGGCATGGGAGTGCCCTTTTCTCCATGTGATGGGAAATCTAAGTTATATGATTCTTTATCAGTTTGGTAAGGAAGCACATGCAGCTTTAAAATCGTTTTTGTTTTGTTTTGTTTTAACGATTTTATTTATTTATTTGACACAGAGAGAGCATAAGCAGGGGTTGCTGCAGAGGGAGAGGGAGGAGCAGGCTCCCCACTGAGCAGGGAGCCGGATGCGGGGCTTGATCCCAGGAGTCTGGGATCAAGACGCTAGCCAAAGGGAGATGCTCAACCAACTGAGCCACCCCGGTGCCTCTTTAAAATCATTCTTGTTTTGGGCTCCCTGCTCAGCAGGACTTGGGCCCCCTGCTCAGCGGAGGAGTCTGCTTCTCCCTCTTCTCTGCCCCCCCTACCCCAATCATGCATGATCTCTCCCTCTTATTTTCTCTCTCTCAAACGGGTGGATAAAATCTTCAAAAATAAATAAATACATTTTGTTTCAAAGCCGAGTGATTCGTATATGATATTTGTTTATAAAAAATAAGATCAGTAGTGGCCTGAGGCTCTTTATTTAGTAATAAAAACTTACTTATACCTTGATGTACAAATATATATTTAACAATTATTCTGAAATACCATGTTCTCTAATAAGCTTCTCATTAAGATCAGCAAGCACTTTGATTTATATAAGATAGTTAGAGTTTGTGCCTGTCCACACTTAGAACAAACTCCTCAAGTATAAGTTAAGTTGATTCTATTTTAGAAAGCATGATATTTTCTTCTGTAATGTCAAGAGTAACTGATGCATTTTATAAAAGTTGAGTTGTTTAATTCTTTCAAAATTGTAATGAATAACATACCCAGGAGCTCACAGGTAGCTGTCCTGTTAAAAGGTGCTATCCATGTTGGATACACGCTTCTCACATCCCATCTGTGGGCAGTAAGTACTACTGCCTGAGTTAGAGATTTGTCTGGTCAAGTTCTGCATGGTCACCTACGCGAAAGCATGGAAGCAAGAGCGAGACGCCATTTTTAGCAGCAGTGCCTTTTCTTTAGGTCCGCATTTCCCTCAAAGATAGTCAATGGAAACCCATCCCATGGACAAGTAATAGGTGTTTTGTGGTTAAATATGGTCCATAGTCAGTGCTTATCTCTATCTAGAATAGATTTAGGCTCATAGTTGTTATTCTTTTGATAGGTTTTTATAGGAATTTCTTAGTTTAATTTTTTGCGATTTTTCCTGATATTGGCATAATAGAATATAGTTCATGTATTTTATCTCTACTTACATTTTAATTCTAGGAGATTACTTGGGTATTCATATATATATAAAGATTTATATGTATTTAAAAACTTTATATGTGTGTGTGTGTGTGTATTTAAAGACTTTTACATATAGATAGACTACATTAGTCTGATTTCCATCAGTCTTTAAGTCTTTACTGTAGTACATAGAATTTGAGATTTATTTCCCTTTTTCACATTTCCAGAAGTAACAGCCACACATACAAAGACCATATATGTAACCTCTTGGTCATCAAAGCTATGCTGTATGGTTAGGAGTGACTGGTTGAGGGCAGATCCTGGTCAGGATCTACCTTTTAACTATCTGTGTGTCTTCTTCTCATCTTTCAGAAGGGTTCACTCTTAGCTTTGGAATATTTAGAGTGAAGCTTGAAAGCTACCCATCCTGAGCTTTTCATGATGTGCCATCTGTCTGAAATTGTATTCATTTTTAAACCATTAGTCTAAGCTTCTTTAGAGCCTGATAGAATTCTGGTGCCTGAATCACAGCTTTATAAAGTGCATCAGATTATTGTGGTTGAACACGTACTTCTAAATGACGTTCCAGTGATACCTCCACCATCCGAAGCAGGATTGCCACTCTTAAGTCAAGGAGGGAATACGAGCTCAACATTCAGTTTCCCCAGCTTGGAGAGAGGACTAAAGGGCAGGCGGAGTGCTCAGTGCCTGCCCCCTGAGCCCTTCCCTGGCATGGTGCTCTGGCTGGTTATCTCACTTAAAACTGAGGAGTGCTTTGTGAGGTGTGTAGTGTTATTTCGCATTTTAGAAATGAGGAAAGTGGGAGGTACTGGTTTTCGACACCTTGCTCAAACAGGCAGATATCAAATCCATTTGATTTCAAATCCCATTCTCCTAACTAGATCAGGCAGGCAGCTGAAACTGCCGTAATTATACCCTTTATTTAGACATCACTGAAACAGGGACGGGAGATACTGCAAACATTCAAGGTCGTTTCTTGACTAGGAAGGGAATGAAAATTTGCAGCATCCCCGGATTGATTCCTATCCTTGGGCCCTGCCGAAGTGCTCTCCCTCTGACTAGACGTGTTTCACTAATGATGCGGAGAGGAAGTGACTGATATTTTATGGGTGCTACTCCGTGGGTGCTCACTAATTGAACTGAGGTGGTCTAATGACAACATTGTATAGAAATGAAGAGCTTGGCTACAGTGTCCTTTCCATAATATTAGGTAGCTTAACTTGGTTGCAGGCTGGTTCTAGCATTGCCTTATTATTAGAATGAACTTTTATGTGCTACGGTGGTTATCTGGTCCCGAACAAACAGAACACTACAATATTCCTTCCTCTGAAGCTCATGTCACAAGGTCTGGTGACTTTATATTACGTGATGCTTCTGTGAACACATTGGTTGAACCTAAACTACAGCTCCCTATTCTCTAGTTCCTCCCCTTAAAATCTATTTTGTTACCTTATGGCCAAAATAATCTTCTCAAAAGGTCTTTTGATCGTGTCACATTGCCACAAAAAAAAAATCCTAAGCCTTTGGAACTAAAGTTTAAATCCCATGTTTGTTTGTTAAAGCTATTTACAGAATGGCCTACCTTCCTCACTTTTTCTTCATTTGCCTGAATCTGTGACTTTACTAAGATTGGTCACTTTATGGGTTTTTGCCTGTGAGGCCTAGGACGTTTCTAGCTTGGCACCTTTTAAAACTGTATTCCTGAACTCGGGTAGTTCCCTTCTCTTCTCCAGCTGTGTATATCCTTTGTTTCCCAGAATAGTGCCCCCCACAGTGATATCGCCCTAGACTGGCAGTAACCATCTTTTCTCAACCCACACTCGACTGGTGAACAACCCACAGACGCAGAGCCACTGGGGAGTGGGGGGAGTGGGGGAACGGGGGAGCAGTTGAAGTCTGGCACCTTTTCCTCTTACAGGAGCAATCTCAGTTTCTAAATTCAGAAATATTGAGAACTAAAGCTTGTGAAGGAATGTGTTCTGTTGCATAGAGATGAAAGTATGTAGAGTTGACAAAGAACTCATGGCTTAGATGGGTGGATGCCCAACTTAGCTTTGTAATAAAATAATCTAGGAGCCTTTAAACATACAGAGTACTCAGATCCTTCCCTGAACATCCTGCAGCTTTGGATTTGGAATGGAATGCCAGAATCTGTGAGGTGTCCATATTGTGATAAACAAAGGGAAATTATTATGTCCTTATTTTTACCCTCACATTCTATAGCGTTTGATACCATTGACCATCATCCACTTTTTTTTTTTTTTAAGATTTTATTTATTTTACAGAAAGACAGCAAAGGGACACAAGCAGGGGGAGTGGGAAAGGGAGAAGCAGGCTTCCCGCAGAGCAGGGAGCCTGATGCAAGACTCAATCTCAGGGCCCCAGGATCATGACCTGAGCCAAATGCAGACACCCACCAACTGAGCCACCCAGGCACCTCCCATCATCCATTTCTTGACACTCTCTTTCCTTCTGTCATTCCTTCCCAGTCCTTTCTTCTTCTGTTTCCTCATTCAGTGTTACCCCTTAAATACCCTGTTCTCACTATATATACAATTGCCTGCACCTAATTAATTCTTTCTTATATGCCAATCATGTCCGGTTATCTTCAGTGTAAAACTTCCTACTGAGCCCCAAACACATATACACCTGACAGTTCTCAATATTTAGATTATCCAAGGATCAAACAAACTCAAAGCAGATCATACCCTACATGGAGGTTCTTATTTCTACTTTTGTCCCTGCCACTATGCCTATAACTCCTGCCTCCAGTTTTCTCCATCACAGTCACTGCTGCCACCAGCTACCCAGTCCCCAAGGCCAGAATGTGGACAGAATCTTGCTTCTTGTCATCTTCCCACCTTGGTCCACTACTGCATCTAGCTTATTCTATCCAGTTTGTATCACTAGGATCTCTAGCTCCCATTCTGCCCTTTTTGTGGACCTGGCTGTTTCAGTGGTAGAAAAGGTGAATCCAACATACTGACTGGTGTGCTTGGGATGCTCAGCTTTCCCTTCCCGTGTCCCGCCCCATTACCCACCTCACCTATATACATTTATTAGTTCAAATGTCTCCTCTAAGAGACTTTCCCTGTCTAGTTTAGATGTAGTGTACCCCTACCTCTGTCACAGTACTTCCTACCTACACTCTTCTATGGGTGTGGAGTACTTAGAGATTTTGACACTGTGCCCTAAAAACAGTATAGGATCTAGTAGGTAATATACCCTAAATGTTAATTGGATGGATGCATGAATAAATTAGCTTATAGTCTCATAGATAAAAATATTTAAATATTGAAATACCTTATTCCTTAAAACTAAAATAATGCACAGACTTTATATAATTAGAGAAATACAAAAAGGAAAAAAGAAAAGAACTCAAATTTGTTACACCAAGCTAACTACAATTTATTTTTATTTTTGTAGACTTTTGGCCTTTTTTCTATGTATGAATGAATGTAGTGATAGCATGTGTGTATCTGTCTGTATCTGATAATTGTGGGTATGTGTGTATGTGTGGGTATATATGTATTTTGTAAACTGCTTTTACGTAAACACATCTTGCTTTGCCATTAAATGTTGGGCATGCATTTAGTTTGCATGCATTACTTTTGTGGTAACAAGCAAAATCATAAAAAAGAAAACTGATTCTCTTATTAAACTAGATTTATAAGGAAAAAATGTCCAAATCATAAGGACCATCATGAAGACTAAGCAAAGTGCTCTCAAGAGCATTTTCCTTGAAGAAAGAAGCATATATTAAAGGAATCAAAAACTAACCTAGTTTTCTAGCGTGAAATCTTTAACCACAGTTAGTGCTGCATTTTCTGATCCAAAGTCATCTTGTTTTTTAGCAGGGTCAGGGCTAAATTGAAATCTTTAATAACTGTCAATGCCAGTAAGACCATAGTGTTAAAAAGCTTTTAAAGTACTGTACTTTCTAGAACAGTTTAGGCCCTACATACCCAAACCACATACACTTGAGAATATAAGCCCTGTGATTTTCAAGTATAACACATATCATACTGTATTCTTATTGTGATGTTTCAGGTAAAAGTGTTACTGTTAAAGAAAAAAAAGGGGGGGTTCTCCAAAATCCTAAAGGAATGATCTTCCTTTGTATTTAACACAAGTTGAAGTTCTGGAAAACTGCTATACAAGTAGAAGCCATAGAATTATTAGTTACTGATGCCAGTATTTTTTTTTTTTTAATGCTTTAAAGTCATGCTTTAAAATGTTTTGCAGTGATACCGCTTCCTCTCATTCTTTTTCTGGTCACCTTACCTTTCGTCTCATTAACTTAACGGTCTAGAAATTCATCATCCCCTTCCAGAAGCACTATTAGGCAGCCACCCTTCAGTAATTTCAGTAACCAGCTTCGGCAAATGCCTCAAGTTAATCAGTGACTCTGTAGCCAGATCCAAGTTCATGAAAAAATAACCCCCTTACGAGGAGCTCATCGCTGTGGTGGCTGTGCTCTCTGCTGGAGGAGTGGACGCCCGCACTGTGGAGCGTAGCTCGGGGCCTGTCTCCACTGCAGGATAGTTAATGCCGATGGGGGCCGCACACACTGTTTGGGAGTAAGTATGCAGAAACAGTAATTAGTGCAAGCCTGGATACCTGTAGGAGCTGGATGGAGGACTGGAGGGAGGGAGGCTGGGGGGCCAGTGTTAATGAGCTGTCTTAAGGAACAGCTGCTGCGTACCTGTGTCCCTCCAGCTGAATGCTGCTGTGTGGGAACGTGAGCCTGGTGTTGCTTGATCTTCCCATCTTTTTCAAAATAAATTGAAAGATGGATTATGTCTGTCAAATCTCGATTTTTAAGTATTAGCCACTATTTAATTAACAAAGAGAATACAGATGCTGAGTCCAAGGCTATGGCATGCCAGCCTAAGGCCTCCAGCACTGACATTAATAGAAACTTCTAGTTTTTACCTATTTTTTAGTGATCCTTTTTTATTGTTCTGATCAAGGATTCTCAAAAGAACTGTCCTATTATTTTTGGTGAATCAGGACAACGAAGCATATTTAGTTGGTAATTTATAAATAATTTTTTAAAAAGATTTTATTTATTTATTTGAAAGAGAGATTGAGAGAGCATGAGATGGGGGAGGGTCACAGGGAGAAGCAGACTCCCTGCTGAGCAGGGAGCCCGACGCAGGACTCTATCCCAGGATCATGACCTGAGCCGAAGGCAGTTGCTTAAACCAACTGAGCCACCCAGGTGCCCCAATAAATTATCTTTCCATAAACACACCAAGACCCTTTAACAATGGGCATTACACCAGGGCATTACTAACCATTGCTTTCATTTAGAGTTGTAGAATATTGAATCTGAAAGGGACCTTACAGGGCAAGGAAAATGACCTTTATCATACAAGGACCTTGGATCTGGCCATTGATGTGGGTTTAAGAGGTGATGGTTTGCTGGTAACAACCTCTGGAGGTCCAGAGTGCTTTGCCTTGTTGGGCTTCTGTGACTATATTCAGAATGGAGCCTGGGAATGTTTTAGATTGAAGTGCACTGGAATATCTTTAATTTATAATCAACAATACAAGTGAATGGTGGGACTGCATATACATGTATTTCCTTACTCTCAGAGTCACATTCTTACTCTCTTCATCCCTTTCCTTGTCTTATTATTTCCCATTCTCGGTGCCATAATGTACTCTAAAGTATGCTTCTAATATAATAGCTATGAAACTGATGGTTCCTGCTTAAATCATGAGGCAGGTGTAGGGGTTATATCTTCCTATGTGTAGCCCCAGTTTCTTTTCCTGCCAGTGAAGTGAGCCTTGATGAGAATGCCTAACTGCTTCGGGGTCATTTTGGTCCAGTTTGTTGATCTATGTGGTAGCAAGATTTTAGATAATCACATGAAAGAGACTTTGTAAAAGGTCTTCTGAAGGTAGATAGAACTTCCTTATATATCTAATGCTCCAGACACCTATATGAGGAGCTAGGTTTTCTTCATTTTAGAAGCTCAGAGAGATTAAGGAACTTTCCCAAAGCCCCCAGCTAATAGCACATGGGACCAGTTCAGGTCTTTACCTTAGATGTGTGTGATTTTTCACTTTACCTCACAACTATGTTAAAAAAAAGAAAAGAAGAAGAAAGAAAAAAGGTAACAGTAAATAAAATCCCACCATAGCTAATTTTGAGAAAATAGATTGTAATTGTGCCTAAAGCCCATACACTTAAAGTATGAATAGCAGTGTTTTGTTCCAAGCATCAACTCAGATTTTTCACGAGGTTTTATATCCCTTAACCCTACAGTTTCTTTTAAAGATTTATTTATTTTAGAGGTGGAGGAGGGCAGAGAGAGAGAGAAACTCAAGCAGACTGTCTGCTGAGCACAGAGCCCAACGCAGTTTCAGTCTCATGACCCTGAGATCATGATCTGAGCCAAAACCCAGAGTCTGACACTTAATGGACGGAGACACCCAGGTGCCCCTCAACCCTACAGTTTTGTCAGTGATGGGCTTTTAAGAAAATGACAGTGGGACTAACTGTAAAGGAAAAGGTAAAGCATATTGACTGAGACTGTGACCTGACCCGAGGTTGATCCCGGGTCCACCCCTAACATACTGTGTGGTGTTGGTCGAGGCAGTCTGTGTAAGCACCTCTCTTCTTCCATTAAACAGAGATGGTGACTATAGTGGCTGCCTCATGGGGTTATTATGAAGAAAAAATGAACTTGTCCATGCACTTAATGAAAGTCACTTGTGCTGCAGCTGTTGCTGTTCCTTCCCTTAATGCTTTGTTGCCTCTGAGGTAAGGCTGCTGCTCTTCAAAAACTTGTGTCATTGACCTTTGAATTTCTTTTCCACAGACGACAACTTTAACGGCTAAATGGGGATTTGTAACTTGAGTAGGATGTCTCCTTGGGGTGGATCCCTGAAGGAACCTTGTGTTGATGATAAAGACCTTTGAAGTTTATGAAGAAATTTGATTAAGCCCAAATTGGTCAGTAGAAAACTTCAACAAAGCTCGAGAGCCGGGTTTTGGTATATCGACTCTTGCTGGATGGGTTGGCACTAGTACTGTGCCCGGAGGAGTGTGCATGGCATGCTTCACACCGTGTCCGCTGCCACGTGTGGGCTGTGGTCTTGACCAGCTCTTGGCGGATCACCAGTGTTTCTCGGCCTAGCTTTTCCTGCTCTTCGGTCCTTGGCTCCCCAGCGATTTTTCTGAACCACAGATCTGGCCAGGCTGCTTCTGGCAAGGCCCAGGCCGTTGCCTCCACAGTGCCCACAGCCATGCCTCCCTTGTTCACATGCTTCCTCCACAAACAGCCCCATATCTGTGTGCCATCTGTACTACTGTTTTCTTAATGGAGGTCTTCCAAGGACTTCTATCCTTTTTTATTTACCTAGCCAATCTTCTTTAAGTAAATGTGTAGCTATTAATATACGGTCCTCTGTGTACCTTCTGAAGTCGCTAGAACCGCCCCAGGACACTTTGGGAAACAGTAGCGGCAGGATGAGAGGTCCAAGCCATTTATCTCGTGCCCAGGATTCTCCCTGACCCACCCCGTGACCCAGCCCCTCTGGCTCGCTCTTTCTCCTTTCCTGCCATTCTAATCGGCAAAGACTCAATCTGGCTCTTTCATTGCACTCCTCAGGAATTCCCCCTCCTCCCATGTCCCAGCTCAGACACCTACTGGCTTCCGTCACTGTGCTGTTGGAATTGTGTCTGGATTTTTTGCTTACTCCCTTCTGCCTGAGCGCTCTAGGGCAGGGTCTGGGTCCCCTGGCCCTGTCCTCATCACAGAACCCTCTGGCAGAAGGCGCCAGTGACCCAACTGCATTGCGCTGCTTTCTCTCAACCACGTTCACTGTGCCCTCCTTCTAGCATCACCCTGCTCTCTCGTGCGCCATGTCTTTTTGCACATGTTCCCTGGGGGGAATGCCATTTCCCTTCCTCCTGTAACTGCCTCTTGGCCTGATCCCAGCCTGAGATGATTCTCCTCCAGGCTTACCCTTGTTATCATGCTTCTTTAAAAAATAATAATAATAAAGAAAAGAGGCAGCAGCATGAGAATGGTTGTTGGAGCCAAGATATGAGAACACAGGGCTGGAACAAAGAGCACGTTTTGGAGACAGGCACAAGACAGAGCTCTCAGGCACCCCCAGGACTTTGAATTTACCCTAAAACCTCCAGGGAGACATTGGAAGGATTTTAATACAGCTGAGTGAAAGTGATCAGATTTGTATTTTGTAAGATCACTTCTGCCTTCCCGTTGTTTCTTCTTGGCTTCCTTTCAGGACCACTTTTACTGTTTCCTCCTTAAATACCAGCTTTCCTACAGTCCAGCACTTGACCTCCTTCCCTGCTCACATGCATTTACCACACCCATTGCTACATGACAGCAGCCCGTTTGGCAGTAATTACTGGTAATTGTGTTGGCTGGACCAGAGGTATCCTGAGATAGGTGAGGCCAGAGAAACCCAGTGACTCATCAGAAACAGGGTGAATTACTGAAAGGATTTCAAAAGAACCATTAACAGGCTTTCAGAAGTGAAGACAAATGATGACTGAGTCTGTTGAGTTTGACAACAGGTCACTTTTTTTTTTTTTTAAGATTTTATTTATTTATTTGACAGAGATCACAAGTAGGCAGAGAGGCAGGCAGAGACAGAGAGGAAGGGAAGCAGGCTCCCTGCTGAGCAGAGAGCCCTATGCGGGGCTTGATCCCAGGACCCTGAGATCATGACCTGAGCCGAAGGCAGAGGCTTAACCCACTGAGCCACCCAGGCGCCCCGACAACAGGTCACTTTTAAGAAAATCAGGGGCACCTGGAGGCATACTCGGCTGTCTTCTGCTCAGGTCATGATCCCAGGGTCCTGGGATTGAGCTGCCTGCTTTTCCCTCTCCCTCTGCCCCTGCTCCCTGCCTTTGTTTTGTTTTTGTTTTTGTTTTTTCTCTCTCTCTCAAATAAATAAAATCTTAAAAAAAATAAAAAAATAAAAAAATCAGCTTCACTGAAATAGGGAGGAAGGGAACAAGGTTAAAACTGCTTCCATCCAGATAGTATCTGAGGCAGGTTTAGGAAACGGCGTATACTAAAAGGTTAATAAAATCAGAAGGGAAGAATTCAGGAATGAAAAGAAGTTGGAAGTTATTCTAACCCAAATGTTAACAATATGTTCTGAAGGGAAGATGAAGTATGGGAAGGGAGCTTTAGGGAGAAACAAAATCCAGAGGCTTTTATGTTTAAGGATGGGGAGATGCAAGTAGGTTTGTGGGTTAAGAGGAAAGGACTAAAGGCATGGAGAGGTAGGGTGGAAATAATGGAGGAAATTCACCAAGCGTTAGGACTGTTGGAGATACAGACAAGAGGGTTAAAATGGGTAAAAGAAAAGTGTCTTTTTCTGAAGAGAAGGATGCTAAGAGGGACAGTGGAGGGGAGTGCATTATCAGGATGGTACAATGGAGAGTGTTCAGAGAGGAAGATTGGTAGGAGAGAGAGGTGGAGGGCTTGCAAAAACAGGTCTGGAATAACTACCACTTGGAGTAGTGCAGGAAGTGAGTTAGAGGTGAGTAGGGAGCCCCGTGAGGGAGGGTTTTCTTGGCCAAGGTTAGGTGCCTTTGATTTGAGTAATCCATTAAGCACAAATAAGAAAACCCGCAACATCCATCATCATCGCAAGGCAGGAGGAGTCGGCAAGACTGTTTATGTGAAGTGTTTGGAGGGACCGGTGGAGTAGGAGGAGCAAAGCATCACTTCTAGGGGGCAGCATTGAGGGTGAGATAGAAAGATTGGCCTGAAGTGTGTGAATCCCAGAGGGGCTAATGGCTGGAGAAATTGGGGGAGTGATGGGTCAAGGTGAGAGTAGAGCTGGTACAGAAAGGGGGAAGGAATGGGTGCAGGGGAGGCAGAAGGACAAGGAGGGGAATTTCCAGAACTTCGAGGCTTGTTTCCAGAGGGCAGGGTTGACTTCTGGGAACTAATGACCAGGAAAACCCAGTTAGCCAAAAAGAACCATTCCAAGAATTAGGTTAAATAAACTTAAATAAACTTACAGTCACTCTAATCTAGAAGGAAAAAAGATGAAGTCATATCCTCTTCCTTGCTCCCCCCAATCAAGTAGTAAAAATAAACAGAGGCTGGAGAATTGTGCATAAGTGGAGCTGGAAAGAGGGGGCGTTGATTCCTTCCATTTGGTCTCCAGAGGCTTAAGAGTTAAGTAATCAGATTGGTTCCAAATGAACTTTAATTTTCTCTTGTGAAACAGGCCATTTTAATTCTTCGTTCTTCTTTCTTTGCCTTTTGAGGCATAGGATGAAGACTCTGTCTACATGATAGAAGGAGATTTTGTGTGGGAGGCTATTGCTGAGGGAGACAAGCAGGGTGTACTAGTGCTCTGAACGCCTGAGAAAAGGGACATGAACATCCCCATCAGGATGCCCTGTTTGTGCAACATACTTTTGAGGTTTCTCATCTCAACTTACTTGAGGCTTCCCAAGGTTGGGGTGACCTTGTTTGGAACAGGGATGGAGCCTACCACCTGAGACAGTAGAGAGGCCATTCAGGGATTCTGTTTTGTATGTTGTATCTTGTATGTATGGTTCTGGGAGAACCATTCCCAGAAGCGTGGCTGAGGGGAGGCGGCTGCCCTGTGATGTTGCCTGAGCATGGAGCTCAGTCTTGGTAGTGCTGTGAGCCTCCTGACAGAGGGTGTGGGAGGAGGAAAAACGGGTGGCTGCATGTGCCTTAAGGGCCACCTAGGGCATCTGGGTAATACTATTTAAGCTTTATTAATGAAACCTGAAGTTGAGGAAGTAGTTGACCTATGGTCTGAGACCTCTGACTGTGGATGGGTCCTCCTTGGAGTTGAGTGTTCATAAGAGAAGAGGTGGTCAGCTTAGACTGGCTGCAGTATTCCCAGAGATGGGATGTTGGGGCACATCATTCAATTTGCTGGGCCTCAGGTTGGACATAGTAATAATACTTGTCTCTTAGAATTATTGTACAATGGAAGGTCCTTGAAACGGGAATCACATCTTTTCTCTTTAGGTCACTGATACAGTTCATCAGCATTACTTAAAACATAAGGCCACTTCTGTGTTTGATATTAAAAATGTTTATGACTCTGACCCTGTTTTCTGTGATATTTTGAGAATACTTCTCTCCTCCTTTCTAGTTACTTCTTTCTCTAGCCAGTCCAAGATGTGCAGTGCTTACCCAATTTAAAGGACTGGCTCTGGCTCCTGCACTACACACTATGGACTGCTGCAGAATAGGACACTCACTCTGGCAACAAACAAATCCAGAGGCTTTTTTCTCCACCCACTGGAAACCCAGCAGTCCCAAGGGAAGAGGTTTGGGAGAAGAGGCCTTCTCACCAAGTCACCCCAAATTCCTGCCCCAGGCTGAGATATTTCTTCTAGAGAGAATAGCATTGGCAGGCAAGAATGCTTTATGCCAAAATTGACCTTGTCCCCCTCTGCCTTAACCTGTTAAAGTTCCTGAGAAACTCACCCGTTCACATACAACTTAAGTAGCCATTCCCTTCCATGGTATGCCCGGTGTGGCTGATAGTTTGGTCTAAGTTTTACCAATGGCACACTCTGGCCAAATTGACCTGCTCCTAAAATAATCATGGCATTCATATGGATCCCAGGTCATTAATACAGACCATTCCCTCCACTGCCTTGAAGAGTTTCTTTTTAAGAAGGGTAGGGTGGGGCGAGCGGTATTGTCCTTTGCTGTGGGCTTGTCTCTATTAAGACCACCTTAATTAGTCAAAGATGCTCTAATAATCTTGAAAATCTCTTCCAAAGAGAGGGTATTAGGCACAGGATTCCTTCTTCCTAGGAAATCTTTGGACCTTATACAGATCTTTCCTCTCTCCCTCCTTCTAACCCATCCACCCTCCCAACAGGTTGTAAGCACAAGTCGTCTTCAAGTAAGGAATGTCCAATTATATCTCCCTCCAGAATAATAAATCCTACTTACCTTACATCTACAAAACAAAAAGGACTGCTTAAATGGTCTCCTCAGGCAATTTAATGTCTTTGTCACCAAAAAGAGAAGTAACTGGTAATTGCTAGGATAGCGTCTCTCCTTAAAATCTTTATTGACTTGGAGTTTGCACAATTTATATTTTCTTAAAATGTCCAAGGAGGAATGAAATCTTTTTTTTTTTTTTTAAGATTTTATTGACTTATTAGAGTACTTGTTGGGCGAGGAGGAGCAGAGGAACAGAGAGGAGCAGAGGGAGAGGGAGAAGCGGACTCCCTGCTGAGCAGGAAGCCCAACACAGGGCTCAATCCCAGGACCACAGTGTTCATGACCTGAGCCAAAGGCAGATGCTTAACCAGCTGAGCTACCCAGGTGCCCCTAATGTAAACTCTAGACCTTATTCCTCATTCCTCATTCCCTGAAAGTCTTACACAGGGATATGTGTCAGCATGAGCTTTTAGCATTTCTTGGAATGCTTCTTCAGTGTTCATGCTTACACAGTGACTTTCCCTATGTGGGTAAACAGAGACTACGTGAGCAGTCCTTCATGAAAGTCAGTCCACAAAGTGATAAAAATGTGTCTAGTGTCATAACCAGAAAGTGAACTGGGGAATAATTTAGAAATCAAGGTGGGATAAGGGGGAGGGTTTTGTAGTGTGGTTGAAAGAACCCAGTGGTCACCTCAGAAGATCTAGTCCTGGCTGTGATGCTGATATACTACAGAGTCCCATTCCCTTATATCTAAGCAGAGTTATACCCAGTATCCCCATCAACTCTCATATTCCTGAAGGTAATCTCCATGAGGTCAGGGTCACTAGCACATAGTGGGTGTATAGGGAGTGATGGCCAGAGACCATGAGAAACATACCTAAAGTTGAAGAGTTGGGTTGACTGATTGCTGTAAGGGGGAACACACACCATGGGACCATGGGCCATCTCAGAAAGAGGGTGCTAGAAAGGAGGTATAGGATTTAGATTTACTTAGGTGATACAGGGAAGGGTATAAGGAAGTGGGAATTTGTTCTAGATTAGATGCTATCAGGAAGCTGAAGTCCTGCTGTGATTGGGTATCTTATCAGTCTTATCTGAGAGGAACTAGACTGGAGAGGCAGACTAGGGAGGTTAATGCTCTAATAAGGAAAGAAGCATAGTCATTCACAGTAGCCAAATTGGAGGGATGTTTGGTCATTTTTGTGGCTGAACAATGTTCATGTTTTTGTTTGTGTTCAGATATAAGATCTCGAAGTGATCTTGTTTTTGTCATGATTCATCATAGTCATGGAGCAGTCTTGTTTGATGTTGAAGTTTTGTGAAATTGTTATGTTCAACAGGAGAATGCCAGGGCCTAGCTAGGAGTGCCAGGCTAGCTCCAGGTGTCAGGGACTGCTTTTCTCTTTCTCACGGGTACGCTTGCCAGCAAATAATTAGGAAGTCATTTTACTCAATGTGGGTACGTGCACAGTAATTGCCTTCTTTTCCAAGAGTTAGAGTGAAGCATATTTGGTTCCCTATTACAAAATACAGTTAAGATGGGCGAAATTTTAAGTGTTAGAAAACTGAAAGAGTTAGAATTGTATACTCATCAAACCTCTCTGGAGTGATTTTTTCTAAGTTAAGTTTTCATGGGAAATTTTATACTACATGGTAAAAATACTTCAAAGATTCAAGGAAGGCAACAATGATATCATTGTTAGGATAGGAAGACAAACAATGATGTCTTTCCTTAAAAGGGTAACATGGGTTTTATATAGCAAAGTTGTAAGGGAATTGCTCCTCTGACAACACAGTCCTACTTCTGGGAATATATCTTACAACTATACCTGTACACGTGTGAAGTGACTCACATACGAAGTGACTCGTCACAGCTTAGTTCATAACAGCACAGTCTTGGAAACAACCCAAGTATCCATCTATAGAAATGATTACATAAGCTCTGGTAAATCCACAGAGTAAAGTACTGGGTAGCTATAAAAGAAAGAATGAGGAAACCATTTATATACTGACGACATGAAACGATATCTAGGATATATTGTTAAATGAAGAAAACAAGATAGAGAATAGTACTGTCTTTTGTAGAAATGGAAGACAAAAAGAATATATATTTATATTTACTTATCTATATAACACTACAAAAATATATAGGAAATGAATAAAGTCATCTATAAGGGAAAAGGATGGGCACAGGATGTGGTGGACAGAGATGTGAGTGAGAGGAAACTTCTCATTATTTGCTTTTTAAAATATAATTTTGATGTTTGAATCATCAAAGTTGTCTTTTCTACTCCAAAAAATAAAATAACTTAAAGATATAGATGATATAAAATATGCCATTCTTCCATCCCATTCCATTCCCCAAAGGTAAGCGTTTTGATCGCCTTCATACGTAACATTTCAGAAGAGTCCATTGCACTAGTCAGGGATCTCCAGAGAAACAGAACCGAAAGGATATGTGTATGTAAATATACACAGAAAGATTCATTTTAAGGAATTTGGCTTACATGGTTGTGGGGGTTTACCAGTCTGCAATCTGTCAGGGAGGCTGGCAGGCTAGAGACCCAGGGAGAATTTGATAAAGTAATCTCAGGTCTGAAGGCTGTCTAGAGACAGCTCAAAAGACCTCAGTCTTTTTCTCTTAAGGTCTTCAACTGACTACACAAGACCCATCCCCATTATGGCGGGTAATCTGCTTTACTGAAAGTCTGCTGATTTAAATGTTAATCATCTTGGTAAAAAGACACCTTCACGGCAACATGTAGACTAGGCTATGGCTATGATGTTGTCATATAAAATTAACTATCACATCCATGTACAATTATATCTAATTTTTTTAATAAAAATGGCACCATATCATATACACTGATACATACCTTATCTTGGATGCCAGCTCTCCATGTTTTGAAAGAGTAGGAGTAATCTCCAAGGAAATAAATACACGTCTCAAGTATATGAAAATTGATAATCCTGTATTATGAAAGATATGATTAACATAAAAGGGAAACAAGGACTTTGAAACACATTTGATAGTCATTCATGTTTACATTCTCTAAAAGTTCCCACAAACTGACAAGGAAAACACTGACTCCACAGTCACAAAGAGCCCGTTCATGAAGGAAAAGCTGAAGCAGGAAGAGAACATGTGAAAATTGTTCAGCATACAAACACTCAAAGAAATGGCAACTTTAATTTTTATTAAACCCTTTTTTTGAAAAAAACGTAAGCAGGAGTGTTAAGAAACTCTTAATGCAAACTGTAGGGCTGGTGTCAGAGTGAACGAAAGCCTTTCAAAAGCAACCTGGGAGGATGAATCACAAGCTATAAAATCATGCCCTTTGGCCCAGTAATCCCTTTTCTGGGAACTAATCTCAAGGAAATAACTCAAAAGATGGTGAAAGGCGTAGACCCTGAGGTTGTTCACTGTAACATTTGTACACTTGAAGAAATGGGAACAAGCTAAATATCCTGAGAACCCGGGAATCCAGGCTATTCATGATTTATTACTTCCATGAAATTAGCCATTAAGAATCAGTACAAAGATGGCAACATAGCAGATGTGCATAATTTAATGTGACATATCACAAACAATTATATCTTGTCCTGATGACAATGAAAAGGAAATTGTATATATATATATATATATATATATGGACAGGACAGATCAAAATACAGAAACCTAGAAACCGTTTGATCCATTGGGATTTCAGAATTGAGAGGGACATTTCTTTTTTGTTTTAGTTCTATTAATATTTGTCTTCAATCATTCGGGCTGCTGTACCAGAATTTCATTGACTGAGTGGCTTATAAACAACAGAGATGTATTCCTCACAGTTCTGAAGGCTGGGCGGTCCAAGATGAAGGTGCTGGATCTGTCTGGCAAAGGCTCATTTCCTTGTTGATAGGTGACTGTCCTTTCACTGTGTCACATGGTGAAAAGGGATTCTTTTATATGGGCACTCATCCCAATAACAAGGGTTCACGACCTAAGCACTTCCCAAAGGTCCTTTATTGAAATACCATCACGTTTGGGGTTAGGTTTCAACATATGAATTTGGGGGGATACAAACATTGAAGGTATAGCAACAGTGTTACAAATTGTTTACGTAATTATAATTTTTTAAGATGAGCAATAATCTCTGCTTGGAAATTAGCCATCTATTGATTAAGTCTGGAGTGATGCTACAGTACCTTCAGATGTTAAGTATGTATGAGAGAACAGAAAAATAGGAAGCTAACTACATTCCCATGTCAATAAAATTAGGTCTCTTTCTAATACTAAAACAACAACTAGTATTATTTACTTTGTAGTTATAAAAGGTATTCTGTTGAAATTGTAATAGTGCTTCAACCACATAAAGACCCATTGAAGTATTGTTTATCTTGTCCAGCTAAAGGATCAGATCAGTTTTTTTCCCCATTGAATACAAATGCCCAATAAACGAAGACCAAATGAGGAGTAAATATTTGGTGTAAATGCTTCATTGTGTTTTTTCAGTTTCATGTCCCACCTCATGATCTTTCCCTCAGATGGAAAGACAGGTTCTCAGTGTCTGTGGGCTTCTGCTTTCACTTTTTGACTTACTTTCCAAATTTGGAATGCATTGGTAGAGATCATCTTCATAGTGGGACATTTCCCAGTTAGTACAATGGATTTGCCAAGGAGGGAAAAGACGGTTGTAAGTGCTCAAGTCTCTCCTTGTGCCTGCCAGGAAAGTGGATTTGATGTTGACTCCTATGACGAACGTGTTTTTCAGGGTGGATCACTTGTACACGTTCTTTGTTCAGTGGTCTCCTGACGTCTATGGGAAAGATGCCAAAGAGCAAGGCTTCGTGGTGGTGGAAAAGGAAGAACTGAACATGATTGACAACTTCTTCAGTGAGCCAACCACCAAGAGCTGG
Organism: Martes martes; assembly: GCF_963455335.1. Classification (NCBI taxonomy): domain Eukaryota; kingdom Metazoa; phylum Chordata; class Mammalia; order Carnivora; family Mustelidae; genus Martes; species Martes martes. The sequence continues at coordinate 74,529,405 of NC_137893.1, read as the reverse complement.
GAGGTGAGCACTCAGGAGGGGCTGAACAGTCGTGGTCCTTAAGCTACAGTATGTAATTAAAGTCTTCTTGGGTCCAGATACCAAGAACTTCTTGGCTGGCAAGAAGTTAGGTTTCTTGTGCACTTTGGAAGTGATCAGGGGAAAAGCTTCATTCCTGTGTTTGAGCTAGTTTTATGTGTCAGATAAATGCCACACTGCTGAGTCATTTCGCTTTTTCTTTTAAGCACTACTGATGGGTCCCCTTTATGAACAGGATGAAGTTCAAGCTCCTTCATGTGGCCCGGGAAGCCCTTCATAATTTTTTTGAGCACTTACCAACTCTTCCCCTGTCAGGGGCACAATGGATGAGATAAGCAGAATTTACTATAGATGAATCCTTACAGTATAATGAGATAACTGCCGTTGTAGGTGAAATGCCAAGTGCTATAGGAGCATGGAGCCGGGGGATCAGGGAGAGCCACCCAGGAGGAGTGAATGGAACGAAGATCAGAAGGGGGAGTTTGGGCAGTTGGGATGGCATGGGACATGGGACCTGGTGTGGCCAGAGAGGAAAGTCTTTGCAGAGGACTGACCCAGGGGAGAAACAGAGCATGTAGCACATTTAATAAACTAAGAGAAGGTCAGTCTGACTGGACCATAGGGTACAGAGCTGAAGGAGGGGCAAGAAACGAAGCAGGAAAGGGAAGCAAGCAAGGGCACATCACAAAGGACCTATGAGCCCTGTGTATGTTCCTAAAGGTAGTGGGAAGGCATTGAACCCTTTTGACTCTGGAGAATTATACATGCATATGCATCTCAGACAGCTCTTTCTTGCTGGCAGATGTTCAAGGATTGGAGTTGGACAACACTTGAGTCTCGAAGACCCATTAGGAGGCTCTTTTCGGTCATCGTTGAAAGCTAATGGTTGCTGAGAGAGTGGCAGTGGGGATGGAGAAAATGGAGTGCTTTTGAAAGATAATTAGAAGGTGGAATATACAGGATTTTCTGAGTAATTATTATATGTGGAAAGTAAGGAAGATGTCAAGATTGATCTCTTGGTTTTCAGAGTGGGAACTGGAGGATAGTGGTACCTGCCCTTCACTGAGACAGGAGCATAGCAAGAGTATTAGATTTAGTAGTAAATGCTCTGCATTCTGGATTTAATCTAAATTTGAGGTGTCTGGAATTTCCAAGAGACAGCTGAGAATAAAACTTAGGAGAAAGATCTGAAGATACACTTTTGGAAATCCTTAACAAAGTTGAAGTTATGAGTATAGATGAGGTCATCGTAGGAAGAGTATATATAGTAGGAAGGGAACGGGGCTCAGAACAGAACCATTAAGGACACCTGCATTTAAGGGGCCAGTGGCAGTAGAGACCACAAAGATGACTGAGAAGGAAAAGCCACGAAGGAGGTAGAACACAGGGAGAGTCATGTCTTAGAAGCCAAGGGAAGAGAATGTTTCAAGAGGAGGGTAACAGTCAGAGTGGCTTATGTCACAGAGGAGTCAGACGTTAAGAGCTGAGGTATGTTTTCTGGGTTTAAAACCGAGGTGGTAGTTGGTGACTTTGACAAAAGCAGTTTCATTAAAGTGGTAAGTTCAAAATTTAGATTCCAGTGGTTCAAAGAATGAGTGGGAGATAAGTAAGTAGAACTAATAGAGGTGGGAAACAACTCAGATTTGGTTTTGGAGAGTAGAAATGAGATGATAAGCTGGAAGAAGTGAGGCGGAGAATGTTTTCCCGCTCCTGAGAGAGACTTTAACCTTTTGGATGAGGTCAGTGGGAACGCCAAAGTCGAAGTTACAGAAGATAAGGGCAGGAGGAAGGGAATGATCAGGAGAGCAGATCTCTGAGAATGGGTGGAAATGTGGGGGTGGGGATAGGATTGGTCTTAGGTGGGCGTCGGTAGTAGAAAAGGATAGAATGTATGCAAAAAAATGCAGCTTCAGTGGTGGTAAATTGTGGCATTTTTCAAATAATGGTTTCTTTGCAGTGGAAGGAGGGTCACCTCCTGAGGTGAAGGAGGAGTTAGAGGAACATGGAGGAGGTATGAAGCAGCAGTTACGGACACTAGGAAACATGCTAACAGAAGACTGTCATGGGGTGGCTGTCTGCTTTTGAGGGCACTGGACTTTTCTCGTGGCCCCAGGCTGCAGTGAGTGGTGATGTTCTCCAGCACTGCCAGCCTGGTTTTACGTTCAGGTGGGCAGTGGGATCCTTCCAAGGCCAGAGGCTTGCCAGTTTGGGATGAGCAAGGGTAATAAACCTGCCCCTTGGGTCTGATCCTTTCTGGAATGCTGGGCCCTTTTGTATGTGTGCTTGGACTGACACGTCCTTTTTTGTCACTCCCTCGTGGCCTGGATGTGCGGTGGGCGCACACACAGCTGCCCGTGGCAAACTCCTGCCCTCCTTCAAGGACCCGCCCCTTTGTCACTGCCGTGGTGCTCTCAGTCCGTCCCCGTCCTATCTTCCCACAGCTCATCCTGCAGAGCTCTCTTGTGTACTGCACACCAGGTTGCTGTTTGAAGATATTTAAGCCTATCTGACTCTTCCTCCCTTGGCTTTTTCTTTCAATTCATGGTTTTTTTCCAGTTTTTGTTCCTGTCTCTGGCCAGTCTTTCCCAGTCGACTTCTCTAGTTCCTTTTCTCGTGCTGTTCCCTAGGAGTTTGTCCTTGACCACCTTGTCATCTGTTACATCTTCCTTGGCTGAGGTCAGCTCTTGTGGCTTGTGCTGCTGACCCCCGTATCTGCCCCCACCACATACTTCTTTCCCCCAGCGTCTCTATTAGAGCTCATAGCTGCTCCACAGGCCCTGGTGGAAGAGGTGGTTTGATAAACAGGTATTCTGGCCAAGGCACCCAGGAATATCAAGTCCTGTCCTCACCTCATCTGCTCTGCTCAAGAGGCCCCCATAAGGTATGTGCACAGATGAAGCAGAGCCAGGAAATGTGCATTTTCTTATTAAGACTGTGGCCTCTCTCTCCAGTATGGAGGCCCAGAGGGAAGGTGTAGATTGCATTGGGGACTGAATCCTCGCCTGATGAAGGCCTGAGTATCTTGAGCCAAAGCAGCAGTCTTTAAGGGCTATTCTGTCTCTTTCCACTAATCCTATCCTTGAATCTCAGCTCTTGACAACCCCAGTGGGAGGAGAGGCCACACTTACCAGCACCAGAGGAAAAGGAGCTACAGAGGTATGCAGGGAGAGAAAGTTCTGCTGGATGACCTGGTGTGGGCCAAGCCTTCTCAGACTGAGCCGCTGAGAATGAAAGGGAGGGCAGATTCTCTTCTAGAGAATACTCTCTACATCTGTAGTGGAAGAGGAAGAAGAAAGGAAGGGATAGAGAAGGAGGAAGAAATTCATTGGCCTATTCCAAGCTCCTTGCGCTTGCGCTGACAACTGGAGAGACAGTCGGCTGGACTGGTCAGGCCACCTTATCTCTGTTTGCTTGCCATATGGCAGAGAGTCCAAAAGTGCAAAGAGTAGAAGCATGCTGGCCACGATCCCTCCCACACAGGAGCAAGCTCTGCACACTAGCTTTACTGTGAAGCCAAGCCATTGTGAGGGCACCGCTCCTCCTCTGTGGGTGGGGAAGAGGCACCTTCACTCCCCCAGAAGCTGGCAGGTGTCTGATCCTCAGCATGTCCAAAACAAAGACTCTTGCCCCCAGACTTGCCTCTTCCCACATATTCCCATATTAATTAGTGGTGTCCTGAGCTAGAAACCTTGGTACCATCCTAGATTCTTTTCCTTCATCATATCTAGTCAGTCTTACTGTGATTCTGCATGGTGCAGGACCTCTACTTCCCTCCACCAAGCATGCCTCAGTCAGCCTGTCTGCACCCTTCACTTGGACTTCCAAGGGCACCTCCAGTCCCAGCCCAACCACCAGCCTGTTCTCCCATACAGAGTTTCTTTAAATAAGCTTTATTTCCTAATTTTATATAAGTAACACCTGCTTATTGTGGAAAAATTTAGAAACTACAGAAAAGTTCAGTGCAGAACATTTAAAAATAATATGTGACCACATTTAACACTTTTGTGCATTTTATTCAATTCCTTTTTTCTCCCTCATTTATTTTAGGATGTTATCTAGGGGGTGAGGGGTAGGGAGTCTTGCTTTTTATTTTTGTAAAAGGCATTCATACTGGGGGCGCCTGGGTGGCTCAGTGGGTTAAAGCCTCTGCCTTCAGCTCAGGTCATGGTCCCAGGGTCCTGGGATCGAGCCCCGCATCAGGCTCCCTGCTTAGTGGGGAGTCTGCTTCTCCCTCTGCCTCTTCCTCTCTCTCTTGTCTCTCATGAATGAATGAATGAATAAATAAATAAATAAATAAATAAGATCTTTTAAAAAAAAAAAGGCTCTTATACATGTTCTGTGCTATTTTACTTGCTTAAATAATGCCTATGAACATATATTCCCATGCTTATGACACTCCGTGCCTCCCCATTGCCTAGAGCTGTCATACCCACTGGCCAGTCAGAATCACCATTTGGTGAATTTTTTTTTTTTAACTGAATCCTACACCTTTACCACTAAAGACGTTAGTTAATTCAGTAGGTCTGAGTGAGGAGTATCAGAATCTGTGTTTTTAAAAGCTCCTAGATGATTTTGAAGAATAGCCAGGTATTAGGAAAAGTGGCCTCTAGAATAAGTTCTAAGCTTCTTAATGGCATTACTGTTTTTTTTATTTTCTCCACTCCAGCTTCATCTCAACTTCTCTTGCTTTCTGTTCGCAAGCCACAGTTAACCTAGAACACAGCCCAGTTTTCTTCCTGTACTTTCCGCCGGGACATCTCCGCACACCCTACCCTATGCTCTCAAACTGAAGCCGCATCACCTCTGTGTGAATAAGCCATCTCCAGACTCTCTGGGTGGCCACCCACCTTTGAGTTGCTATTATTATCATTTGTATTACATGGAATGGCATTCATTTATTTATAAATGTCTCTCAGACACTTGGGGGGTGGAGTTTGTTGGGCATCAGACTCTTGGTTTCAGCTCAGGTCGTGATCTTAGGGTTATGAGATTGAACCCCGTGCCCAGCAAGGAGTCTGTTTCGGGGTTTTCTCCTTTCTCTGCCCTTCCCAATCATGTTCTCTAAGTTAATCTTTAAAAAAAAAAAAAAGAAAGTCTCTCTGCTGTCTCCTCACCCACTTGAGACTGAGGACTACTTTGTGTCCCCAGGTCTGGCAAAGTAGCAGGCATGTGCCATCATAGAGAAGGCAGCCAGTAAATGCTAGCTGTTGTGAAGTGTCGCGTGCTGAGGAGAGAATGCTCACAGGCACAAAATCCAAGTGATTCTGCCCCAGGTTGTGTCGTGGTTCTTGTACTGAACGTAAGTTCTAGTTCACCTGGGTCTGGTCACTGCGTATCTGGCAGAGTTCTCATTAGAACGGACCCTCGGGATAAGCTATGCCACAGCCCCTGACCCCCTCAGCAGTACCTAACACCATTTTGATGTGGAAGAGTCACAGAAAGATCACTAAAAAAATCAATCCAGTGGTAATCCGCATTTTTTTCCCCAACCCCTTATGCCATCAAATCCAGAAAGCAGAGGAGAGCTCATCGTGTTTATTAGTCACTAAGGGTAAATGTTCCTTTGCCAGCTCTTTTGAAAAACTGAACCTAAAGTAACATTTTTCTCAGCCTCATATAAACCAGATGTTCTCCCATTCTTTTAAGTTCCTCATATCTAACAAACATGGTATGGTATTGAAGTAAAATACCATTGGCCTAAGTATAATGAACCTACCTCTGGTAAAGGCTCCTTTTATCCTTCCTTTGAGATTCAAACCTATTGCCGGCAACATCCATAAAGTTTAAAATGGAAATTTAGCTTTAGAGAAGGTGCTGGAAAAAACTCCGAAAAGGCAGGGCTGGAAGAGCTAGCTTAGCCAGAGGACTATAAGGAAGAAAAATATAAGAAGACAAAGAAAACAAACAAACAAACCAATGGAGTTTTGTTTCAGTTAGGAAACTTACCGTTTCAAAGGTGAAAGTGTCATTTTACTGCCTCACAGCTATGCCTGACAGGAAGTGTGTGTTTGCTCTAAATCCTAATTTGGGTGTGTTCCTGTAGAAATGCTGAACCCTCTCCTGAGGGAAACAGAAACTCAATTATGCAGGAAACGAGATGCAGCACAAACCATTGTAGCTCCTCGTGGCCGGCAGCAACTGTGGTGTGGCGGCCAGGAAAACGCTGCTTCTATCTCATTAGCAAGCAGACGGTTCTCCCCCACTCAGGATGAGAATCCGAAGGTTGCCCTTGGACGTTCAGATTTTCTATTGTGCCAGACCCGACCAAGAGCCTTTTGTGAAGGTATGTGGGAGTCCCCGAGAGCTAATGAGGTGTTGGTGATTCCTTAGAGATCCGCCACTGGGTATGTTTCCAAATGCCTCCTAATTAGAAAGAATGTGCTGACATTTCACCTGAAGCAGGTATTTTATTTGTTTTGGGAGATGGATATGATGTGGCTTGTCCCTCCTCCTTAGAGTAAAAAATCCACATTTTAGTTTTTTCATTCAGCTCTGTTCGTACCTCTGTTAAATGTAGAGTTCACTAAAAACATGTGCTTTATTTAATACATTTAAAATCCTATGTTTGTGACTCTTTGACAGGGTTTTAGGTAAAGCCCCATGAGAAGATAATAAAATATATTAGTTAATTTCCTTACCTGTAAATCTGGGTGGCAGGTACTTTCTTTATATCTGTCACTGTACATATTGCAAATTGAATGGCGTGTTACCTGGCACCTTTGACTAGATGTACATAAGTGCCTTTTCTCTATAATGCAAAAGTCCACTGACACTAGTACCCAGGTATTTTGCTGAATTAGTCACTATATCATTTAGTGACTTATCCAGATGTTAAGGGGGACAAAAAATAGATTTTTAAGTTGAAATTGACTTTGGTCATTCATAAGCACAGTTACAATGAAATAACAAATGTGTACAAAATCAAGTTTCTCAGTTTTGAAGGAAAGGTTATTTTGATAGTTTCTGAATTGTACATAAAGAAATGTAACCTAATTGCAACTTAGCCTAAAGCTTTGTGTTTCTTTGTATTGTTGCTTCTGGTGGATGTTACCATTTGTTATTTCTATCAGGGTTTGTGGCTTTGTGCCATAGCCTTGAGAGAAAACATTAGGAGTCTTGATTTTAAAAAAAACTATCTATCCTTATCTCCCCACTTTCCCTATCTATAGAAGATTACAGAATGATTGCTGATTAGCTCCTTAACAATTCAAATTTAGATGCAGGCTAAAAGAGAATAATTTAGGGCTTTTCAGGGGTATAAGTCACCTGTGGAATTAGGCATAATTCACACTCCATGAGCACTCAGCAGTGGTAGTAAAAGTGGAAAACCTGTGACTTTAAATTCTTTTTTTTTTTTTTAAGATTTTATTTATTTATTTGACAGACAGAGAGCACAAGTAGGCAGAGAGGCAGGCAGAGAGAGAGGAGGAAGCAGGCTCCCTGATGAGCAGAGAGCCCGATGAAAACCTGTGACTTTAATTTGTACGCACTTAGTGTCTCCGCTGCACTATGTTAAATTCTGCATTTGTTCAGAAATTATAGCTGAAATTAGCCCTTTTCCCAAAGTCCTAGTTCAGTTTATGTCCTACTGCTAAAACTCCACCCTTTATAGGCAGTTGTGTACCTGAGGTCATTTTTAGCAGGTGAAGGAAAAGCAGATACATCAGGTTGGGGGGGCTTCTCCTCTGCATTTCAGATCATCACCGTTGAGGAGGCCAAGCGCAGGAAGAGCACCTGTAGTTACTATGAGGACGAGGAGGAGGCCGCCCTGCCGGTCCTGCAGCCCCACAGCGCACTCCTGGAGAACATGCACATCGAGCAGGTGGGCTCTCCCAGGGGACTCGGGACGGGGGTCTCCTAGGCCTTAAAGAAGCATTTCCCATCCCTGCCTGCATTTGCTCTTCTCACGGAGGGGGAGGGAAGAGCCAAGTTCTACTGGAAGAACACCAGCAGCCTAACCAGTACTAGCGTCTGAGAGGTTACATTAGCTCTCCCTGTCACCTCTTCGGGAGTTTGGGGACTTGGCCAGAAACTGTATCCATCTTCTAAGTCCGAGTGAAAACCCATTCTTGTCTTCAATATAATTTTTAAATTATCCTACTGTAGTCCTAATGCATATTCCTAACACTTAAAAAAGGATCCAGATTTATCCTGGTGATTACTACAGAGTTCCAATAGTTTTAATTTATTGGGATCAGTAAAGGTTATACAGCAAATACACTTTACTAGCTGTATGAAAACTACCAACCACTAGGAGTAATTTTCCTTTTTCTGTGATTTCCTTTGTTCACTTTATATTTTCTAAAAACCTGTAACTTTAGTTTTATGAAATACTATAATGTGCTGTATTTGAACTGTAGTAAGGAATCTCTTGCATGTCTCCTGTTAGCTTAGAAACCTGAATTTCAGAGACCTTAAAGAATCAGGTTCAACTCCCTCAATTTACAAATGAATCTGTGAAGGCTCAGGAAAGCCAAGAGATTTGACCAAGCAGCTACAGAAATGGGGTTCTGTATTGCAGAACAGCTGATATTACAACTGATGTTAAGCATTCTGAAGACTTCAGTATTTCATAGCCTCCTTTGTTGGTATTTTTGAAGAGATATGCCATTATTGGTATTTATGGCAGCCAAGTTTCAGCTAAACGTTAACGTAGGCGAAAGATACAGCAAGGTGAATACAGACTACATTTGACTACTAGCACGAAACACCTGTGTTCTTTGCTCTCACTTCCGTGGGAAGCTGCACTGAGTTGTCTGTAGCAGCTCTGAGCTTATGAGCATTTAGAAAGAACAAGTGGAGAACCATGAACTGTTTGGTGAAGGTCAGGTTGAAGTGTAAAAGGGAGAGCAGGTATCTAATTCCTATCAGGCTAGGTGCTGTATCTCCAGATGTATAGTTGCCTAGTGACCCCTCATTCAAGTCCCTAAGAGGGAGTGTATGCTCTGGCTGGCATCCCTGTCAAGGCAGCACCATCAAGGAAGAGATTTTTCCCTTCTCTTTCCCGGTGTATAGTTACAAATATTTGTCAGATTAAAAAGGAGCAACATGTGAGTAAGTGTGATTTTGAGCTTGAGCCTCAGGTACTTGCTTAGTGCTACAAACTTATTAGATTTGTGGGCAGATTGTATATTTACATCTTCATCTTTGGATTTGCAGCTGGCCCGACGCCTTCCAGCACGGGTACAGGGGTATCCGTGGAGACTCGCATACAGCACATTAGAGCATGGGACCAGTTTGAAAACTCTCTATCGGAAGTCGGCGTCGCTAGACAGTCCTGTCCTGTTGGTCATCAAAGATATGGATAATCAGGTAACGCTTGTTCATCTCACAGAAAACATTTTGTGATGATGATGTTCAAACTTACACAATAGTAGAGAGGCCAGTGTAAGAACTCGCCATCATCCAGAGTTCATAGCTAGCAGGATTTTGCCACATACACTTCATAGGTCTTTGTTGGTTTTTCTTTGCTGAAGTATTTTTTTTTTAAGATTTTATTTACTTATTTGATGGGCACCTGGGTGGCTCAGTGGGTTAAAGCCTCCGCCTTCGGCTCAGGTCATGATCTCAGGGTCCTGGAATGGAGCCCCGCATTGGATTCTCTGCTTGACAGGGAGTCTGCTTCCCTCTCTCTCTGCCTGCCTCTCTGCCTACGTGTGATCTCTCTCGTCAAATAAATGAATAAAATCTTAAAAAAAAAAAAAAAGATTTTATTTACTTATTTGACACACAGAGGTCACAAGTAGGCAGAGAGAGAGAGAGAGAAGGGGAAGCAGGCTCCCCACTGAGCAGGGAGCCCAATGCAGGGCTCGATCCCAGGACCAGGAGATCATGACCTGAGCCAAAGGCAGAAGCTTAACCCACTGAGCCACCCAGGCATCCCTTGCTGAAGTATTTTAAAGTAAATCCCAATTATTATGTCATCTCACCCCAATATACTTCCAAATGTATCTATAGAAAAAAATGGAGGGGCGCCTGGGTGACTCAGTGAGTTAAAGCCTCTGCCTTCGGCTCAGGTCATGATCTCAGGGTCCTGGGATCGAGCCCCGCATCGGGCTCTCTGCTCAGCAGGGAGCCTGCTTCCCTTTCTCTCTCTCTGCCTGCCTCTCTGCCTACTTGTGATCTCTGTCAAATAAATAAGATCTTTAAAAAAAAAAAATGGGGTGTATTTCCAAATACGGTTACATATAGGAATTTTTTTCCCTGTGCTCGCCATATAGTAGGAAGCAATAATGATATTCTGCAACCTAAAGCTGGAAAAGCTGGACAGAAGTCAAGTCTGGATTGGCAGATAGTGCAGAAAGAAGTTCCAGTGCCATACCAGAACTCTTTACAGATAGCTGAACTAGTGCCCACAAACCTTGCCTGCATGGTTGCCCAGATGGAGAGCCAGTCAGGGCTGAAGTGTGTTGCACCTGAAGGACCCAACTGTTACGATATAGCAAGGGATATTCTCTACCATTGCTCCTCGCCCTTTCCCTTGGTCTTGGAGGCAGTGGTGAATTCTAGATATTACCCCCATGCACCCTCACTAGTACTTCTGTAAGCGTGGGTGTGAGTGGAATCTGGGCAGTTTTCTTTCATATACTACCCACTCAGGTTTTTGCTCCACAAAAGGAAGACATCTTTCAAGATTTAGTCATTTCAGTTTGGTCTCTGCTATATCAAGAAGAAATTTCTTTACATTTTTAAGATGTAGATGTCATTCTTTTCTCTTTCTGGCATTGAAGCAGGTTTTGTTCAACAACCTTTCATTTATTCATATGTTCAGAAAATGTATGAGTGCCTATTATATGTGGGGCACTATGAAGCATTGCTTGCTCTGAAGCTATATGATTGTGGGCATTTTAGGGAAATCAATCTTTGCTATCATAATTTGTCTTGGGAGAAATTAGCAGAGAGATAGGGGTACTGGAGGCACTGTCTTTCTCAACTGTGATCTTTCCTGTGACTTTATTGCTATGTTATTATAGATAAAGAATTGTGGGGAGTAGTTTACCTATTATCATTGTTATTATTACTTCTTGATTGATGACACTTTATTTAATCATGATCTAAGTGGGTACGGTCAGGTTAAAAATTTTAAATAATAATAACAAAGGTTTAAAATGGAATTACATAGAGATTTAGTGAAATGTTAGAGTTGTTTTATATGAGCTATGGCTAGATGGTTTTATCATATACAAACCCTCATCATAAGTATAGATTAGTTCTACTGATTTACCAAAAGATACCAAGTTTGTTAGGGAATGTGTTGGCAGCACAGAGCAGGAATGCAGCACAATTTCACCTGTACCCAGTGACCCCCCCCCCAAGAAAAGAATATGGCTTTGCTGTGTTTGAGAACAGGGTAGAATGAAACCTGTAAATTTATCTGGGAATAAATTATAAAATTCTAATTTAAAAGCATTATGTATGCAGAACAGCAGCAAAGGGAGCTCTGCAGAATCAAAAGTCAGAGAAACAACCATAACTGGTAGAAATTATAAAAACAACAGTCACTTCAAGCCTCTAAAAAACTGCTGTGATATACCCTCAAGGGGTCGGTCCCTAGCACTTCTTACCCCCTACCCAGGATCTATGTTTCAGAGGCTAAATTCCAGGTAAGTATGGCTTCGAGGTGAGGATTATTTTCTTCTACCCAACCTGTTTGTAGGGGAGATGCTCTACCTTAGGCATGGTAGAATGAAGGAATATCAAAAGCCCTTGCCACAGCTCTTAGAGCAGAAATTCTATGACCAAGAGCTAGTTCCCCTGCCTGCCACCCTCATCATAAAATAAAAGTGTTCCTCTGAGGGCAGCAGCCACTGTCCAGCCCCTGGCTCCCAGCTCTAGGAGAAGAGGCAGATTGTAAGACTTAGAGCTCTGCTAACCACCTCCCATGAACACACCAAGGTTACAACTGTACAACAGTTCTCTCTGAAAAAGACCTGCAGACTAACAAAACAGATGTTGTATAACATAGGACTGGGCTGGGGGGTGGAGTGTGGTGGGAAGGAAAGAAAAAAAGCCACATCAAGATGGGTAGGAGGGGCAGAAAAGCAGTCTTGACAGGACTCCACCCCATCCTCCTAGCGACCCACAAAAGGGAGAGAGATCACAAAACATGCAGCTCCTCTCTGAGAAGTGAGGGGTTCAAGTCCCACATTAGGCATACCAGCCCATGGGACCTGTACCAGAAAGGCAAGCCCCCAGAACAATGGTCTTTGAAAACAAAGGCTAATTTTGAAAATGAGGTTGATTTTTGGGAGAGCAAGAGGGCTGTAGGAAAGGGAAAATTGCACTGTTGAAGGGCTCTCACACAGACTCACTTGCACTGAGTCTCAGCACAGAGGCAGTAGCTTGAGATGCACCTGGGCTGCATGTGAGGGAGATTTGTTGACTTGTTGACTAGTTTCAGAGAGTATACCTGAGGGTAGGGGTCTGATGGACATCTCTCTGGGAATAGAGACACTGGAGGGTGCCTTTTTTTTTTTTTTTTTTTTTTTGGTACTGCAAACCTGGTGCTGGTGGGTGCCATTTTTAGTGCACTCAATTTCCCTTGCTAGTGCCACCAGCTCACTCCATGTTCCCCTGTGGCCCCAACCCACCGGGCCAGCCCACTGTTCACCCAGCTTGGCCTCTGCCCCGCCATACCCGGCCCTCAGGCTGGCCCCAGCTCTGTGCTCATCCACCACAACTTCTCCAGACGTAGCACACAGACTTTCCCCAGCCCTGCACTTATCTACTTGTCCACTGTGGCTCCCACCAGACCCCTTGCACAGGCTCCCCCAGCCTGTACTTGTCTGCCACATCCCCTGCCCTGTCAGACACAGTAGCTAAACTTGCCCTGGCCTAGCCCCTGTCCACGGCATATCTTAAAAACAAAAAAGGACATAGAGCTCTGAAGCTGTCCCCAAAGGAACGGACTTTATTTAGAAGAGTATGGACAAGTTCAAGCCAAAGGGTACCCTAGAAAATGATGACAATTTGGGGGTAAACAATTAAGAGGAGGCTGGTAACTGCATGAAGACAACAAGCTAAACTGAGGAGCATCTACTTGAGCAGAGAGAACCAGGAAAAGAGACCGCTAAGGAGGGCCTTCCTAGAGTGAGGAAAAACTTCATAAACTGGCCAAAGAAACTACCGTTGCAGAGAAGGCCCAATTTTAGTCAAATTAGACTGTGAAATAACTTATACCACAAGGCACTGTGGAAAATAAAGAATCATCAGGCAATTGATGGAGTCTGATTTATGCTAACTTAATTCCAGTTGAGGTACAGAAGTGTTACTTTGATATTGCTCAGTTACATTTTCCCATTTCTGTGGTAATTTTGTTATACATATTACATTGATACGTATTAAAAACCCAATGATAAATTGTGCATTAAGGAGGGCACTTGATGGAATGAGCACTGAGTATTATAGGCAACTGAAGAATCATTAAATTCTAACTCTGAAACTAAGAATAGGCTGTATGTTAATTAAATTGAATTCAAATAAATAAAGTTTAAAAAATAAAAAGATTACTACTTCATGTAATGTTTTCTACTAAAGAAGCTGAGAGAGGAGAGGAGAGGAGAGCAAATATACATTTGTAGGTTTTGTTATATGAACCTTTTTTTTTGTTTTTGTTTTACCACTTCTGGCTGTCTTAACTTTTTTTCCTCCATGGATTCCTTTGTTCTGTTATTGACAAATATATTAAATTTTTAATGGTCTAGACTCAACAGTATCATTATATACATAACATAAAATTTCTTTCAAGATAAATGAATAGAAGAGAAAATGGACATTTTCTTACATAACCATAATGCTATGTACCTAACAAAATTAACATTAATTCCTTAGTATCATCCAGTCACTAATCCTTAAATAGATTTCCATGATTGCTAAGAAGGTTTTTTAGCTAAGAAAGAATATATTTAGAATCATGAGAGGGTGAAAGTAAGGTGGCTTTTCCTTTTCATTGATCAGAAAAGGACCCACTTCCTTCTACCTATGGCCATTGCCTTTCCTGTCCTGTTTTTAAGCACATGCTTTTAAAAGTAGATGCTTGGGGCGCCTGGGTGGCTCAGTGGGTTAAAGCCTCTGCCTTCAGCTCAGGTCATGATCTCAGGGGCCTGGGATCAAGCCCCGCATCGGGCTCTCTGCTCGGCGGGGAGCCTGTTTCCCCCCTCTCTCTCTGCCTGCCTCTCTGCCTGCTTGTGATCTCTGTCTGTCAAATAAATAAATAAAATCTTTAAAAATAAATAAATAAATAAAAGTAGATGCTTATCTCAGTTGTATTTCAGTTCTTTTACTGAAAGATCACCAGGAGAAGGAAAATGGATTTTTGATGTTTTTGTTAGTGTTTTGTTTTTGTTTGTTCTTAGCAGCTGTAGAGAAGGGTTTAGTAGCAGGAAGTATGAAGAACGTTAGTTAGAAAGAGTTTCTAGACTTCTCCCCTACCTAATTTTTAGTATTTCAAGTTGCCAGGAACTAAGTGTAACTGGTGAAGAAGAGAGAGATTCTACCGTGGTGATAATCCAATTAAAATAATTTTCAAAAGGGGCGTCTGGGTGGCTCAGTGTGTTAAGCCTCTGCCTTCGGCTCAGGTCAGGATCCCAGGGTCCTGGGATTGAGCCCTGCATAGGGCTCTCTGCTTGGCAGGGAGCCTGCTTCCCCCCTCTCTCTCTGCCTGCCTCTCTGCCTACTTGTGAACTCTGTCTGTTAAATAAATAAATAAAATCTTTTTAAAAAATAAATAAAATAATTTTCAAAAGTTATGACATTTTTCAGATAACCTCCATTTTTTTTAAATTTTTTTTAAATTTATTTATTTGTTAGAGAGAGAGCGAGCGAGCACAGGCAGACAGAGTGGCAGGCAGAGGCAGAGGGAGAAGCAGGCTCCCCGCCGAGCAAGGAGCCCGATGTGGGACTCGATCCCAGGACCCTGGGATCATGACCTGAGCCGAAGGCAGCTGCTTAACCAACTGAGCCACCCAGGTGTCCCAGATAACCTCCATTTAAAGCAGTGTTTCTCCAGTGGGTTTCTGAGGTAGGAGGTGTATCAGAATCACTTAGGGATGTTTTCAAAATATATATGTTCATTCTTGCCAGCTCTTACCCTTTGCAAGCACTGGTCAGGATCTGAGCAGGAAGATAGGAAACAAGGACAGTGAGAAAAAAACCCAGAAAAGTTATTGGTTCAAATACATCTAAATCATCCTGAAAGTCCATAGTCTTATGGCATTGTTATTATTTTCTTAAAAGCCATCTTGAGCCAAGAGATGTTAGATCAGTCATGTTAAGGACACAATCCTTTTTTTTTTTTTTTTAAAGATTTTATTTACCTATTTGACAGAGAGAGATCACAAGTAGGCAGAGAGGCAGGCAGAGAGAGAGAGAGGAGGAAGCAGGCTCCCCGCTGAGCAGAGAGCCCGATACAGGGCTTGATCCCAGGACCCTGAGATCACGACCTGAGCCAAAGGGAGAGGCTTTAACCCACTGAGCCACCGAGGCGCCCCAAGGACACAATCTTAATAAGCATATTGCCAACTCATTTTTATAAATTGAAAGAAAAATTTATTTTCTCTGGGGAAATGTCTGGCCATGAATGCACTTACAAAACACACACGACACATGATTTGTTCTTTCAACCACTCACTTCTGTGCGCAAGATGCATCTTGTTGTTTAATGTTCCCGGTATGTCATCTGTATTCACTGGAGGAAATCTGACCCCATAGGGAACTTCAGAAGTGTTTTAAAATTGGAACAGTTGCTGGCCTTTGACAAATACATTCTCTGAGCCACTTGAGTTCCAGTTAGGAATAAGGATATTTTGTTGGTTGGTTGGTTGTCTTTTTAACTTAAGAGCTCTAATTTAGTAATGGTCTTTGCTGAAAGAGGTTTAATGATATCTCAGAACAGGATTGTGTTGGAGTATTTCAGAAAGCCATTCTTTGGGAGGTTTGGTTTGAAAAAAGATGTTTCTGTTTTCTTTTGACAGATTTTTGGAGCATATGCAACTCATCCTTTCAAGTTCAGTGACCACTATTATGGCACAGGCGAAACTTTTCTGTACACATTTAGCCCCAATTTCAAGGTACCTAAATGGGAGAAATACCCAACCTCCCACTGTTGCGTTGTCAGGATCATGGGTGGGGTTGGAGTTGGGGGACGATACTGGAGCAGCAGCTGTTGCATAACCTTATCTGGGCTCACGCTAGGTTGGGTCTGCTCTTCATGGCTATAGCACACAGACTGCTTTTAGGGTCCCTCCTTGGGCCTTGAAAACTGCTCTTTCACGTGTTCTGGGATCTGGGGAGGTATGATAGCAGGTCAGAGCCAACATGTGCTTGAAGAGGTCTTTCCTACTTTATAACTCCTTTGAAGATCTCATCCTGGTATAGGAAAGGTCTGGCAATCTGGAGCTTCCTCAGTCAAGGGCTAGTTTCCTTCCACACAGATGTACTATCCCAATAATTCCCTCTTCCCTGATTCTCCAGATTGAAGTGTCTGTTCTCTGTCTTGTGTTTCTATCCTAAGGTCTTTAAGTGGAGTGGAGAAAACTCATACTTTATCAATGGAGACATAAGCTCTTTGGAACTTGGTGGTGGAGGGTAAGGTTTTTGTTGTTGTTATCAATTCACTGCCTGACCTGTGAGAGTTTGTTTTGACCCGGGTAACCAATACCTCGTGTCAGGTGATTTCAGTTAGGCCATCTGCTTCATTAGGACAGTGGCCCAATGCATGAACCTCAGAGTCAAAGATAAAATGATTTATTTATGTGTCTAAATGAGGGACTGTTATCATTTGTCTTTTAGGAAAGATGGGTCATTTAAATGTAATAAAGGAAATGTATTCTTTGTTTTCCCAGCAGTTTAGGGTTTTGTCTGTTGGTAGCATAAAGAAAAGAAGGTGGGGGAAGGGAGGGCAGAAAGCGTGTCACATGAGACTGAAGTGTTTTCACCTTTTTGTATTTGTGATTATTTCAGGGGACGATTTGGTTTATGGCTAGATGCTGACTTATACCATGGACGGAGCAACTCTTGCAGCACTTTCAATAATGATATCCTTTCCAAAAAGGAAGACTTCATAGTTCAGGACCTCGAGGTATGGACATTCGAGTGAAACTCACTCAGACTGCCTTAAAATGCCACATTAAAAAGATCGGGTTCCATCAGCCTTCCTAAAGCTGGCTGGAAGACAAGCCCCGGCCCTGACTGCCTCATCCATACTGCTTTCTTTCCGCCATCGTCTCAGAGCATGGCCACACCGCAGAGGGATTCTCAAAGGGACACGTGGAGGGCAGACAACGAAGAAAGAGAGTTGAAGTCTAGATTGTTGAAAGACTTTGTACTCCCATTTCCTTCACATCCATACAGCGAGGAATCAGAATATTTATAGATGTATGAGTTGAATGCAATTTTTATTTTTGGTAACTGTGAAAAAAAAAGATACTGTGGAAATACATACATGCCTTGTGTATTTATCAACATAATTTTCATTACCAAAATGTACAGCATACTATTGTTTGCCATGGAAAAGATTAGTCTCATTTAGAAAAATTGAAAGTGCTTGGCACTTAAAGGGAATATATGATTTTTTAAAAAATTGTCTTATTTATTATTTCTAGTATATTGTCGAAAATGTGTTGGCAGTTTTTTCTTTTAATGTGCAAATCTTGGAATAAAGAAATGTATACATTTTGTGCTATGTTTTGGCAACAAACCCATTTGATTTCTATAGTTTTATATTGAATTTTTTTTTTTGCCCTGATTGTTTAGGGTGATAGGTCTTAAGCAGCATATGTATATGCATAATTCTGAAATTTAAAAACTCATTACCAATGTTTATTGATTTGACTATTATAGGCCAGCCTTCCATTTAGTCATTAAAAAGGTACATTTTTACTTACTCTGAGTGTGAAGCAGCAGCAGCAGCAGCCATTTCTCACAGTCATAAGTTGGTATTCACAGAAATGGGTACCTTTCTGAATCTAGACTTAGAACAATCCCTGCTTTTGAAAAGAAAATGTTTTGTTTCCCACAAAATCGTGTATTGATAACAAAAACTTTATTTTCATAGTGTTTTGTGCATAATTTCCCCCAACTTCTTAAATTAATGAATAGGCCTCTGTTTTAAAAGAAACTGAATGTTTTAATTTCTGCATATTTTATATCAAATGAAAAATGTCAAATTAGCCCAATTGTCTTGGTTTCTAGACTCGTTTGAGAAAAAGCAATGCAAAGAAGTACATTCATACCAAAATTGGAATTTTAAAAACCCTATTTTTTAAAAACCCATTTTCATATCATAAAATACTCTTTGTTAAAAATGATTTAAAAAACCTTGTTAAAAATTAAACAATATTATCGATTGCCAAACTTTTATGAAAGCCAAAGACTGCTAATGGAAAAAGTTTTCAAATAATAGCCAAAGCTGAGAAGTAGTCTGTCATAAATTATATCCCCAGTGATCTCTGAAAGGAAAAATTAAAAACAAGTAGGATTTATATACCTGCATTAAAAAAAAAAAACACCATCTTTATAGAATGTTAGCCTTAAGCTGGCAGAAAATTTCCTTTAGATTATTCTCTTATGTTTGGATATTTATGAAAGAGAAAAAATTACCAAGTGGCCTCCTGTCAGATCAGCAACTCATTTATCCTACTCACATTCCATGCAAGTTTAAATGAATTCTGTTAAATCTTAAATATGTTGCCTGGGTGTGCTTTCACCCAAGTTCTCCTATTGAGAACTCTTGATTAACAACATATTGACAGTTTAACCTTAATCTGCTTGTTAAATGATGTGTTGGTGTGAGATATCAGGAATGTCTCATAATGATCAAGTTTAGCATTTACGCCATTGGCAACCATAGGCTATTAACGAACAAAATGGTCATTTTGCATATAGTTCACTCCTACCTAGTTTTAGTCCATGATACTATACTTGTGAGAGCATATCCAGATGCTGTGTTCTCTATTTAAAACAGTATTGTCCAATCAGAAATGTGTGGCCCTTCATTTATGGATATTGAGTATATGTAATGCAGTGCTAGCCCAATATTTTCAATAAAGGAATTTATGCATCCAGTGTGATTTCTTTCCCGAGGATTAATTCAACAGGTATTTATTGGATGCTAGAGGTTCTCTGTGTGTGAGAGGATGATGAAATATCCAAAATTAAATAAGGTCCAGTGCTCATGTTCTTATTGCTGCCTTGGAAAGCCCCTTTTTTTTCCCATTAGCCACCCTCTTGTTCTCTCATCAGTTCATTAAAACTCCTGTTAGTTCTTGAGCCAGTTTCTCTGTTCTTAATCCTTCTAGCTGTTCTTTGAAAAGTGACCTCCTCTTTTTAACATCTCTCTTGATCTACCTCCTAATATCCATGAAGGATCTTACCCTCTTAGTTTTTCTGATCCCAGGCATCCTGTCTTCTAGCCCTAAAGATGAAGACCTCAATCTTCACTGCTTCTCAATTCCTCAGTTTATGAGTCTACATTAAAACACTATGGTGGTGGGGCGCCTGGGTGGCTCAGTGGGTTAAAGCCGCTGCCTTCGGCTCAGGTCATGATCCCAGCATCCTGAGATCGAGCCCCACATCGGGCTCTCTGCTCAGCAGGGAGCCTGCTTCCTCCCTTCTCTCTCTGCCTGCCTCTCTGCCTACTTGTGATCTGTCAAATAAATAAATAAAATCTTTTAAAAAACAAAACACAAAAAAATACCACTACAGTGGGAGGGGGCAACCTAATGGCTCACTAGACTCTGTTGAAAATGATTTAGATATATCCCCATGCTACGAGTCACCAGGGACATCCTGATGAGCATGAGAAGTATTACTGTCCTTCATTTGATGTTCTTTTCTTTAATGACCTCTAAACTTCTAAAGGCATGCGAAACAAGACTAGTAAAAGAACTACCTTCCTTTTGAGGAAGGCACTGAGAATCCCTTAAACAAGAAAGGGAAGCTAAGATTCCTATACTTTTGAGGATGCCTAACTTATTTTTACCAACATAATCAGATAAGAAAGGTAAGGCAGTCTAAACCAAAGGCAGTTCCAGAAATTCTAGGTCAGTTATATTCACCCCTTATGCAAATATCAGAAGTGCTTCTGACCACTTCCTTCTGCCCAATCAGGTCACATACTTCTTCTCATTCAGAGGAAACCCTAACCTCAGAGCATCACATCCTCTGCTCCTACCTCCTTGCCTGTGACTGTTATCCATAGTGATCCCCTAACAGAAGTGTCTTTACTGAGAAAATTAGGCTTTACAATTCACTCCAAAAACTAAAATTCACTCCAATTTACTGCTTGCCTTTCTATTTCAAATTTAGTGATTCAGAATAAAAAGTAGATAGGGCCTCCGTGGTGTGGTCAGTCAAACCACCAAAATGGTGTTTCTTGATAGAATATCTTTGAGGACCTATTATTTATTTTTCTAGGTCAGTGCTGCTCCATAGAACATTCTATGATGATGGAAAGTTTCCATGAATTTTTCACTATCCCTTACGGTAGCTACTAGCTACCATACTAGTGTTGAACACTTGAAATGTGACTTGAGTGACTGACGACCTGAAATTTTAACTTTCATTTAAATTTAGCCAAATGCGGCCAGCCCCTGCCATCGTGAACAGCACAGCTCTAGATCAAGATTTGGCACAGCCAAATCGTACTTCATCAGCTATGAACTCAGACTATTATTCCTTCACCAGAAGAGAACGTTGCGTTCTGAGTACTTTTATTTATCTCTGCCATTATCCACACAACTTGGCACCACCTAAAGTAACAGTGTGTGTCTTACTGTTTTAGGTAAGTGACCGGAGGACCGAGTTCTCTGAATCTTTCCAAGCTGAAAAGTTGAATCTCTACAGGATTATTGATCTCCATTGCTAACCAAAGATAATGAAAACCTCTCCCAGGCCTTGTTTCAAATTGGGATTTTCTGCCTTGGCCATTAGCATGTGTTTTGTTCCTGCACTGGACATTTCTGCTGCTCATAATAGCCCCGTAGGATGCCACATCCCTCATCAGACATCCGTCCAAAATGCATAATGAACCACAGGAAGGAAAAACAATGTATTGCTTACACAGAACTGTATATCCAGCTTCTGAATCATCAAAGAATAATGAATCACCAAGAGTGCCCCAAATAGTTATACTTGGTGACCAATCTTCTTTACTAAGCTTGTCAACTGGGATGCCCACTAGCTACATGCACACTGAGAGAACCTGCTTGCATATGGACAAAGTTTTCAGTATCAACCTGTTAGAATGAAGGATGATCAAAAAGCATTGAAGACCACTGGATAATCTTAGTGTCCTATGTACACATCAACAAGGGCCCATCATTTGATCAACCACTTCACCTCTAGGGTTACAAAAAGTAACTGATTTAGCTTCTTAACATAACCCAACATTAAACAGGAAACACCAACAAGAAACACACTCATGTTCAATAAACTTGGATGATAAGGCATGTTTTCTCATGTCTCCACAGCTAAAAAAAAATCCTTACCTTGACATACTCTGAAAACACTGGAATTCAGCCGATCAGTTCAGCTTTTAATCCCTACAGCAATCCTTCTTGGCTTAACCTCGTTCTCCACGAGCTGATGGGTCAATGATATTTTTACCTAACAGCTGACTGAGATCAGCTCTTTCATCTTTGAAGACTTGAGTTAACAGTAAGAGTCTTTCTTCAAAGACAGGCTGTGTTGAGGTGTTGTGTCAACCTTGGGAGTTGTTAAAAGGCCCATTACTCCATACTCAGCAAGGCCTAGTCGTGTTCTCTTGCAGCATCTTGTTTCCCTATTAGGTTCTCCAAAGGGTCAGAAAAGTGGATAGGTTTGACCTGGAGTCCATGAGGAAGAATTGGGGGCATTTGGCATGGGTCATATCATCAGATCACCCAGGTAGAACTCAAAGCTTCTAAACATTTCAAAAAGGCAGCTGGCATAGTGCCCATGGCGTGAACATTCTGGGTTTCAATCTTTGCTCTAGAGCTTACTATGTGAACTTGGTTAAGTAATGTAACTTCCATGTGCTTCACTTTCCTTATCTACTAAGTGAGAATAATAATAATGACCACCCAGGATTGTATGATGATTAGAGCACTTACAGTAGTGCTGAGCATAAAGTAAGCACTACTAAACAAGAAAGGAATTCCCCCCCTTCAAATGGAGAAAACTAATAATGTGAGAGTTGCAAAGGAAACTTCATTTTCTAAGACAGCAACTCATTTAGTTACGAAAACTACTTTCAGACACATTGCAATAGTTCCCATTTCCTCTTAAGATATTTTTATTAAGGATTTGTTTCCTTTCTTAATTACAAAAATAATACATGTTTATGGAAACGTTTTCAAAGAGTACAGAAGGCAATTCAGTAAAAGGCAAACGTTTTCCTCTCTATATTCTCAGATAACAACCATCAAACTTTCCTGGGTTTCCTTCTAGAGCATTTCTATACACATATACTTATTTATAAATTCTTCACATGAACAGAAGCATACTGTATATACCATTCTTCAGTTGTCTTTTTAACTTAATAGACTGTGGACAACATTTTGTAACAGTATATATAGACTTACCTCATTCTTCATTGCATGGGTCTATCATTGTTAAATGGTTCTTCATTAATAGAACTTTTTTGACTATTAAAAAGTTCTGAGTAACATCTCTATATAGAACTTGGTGCATTTATGAATGACATATTTCTGAGATAATTTTTAGCAGTGAGTCAGAGTTACATACATTCTATTTAAAGGATACTAATTATTCCTCTATAAAAGTTATACTAACTTGGTTACACCAACCGTGTATGAGTATGCCAGTTCCCTCATACTCTGACCAACACTAGTTAGAGATTATGGCCATCTCTTTTTAATCTTTGCTAAAAGGGTATCTTTTTTTCATTTTCATTTTCTAATCATCAATGATGTTGAAAACTTCCCACAGATTGGCTATTTTTGTGTCTTTCTTCCTGAATGTTCTATCCAAGTCCTTTATATTTTTTCTATTAAGTTTTCATCATCTTACTGATTTTTATAGTATATAATTAGTTTTTGATGTAATGTTCAATTATTCATTAGTTCGGTATATCACCCAGTGCTCATCATATTATGTGCCCTCTTTAATGCCCCTCACCCAATTACCCCATCCCCCCACCCACCTCCCTTCTTGCAACCCTCAGTTTCCTGGAGTCAAGAGTCTCATATGGTTTGTCTCCCTCTCTGATTTCTTCCCATTCAGTTCCCCCCCCCCACACACACACTTATTGTCCTTTCCACTATTCCTTATGTTAGTGAAACCATGTGATACTTGTGTTTCCCTGATTGGCTTATTTCACTTAGCATAATACCCTCCAGTTCCGTCCATGTCCATACAAATCACCTTACTGATTTGTAAGCATTCTTTGTATATGCAGCCACAAACTTGCAAGCATGATTCTTAAGGTTGTGGTGCAGAAAGGAATGATCCTTCCTCTAGCTGCTCAAGTTCTTCCTCAAGCTGCTCAAGTCTTAGGGGTATAAATGAAAGAAGACTGGAGAAGAGATTTCAGGGATGTGGTGGTGATGGTGGCATGTGTAGCTGACCTTGGGGAAAGAACGCCTTCATTTTCAGATCTCTCAGTTATTGGCATTCTGAAAAATGTAGACTGAAGGGAAGTTCCAGGGCTTCAGTGATTTAGGACATTGCCTAGGAGTTACATTAAACTTCTAAAAGTGAAAGCTAGAAAATGGTACAGAAGACCATTGAAATGAAGAGCAAACTATCCATTGAGTTTGCACTTAGGTGAAAGGGGTTGAGAGAAGAGTGCAAAGCCAAATGATAAACCGGATTCTTCAGTCTAACTTATTACCTAGGTTTAGGGAGATTTATCAGCAACAGCTCCCCACGCAAAACAAAAACAAAAACAAAACAAGAAGGATATTTATTTATTTATTTATTTATTTATAAAGATTTTTATTTATTTACTTGACAGGCAGAGATCACAAGCAGGCAGAGAGTCAGGCAGAGAGAGAGAGAGAGAGAGGTGGAAGTAGGCTCCCTGCTGAGCAGAGAGCCTGATGCGGGGCTCAATCCCAGGACCCTGGGATCATGACCCGAGCCGAAAGCAGAGGCTTTAACCCACTGAGCCACCCAGGCGCCCCAAGAAGGACATTTTTTAAGAGCATCTTTCATAAAACAGATAATCTAGGCAAGTTAATACAGTGCCCAATACTATGTAAGCCTGTAGTAAATGTTAGCTAGATCCTGCAACCTCCACTTATTAGTAAGTCACTTACCTGTAACTGTTTCCTCTGTGACTCAGTTTCCTCATCTGTAAAATGTGAGCAATAGTACCTTCCTCAAAGAGATGTTATGAGAATGAAATTGATTAATATAAGTAAAGTGTCATTATAACAGATATGTTTACTTGTTTTCTCTTTACCCTTCAGATTTGTTCAGGTTGTTACTGCAGCTATATTTTATTGAGTGTGTTTAATATTCTTCTGGGGAGGGGTTGCCTGGGTGGCTCAGTCAGTTAAACATCCGGATTCTTTTTCTTTTTTTTTTTTATAAGATTTTTATTATTTATTCAACAGAGAGATAAAGATCACAAGTAGGCAGAGCGGTGGGCAGAGGGAGAGGGAGAAGCAGGCTCCCTGCTCAGTGGAGAGCCTGATGCCGGGCTTGATCAGGACCCTGGGATCATGACCTGAGCTGAAGGCAGCCACTTAACCGACTGAGCCACCCAGGTGCCCCAAACATTCGGATTCTTAATTTAGGCTCAAGTCATGATCTCAGGGTTGTGAGATCGAGCCCTACCTCAGGCTCCACACTTAGTGGGGGGTCTGCTTGAGATTCTCGCTCAAGCAGAATCTTCCCTCTGCTTTCCTCTGTGTGCATGCTCTGCTCGCTTGTTCTCTCTCTCCCTCAAGTAAATCAATCTTAAAAAAAAAAAATTCCTCTGGTGAATGTATCGCTATACCACTATTTATCCATTCTCCTGTCAGTGGATGTGCTTTTTATTTTGTTTTAGCAACAAAACACTCACTGGATGGAACTACTGGCCCCTCCAGCATGTGAATATTTGGCTTGACAAGATACCCCACAATGTTTCACAAAGCAACTGTATCATTTATATGCCCGTTCTAAAAATACCTTGTTCAACATCTTATATTAACCTTCTTCATTTCTGCCATTTTCAATAGTGTGCAAATTTATTTCATTGTAGTTCTAATTTACGTTTCCCTGACTACTAATGAGGATGAGCATCTTTTAATATGTTTCTTGCTCATTCATGTTTTCTCTCTTGTGAGATGTCTATTTGATGCCTGTTTCTTCTAGTCTGTCTTCTGGGAAGTGGTCACATGAAATCTTTGCCATTCCTGCCTTACAAATAATAGACATTAGTCAGCCTGCTAATCCTATCTGCTTCTGATGAGGAGGACAAATAATTAATATGATGAAATCTGAGGTTCCCAGGTCCTATATGGGTATTTTCTCAAAAGTCTCCCTGCAACAGGGAATATCTAGGGAAGGGGTGAAAAAGGAGGATGTTTGTTGGATTGTGATTTACTTGGCAGATTTGGGCATGTATCGGTGCTTATTAATTTGGTTTTGTGATTTTTAAAGAAGATTTTATTTATTTACTTGATGGGGGGAGGGCACAAACGGGGAGCGGCAGGCAAAGGGAGAGAGAGAAGCAGGTTCTCTCTGAACAGGGAGACCAACATGGGGCTCGATCCCAGGACCCTGGGATTATACCTGAGCCAAAGACAGACACTTAAACCAACTGAGCCACCCAGGCACCCCTGTGATTTTTTTTTTTTTAAGAAACATCAGCAAGCAGTTTGATTATAACAATAATAAACATTTATTGAGTGCTTATGAGTCAGGTACTATTCTAAGCACTTTACACATATTATCTCAATTAATCTTCATGATAATTTATGATGGTCAGGAGACTGATACTACTATGTCTATGTCTCAACTGAGGAAATGGAAACCTTGAAAGATTAATGACTTGTCCAAGGTAGAATTACTAAATGACAGAAATAGACTTCAAATGGTAGAAAAAGGCTTCCTTAGCACATGCCTTTAACCACTCAGATAACCGCAGGAGTTGGTTGGGAGTATAGCAAAGATGGAGGGAGGGCATGGTGGGTGCCCAGAAACTATTCAGGGTACTGATGGCCCTTTGGGTTCTATTCTGGGCAGGGATAAAAGTTGAAGATGGGAGGGCAACTGAAGGAATTGAAGAAAGATCAAGAACAGAAATTACTGAGAAGTCAGGAGAATTTCAAAGTTTCTGGGACAGTGCTTCCAGAGGTGTGAAGAGTTACTAGGTCACCTAGAGTCTCTAGGTTTTAAGAGCATCTGGGTAAATGTAAAGTTAGGGTTTTGCCAGCTGTGTTAAGGGGGAATGGAATCCAGGTGCTGGAGGAGCTGAGTCATGGACATTCAGGTTGTCTGAGATTACAGTGGGAGTTTGGCAGCATTTGTGGCCCAGGTGCTAAAGCTTTCTATGAATCCAGGCAAGTGACCTAGAGTTGGTGAACGATGATGACTATGCTTCATGCTACAGCATGAGACTCAAAAGGCGGCAGAGTGTGGGGGAGTTACAAACAGATAGGCATGGAATCACCTCGAACTGGCAGTTATAGGCTAGAAGAATACCAACACTCCTTTCAAATCTCTCTCAGCATTTTGAAAGGCAGGGAGAAAAAGCAGTTTTTGTTTGTCAAGGCTCAGGGGAAGTTATGTCTTTGGGGGGAATGCCAGATTTCATTTAAGGCAAGAAAGAGAAGATATGATTCTCTGAGGACACTGAGGATACAGAATGCTTACAGTGAAACTGTGGGTTTTGCAGTGGAAAATTTCAAAGAGGTTGGTAGTGGAAAGAAGCTGGGGGAAAAGAAGCATAGGTAATTTGTGTATGAATAAAGAGTTTGAGGGTAACTAATAAGAACAAGAATGAACGGTATAGATGAGATTTTTTTTTACCTTGAAGTTCTAAAGAAATGCAGGTCTGAATTTGACTTAAAATTAAGTTCAAGATGGAGGGGGTGTACTGATTTACACACCTGCTGTCTTCTGTCGATTTGGGGGGACAGAACGTGCCTCTGATGCTACTAAAAGGACTGCAGGATGCCCCCCTCTATCAACCACCAGTTAAATGATCCTGAGTAGGTTGATTCCTCTTCTGTGTCCCATGTTATCTATTTCTAAAACAGGCACAGGAATATCTACCTCTCTGAGTTGTCAGAGAATCAAATTAATGTAGGTTTAAAAAGTGTCTTTGAGGGGCGCCTGGGTGGCTCAGTGGGTTAAGGCCTCTGCCTTCAGCTCGGGTCATGATCTCAGGGTCCTGGGATCGAGCCCCACGTCGGGCTCTCTGCTCGGCGGGGGGCCTGCTTCCCTTCCTCTCTCTCTGCCTGCCTCACTGCCTACTTGTGATCTCTCTCTGTGTCAAATAAATGAATAAAAATCTTAAAAAAAAGAAGTGTCTTCGAGAATGTCAGACTGGGGTGCCCAGGTGGCTCAGTCAGTTAGGCATCTACCTTCTGCTCAGGTCATGGTTCCTGGATCCTGGGATGGATCCCTACATCTGAGCAGGAAGCCTGCTTCTGCTTCTCCCTCTCCTCCTCCCCACTCATGCTCTCTCTTGCTCTGCTCTCTCTCTTTCTCTCAAATAAATAAAATCTTAAAAAAAAAATGCCAGATGAAGGTAAGTTAGTACTGTTATAATGTTAATTATATCAAACTGTGTTTATACTGAACTCTTTACCAGAAATACAAAGTTCAAGTGTAGCCTCTTTCCTGATAAAAGTAAGAATTACTATTAACAATTTGTTTGAAGACATGGCTTTCAGGAAAGCATTATGGAAAAAAAAAAACAAACCAGAAATGTCTGTATTATATTCTGTACATAAAACAATTCATCAGGAAAATAGCTAGAAGCAAAAGTCATTATGCAAGATTTTTTTTCTCTTTTGTCATTCTTTCCATTACAAATGATTTACACAGTTTCCACTTCAGAACAACAGTTCGGATCTTTCCTTAAAGTCTTTTAGCAAAGCTCAAATAGCCACAAGTTGGGACTCTGGGCCACTTGCCAATACTTATTCAAAAAGTGTTCTAAGTAAGACAGCTTCATAGTCAGAAACTAGAAATTTCTCTCCTTTCCCACATATAAGCGCTCTTCCCTCCCCTTCCTTTGCCTAGACATTTCACTCATTCTAATAGGTGGAGGCCAATACACGTGCAATATTTAGTACCAGGCAATAGTCACTTTAGCCTGTATTTCCTTTTATACTGTTTTTCTTAAGAAAGGAGAAATGTGTTCATGCTTGTCTTTTACCTTCAGAAAAATCTAACATTCTTGAGACTTGGTGAAATAACAAAAAGTTATTTCCATTTACAAAACAGAAGTCATGGAAGGTCTTTGTATTTATGTTTAGGAAATTTCTATTTAGGATGTGAAAAAGGGTATCTACTGTGGAGATGATACTTTATGAGATTAAGATAAATTCCTCAATACAATTTCTGTATTTCAGTGAAAAATGAAAAGAAACACTACACTGTATCAGACACATAGATGTAGCAGTTCTGTAGCCCATCTCTGCCAGAAATACCAAGAAATTTGCTGAAAATGTCCTGTATCTTCTGACCTCGGGGTTGAACAACTCAAAAATTTATGGAATGGGATGTTGTGAAACACAGAATGATTAAAGGAAATGAAGTTCATCTGGAATCCTGAATTTTAAAAAAATCTGCAAGGATGCTTTTCTTTTGACAAAAGTAATATATTTTCATTGTTGAAGATATAAAATATACACCAACAAAATTAAGGAAAAACATCAAGCCATCATTTATCCATCCAGAGATCACAGTGCAAATTTATCGGTGTATATGTCTCTTCAGCATCTTCTTACAAATCCTTATGTATATATAACAAATGTGGACTCACACTAGACATAACATCGTGTAAGCTACTGAACAGATGTGAGTGTCAAAGGACCGTGGTGAGGAGCACAGTTTCCCAACAGGCTGCTAGGGTTGGGGGTCTCAGCTCTGTTGCTGACTAATGGGATGGCACAGGGCAAGTTTCTTAATCACTCTGCCAATGGGAATGGAAGTTCTGAGCAGTGAAGTCACAGAATCTAGAGCTAGAAGGATTAGAATGCTGTCAGCCAAGGTCAGAAGTCTGTGAGTAAGAGGTTTGTATTGGGGAGAGTAGCAGTTCAAGTTACTAAACACCGAAGTGGAAATATCAAATATGAAGTTGGATTCTGACTTGGAGAAAAGTATGAATAAATTTAGAAATGGGGGCATCTGGGTGGCTCAGTCATTAGGCATCTGCCTTCGGCTCAGGTCATGATTCCAGGATCCTGGGATCAAGCCTTGCTCAGTGGGGAGCCTGCTTCTCCCTCTCCCTCTGTCTGCTGTTCCCCCTGCTTATGCTCTCTCTGTCAAATGAATAAGTAAAATCTTAAAAAAAATAAAGCTAGAAATGTGGGAGCCATGGTGTATAGATATTTTTTTTAAATATTTTATTTATTTATTTGACAGATCACAAGTAGGCAGAAAGGCAGGCAGAGAGAGAGAAGGGAGGAAGCAGGCTCCCCGCCGAGCAGAGAGCCCGATGCCGGGCTCGATTCCAGGACCCTGGGATCATGACCTGAGCCGAAGGCAGAGGCTTTAACCTACTGAGCCACCCAGGCACCCCGTTGTATAGGTATTTTAAGCTTTGAGACTGGATAAAATCAAGGAAGTGAATATAGATTGAGAAGAATAGCAAGGAGTAAGCCCCGGGGCACTCCATCCAACACTAGGAGTTTAGAAAAGATGTACAAGGAAAGAGAATTTAAAATGTACAGGTATGGGTGCCTGGGTGGCTCAGTTTGTTGAGTCCAACTCTGGATTTTGACTCAGGTCATGATTTCAGGGTTGTGAGTTCAAGCCTTGAGTTGGGCCCCAGGCTCTCCCTCTCCCAGGAACCCCCTCCTTCTGTTAAAACATGTGATAAAAGTAGAGTTAATTGGTGGAGAAAGGATGGTGAGTTAGTGTCACTTCCTCAGACTGCAAAGAATGGAGACACTTGAGTAGATGACCTTAAATGATGTGTATTTACTTTGAGTTGGCAATCGTCACTCTGTTCCTGTGCTCAGACATTCCAGCATCTCTGCCTCTCTGATCTTTACATGCACCTGTAGTCTTTGGCATTCTTTCAGTACTTTCTTTTTCCTGTGAATAATCTGTTTGGACTGTTCATACTTGCTCCCTTTATTTCATTTACTACCCTTCTCTCTTAAACCCACTAGAATAAGGATTCTTCTCCAACACAGCAGTAAAACTGCTTCTCTCCACTTTACCAAAAAGCTCCACTCAATTCCCGGTCCTCTTTGCATCCCATCAGCAGGTTCTGACAGAGCTAATTGTTCCCTCCTCCTCCTCCAAGACCATCTTTGTTTTCCCTCCAGCACATCACTTTCTCCTGGGGCCACTTTCTCTCAGGCATGTTTGGCCTGTCCTCACAACTCTGATTTCTAAAAGCCTAGTTTCCCTAGCTCAGTCCTTTGAAATTTTCTCTTCTCTGCTTATACTTACTCCTTTGGTGGTATTTTCTAACTTCAGGAATGTAAACACTACATAGTAAAGATTCTAAAATTCATACATGTAGCCTGGATTTCTCTCTTGAATTTAAGGCCCAAGAATCTAGTCACCTAATGATATTGCCACTTAAATGTCAAATAGGTATCTGCAGTGCACTGTATTATTGTTCCAAAGTTTTTGCCTTTTCCAGTCCTAGATATTTAACCCTGGTCCACTGATGTCAGAGTTGGCCGTGTGATTTGCTGTGATCAAGACATAGGAGCAGAAGTGACTTGTGCTAGTCCTGAGAAGCCATCAGGGCCATCATGTGGCTCCAATGCACTCTGTCTTCCCTCTGTTCTGACACCAGAACCATCCCTGCTCCCTCACCTTGGGTCACGGGATGAGGTCCGCAGAGTCAGAGCCAACATGCAACAGACACAAGTGTCAGTAAAAAATATACCTTTGTTTTAAGGCATGAAAATTTTTGGAGTTGCTTACTGCAACAGACTTAGTCTAAAGAGACTGAGCTAGCATCTCAAGTTAGTATACCCAGAACTGAATGCCTGGTCTTCCCTGCTCCCAAGCCTGCTCTTCCAGAGTTCTCCATTTTAGTAATCATGGGCTTCAACCTTCCAGTTTTCAGACTAAGAACCTCTGAGTTGTCCTTGGTTACACTTGGTATCTCATACTCCACATGTAGACACTGGGGATACTTTGATGAACTAAAAACCGACAAAAATGATAAAAATTCCTGTTGAGATTACATTCAATGAGGACGAAACAGACAATGATAAAGAACCACAGTAAGTTAATGATGTAATATTTAAACACTTATTGTAATAATATTACCATGTAACATTAAATATTTAAACATAAGTATCTAGAAGATAATAGGTGCAATAGAAATAACAGAACAAGGGAAAGGAAGAGCTAGGGGTGAGAATGAGGGGGTAGGTTGACAAGGTGGTCAGAATTGACTCCTCTGGGGAAGAAACATTTAAGCAAAGACCTGAAGGTGAGAGGAGAAATCTGCATGGCTAGTAATAGAAAGTGTATTCTAGGCAGAGGGACAACCAGTGTAGAGGCCCAGATGTGGGCACAAGCCTGGCTGGCATAAGCAACAAGGAGTCTGGTGTGGCTGGAGCAGAGTAAGCCATGGAAATGACGGTCGCTAATGTCAGAATGGAAGGAGGTGGGTAGGTGGTATACAATGTCAAGACTTATGGGTCCTAATAGTTAAGTCCTTTGGCTTTTACTCTCAGTAAGATACAGAACCACTGGAAGATGCTGAACAGAGGAGAGATGTGATCTGACTTACATTTTTAAAGGATCACTCTGGCTGCTGTGATAAGACTACATGGTAAAGGGAGTGGGAAGAAGCTGAAGTAGGAAGACTAGTTAGGTTACTGAATAATTCACATGAAAGGTGATGGTAGCTCAGTCAAGGTTGACAGTGGTGATGAGATCAGATTCTGGATGTATTTTAAATTTCCT
Source organism: Martes martes (assembly GCF_963455335.1). Lineage (NCBI taxonomy): Eukaryota > Metazoa > Chordata > Mammalia > Carnivora > Mustelidae > Martes > Martes martes. The sequence continues at coordinate 74,497,338 of NC_137893.1, read as the reverse complement.
GATGGATTGGATATGAAGAGTTAAGGAGAAGCATCAAATATGGTCTCAAAATTTCTGTCCTCAGTAGATGGCAGAACGGAATTTTCCCTCAAGTAAGATGGTAGCAGGTTTTGGGAGGGGAAAAAGAGCTCTCCCCATAGCCTAGTTTCAGACATAATATCTGGTAGATACATGTGTGGGGTGGTTGAATTGGCAGTTTGGAGTTCAGGGAAGAGGTCTATCCTAGAGATTTAAATCTGGGAGTCATTGGCATATATGTGCTCAAAGCCACAAACTATGCGAGATTACCAAGACAGTGAGTGTAGCTGAAGAAAAGAATCTTACCAGATATGTGTATCTTTCTGTATGTCAGGGCGAGAGATGAGTGGGGAAGGGAGGAGGGAGAAGAGGAAATGACTTTACAAACTCTCACTCAGTCTGTGTTCGATTGGAGCACTGAAGCTTCTGAATTTAAATTCAGGTAAACCATCTGATCCCTTAAATTGTTTTACATACCATCACTACCTATCAGTAATAACTGTTATCATTTGTTGAGAGTTTTGTGCCAGGCTGCCAGGCTTCAGTACTCAAAATAATATGTGCATTAAGCATTGTTATTATCCTCATTTTATAGATGAAGAAACAGCCTTTACACAGAAAGAGAAATACTTGAGCTCAAATCTTCACAGATGGTAAGCTGTAGAGTTGTCTGACTCCAGAGCATGCTTGAAGCAGGGCTGCTACTGGCCCATATGGTGCCCTGATGAAATCAGAAAACATTCCATTTTGCAAGTAAAATGTAGTTTGTGTCACAAGACCCAAATGATGGTTTCCCAGAGGAGCTAACCAGAGGACCAATAGGTAGCAGCTCTGCCTGTGTGTGCCTGTGTGTGCACACAACTGCCCAGGCTTTTGCTTGATCCCTCACCACTACTTCAGACAAGTTTTACATAGTTTGTGTTGCTTCTCCCACTTCCATGATAGACAACGATATCAAATTCAAAGTTGGTGAATGGGAAGCAAGTCTTTGAAAGTGCCAGGCAAGTGAGGGACCAATCACAGTTGTCACTAGGAATGTAGTCAGGATAGGTACAACTTGTGCAAATGTGCACCAATATGTAGGTGAATGAATGGTCTCTGGAGTGTGTGCATGTGGTCACACGTACCGAATGTGGGTTCTTGTAGGAGTTAGTTCTTCACTGCTCCAGAACTCTTAGGCCTGCCTGTGACTTTATGTAATGTAATATTTATCTACAATGTAAATTAGCATATTCTTATTTATAGTGTTCTTCTACAGTGTGCGATCTGAACAGTCCCATGCATGCGGGAACCTTATTCCTAATGATTCTTTTATTCATCAGACAACTGTTGAGGATCTACCTACATGCAAAGCGCTGTATGAGGAGGCACTACAGTAGGTTCAAAGACACCCATTCTTTACCAAGGAACATGATTTCTAGTAAGAAATATATGCATGTAAATAGTATAGAATTCAAAGTAGTAAGTTTTACAAGAAAAGTACTGAAAAACTACTCTGTGAATTCACAAGAGGAAGTACTTATTTCAGTTTGGTTAATTTAAAAAAAATGTCATGAAGTAGAGAGCAGTTGAGGAGTGGTTTGGAAGGTGGACTTGGATGTGCAGAGATGGAAACAAAGATATTTCAGAAGGAACAGCGTGGATTAAAAAAGTGATATGGTGTCTGTAGTACAGTGCACGGAAATACTGGATAGTTAGTAAGGCAAAGTAAGATACTGATTCTGAACCCTGCCTTGGATTCCCAACGGGGTACGAAGCTATTATAGTGGTCCCCCACACCACTGGCAAACTGCAAAATGAATGAAAAATGTCTTGAACACCTATGTACAACTACTTTAAAAATATATAAATGCTTTCGATTAATACAATAGAAATCATTCAAAAACAGGACCGAATTCACAATAAGACTTTGCTGTTAGGTATTTTCTAAGTCAACAAATAACAAGGATACTACAATGAGCTAGTTTAAGAAATTTTTCAGTGTTAAAAAAGAGTTCTGGGGCACCTGGATGGCTCAGTGGGTTAAGGCCTCTGCCTTCAGCTCGGGTCATGATCCCAGGGTTCTGGGATTGAGCCCCACATCCGGCTCTCTGCTCAGCAGGGAGCCTGCTTCCCTCTCTCTCTCTGCCTGCCTCTCTGCCTACTTGTGATCTCTGTCTGTCAAATAAATAAATAAAATCTTTAAAAAAAAAAAAAAGAGTTCTGTGTTCAAAAAGGCTGGTGGGTTCTGGAGTTAGACAACCCTTTTTCTTAGTTTGTTTCTTCATCTCTGTAATGAGGACTGTAAAACCATTCTTGTTTGGTTGAGAAAATACATGACACACTTTAGGTGTTCAGCAAATACCAAGTATGATAAAATGAAAAGCTGCGGTCAAATCAGAGTCCACCTCCAATACCAAGTTAACTGAGACTTTTCTTTTGGGCGCGATGGTTACTTAAGGGTTTTTGAGTGACAAGAGAGTCAAGGTGGGGAACAGGGTACTGTAGTGGTTGAGGTAAGAAGCACGAGCAACGAATTCCTGGAATATTAGACTATAAACTTAACGACTCCGCATTTACCTGTGTCTAAGGGATGTGAGCTAAAGGCCGCTATTTTGAACTAGCTAATGCTTTCAACAACAAAGAAAAGAGATATGAGGTTCAGTTTTGGATATTTTGATCTTAGGGACCTAAAACTGTCGTGGCTGAAAATGTACACACGAAACATCAAACATAATCTATGTTGAAAAGAATGCTCTAGAAATTGTGCTCATTCTCTATTAAAACCTATGAATTTTTAAAAAACTTTTTTTTAACAACACAATACACTCTTGGGAGATACTAACTTGCAGCTTGGCGAAAGACCTCCAGCATACCCACCAGCTTCCACTTGGCCGGTCACTAGGGCGCGCGGGTGATGTCACCGTGACGGTGCACGCTCCTGCGTCTCGAAGGACGTGCTGCGTCTTTACCAAGGAGACGCAGGGGGCGGAGCGACTTCCGTAAGCCCCCGCCAGCACCTCCAGGTCGCGCCCACGTGCGTACTCGTGCTTCCCCTTCCTGGCCTCTGGCTGTGAGGCCGGTCGCGTCGTCGCCCTCACTCTACTGTAAGACTGATCTGCGCGTGCGCCCAACTCCCTGCCCTTCCCAGCGGCAGGCGGAGGGCGACACCTCCAGGGAAAAGTGAGGCGTTGCAGGAGGCGGACTCAGCCCAGGGCGAGCGGCGCGAGAGCAGTCTAGGTTCTTGTCCACCTTGAGGCGGCTAGGATGGCTGAGGAGCCGATGCGCGGTAGAGTCGAATCCGAACCTGGTTTTGAGGCAGTGAAGCCTGAAGAATCTAAGGTGTCTTCACCGCAGACTGCCGATGTTGTCGCAACGTCATCGAAGGCGGAGGACTACAGTAGCAAGTGCGTGTTCTGCCGGATCGCGGCGAAGCAGGAACCCGGCACCGAGCTCCTGTACTGCGAGGTGGGCTGCGTGCGGACCGGGCGTGGGACGGGGCAGGGACGCAGGCCTCGCGCCGTGGCGGACCGCGGTAGGGTCGTGTCAGGCCCCCGGGAGGGAGACGTCGCAGGTGTGGACCGGAGTGGGGCAGGGGGGGTGTCCTGGTGTTAATGACGGATTTGCTTCTCGCGAGTGGGGTCTGTCTCCAGCATTATTGTTGCTGTGCCGATGGGGTGGGGAGCGGGGGGACAGTGTAGCGATAAAGCCAGACACTGGGACTTCTGTCTGCAGGTACGAGGTATTTGGCAGAAAATAACATTTGTCGCCTGTTGTTATTGGAGGAATTCCTCCGCCCACCCCTGCATCCCCACCCCCTGCGCTTCTCGACACTGCTTTTCAATTCTGCACACTCTAGTTCTGCTACTGAGGAGAAAAACTGGTGGAAAGGAGATGATGATAATAGGGGAAAGCTTCGTTGAACTGACAGAAGTTAGGCAGGGGGCGGGGGTGGAGCCGAGGTCAAACTATTTCTTAATAAGCCCCAGATTTCCACTGAAGGGTAAAGTTCGCACAGGCGTTGTCAGTTGGGATGTATGCACGTTTTCAGAGCACTGAGATTTTGCTCAGGTACCTGAAAACGGGTATCTGGAAATCATTTTCATCTGCTGGTTCTACTTGCCTTTAAAGAAACAGCCTTTGGAGAGGATCAGATCCAAAGATTCTGTTTTTTTGGTTGTTAGTAATCATTAATTCATTTGTTAAAAGTGAATTGAATCTGTTCTAACCACCTAGTGTTGGAGACAAAGGTAAGAATTTATGGCTAGAGAGAAGGACTGAAGTGATAGACCTTGAAATCTGTGCTTGAATAGGGGAAGGAGTGAAGAGAGGAAGCGGTTGGCGGGGAGAGGGATCAGTACATTAGTTGTCTGTAGAGCCGGCCTCTGCTGAAACTGAGCCAGAGTCAAGATTTCACCACATAAAAAATGCACACTCCAGTACCAATGTTGAGGAAAACTAGTAAATAATAGGTACTAATAATGTATAAAGTTTTGTCTAAAAATAGTCACGGAGGGAGGCACCTGGGCGGCTCAGTCCTTAAGTGTTTGCCTTTTGCTCCAATCTTGATCCCAGGGTTCTGGGATTGAGTCTTGCCTTGGGCTTCTTGGTCATCTGGGAGTCTCCTTCCTCCCTCCCCTTCCCCTGGGCTCATGATCGATCTTTCTTTCTTTCTCTCTCTTTTTCAAATAAAGAAATTATCTTAGGAAAAAAATAAATTAATTTTTAAAAATAAAAAATAAAAACGGTCACCCGTAGGGGTTGGGATGGTCCAGAATTCTTTTGTGGTTTTTCCAGGCCAAAGGTCAGGATTTTTTCTTTATGAAGAACATTCTCAGCGTGAACTATGTGAAAAGCCTGGAACATTTTTATAGGGGAAATTAGACACATTAAATACTTTTAACTAATTTATACCCTACATAGGTGGCATAGGATGAATATATACAGTAGTCCATATAATACAGAACAATAAGCAAGATGCACATGTTTGTACATGCCTCAAAAAGCTGCAGATCTTAAAATTGAATCTAAGATGATTTTGTATATAAGAGCTCAAAGGTTTATCTTTTTAAAAGGAGAATCTAATCTTTAATTTGTGTATTTTGCATTATATATATATATAGTCTATTCTTATATTCATTCATATTATGTTTATTGTAAATATTTAGAAACTATTGGATTTCTATAAAGTAGGGTAGACTTATAATTAAGTCCAGAGGAGAAAATGTGATTTGGAATAATTGGAGTTACCAGCATCATGTGGGTTTAGTCCGGGAAATCTTTCTGGCAAAAACTAGAGAAGACTCCTCACTCTATAAGCATCCGTATAGTGTATCCGTATAGTGTATTCAACTGCAGAGTTGAAACTAAGCTAATACTAGGACATGCATTCTCAGAGAGGGATAAAAGTTGGTTTTGGGGTAACAGTATCTTACTCTTTGTGTGTCAGGCAAAAGTAAACATAGTGGACATAAACAGATAAAGAGTATGTCTGTGGCATTAAAGTATCATGAGAGTAGAACTGGGAAAGAGAGTCTTAAGAATGTCTTCCAAGCGGTGATAGTGAAAACATGGTTGAGAAATACCAGGCTCGATGTTTATTTTCACCTTGCTTGAGGCCACACAGAGGAAATACTAGTTTAACTCTAATGTCCTCCCTCTTCTTTTTTTTTAAAATTAATTAATTTATTTTAATAAACATATAATGTATTTTTATCCCCAGGGGTACAGGTCTGTGAAACGCCAGGTTTACACATTTCACAGCACTCATCATAGCACATACCCTCCCCAATGTCCATATCCCCACCACCCTCTCCCGTCCCCCCTCCCCCCAGCATCCCTCAGTCTGTTTTTTGAGATTGAGTCTTTTATGGTTTGTCTCCCTCCCAATCCCATCTTTTCATTTTTTCTTTTCCTAGCTCCCCCCATTGCATCTCCACTTCCTCATATCAAAGAGATCATATGATAGTTGTCTTTCTCCGATTGACTTATTTTGCTAAGCATGATACCCTCTAGTTCCATCCACGTCGTCGCAAATAGCAAGATTTCATTTCTTTTGATGGCTGCATAGTATTCCATTGTGTATGTATACCACATCTTCTTTATCCATTCATCTGTTGATGGACATCTAGGTTCTTTCCATAGTTTGGCTATTGTGGACACTGCTGCTATAAACATTCGGGTGCACGTGCCCCTTCGGAGCACCACGTTTGTATCTTTAGGGTAGTCCTCCCTCTTCTTTAACCAAATTTTCCCTTCACTTCAGATGGGGTGGTACTGAAATGTTCTTTCAAATGTTACTTACTTGCTTTAGATATCAATGGGGTTAGTTGCAGAAAGAAAAACTAGCTATTTAAAGCAGAAATGGATTTAATATAGGGAGTTATTTGCTAAAAATTCATTGCAAGGGTTGAAGGAATAGCCTTGAAGAATGACATCCAGGAGGTGCATGGGTGGCTCAGTTGTTAAGCATCTGCCTTCGGCTCAGGTCATGATCCCAGGGTCCTAGAATGAAGTACCGAACTGGGCTTCCCGCTCAGTGGGGAGCCTGCTTCTCTCTCTTCCTCTCCCTGTGCCTGCCACTCCACCCATTTGTGCTCACTCTGTCCGTCAAATAAATAAAAATATATTTTTAATTTTATTTTATTATTTTTTAGAGAGAGAGAGGGAGAGCACACGCACATGCACATGCATGTGGGACTTGATTCCAGGACCCTGGGATCATGACCTGAGCTGAAAGCAGATGCTCAACCACTGAACCACCCAGGTGTCCTTAAATAAAAATCTAAAAAAAAAAAGAAAAAAAAAAAAAGACATCCAGAACAGTACTTGCATGGTGAGGACCCGTTTCCTCTGCCACAGCCAGGAAGTTAGGAATCAGGTGACTGCCATTGGAACTTAGACTTCAGGAAGATGTCTCTGTAGATGTGACTCAGAGGTGAGGAAGCAGTGTGACCACCACTGTTGAGGAATTTGAGGTTGGATTCTGCTTTGTTGTGCAGGCTGTTTCACCTGTTGTAGGATGTTTCCCATTTCTGACCTCTGGGCGCTAAATGCTTGTGGCACCTACATATTTCTGCTTTGGCAAATAACAGGTTCAGAGCTACACTGTACCTCCTGGGTCTGCGCTGGTAGCTCATGGCACCGGAAATGTGGATGTCTCCTGTCTGTCTCTTGCAATTGACCAGACATTGGAATGAGGGCAGAGAAGAAAGAAAAAACAATGTCGGTATCCTTAGAGCTGACCATGTTTGCCTGGTGGAACTAGCGGAAGCTGCAGAAAGATGGCTTTTTCTCAGGTTGCCTTGTCAAAGCACTGACACTGAAGTCTGAAGTACATCTAGTTTGCAAGATCTAAATTCCATCTGGGGTTTTAGCTTTAGCTTTTTAAATTTCTGCAGTACTAAAGACACAGAACTATTTGGAATGGGGGTTGAGTGCCCATCTACTCTTTTTACCATAGTTTGTCATATTTAATAGATGCTTGGATTCAGTGCTGATAATGAAGATGGACTAGCTGTTTGTCTAATCCATGCATTCTCAAAAGGGGTAACAATTGATGTTCTTGGCTGGGGCAGGAGCAGGGGCAAAAGAAAGTTTGTTATTTATATATATATAAAATGTATGTATAGCACTTAGGATAGAAACACATGTACAATTTGGCTGTGGTATTAAAATATCCAGGGGGAGGGCAGACATTAGGGGAAAAAAATCTAAAAAGTTTCCTTAGGGGGATGGTAATGAAAAAAGGCTGAGAAACACTGTTAAAATCAAACAGTGGCCATGATTCCAACTTTAAGAATGTGTTTTGGGGACACCTGGGTGGCTCAGTGGGTTAAGCCTCTGCCTTGGGCTCAGGTCATGATCTCAGGATCCTGGGATCGAGCCCTGAATAGGGCTCCCTCTCTCTCTGCCTGCTGCTCTGCCTACTTGTGATCTCTCTCTCTCTGTCAAATAAATAAATAAAATCTTAAAAAAAAAAAGAATGTGTTTTGGAGGACAGACTGAAAGATCTTGGAAAGTAGTGAAAACTATAATGACACCACTTTTTTTTAAGGAGCAGAGAAGGGAGCATTGGTAGCTTTATTTTTCTATTTAAGCATCTTTTATTTATTAAGCAATCTTTCAAGTTTACTGTATGTTATTCACTTGTAGTTCAAGGATAACTATGGCATGTTCCACATTTGAGAAGCTTGCTTCTGATCTGCATTGAAAGCATAAATGAAAAGTTTTCATTGAGTGAAAAGTTTTCATTTAGTTGTCATTAGGGATGGGTAGTCAAAATTCTGTGTTTTATTTATTTATTTATTTATTTATTTTTTTAAAGATTTTATTTATTTATTTGACAGACAGAAATCACAAGTAGGCAGAGAGGCAGGCAGAGAAAGAGAGGAGGAAGCAGGCTCCCCACTGAGCAGAGAGCCTGATGCGGGGCCCGATCCCAGGACCCTGGGATCATGACCTGAGCCGAAGGCAGAGGCTTTAACCCACTGAGCCATCCAGGCGCCCCAAAATTCTGTGTTTTAAAGTCACTTGAAGTATCTTTTCTTTGGGAGTGCCTGGGTGGTTTACTTGGTTAAGCATCTGCCTTCAGCTCAGGTCATGGTCCCTGGATCCTGAGAGCTGCCCTGCTTGGGCTTCTTGCTCCAAGGAGAAATCTGCTTCTCCCTCTCCTTCTGCCCGTCCTGCCAACTCGTGTGCTCTCTCTCTCATGCACTCTAGTTCTGTCTCTCTCAAATAAATAAAATATTTAAAAAAAGAAATGTCTTTTCTTTATGTAGTTATGTTATAAAGGTGACAGATAGTTAGGTTTATTTATTTCTGTTTGTTTTCAATTCATAGGGATTATTTTGAAGTCCAAAAGAGTATTAAATATTCATGTTTTTAATGTCAGAATTGTAAAGCTCAGTACATTTGGAAAAGTCTAGCATCTGTTCTCTTATCATCTTTACCCTGTTCCTCTTCCCTCACAAGAAACTAAAAAATATATTTTTAGTTTATCCTTCCATTGTGAGAATTTGCATTTGTATGTTTATATTTGTACTCCCTTTTCTTATATAAAAGATGGCCTTTCCACACTCTCCTGCTCCTTAATTTTTTTAACTTCAATGTACATTTCAGAAATGATTTTTAAGTATATAAAGATCTTCATTCCTATATTTTATAGCTACATAGTACTTCATTGTATGGATTTGCTATAATTTATTCAGCTAGTCTCCTAGTTGAATTTTGGACCTTTGGGTTATTTTCATTTTTTTGCTATTACAAATCATGCTGCAAAGGATAGCTTTGTACATGTATCATTTCATATTTTTTGTCATTGTATTGTTGGAATAGGAGAAAGTCTGTCCTAAAATGAAGAGTCTAAATAATGGCTAGTTCAGTAGTAGCAACAGGAAAGAGAGTAACATCAGAGGGCCAATTTCAATATTTTAGAAAGCTTAATGAAAATCTAATTCAATCATTGATTGCATTGGCTGACTAAAATGCATAGGTTTTTCTTCACCTGTTTTGCCTCCACCCAACCTTCCTTCTAGCAGCTACCAGTTTGTTCTTAGTATAATATCCTCTCATTCCATCTGTGTTGTCACCAATGGCAAGATCTCGTCCTTTTTTATGACTGAGTAATATTTCATTGTATATGTACATCATATCTCCTTTATTCATTCATCTATTGATAGATTCCTAGGTTGCTTTCATGTCTTGGCTATTACAAATAATGCTTCAATAAACATAGGAGTGCATACATCTTTTGGAATTAGTATTTCCATTTTCTTTGGGTAAATAAATACACAGTAGTGGAACTGGGGATCATATGGTATTTCTGTTTTTAATTTTTGAGGAATCTCCATACTGTTTTCCATAGTGGCTGCACCAGTTTGCATTCCCATCAGCAGTGTGCAGGGGTTCCCTTTTCTCCGCATACATGCCAACACATATTTCCTGTCTTTTTAATACTAACATTGGACTGGTATGAAATTTCATCTCATTGTGGTTTTGATTTGGATTTCTCTGATGATGAGTGGCATTGAGCATCTTTTCATGTGTGGTTTAGCCATTGAAAATTTTTGTATATAGGATATTGAATAAGGATATTTAGGGAATATTGATTTTTCTTTTGGAAAAGCTTGAAACTCAAGTGTCAGTAGGTTGAAAGACTCCCTTTTTCACTTCTTTTCTTTTTTCCTCTCATAACTATGTGGAGAATGTAAATCAGAAAACTAATATAATGGATTGGACACTAAGTGTACTATACTGGAGTTTGTTTTAGCATTTCAAGGGCTTTTAATGCTATAAACAGAACAAAAAAGTATTTGTGTATAAGTGCTGTAAAAAATGTATAGAAAGGCAACCTATGGATATATGGATGCTAGATTATTTTCCTGTTTTAATTATGGAACGTGCCACTTTGGAAAAAATTAAATGTAAAAAAGAATTTGTCAAATTTGCTATGTTTCTGTAGTCAGACCTTTAAAAGTACATATTAAGAAAAACCCTTAGATAGGTAGAGATGGAGAAATATATAAAGAAATTTTAAAAAACCTTGGGATTGTTGGTAATGAAGTTTTTTTGTTTTGTTGTGCTTTGTTTTAAAGATTTATTTATATGAGGGGGTGCCTGAGTGGCTCAGTGGGTTAAAGCCTCTGCCTTCAGCTCAGGTCATGGTCCCGGGGCTCTGGGATCGAGCTCCACATCGGGCTCTCTGCTCAGCGGGGAGCCTGCTTCCGCCTCTCTCTCTGCCTACTTGTGATCTCTCTCTCTCTGTCAAATAAATAAATAAAATCTTAAAAAAATTTATTTATATGAGAGAGAGAGCATGAGTGAGAGGGACAGAGGAAGAGGGAGAGAGAATCTCAAGCAGACTCCCCCTACCTCGCCCTGGGCATAAAATGGGCATGGGGCTCGATCTCGCAACCCTGAGATCACGATACTGAGATTATGATCTGAGCCAAAACCAGGAGTGGGACACTTAACCCACTGCGCCACCCTGGCACCCCTTTGGTAATGAAGTCTTATTGAAGTTCATTGATAATTGTTTTCCTGAAATTAGCTTTATATAAGTCTTCAACATTGCTTTGTATAAGGCTTCAACATTGCTTATTGCTAACTAATGAGCATCTCATGAAGAATGCTAAAGCATGTCTTTATAAACTTAATGCTCAGCTGGGATTAGTTGTATAACATAAGTACCATTTCCCTATCAGACTGAGATTTATGGTGTGTAAGACATGCCAGAATGGCATTAGGAAATTCTTTTTTAAAAATTCACTGACAAATGATGTTTTTTCCTTCAGAATGAAGACCTAGTTTGCTTCAAAGATATCAGACCAGCAGCACCTCATCATTATCTTGTGGTACCAAAGAAGCATCTTGGAAACTGTAGAGAGCTAAAGAAAGATCATATAGAACTGGGTAAGATGAGGACAGTATTTTTCATGGTTATATCATCTTGAATTGGCATGAGTGATAGTAGTGACAGTGACAATAAAAAGAAACAACCTAGCCAGGTGTTAACTAAAGAGGGGCATTATGACTTTGTGAAACTTCTATTATGAAAAATTTCAAATATGTACAAAAATACAGAAAATAGTTTTATCTCCATGTGGTCATCACCCAAGTACCACTTTTATTAACTTGTGGCCAGTCTTTTTCATCTATTAACCTTCTCCCACAGTGGATTTAAAGTGAATTCTAAACATCATGTTATTTAATCTTTAAAATCTCTAAAAGATAATGCCTCTTTATGTTTTAAAATGATGGCTTTCCTTGACTCTGAAAATGGGAGGTGCTATCAAAAATGAGACCATATTGGTACCTGTCTTGTAAGTTGCTTGTGTAGAGGAGCTAACACCAAAGTTTAGTGATGAGATTTAAGCAATGACTTTTTAGCTTCTGAAAAGAAGAGTTTGAATCATGTCTCTTAGGATTATCCTATATTTTCCTACTCATGATTTCTGTGACTTACCAGTTATCATTTCCTAAGACATTTCTTAGTTCACTTCATATCTGCTTTCATAGCCTTTGTCTCCAGGGCCTGGGATTAGTTTGGTTAATGATTTAAATAGCTGGGGTGCCTGGGTGGCTCAGTGGTTTAAGCCTCTGCCTTCAGCTCAGATCATGGTCTCAGGGTCCTGGGATCGAGCCCCGCATCAGGCTCTCTGCTCAGTGAGGAGCCTGCCTCCCCCCTTCTCTCTGCCTGCCTCTCTGCCTACTTGTGATCTCTGTCTGTCAAATAAATTAAAAAATAATAATAATTTAAGTAGCTGACAAGATAGATAGATTGGGCCAGATTTTTTGGAGGTGAATAAGAAATTCTTTGATGGAAAACTTTGATGTGTAGTTCATTTAGTATTTAGACTATTGAATTACCAGTTTTTCAACTGTTTCTTCTTAATATTGCAAAATTTCTTAGTCATCTTTACTTCTGTGAGTACATTTCATATTTATTCCAGCAGATAAAGGCCAGTATTTTTGCAATATTTAGTATCAAGCAGCAGCCACCATGCCTTAAGTATTTCCTTTTTATGTTTTTTAAGGAGGGAGAAATATGTGCTTGGTTTTCTTTTTCTAGCATTCTATTTTATTGAAAGTTTTTATAACTGTTGCAAATAAAATGTTAACCAATTTTGAAGCAGCATGGTGGGTATTTGGGATTTCATTATACTGTTCTTTCTGATCTTGTTTGTATTTTAATATTTCTGTAATAAGTTTAAAGTTTCTTGCAATTAGTATTTATATACAATCTATGAAGTTGGCAAAATAATAATAATGTGGAAGAGCTCAATAAGACCATCAAGCACTGTAATTATAATTGATATTTTTAGAACTCCACCCAACTATAAAATCCACATTTTGTTAAGAGCACACGTTCACCAAGATAGCCCATATTCTAGGCAATAAAGTAAGTCTAAATACATTTCAAATTATTGAAATCTTGTAACATATGTTCTCTGATGACAATGGAAGCAAAGTAGAAAAATAATAAAACCTGGAAATGTACTAAATATTTTTAAATTAACACACTTTTTAATAATTTCCAAATAAGTATAGACAACAATATAGAATTGATAGCAAAAATACAACATATCAAGATTTGTGTAATGTAGCCAAAGCAATACCTATGGGGAGATTTATAGCTGTATATGTTTATGTTAGAAGAGGATGTTTAAAACCAATGACCTAAGTTTCTCCTTTAGGATGCTAGAAATAGGCAAGCGAATCAGACCAAAATAAGTATAAAGAAAGAAATAATAGAGTAGATAATGGTGAGATACAAAGGAGACAATAGGTTTTGCTTCATGTATTTTGAATCTGATTTTAAGTGAATACATAATTACAATTGTCATGTCTTCTCAGTGAATTGATCCTTTTTTATCATTGTAAAATGTCCCTCCTTATCTCTGGAAATACTTCTTGAGTCTATTTTGTAAGACATGAATTTAACTACTATAACTTTCTTGTTACTTGCTGTCCACATTGGGTGTCTTTTTCTATACTTTCAACCAAAGTGAATATTAATATTTAAAGACTTGAAGATAGCAATATAGTTGCATCTTGCTTATTTGTTATTATTTTTTAAATGTAGTGTGAAAATCTCTGGTGTTTAATTGAATTGTTTAGTTTATAAACCTTTAATGTAACTATTGATGCAGTTTGATTTAGGTGTTCTATCTTGCCATTTGTTTTCTGTTTGTCCCATTTTTTGTTGTTATTGCTCTGTTTCTTTCCTGCCTTCTTGTGGTTGATCAAATATATTTTTTGTTATTCTACTTTAATTTATTTCTTGCCTTTTTATGTATGCCTCTTCAGATTTTTAAAATGGTTGCTCTAGAGATATTACAATACTAGCATAATTATCATAGCCTAATTAGAATTCACATTGTATCAATTCATGAAAAATGTGATAAACTTTAGTATACTTTGTGTTATTGTTGTCATATATATTATATCTACATACTTTATAATATCTTGGTATTGTTAAAATTATTGCATTAAGCAGTCATATGTCTTTTTTAAATTTTTATTTATTTTTTTAAAGATTTTATTTATTTATTTGACAAGAAAGAAAGATACAGCGAGAGAGGGAATACAAGCAGGGGGAGTGGGAGAAGGAGAAGCAGGCTTCCTGCTGAGCAAGGAGCCCTACGTGGGGCTCCACACCAGGACCCTGGGATCATGACATGAGCTGAAGCCAGATGCTTAATGACTGAGCCACCCAGGCGCCCCAGTCATATGTCTTTTAAAGAAATTAAGAGGGTGCCTGGGTGGCTCAGTGGGTTAAGCTTCTGCCTTCAGCTCAGGTCTTAATCTCATGGTCCTGGGATCGAGTCCCACATCGGGCTCTCTGCTCAGCAGGGCGCCTGCTTCTCCCCCATCTCTCTCTGCCTGCCTCTCTGCCTACTTGTGATCTCTCTCTGTAAAATAAAGAAATAAAATCTTAAATAAATAAATGAAATCTTTAAAAAAAATAAGAGAAAACATTTCTTCCATGTCTGGGATCTTGGGAATATTTTAAAAGAAAACAAGATACGGTCTTGCTTGAAGTAATGAGTTTTTTTTTTTTTTTTAGACTATATGGTACTGACTTTGTCATGGAAGTCTGTCATCCTCCTTGCTCAAGCCTGATTTAGAGACCTAAACATTCCCAACAATTTTATGAACTTCTTTTATAACAACCATCGTCTATAGATGCTCTCATTTCTTCCCCCTTACAAATACTTGGTTACACCATTTGGAAACGAGATCTAAAGTTTGGCATTGTGCTTAGGAGATTGCAGGTTACCAAATTTTTCTCATCTGGAAATGCATTCCTATTCGAAGGCCATAAAGCACCAAGATAATAAAGATGCTAAGGCAGATAGAGTTCAGAAGCCAAAACAAATATGTGAACATTTAGCTAGTCAGAGGTAGGCTGACATAAAGGACTATCATATCCTTAATTTGGGCTGAAAGACAAATTCAGTTTTCCTGTCTGTCTTTTTGATTCAAACATGTTTTTGTTTCTTACTTGGTCTCCTTATGATTAGAATTAGACCTCAGTAGGATCAGAGGTCCTAAGTAGTCACTTATTAGTACTCTTCAGCAGCTGTTCAAAGTCAGCCTGCACACTGTACTTTGTGATAGCTTGAACCTTCATGTCAGTGTTGATGAGCAAACTTCTCAGTAACTTAGAACTGTTAAACAGGTCTTTAAATGTTTACCCACTGAACATGACTTTTGATTAGAAAAGTTAAAATTAATTACAATTTAGTAATGTCTTCTACGGTGTAATGTAGTTTCTTTCATGTTTTTTAGTTGAGAGCATGGTGACTGTTGGAAAAACTATTCTTGAAAGGAATAATTTCACTGACTTCAAAAATGCGAGGTATGTATACTTCCACTTAGAAACCAATATATGTAGTTGGTTTTCTGAAATGTTGTTCCCTCCTGGAAAATGGGGAGGTGGCTTAAGTACAGTTTTCCTGAAAGTGAGCATACATTGTTCATTGGTAGTATAAATTTAATAAATTTAATAAATAAAACTTCTTCCTCTCATGTCTCATGTCTCAGCATCTAATAATCACCACTTGGAGTTTGGGCAGACAAGACTATTTAAGCAGTGTTACCTAACATAGTTACAAGCCCACCTTTCTTTGTTCGGTATGTCTATTTGTATGAAAATTGTATGTAAATTGAATTTCTTTCTTTAGAAAATATTTTATTTTATGTGATTTAAAAATATTATACTTCTAGTGTGAAATTAACTTGAATTTGTTGCCTGCTGAGCTGATCTCTGGCATTCACCAAAATTTGAGCAAAAAGCATATAATATTGGGACGCCTGGGTGGCTCAGTTGGTTAAGTGGCTGCCTTCGGCTCGGGTCATGATCCCAGGGTCCTGGGATTGAGTCCCACATCGGGCTCCTTGCTCAGCAGGGAGCCTGCTTCTCCCTCTGCCTCTGCCTGCCTCTCTGTCTGCCTGTGCTCACTCTCTCTGACAAATGAATAAATAAAATCTTTAAAAAAAAATATAATGTTCAATGTGGCAGTTATTTTACTTAATCTAAGTAGTGTGTTTTCCTTTTTAAAAGACTTCGGACTTTGTCCTGTGTGACCAGTGGTTAGATTTCGGTTAGATTTACTCCTAACATCTGACCTGGAATTTAAAGAGACCTGAGCTCTAACGCTTTCCATGCTACTTGTTGTGTACTGGGCTCATACTGGCTATGATACTTGAGGCATTTAAGCTCTCCAAGATAATACCTGTTCTGCCTACATACAGATTCAAATAAGATTGTGTGTGTGAAAATCCTCTGAAAACTATGAAGTGCTATTCAAGTGTAAGGGACAGATGGTATTTGAGACCCTTTGGCCAAAAGCAATACATTCCCTTCCCAGTCAGAGGAGTGTTTAGTAGAAGAATGAACACATTGGACCAAGAGTATCAATCCTTGCTCTACTACCACCTGACTTTGTGACCTTGAGAAGTCTCCTACTTTTTGGATCTTGGCTTTCCCATCTTTGAAATGAAAGGGTTGAGTGAACCTTTGGATTGCTTCTAGCTTTTAGGTTACTTGATTGTACATTACCTGACTCCTGTTTCCCAGAAGGAAAACTCAGCCTTTTTCCTGTAGTGGGGGAAGCTTTTCAGTATGTGTTGTGTTTCTGACTCTCCATTATCAGTCCTATGTTGCTGCAATAGACCACATCTCCTATGCCCTCTTACACTCCCTCTCACTGTAGTCTTTTTTTTTTTTAATCTTCTTTGCTTTTTTTTTTTTTTTTAAGATTTTATTCATTTATTTGACAAAGAGAGACACAGCGAGAGAGGGAACACAAGCAGGGGGAGTGGGAGATGGAGAGGGAGAAGCAGGCTCCCTGCCGAGCAGAGAGCCCGATGTGGGGCTCGATCCCAGGACCCTGGGATCATGACCCAAGCTGAAGGCAGAAGCTTAACCGACTGAGCCACTCAGGCACTCCTTTTTTTTTTTTTTTTTTTTAAATTGAGACTCACTTATAGTTTGAGGGGCTAAATATTTCCAGGCTTTTGGCTTGAATTATTGTTACATGTGTGCCTTGCTCCACTCAGAATTTCTAAGTGGATTTATAAAATTGTGAACTGATTTTTAAGATATAGAATCATATTTTAAAAATTCCTTAGTAGAAATTTGTTAGTAGTCAAAGGAATTCTCTTACAAATGTTTTTATAAAGCAGATAATTATGAATAATTATCATTTTACTTATTTTCAGTATTAAGCAAGAAATTTGAGTGATGATGATTTTTTTTAATAATGATATAAGTAATCTCACTACTGGAAGATGGGTTGATGAGAAAATGACTACTTTATTAAAGGAGAAGGCACACCATCTACTGGCTATGTCTTGGAATAAAGAAACCCTTCTACTTGAGTGTCATGTAATCTTTTTTTTAAAGAAAAAGGTGGAATTTATGCCAAGCATAGTACACAGCAAACAACTTTATGCCTCAGCTATACAGTCTGAAAGTTAAAGGTCTCAGAAGTACCCTGTAACTTTTTTTTAAAGATTCATTGCAGAGCCATATCTTAGAATTAAAGGTTAAAATTGATAAGGACTGAGATGATAAAACATAATGCCAACTCAGAATTAATAAAAGATTTACTGAGATGTTATATGCTCTTAAGCCCTTCCTTGATGAAGAGTTTGTTACTGTGAACTTCAGCACAGAAAGACAAGGAAGTGTGTAAATACTGAGAAGCATATAAAGCAGTAAAAGTGATGATTGAGTGGCAATCTGTCTACCCTAGGTAACCTATTTTGAATATCTTTAATATTTATATGTTTTAGCATGAAAAAATAGCTTTAAACTATTGTAGAATCGACTAGTCAACTCTCTTACCTTTTTGTTTTAGAATGGGTTTCCACATGCCGCCGTTTTGTTCCATCTCCCACTTGCACCTTCATGTGCTGGCACCTGTTGATCAACTTGGCTTCTTATCAAAATTGGTTTATAGAGTGAATTCCTATTGGTTTATCACAGTAAGTGTTATTATTTAGTAGCATTATATAAAAATATTTACAGTAGTTGTCCTTTTGGTCTAGTTCTTCTTTTCTTGGCAACAGTAGGCACTTAACAGCTTTCGTAGGTTTGATCCTCTCCTTTAATGTACTGCTTGCACATACCCAAAGTAATACTTTTAATTTAAGGGGTTTTCCAGGTTATCAAATCTGTAGGAAGAGAAGTTACAGTTAAGTCTTTCCATTGCAAGCAGAGGATATGATATAGAAGAGCTGTGGCATTAGCTGTTCAGAACCCAGAGTCCTATCTGCATTGAAATTGTGGCTCCATCAGTTACTTGAGGACCCATTTTCAAGTTACTTAAATGTTTTCAGACCCAAGTTCTTTATCTATTTCCTGCCTATAAAGAATACTGCCCACCTATAGGGTGGATAAGAGGATTGATAAAATAATTTATATTAAAGCAGTTAAAACTGTACCTTGCAAATAGTAAGTACTAGTAATTATCACCTGTTGCCTCTGTTATCATCACCAACATTATTGTAGAAATTGAATTTCTCTAATTTTCTAGTTTAGAAAAGGGCTTCCCTGGTAGCATCAGCTGTCAGATCTGAGGTTGAAGCCATTGAACCTAAAAAATTGCAGAATTCTGCTTTGCTAGGGCAAAAGTAGAATCGAATTCAAGCTGATTACAGGTCTGTTGCCTGACAGTGAAGCCTTAGTTATTAAGTGACTGTCCTTCCAGAGCCACTTGACTAATAATTTACCAATCACTATGTATCCGTGATGGTAAGGAGACCTGTAGTTGCTATATTTAAGTAATCACTGAATTACAAATTGAATAATTGCTGTTAATGCATGTTATTATTATTATAGTCATGGTACCCAAGAAATTAAAAAGCATGATTTCTAGAAACTTCATGCTTCAAACTTTTATCCCTCTTTTCAGCTTGTCCAGATGATTTTATTTAATTTAAAAATGAGATATTTATGTGTGTGTGTGTGTGTGTGTGTGTGTGTCCGAAATAAAAATTAGTAGACTATTCGATAGGGCAGTTGGTGTGGTCTCTTTAAAAATTCAGTGTGATTAAAAAAGGGATTTTTTTTTCCTTATTTGTATTTCTAAGTTTCTATGTGCTCCATGCTTTTATAATAAAGTAACTAAAAATACATTTTTTGTAATGTTTTTAACTATATTTCCTTACATGAATATTTAGCTAGAAAAAAATGAATGAACAAAGTTATAAGATCTGTTATTGGTTCATTCTGTGGATCTGAAATCTCCTTAGATCTGTCAGCATATATTATGAGACTTTGAAAAAAAATCAAGATAAAGACATTAAGATTTATTTTAAAATCTCTTTTATAATGTTTCAGATATATAAGAAGTTTGGGAAAAGTATTTGAAATAATGATAACTAACAGACTTTGGTTTACTTTTTAATTTTTTAAATATATTTTATTTTTTTAGAGCACTTTTAGGCTCACATCCAGATTGACTGGAAATGTACAGAGAGTTCCCATATACTCTCTGTCCCCCAGATTCTCACAGTCTCCCACTACAGACATCCTACACCACAGTGATACAATTGTTATAATCCATGAAATTATAGTTACACATTATTTTTACCCAAAGTTCATGATTTACACTAGGGTTTATTATTGGTGTTCTGTATTTTATGGGTTTGGACAAATGTGTAGTAACATGTATCCAACATGATGGTATAATAAAATTCTCTGTACTTAACCCATTCATTTCTCCCTCTCCCTTAATTGCTGGTAACCCCGATGTCTTTAGTGCCTTCATAATTTTGCCTTTTCCAGAATGTCATATTGGAACAATACAGTATTTAGCCTTTTCAGATAGGCTACTTTCACTTAGTAATATGTATTTAAGGTTCCTCCACATCTAATTTACTTTGTAAAATGTTAGTATTATATTTATTTTCCTTTTCTTATTGAAGCTTTTTAACAAATAGGATAAAAATCTGCCTGTGTATATTGGAATGCCTTTACTGTAGTTTATAAAACTTGAGAAATTTTTTATAAGATATATTTAGGAACAGAGTATGTAATATCCAGTTCTTCTGCTGTGACTGACGGGTGCCAGTAGAATTATTTCATGTAGGCTATAATAACCAGAATTTTAAAATATGTTGTTTTTTCAAAATTACAGGCTGACTGTTTGATTGAAAAACTAAGAATATGAAAATGTCAACAGTGGAAGATTTTCCTAATCTTGGCTCAACATAAACTAATATTTTCGTTCTTTTGAAGTCTAATTACAATTGTAAGGTTCATTGGGTTTTATGAGAGGCTATTACTGGCTAGCCTTAAATCTTTTCTGAATGTCTGTTTCCTGAGATATGTGATACAATCCCATGGATACTTTGTCATTGGCTTCTTTATTTTAATGGTTACTTGTTTAAGGTATAAAATACTGTAGATTAAATCCCATTTAAACAAATCCCGTTAATCAGGAAGGGCTATTTTTTCAAAAAGTTTAAATATTTTCATTTCTCAGTAGTCTATTATAATAGTGATTTATTTATGAAGAATAAACTGGTATGGAAAGTACTTTATTGGAGCCTTTATTACTATGAAGGGGAGACAGAAATTAAAATATTTCTTGACAGTTATATAAGTTTACACACAAAATTTCAAAATGAAAAGTACCATACTACATAGTGATCTATGTTCTTGTTGATTGAAAGAATTATTTTGTGTCACTTTTTACTCAGATTTCAGATGCTGGTTTTCACTTCTTGAAGCCTAACATTTTTGTGATAAATTGTTCCTGAAAGCTATAAAATATACATAAAGTAAATTCTAATGGTGGATTTATAAGAACAATTTGGCTATCCAAGAGAATTCACTGTAATGGCATTTTACCTGCAAGAACATAAGTGGGGAAGAAACATAAAACAGTTATTGTAATGTATAACAAACTGGTGGAAATTATTGTTTTATGATTTACTGTACCAAAGGAAAAGTAGAATTAAAAAGTTTTAGGCCTGGCTTTTATCATGAAGAAATCCTGATTTGAAAGTAGGAACAGATAAGCTTGGATGAGAAAATTTAATAGCTCAGTGTTAGCATTACTGATACATCATTTTGTGAGACATATTTCTTTAAGGATTGTGTTGATCTACACTAATAGCGAATGTGAATAAAGAGTAAGGTACTGAAGGCTGATCCTACATTGTGTCAGTGTATAGTAACACCATGTGCATAAATATAGAGGAACACAAGGATTAAAGTATTGATATTAGAAGTAGGCTGAGATGATTAGGTTTTGTTCTTATTTTTGGCATGATATTAAACATAGTTTTAAGTAATTAAATACTTATTACAATGTTTAATTAAACATCTGGGATATTTAGTTAAAACATCTAAAATAAATATTCATCCATTTATCCATTTAACAAACATTTGCTGAATATTTAATATGCGATGATCAGGAAATATAGGTGAGAAAGGATAGTCTGCCTTCTCATGCTAATACAAGGGTCAGACAAAACCAGTGATTACAGCTTAGTGTGTTAACTGCTGTAATGTTCACAGAAGAGACTGTAGAAAGGACACAATTTTGAGAGCAGGTGGCAGTGGGACTGAATATTTAAGACTCAGTGTTTGTCAGGTAGACAGTGGAAGTTTAGGCCAAGAGACCCACATGTACTGTTCCTGAGTTCTGCTTCCATTATTATTTACTTTACAATTGAAATGAATGTTCACGGGGTGCCTGGGTGGCTCAGTGGGTTAAGCCTCTGCCTTCGGCTCAGGTCATGATCTCAGGGTCCTGGGATCGAGCCCCACACTGGGCTCTCTGCTCGGCAGGGAGCCTGTTTCCTCCTCTCTCTCTGCCTGCTTCTCTGACTTGTGATCTCCGTCTGTCAAATAAATAAATAAAATCTTAAAAAAAAAAAAAAGAAATGAAATGAATGTTCACATTCCGTTTTAGTCACTGGAAGTGGAAGTAGGGGTTTGGAGCTCTCAAAATTAGATTTCCAGGCTCTTCAGCACTGCTTTGTTAAGTAGCTCACTGACCCACCTACACAGATTAGCAGTTGCAAGTTTGTAGAAATCAGCTCAAATATGACCAGCTTTGGAAAAGGAATTTTCTATATGTACAACATGTTGTACTATGTGAACTTGAAATGATATAACTGACACTATTATGATAATAACATGGAGGTATGTAAGGAATTCTCAAATGCTTTATGAACTTACTCAAATACATGATTAGCCAATTGATTTAATTTATATAGGTTTATACCCTGTCATAGTTAAGTTTTCCTTCTTTGTTGGAAAACCCTTGATCTTCACATTCTTAGCAGCTTTTCTCATTTACTTGTAAAGATTAATAAATTACTACAATTAAAATTCACTCAGCTTTTTCAGTAGTTAAAGAGTATTTGGTAACTCAGTAGCTACCTAAAACCATTAGCTCAACACAAAACCAATTTATAACTTATCTTTAAAATGTTTAAAGTACTATCTTGAGCATTATTTTTGCATGTTATGATATTATTTGGAACTGCAGAATTGTAAAGTGATTGGTAAGTTGTGTGCTTACTTAGCCGAAAGAAAGCTAAATAAATATGGACAAATACTGTGTCAAGTTTTGACTCTCTGGACTTTGTGTGTGTGTATGTGTGTGTGTGAGAGAGAGATAGACTTTATTTTTTAGAGCAGTTCTGGTTCACAGAAAAATTGAACAGACAGTACAGAGATTTCCCCTATAGCCTCTCTGATTATTAACATTCCTCAGAAGAGTGGTACATTTGTTGCAGTTGATAAACCTCCACCTCCACTGAAACATCATAATTACCCAGTCTGTAGTTTATCTTAGGGCTTCCTCTTGGTGTGGCACATTCTATGAGTTTGGGCAAATATATAATGACACGTATCTATTGCTATAGTATCGTGCAGAGTATTTTCACTGCCCTAAAATCCCTCTGTGCTCTGGCTGTTCATCCCTAGTCCACCAATCCCTGGCAAGCAGTGATCTTTTTACTGTCTGTGTAGTTTTGCCTTTTCCAGAATATCATATAATTGGAATCACACAGTATGTAGCTTTTTCAGATTGGCTTCTTTCATTTAGTGATATTCATTTAAGTTTTCTCTGTCTTTTCATGGTGTGATAGCTCATCTCTTTTTAGTGCTAAATAATATTCTGTTGTCTATATATATTACAGTTTATCCATTCACCTACTAAAAGATACCTTGATTGCTGCCATGTTTTGCCAACTATGAATAAAGCTGCTGTAAACACCCATATGCAAATTTTTGTGTGGACATAAATTTTCAGTGCCTTTGAGTAAACACCAAGGAACATGATTACTGGGTCACATGATAAGCATATGTTTAGTTTTATAAAAAACTGCCAAAATGTCTTCTAAAGTGGCTATACTATTTTCCAATACCACTAGTAATGAATGAGAATTCTTGTTACTCCACATCCTTGCCAGAATTTGGTGGTGTCAGTGTTTGGGATTTGTCCAGTCTATTAAGTGTGCAGTGCTGTCTCACTGTTTTAATTTCCTTTTCTCTGATGATACCAATATGATATGGAGCATGTTTCCATATGGTCATTTGCCATCTGTGTATCTTCTTTGGTGACGTGTCTGTTAAGGTTGTTGGCCCATTTTTAAATTGAGTCGTTTTCTCATTGTTGAGATATAAGAGTTCTTTGTATATTTTGTAATAATGTCCATTATCATGTGTGCACATATATTCTCCCAGTCTGTGGTTTGTTTTCTCATTTTCTTGACACTATCTTTCACAGAGCAGTTTTTCATTGTAATGAAATCCAGCTTATCAGTTATTTCTTTAATGGATCATGACTTCAGTGATGTATCTAAAAATGTCATTGCCATACTGAAGATCCATCTAGGTTTTCTCTTGTTATCTTTTAGGCGTTTTATAGTGTTGCATTTTACATTTAGGCCCTTGATCCATTTTGAGTTAATTTTTGTGAGGGTTGTAAGTTATGTGTCTAGATTTTTTTTTTTTTTTTGCATGTGGATGTACAATTGTTCCAGCACCATTTGTTGAAAAGGCTATCTTTACTCCATTGTATTGCCTTTGCTCCTTTGTCAAAGATTAGCTGGTTATATGGGTCTCTTTCTGGGCTCTCTTTTTTCTGTTCCATTGATCTGTTTGTTTTTGCCAAGTGTTTAATAATTGGTTGGACCTAATGTATGAAAGATTCACTGTCAGAGTTGTAGACATACTTCTTTCTGTAAGAATACATGGTCAAGAGCATAGTCTTTATTATTGCAGTGCTCACACACTTCTAGATTTTGATATCAAAAAACCATCTACAAAAGTTGATGCCCATGCCTTCATTAAGTGCCCACTACTCTAGTTTACTAAAAATGAAAATGATACCTTTTGATGTATCTGGTTATGAATCAGTTGTTTTCTGCAATATAAATACAAAAAACATCTCTGATTCAGCTTAAATAAACTTAATTAAAATGCTTATGTCTACCTCTGATTAAGAAGAATCCAATCTGGCTTCCAGGTGGCTCAGTTGGTTAAGCGTCTGACTCTTGATTTTGGCTCAGGTCATGATCTCAGGATCATGGGATCAACCCCCCTGTCAGGCTCTACATTCAGTGTGGAGTCTGCTTGTCCCTCTTCCTTTGCTCCTCCCCCTCCTCTCTCTCAAATAAATTAATAAAATCTTTAAAAAAGAAAAAAAAATCCTTGTATGATTATTTAAAGTCACATAGGTGGAGATGGATCCACAATCAACCATCATCCATTAATTAAACCAATCCCTAAGTCAAATATCTTTCAGGTAAATGTATTATATTTCCTATTGATGTAAAACAGGCACCTCGAGCTTATTTCCTTCTCCCCTCTGCACTCCTCTCAATCTTCTCCATCTTTGTTAATGGCAACTGCAATCTTTCAGTTGCTCAGGCCAAAAATCTTGCAGTTCTTCTTGACTCCTGTCTCTCACACTTCATATCCAACCCCTTAGCAAACCTTATCAGCAGTATTCTCAAAATATATTCAGGATTTGGCCACTTCTCCCCACTTGTACTTCTGTCATCTTGGCCAGATTCTCACCATCTCTTGTCTAAATTATTGCAGTTGGCTTCCACACTTTTTTTTTGTTTGTTTTTTGGTCTGGGTCTACCCTATCTATTCTCAACACATTTGTATATTCAACAAAGAGGACATGTATGTCTGAATGTTCTCTTAGCCCACATTTTCCAAGCACTTTGCCCTCAGACGTGATGTTACCTTGAGGGACCTGAAACAAAAATCAATTCATTCCTTTCAATACGCAGTGTCTGCCTTTTCAGACACTCCTCTTTTCATGCTTTGAATGTTGCTAGAACCACTCAAGTGGACCCCATGCTTCCAGTTGCTTCCTTTCTAGCACAGCCACCATCAGAGTTCTTTCAAAATTATGACCTCGTTATGTCATTTTCTTGCTTGTGAAAACCTCACTGTTTTCCCTCAAAATTATTCATCAGCTTGTGCAGGCTTCATCTCCTGCTCTTGTATCCCATATGCTAACCATTTTTACTATTCCAACTAAACAGAGCACAGCTTAGGAAATCTGTTCACTTTTAAAAGCTGGGTTAAAATGTTATCTCTTCTTGGAAGTCTTCCCTGATACTCCTGCCCACAACCACAGCACTATTGTTTCTTTAGCTCTAGTCTGTGATATTTTATTTTCTTAGCACAGACCTTACACAGTCTAACTGGGAAATAGGGGGATATCTCTTACCACTGGATTCTGACCTTTTTTTATGAGCTGGGGAGCTAATTTTTTTACCTTGTATCCCCATTGCCTTAATTCAGAGACTCATTTATATTACTGGTCAATAAAGATTTTGTTTTAATCTCTGAGTCACTTAAAATGTTACCATAACAAACTAAAATATAATTGAGCACCATGATATCCCTAATTCCAACTACTTTCAGTCTAAAAATAAAGAGTATAACCTAGATATCCTCTGAGTCTCCATGGCCGTATGTTCTTCATGGCAGTATGCATGACCATTATAACTTAGGCATAAAACCACTTTGAGTTTCAGAAGAATTCACCCATACCAGCAGTTCAAGCACTTAATGACCAAACTTGCAGGACAATGGTAAAGTATCTGCTAGCTCCTGCCATCTTGCTGATTTTCTTGACTTCTCCCTTTGCCTTTAGCACATATTTCTCTTCTTTTTGTATTAGAATTTTTAAAATTCTCTGTAAAGCCTTTCTTCTGGCCAATATGCATGACCCACAAGAAATCACCTAACTTAAGTAGGCTTTTCTAGATATTTTCTCAGCTAAGGAGATTTTTGTGAGATTCTCAATCTAGCTGGTAAGAGAGGAATATTTTCTTTTGGCTACATCTTCTGCTGAGAAACATTTTTGTGGCATTTTGCCAGTTTATCCATAAAATTCTCACTCCAAGCATGGGTAAGAGGAAGGCAAACATGCTATTTATTGTGGTACTGGGACTCAAAGCCTATCTATCCATACTCCTCTCTCCCAGCAATGATTCTCAAACTGCAGTGTGCATTAGGAGCACCTGGTGGCCCTGCTTAAAGCAGACTGCAGGATCCTATCCTGAGTTTCTGATTTAGCAGGTTTGGGGGTATGCAAGACTTTGCATTTCTAAGTGGTTCTTAGGTGATGATGTTTCTGATAGCTGCCATCAAACAAAAAACTGAAGTGTTTTTAAAAATATGTTAGGTCACAACCCAAATTAAATTCAAACCCCTGGGGACAGATTCCAGGCCTCATATTTTTGAAAATTCCTCAGGTAATCCAACATGCATCCAAGTTTAAGAATCTGTGCCCTGTAGGATTGAGTAAAACTCTTCCAATGGCCCAGTTAAAGTAGTTCTCAGGAAGATGCCTTTTATGGGACTTGAGACCATTTATTTTATATGTAATAATTTTTCCTCTCATGAGAAGCAAATAAGATCAAGAGATGGTGATTACTGGGAATTGTGCTTAAATAAGGATCTGTGGGTCCCTTCCTAGAAGGTAAGTTGCACACTTACTTTGGGACTGTTAATACTTGCATATTGCCAAGAGCCTTCCTTTGTTTAGAAATCATGTTTGCTATTTACATTTTAGGAAGGAAAGAAGAAAGGGAGAGAAGGAAAGTGGGAAGCGGGGAAGGAGGAAGGACAAAGACCTGGCTCAAATGTGGCAAATGCACTGTGAACTTACATCACTTCTGGTTCACAAGTTCTGCCCAAGAGAAGTAATAAATGGAGTTCCATTCAAAAATGTGCAAAGCCATGTAAGCTACAAAGCTGAAGCCTGGAGCAGAGTGGATGATATACAGGTCTTCCTTGGCCTCGTATTTGGAGTGGAATAAAAGTAGAGTGAAACATTTTTTGGTATCTTATGATCTCAATCTCATTGCCATCAAAAGAATTAAATTAAGTACCCGCCCAAGGAGAGAAGTCATCCCTAATTTTGATAGGCCCTAGGTTAGGCTCCTTTCGGTTTCTATTTCAGTCAGTTGCTAAGATATGGTAAGAGTTGTTCTCTAGCCTAGCTCAATCAGGCTGCCATCTTACATCTGTCTGGAAATGTATGGCTTTTGTTTATTTGAATTGTGGCAGCATTAGAGTTTAAGGATGGCCAGGACACAATGAATCTCCAGCCCATTTTCCTTCACATTTTTTCTATGCACAGAACCTACTTCATAGGTAGCAAATTAGTAGGTCTAGTTTACAACTAGGATTTCAGGTTTGTTTGGGAGAATTTTTTGATCAGAGGACAAGCTCTACTTTTCTCTACTTCTGGAGATCTTGAGTCATATTTAAATCAACTGCAGCTGCTTAATTTTGAACTGGCACCTTGTCCCAATTTGTTCAGGTTTGTTTGCCGAGAGCACCCAGTGTTTGTCCTCTCTTCTTCTCTTCCTCCATTATCTTCATTTAGATTGAGGATACTGGAGACCCTTCTGGCATTTCATGAAATTAGAACTCAGTCAAGAATACTTCACCAAGTCCCTGTAGTTGTTATATAACTCGTTCCAACAAAATTTTATTCTTTAAACTGTTCAAAAACCTTGTTTTTTACTCATTGGAAAAATTTTCTAGTCTTGGGACACCTGGGTGGCTCAGTTGGTTAACCATTTGCCTTCGGCCTAGGTCATGATCCCAGGACCATGGGATTGAGTCCACACTGGTTTCCTTGCTCAGCGGGGAGCCCGCTTCTCCTTCTGCCTGCTGCTCCCCCTGCTTGTGTGCTCTCGCTCTAACAAATAAAATCTTTAAAAAAAATCTTCTAGTCTTGGGGCACCTGGGTGGCTCAGTGGGTTAAAGCCTCTGCCTTCGGCTCAGGTCATGATTCCAGGGTCCTGGGATCGAGCCCCGCATCAGGCTCTCTGCTCGGCAGGGAGCCTGCTCCCCGCTCCCCCACTCTCTGCCTGCCTCTCTGCCTACTTGTGATTTCTGTCTGTCAAATAAATAAATAAAATCTTTAAAAAAAAAATAAAAAAAATCTTCTAGTCTTAATACATAAGCAGAGAAGTTTCCTACCCCTCACTGGTGCACAAATGTCTATGGTTCTCTGTGATACCCAACCCACTGACAAATATTAGATGCTCAGCCTGAGGCAGAGGTACAGACAGTTTTAACATTACACATGACTTCTACTGTTGGGACCTCTTAACTCTCGACTCATTTCCTTTCTTCACTGACTCTGCCCTAATAGTCTCAACAGTATAGGGGCCTCTTATAACCAGAACTCAAGGTTTTCCTTATTTCGGATCCTAACTATCTAGGAATGATTCTAGTTTTCAGTAATCATCAGGCTAGAGCAGAGACTCAAAAGCTTGCACAATAGTAATCTCACAGGAGGAGCCAAGTTTCTATGAAGTCTGCCCTGGTAGCTGAAGCATGGATGCAGCTTTGGATCAGTTCCCAAAGGACGGACTATGAACTTTCTTGCTCCTTCCAGTATAAATTAAAAAAACAAAAACAATTGCCAGTCTCTAGATCTTAGTTTAACCACATCAAGGCCATACCCTCTTGCTGCTCCTTAAGGACTTTAGTAAGCTCAAGAACATGGAACAGCTCTGGTGTGACTTCTTCAACGTTTAATTGATCTCACAAGTAGTTTCACACTAACCCTAATGGCCCGGCCTGTGCAGGGTTAATTTCTACTTCCCCGGATTATGTATCCAATGGTTTGAGATTCTTGGTGTATGTGATCTGCTCATTTCTAGAGTGGAGAATTAGTAGGGATTTAGTCATGAACCTTAGCTTTAAGGAAGTAAAGGAAGTTCATGGGAAAAATCAGAGAACCTTGAATTTGTCTGGGTTCTCCTAGGCTGTGTATTCTCATTTGCTGTCTCTGCACAGCATCCTATTAATCCAGGCATGAAAATCAGCATCTCTATGATAGCCCCTAAAAAATTGCCCGATTACAAATTAATGTTTGGTAATTCTGACAAGCTTTGGGGATGGGGCATATCAAGCACTGCACATCATTCCCCTAATATTTCGTTGGTTCTCTGTCCCACCTTGACCTCTCATGTCTCATACTTTTATCCCTTTTCTGAAGCCTTGGGGCCAAGAAAAATCTGTACTCCTCAGAGACTCATTTTATTGTTTATCTTAAGTGGACTTATCAAGAGTTTTCCTAACATAGGCAGAGTGCTTGTTAAGAGAAATTTTCATACTTATATTTTTTAAAAAGAAGTCTCCTTTAATTCCATTTATTGGCCCCATACAATATGCCAGGTGTTATATTAAACACTTTCTGTACATTATTCTACTTAATCCTAACAATCCCTGGAGGGAGACAGTACTACTCCATTTTAGATAAAACTGCTGTTAAAGGAGCCTAAGAAATTTGCTTAAGAGCATATAGATCGTAAATAGTGGGACTGAGATTTGAACCCAAGATGGACATCACAGCTTATGTTCTTAATCACCACTATGAAGCACGGAGTATGCTCCCAGCACATGGTGCTTGTAATACGTAGTACTCTTGTAGTTTGTGCAATATTATGATGGGATGCAAAAGAAACTGCTCTCAATAAGACAAAAGCAATAATGCATATACATAACTATGAAAATTTTAAAAATTTACGGTATGCTATGTGCTATGAAACCTGTGCCAGTGTGAATATTTAGAAGCAATTTCCATCAGTTTTATTTTTTAAAGATTTTATTTATTTGACAGAGACAGCAAGAGAGGGCACACAAAAGGGTGGAGTGGAAGAGGGAGAAGCAGGCTTCCCGCAGAGCAGGAGCTCAATGTGGGCTCGATCGCAGAACCCTGGGATCATGACTCGAGCCCAAGCCAGAGGCTTAAGGACCGAGCCATCCAGGCGCCCCTCCATCATTGTTTATTAATATAGAGTTGGCTATGGACCGTGCCTGAGCCTAACATCACAACCTTCTAATTATTGAGTAAATTATTGAGGACGCCATTTTGTTTTCTATGAGGTACAGAATGAACCGTAAGAGATTACCTAGATCAACAGCTCATTCCAACTGGCTTAGGGGGCATGTACCCTTGAAACGATATTGCAAAAATACAAAAAGGATATTAAATATTAGATGAGTGGACCAGGTCCTCCAAGCTTGAGGTGGACAGAGAGGTCTATACGGAAAAGGTGAAATTCCAGTCCAGTTTTGAAGAACTAGGATTTGAAGCGTTCCTAGAGGAAGCTGGAAGTACGTTCCTGGTCGGAGGACCAATGGGAACTTGTTTTATAGCAACCTGCTGCTCAACACAGCAAGGCAACTCACACCGGCTCCTCATACTTCCGCATTTCTACCAGAAAGTACCTCCCAGTGGGCGTTGCCCCTCCAAGCTCAACGTATCCGCGCGAGGAACCTCGAGACAGCGTCCACCTCGCCCAGCTTCCGCTTCCGGCCCTTCAGGCTCCGCCTCAGCGGAAAAGGCCGTGAGCGGGACGGGGCAGAGAGGTGGGAAACTGTACGCATCGCGCAGGCGCACCGTGGGCGGCTGCAATGGCGGTATCGTGCCCATTGAATAGGTATCTGCTGCTCATGGCGCAAGAGCACCTGGAGTTCCGCTTGCCGGTGAGCCCGCAGCGCCCTCCACAACTTCTTGACGGGAGAGGACGGCACAGTGGGGGTTGATGTGCGGGCGGCGGAGATCTCAGCTTG
The DNA here is from genome assembly GCF_963455335.1 of Martes martes. Taxonomy (NCBI): domain Eukaryota; kingdom Metazoa; phylum Chordata; class Mammalia; order Carnivora; family Mustelidae; genus Martes; species Martes martes. The sequence continues at coordinate 74,466,230 of NC_137893.1, read as the reverse complement.
AGCAAGCAGGGATCCGGGGGTGTTTGCTTGTCGGAGGTATCACGCGTCCCTGGTCCCTCGGGCCTTGGGAAGGATCCTAGCTCGGCGGAGGGTGTTTGAGAGAGAAGTCCAAGACAGACTCTCACAGACTTGCCAAGCATTTTCATTCATTCTTCTGCCCATGCGTCAGGTATTGGAGTTAGGCCGGTGGGTATGACCCGTCGTCTCGCTCCAGGAGCTCTTCCCCCAGCAGAGAATAGAGTCAGCTAACGGAAATGCTCAGTGCGGTGTTTTAAGTGGCAAATATGCAGGTCAGAGCCCGTGGAGGAGGGTGGGATTTCTGGTGGTGGTGGTTGGTGGCAGGGGTTAGATGATGGAGAAGTTGGGAATAGTGTTTCATTCATTCCAGAACATTTTCAGAGTGCTTGTAATTGCATGTGCTGGGCGCTGGGGATATGGAGATGGTAAAGACGGTTTCTGTCTTCAAGGAGCTTACTGTTTAGGCTAAGGTCCGAGCAGATGTATGAACATTTTAAGAAATAACATTTGTAAGTGCAGTGGTAGATATGTAGGGCGATACGAGAGCAAAGAAGGGGAATCTGATCCACCTGAAGAGTGGGGGATGTTGGCCTTTAAGAGGGCTTGCATGAGGATATGACACTTCAACAATAACTAAAGTATGAGTAGGAGTTAGCCAGGCCAAGGATAAATAAATTAGAATTACAATTCAGTATTTCTGAATTATGAAATATGTAGCTGAGAGTCACAAAAACAAAAAACAAAAAACAAAAAAAACAGCAGGAGATGTAGATAGGGGCCAGAAAATGCAAAGCCTTGAGTATGCTGGAAGGGAAGAGAAAATGTATTTGCTTGTAAGGGAAATTTATTGAAGAGTTTTGAGCAAAGAAGATTTTTTTTAAGAAAAAAAATCACTTTGGCAGCAATAATGAGGATAGATTTGAGAGGAATAAGTCTGGAAGCAGAGACAGTTAGGAGCCTGTTGAAATAGTCTTGTTAGTAGAATAAGAAGGCCTGAATTAAGGCAGGGGTAAAAGCATGGGATAGACGGAACATACATAGGTGATGAAATCATCATCACTTGATGCTTGAATATGGGGGGACAGGGGCCAGTCAAGGATGACTCCTGGGTTGCATCTCCACTTAAAATGTAGAACACAGGCAGATGAAAGATTTAAATTTTGGTTATGCTGCATTTGATGTGTTTCTGTAATATCAAGTGGAGATGACCGGGGATGGCGTTGGGCGGGGGGGTGGGCATTGAATTTAGGACTATGCATGGAGTACAATAGAGTGGTCTGGACTGATGTTTGAAAGCTTCTGCATATGAACATCAGGGGAGGAAGTGAAATTATTCATAGAAGGCATAATGTTTAAAGAGTGGGGGGCCAAATACAGGAGCTTGGAAGTATTGATAGTGGGGGGAAGTGAGAAAAGAGGTGCTAATGAAGAGGATTGGCAGGTGTCAGAAGAGAAAGACTTTGTGGGCACAGAAATCAGGAGGGTAAAGTTCTAGGAATTTTGCTAATACTGTTGTGTAGAGTTTTGGAGTGGGGTGGTGAGCTAGATTGCTTGATTTAATGGTCACTGGAAAATGAGGAAGGGGAGATAGACTGCTCTTACCTAGAGCGTAAGAAGGGAAAGTAGAGATTGGTTAACGGTTTGAGGAAGGCCTAGGGTTAAGCAGAGTTCACAGGCTGAACAGAAGGGGAGAGTGGATATAAAGGCACAGTGGGAGGTGTTGGCCTTTCACTAGAAGGGGGGGAGTGGGCAAGGAGAGTTAAGCTGGAAATGAGGTAGCTGCCTGAGGGTCTGTTTCCTAGGTTATGAATGAGTCAAGGTTGTTTCTTGAGAGATCAGGGACCAAGCAGTTGAGTGGAGACATTGGGGAAAAATAGTTAAATTTGAAATAGTCATTGAGAGTAAAAGAGGGAGCTGACAAGTTAAACGTTGAGAACACAGGTATTAGAGCAATGCTGGAAATCCAGCTAGGGTGATGACCATGTCTTTGTAATTGTGCTGAGATTCTCTAGTTTTCTTCAGTTGTGTGCAATTCACTGGCCTTAGGAGCAGTGAAGGAAGGCTGTGGCATTGATTCAGGATTAATGTTTTGCTGAGCAGGTGCACTGGCAAGATAGGGGTGTAGAGGCGTAGAATTTCATGGAGGAGGTAATATTTTAATAGATCTTAATTGAAGAAGAGCTATTTTGTGGATAAAGAGGATTGGAAAGCCCACTTCAGTAGGAAACAAAAACAAGTGGAAGGAGTTGATTATGGTGGTTTGTGGGATGTGGAGAGTGAGGATGAAGTAATGGGCAGTGGGGTTAGAGAGGTGGGTAGGATCCAGAGTTTGGAATGTTTTGAAACCATTGCAAGGAATTGGTATTTTATTTTAGATTTAATGGGGGAGCCATTGACTCTTAAGCCAGGAAGTGACAATTTTTTTTTCTTTCTAAACCAGTAAGTGACTAGTAATCATTTGTGTTTTAGAAGGAGAATTCTGGAGCACCAGAGAAGGAATACTGGAGTGGAAAAAGAGGCCAAGGAGGTTGTGTGCCTTAGTCCAGCAGTGCAATGAGAATGGAGTGGTTAGGCTGCAGTCTTCAAAATACCATCCCTAGTACTTGGACATTTTACCTGTTTCTTTGTCTTAAATTTGTCTTAAATTATTCTTAGTGTCTTACCCTGGTGTCAGTTTAATCTCCCAAAAAGCTCATTTCTCTTTTTAAAATTAATTAATTAATTAATTAATTTGACAGAAATCATAAGTAGGCAGAGAGGCAGGCAGAAGAAGGGTTGGGGGGTGGGGAGCAGACTCCCTGCTGAGCAGAGAGCCAGATGTGAGGCTTGATCCCAGGACTCTGGGATCATGATCTGAGTCAAAGGCAGAGGCCCAACCCACTGAGCCACCCAGACGCCCCTCATTTCTCTTTTACACCCTCATTGTTCCAAGGCTGAAACTTCCTAGTCTGGCATTAGCCCACTGTTGCATGGTTCTTTGTCTCCCCCCACTCCCACCTCAGTGCAGCCAAGAGAGAATCCCCATCATTCCCTGAATGATGCTCTCAGTTTTCATGCTTTGACCTGTGCTTCCTTTTGTCTAGTTGGGTCTTCCCTATTTCAGTCTTCAATCTATTGATTTTATGTAGTCAGTCTTCATTGAGATTTACCCACAT